>NC_092587.1:59520000-60145000 GCF_047663525.1 Anas platyrhynchos
CGAAGTCTCTGTGAGTTCCACATATTCACCTTATTTGTGTTATTTTGCAGTGGCAGTAGAGCCTACTTCAGAGGGCGTTTATTCCCCTTACACACAGAAATTGCTAGCAGGCACAAACCAGGTGTTTTTGCCAGCTAGCTGATTTGTATGTGCGGGTCAAAATACCCTTTGTAATTCTCTGTTGACACCTAGCCTAGTGTGGCTGTGTTATGCTGTGCATAATAATGGCCTGACTCTGCATAGCAATACCTTGACTAACCACAGTCATCTGGTAAAAAGATGAGTGCCTTCCATCTCCAGAAGACGCACCAACATACAACTAATACTTAAAATAACAGAGATAGACAGTAGCTCTCTCAGCTAGCCTTCAGCAGCAGGACCTTTACAACCTGCTGAGCAATTCAGGATAATGACTTAAATAGCTACAGCACGTGCTGTGTAGCCTAATAAAATGGCCTCAGTGTAGTACTTGATAAATACTTCTTACCATCACACGCTCACAGAGAAGGTAAGAGCAGATTAACAGGTCAGGACAGAGTTTGAGCTGTACAGAGGGGCATGTTCTCAGCACTGAGCAATGCGTGGCATAGGATTTCAACGTACAGAGAGAGATTGCAGTGGCAGTGCGAGTTTTTGTTGGCTGACTCAATACTTTCCTAGAATAGGTGAATTATTCTGAAGCAGCAAACTCAAAAGTTTCATCTTAATGAGTTTTCAGAGACCTGGAACAAAATTCTGGTGATGTAAAGTTAACATACTGTGGTGTGCGTGCACACCAGTTCAGAGGCAGGGCTGGCGGAGAGCTGCCTTCTTTCCCCAAACTGGAAGGCCATCTTGGTGACCTTGAGAGCTGGAAGCCTCTGTTGCCAAAGCTTCAGCCACCCTGAAGGGTTTGCATCTCTGCAGCTAAACCAAACACTGAAGACTTGCTCCCACTGGTCTCCGTTTGCTCTTTCTGGGATTCTGGAGGGACCTGAGATATTCAGGGAAGAAAGATCTTGTTCATGCAATGCTATCAATTACCAAGCTTTTTGGCTGAGCCTTCTGCAACTAGAAATCTCCTCTTGAGCTGCACTGTTACAAGTGTTGTTGTCCCTTGTCCTTATCTGTACTTAGATGGTTTTGGTGTCTTTTAGCACCTAACTCAGCGTCTTCTTTTCCTTAATTTCCTCTCAAGTTTCATTCTCAATGATTGCCTTTGGCACCTTTCCATTAACAGCATCCCAGATGCCCACCTTAGTTCCTTGCCCTGTGCCTTTGCACAAAGTATCTTCTGTTTCCTCCATCAGGTTTTCCTTTGAACTCCTGCCTTGCTGTGGGGATAGGGACCCACATCCTTCTCTCCACTGTGCACTCACGAGGGTGATATATGTTAGAGAGCTGTCTCTGAGAGCTGCTCCTGCATATCTGAGGCTGCTCTGTGCCTGCACATTAGATGGACGTGAATTGTTTTGTATCTGAGCTTGAGCACAAGCCCTTCAGGAACAAAAAATAAGCTTACAAAGCAACGCTTATTTTTTCCAGCTGCTGAAAGGGAGGACACAGCTCCAGCCACTAAGGGTTAAAAAAGCCTTCCTGGCTTCCTGCTTTTCAGTCTGTGTAGATGGATTTGGTGCCACTTTGGTAATCTTTCCCTCCTCCTTCCTCTGGAGAATTAAAATACACCTACCCCTGTAATGCAGGCAGGCACACGAGCTGACCAGGAACACACAGTGGCTCCCAAGGCTACTAAATCAACGTATGCTGCTGCTACTGTGCTTGCAGGAGGGAAAGCAATTACCAGGGTTGGAGCGAGCTTAATAGGAAGGGGGCAAGACTTTAATAGTATTTTTCTGTGTAAGCACAAACATCCCCAAAAGCTGTTGCTGAGTTATAGGAACACAGTAAGCTTGCTGAGTAGGCAAGTGCTGTGTCAACAGGTAACAGCTCTCAGCCCTGATAGTTTGTGAGCAGGGAAGGCAATACATCAGCCTGGACCCCACACAGGCAGCTCCTGCCTTTCTGTATGGTGGGGAGAGCAGCTGAGTCTTCAGAGGGAGCTGGAAGGAGGGCAGCTGCTGGCTAGCAAGCAGGCTTTGAGGAGAGGGAACGCTAGCTCTTCTGGGCTGAATTTTCAAAAGCCCCCATTTCAGCTTAACGTGTGCCTTTAAGCCTGTGAATCAACTGATTTTCAGCGTGAGTTGGGCCTTTGATGCCTTTGAAATTCCCACCCTTAATCTCTCAGGCAGGCTGCGGTGCAGCAGGTACCTAGCTCTTAAGCGTGTGCACAGTCCCGATTGACTCCTCTGCGTTCCCTTGCATTAACTGTGGTTGCTACCTTTTCTAAAGAAAAAAATCTGGCTGCCTTCAATGGGACTCCTCGTGCACTGGAAATGATGCAGCCTGCTAAATCAAAAGGCTAATCACTTGGGCCCTAATCCTGCAAATATTTACCTATGTGCTTTCGCTCCGTTACTGGGAATAGTCCAGCTGACTTCAGTGGAACGACACATATTAGTTGGGCTAACCACTTCTGTAAGGTCTGGCAGAACCACAGCTCAGGTCCTTCTCAGTTTCTCATCCATGAAATTGGTTTAATATCCTGCTAGGGTCCCTTTCTCTGGGAAGGTTTGGGTTTGGGGTCACTTACTTGTTTAACCAAACAGATTTACTTGATTTTCGTGCTGTGACCAAAGAGCTACAACATTTTGAAGGAGAAGACTCCTCACAGAGCCTGCTTTGGCAAACCTTCAGTCAAGTTGGTGAAAAATATGCCTATTCTAAAACAATAAATAGCACAAATTTCACAAAAAAATACGCTTCCAGTTCTACAGCTCAACCTTTCCCATGTCAAGTATCAGCCGACAGCAAGTATTTCCAGTTGAGCAGCTCAGCCCCTTATGTAAGGAAGGGACTGTAAAAGAATAGCTAGACCTTATCAGTTGTCAGAAAACTCTTTAGTGACTTGATTTTTCTTTATAAAATGTAATAACTGTCAGAGGTAGAGAATATATATCTCTTCCCAACTGGCAGCCAAGGGTAGCTGCAAAGGGCAAGCAGTGTGGGTACTCATAAATGTGTTATTAGAGGCATTTCTACTGAAGGGGAGAGGAATATTGATGCAATATTAGTCATTTTTATTGGTTTAATATTCTTCTTCTGTAGCACCATATCCAAACTGCTGTATCCTTCTTCACACACAGTAGCTGTCCATCTAAGATAACTGTTGCTGTTTTCGTTCCTAACCCAGTTCCTCATGCAATGCCAGAGTACAAGGACTTGCTGTTGTACACCTTCCCCATCTTAAAGATCCCAGACCCTGCAAGGATTTCTTTCATTTTCCAGATGCTTGTTCCTCAAATTCCCCTCCTTCTCTGTCTCCCTGTTGCAGGTATAAATGCTTTAGGATAGCAGGGGCCTCTCTTAAGGTATTTTTCACAGTCCTTAGTACATCAACGTGGTCTTGTACCATTTTTGGGGTATGCTGGGCCCCTGTGATGATAGCCCAGGAGAAGTTGGTGATGGTAACTTGTTTGTGAATGCAGCACTCCAAGGCACTCTAATGGAAAAGACAGCTTTCAGTGACAAGTCCTGGGAGTTAAGTAGCGAGTTGCAGCTTGCAAATGCTGTTGGAGAGGTGTTGGGACGGACAAGTTGAAGGGAACCCACCAGTGCTCCTTTGCCACTGTGAGAAACAAATACGGCAAAAAGTCCTTGCAAAAAGGAACTGTTCTCAGTATCTGCTCAGTCTTTCCATGGGTATGAAGCGATGATGAGACTAGAGAGCAAACAGCCACGTCACAGGCTAAGGCCAGGTTTATCAGCTCTCTCCTGGACTGGACCTGCCAAAGTGAGAGAACGGAGATGTGACTCAGTGGGAAAAGGATCTCTGTCTCTCTAAAGTGTGCACTCAAAAAGTTAGGAGTTGGAATCCTTTTTCTCCGTGGCATTTCTGTTCCTGTTGGGGCTGTTTCCACCATTAAGCCTAATTACTTAGCTTTTTATGTGCTATCCATTTCTTTTCATCATTTTAAAAACTTGAGTTGCCATAACAACATAATGCAATCAGTGAAACATAGCAGCTATTTTCTGTAGTCAAGGTCTGTGCACTGTCAAGGATGTGAGCCATTTAAGCAAATCTTCACCATCCCCCTTCCTCCCTCCTCTTTTTCGCTCTCTCTTTCTCTCCCTAAACAAGCTCATAACAGGAAGGAGAAACCATCAGGAATAATTAGACACAATAGCAGAGCAAATCCCAATCGTACTCATGCAGTCTAGTCTAATGAACTTCTAGCACTAATCTTGGAAGTGTTGATGTTCCTTTTTAATCACTTTTTTGATGTCATAGATAGATTAGCTGCAGCAGGACCTTGATAATCCACACAAGAGTCAAGAGACTCAATGCTTATTTGGAAAAAGAAAACAAAAAAACTTCTGTAGGGCAATACATAGCTCATTTTCTCTTCATTCATTCCTCAGTTTCAAATGCTTCTTGCGAATATATGCCCACTGTAGCATATTAGTAAATAGAACAGAGTGTATTTTGTAGATTCATGGGATTTAATCACGAAAATTCGTAACATCTATTATTAAATCATTGCTGGAAGGCTGGAAGAAACCGCCACATTTTTGTGTGGGTGGTGAGACTTGCAACAAAGCATAGTATAACTGCTGGGCCTCTACTGCACACATATATAAAAAGCAGTCTGAAAATAAATCTGGCAGTCTGGTTCAGTGCTATTCTAAGCGGTGTGAATATAAGATCTATCCACAATGTCTTACTCACTCCTTGACCTCCACAAAGTCTTTCCTGGAATAGCAATATGTGAGTTTTGCAGCCTAGGATTTGGCTTAAGCAGCCTCTGTCTAAGGACCGAGGGTGCGCTTTGCCTTTGCAGAGCTAGCCTGCCGTGGGCAGATTCTTCTGGTGGCTTCCCAGTCGATCGCTCCCCATTCACTCTTCCCATTCTTGTGCTTGTGTTTCAGCACCTTGTCCAAGCAGAGGAAGAACGTCATCAGCTGCGTCACCGTGCATGATTCCCCCTACTCCGATTCGTCCAGCAACAACAGTCCTTACGCCGTGCAGCATCGCGCAGGGCAGAATAACGGGAACACCTACGACACCAAAGGGGTTCCAGAGACTCACTGCAGTGGGAACCCCCGAACAATCATCGTGCCACCACTGAAAACCCAGGCCAGTGAGGTGTTGGTAGAGTGCGATAGCCTGGCACCAGGTAAATTGCACCTCTTCCGTCAAGAAAATTAGTAAGAAATAAATGATTTATCTTGGAAGAATCTCATTGTTCGGTTTCATTTTGTTTGTTTGTTTGTTTTGTTTTTCAAAGAAACCGTGCTCCTGCCCTTCTCTCAAGTGACACATCTGTTCTTGGGAGCCGTATTGCATTATTTATGTGCCCTGGTACACTCAGGAGTCACGGGGGCAAGTGTTATTCCTAGTTACTTCTGTGCAAACCCAAGAGCAGAATGCAGCCTGTAGCGCAACATTTGACGTGAAAGGCTCCCAAATGCAAGTGTGAACCTTTGCTTCCTTGCCTTTCCATAGGTTTACTTTAAAATGGGTATGAGATTGAAAACACATGTGCATTTTCATCCAAACTTGTTGACATTTCTGGGAAGAACATTTCCTCAGCATCTTCATTATGGACCGATGAGGTTTGATCATCCAGAGCCTCTGCAATGTTAGATAGTACGATGTGTTGAAAAGGGGCTTATGTGGAAGTCTGGCCCAAAGCAATTGGCTTTGAGCTACTTGGCAGTCCTTTCTTTTGACACAATGCTGGTGAACACGAAGGCTCAGAGGGTGAGCTCCCCGCTAGCTCCTTCTCCCTCCCTTCCTACTCACCACGAGGTTAGCCAAGCCAGGGCTTTTATATGCTGTGCACACTATTCTTTCCTTCCTCTCTTTGGGATTTGTACCTGCATCGTACAGTTCTGCTGGCAGAACAGTTCCTCACACTTCTGAAGTATCTATAAAACCTCCTCTGGGCCCAGTTTGGGGTCCAGGTATCAGGTCCGCTTGTCTGCCTCTAGGATAACAGGCTGGCCTGTGTATATGAAGCACTGCTGAGATATTCTCTTAAGTAAGAGAAACCATTTTCTTATCCTGCTTCTGTTGTGTATCTCCTCCCAAAAGCCACTCTGGAGGAGGTTCAGTGAGGAAAAGGTAGGGTGAGCAATTAAAGAATGTGATATAAGCTACAAATGTGTTTCCTTTCCTGGCACAGTCACCACCAGTCACCACTCATCCTCCTACAAGTCCAAGTCCTCCAGCACCGTGACCTCCACCAGCGGTCACTCTTCAGGGAGCTCGTCTGGAGCCGTTGCCTATAGGCAGCAGCGACCAGGAGCACATTTCCAGCAGCAGCAGCCTCTTAATCTAAGCCAGGTAAGTCAACTGAGACAGATTTTGGTGGTGTGTCATCCAGCTGCAACCCACTGCTGCTCCAGCGTGGGCTGTACTGTTCTAGCCTAATGATAGTTGGGCCCCATTTGAGTCAGATCGACTGGTTTCAGCATTGCTGCAGACCTTGATCTTCTACCTCAGGCAGTAAAGGCAGCACAGATCCTGCCCCTCAGTGGGCTGACAGTACTCTGGGTGTTTTAGAGTCAGATGATCTAACAGTGTGAGTGGGAATAATGTAAGAGAGGAGGTGCTGTGGCTCAGACACAAAGGAGTGGGACAGGACCATGCAGGAAGGCCTGAATCTCTGTAGCCGTGGGGAGAGTTCCCTTCAGGTGAATGGAGTGCATCAGTCCCGCTGCAGGAGTGGGAGATAAGTCCCCGTCCGATGTGACAAGGCAAAATTGAGCCTCTGTGTGCATACGTGACCCCTTGTCATGTAGTGAGTTTGATCCATTCTGTGATAAATCTGAGATCTGGGAAAAATCCCGTTACTTGGCATCATGCCGTTCCCAGAATGTTTCATAGTCTGTGACCAAAACACCCAGGGGATTCCCTGGAAGCTTCTTAAATAGTGCCCTTTTCATGGGCTGCACCTGGAGCCTTTCCCTTCCCTTAGATGAGGTGATGAGACTGGGGAAGTTAGAGCAGTTACTGCCATATCCAGAGGAGAATATTTGGAGAGCTCAGAGGACAGTGCCATTTGGCATCCAGAGCTGGATGTAAGCAGAACTGGTTTAAGAAAATAGTCTGTGGGAGAAAAACGCTCCCTCTCCTCAAAATTTAGTTGAAATTTAAAAATGTAAATAACTCGAAATAAAAGTGAGCGAAAATAGAGGAAATGGGTAAAATGCCGTTTCCAAGAGGGGGGGAGGACTGTGGCTGCCACATTTCAGACCACAATGACAGCACAGGGAGTGCTTAAAAGGATGAAAATAATTGGAAAAATAGAAGGAAATAACATGGAGCATTGCCCTTCCTGCCTTCTAATTCCTACTTTATTGGTTACTTAATGCTCTGACTACACCATAATTACAAATGGCTGGGAAAGCTCCTTGACATTATTGTGCAATGCAAAAAAATAACTTAGAAAATCCCCCAAAAAATACATTGTTCCTGTCCCACTGCAAGAAGTTGCCTGTGCTAAAGTAATTATAGTTGATTGCACGAGGCTACCAGGCACCTGCAGGATCTGATCGAGATGAGGGTTTTATCTTTTAAAAAATAAAGTAGTTATTCTACTTACTGTGGACGTGATAACCTCAAAGACCCAAACTGAACAAAAATAAATTGCCTGTTCCAGGCATAGCTAAGTGACTTCATTCCCCTGAGCTATCAGTGCACCGAATTTCATCATCAGAGTTCAGTGACAGAAGCTGGGTGTTGTGCGAGTGACTGGACTTGTGGAAGACGTTTTTAGGACCCGAGCATCCGAGGTTGGGTCTTCATGGTAGCTGTGTCAGCAGGTCGTGGCTCAAAATGGGGGACTCTGCTCTCCTTCTGGGGGACGTTCTGGTGAATGTACGAAGCTACAAGGTCTTGCTAGGCTTGGGAGGGACCCTTTGCCATCGCCTGTTTCCGAGGGAAGATCGTGGTGATGCTGAGGGTTTCAGGAGGAGCACGAGGGCCTTTCCTGAGGCCAACCTGGTTTCGCAGGGAGGCTCCCAGGCACGGCTGAGGAGGTAAAGAGCCGTCGTCTCTTGTCTTGTAACCGCTTATCACTATTGCTGTCTTTATCCAGGCCCAGCAGCACATCACGACCGATCGCACAGGGAGTCACCGGAGACAGCAAGCCTACATCACTCCAACGATAGCTCAGGCCCCGTACTCTTTCCCGCACAATAGTCCCAGCCATGGTACAGTTCATCCTCACTTGGCCGCGGCTGCCGCTGCTCACCTGCCCACCCAGCCCCACCTCTACACATACACCGCCCCGGCCGCCCTGGGCTCCACGGGCACCGTCGCGCACCTGGTGGCCTCCCAAGGGTCTGCGCGGCACGCCGTGCAGCACACCACCTACCCCGCCAGCATCGTCCACCAGGTCCCTGTCAGCATGGGCCCGCGGGTTCTGCCCTCGCCCACCATCCACCCGAGTCAGTACCAGGCTCAGTTTGCCCATCAGACCTATATCAGTGCTTCTCCAGCCTCCACAGTCTACACTGGATACCCACTGAGCCCCACCAAGGTCAACCAGTACCCTTACATCTAAACACTGGAATAAGGAGCGAGAGACACACCCGCCGCGGGGGAGCGAGGCGGCTGCTTTTGTACTGAAGAACATGACAAACTAACAATGCAATGGGAGGCTCGCGTGAAACTTGAACGAAGGAGACTTTCAGGAAGAAACGAGAAGGAGGAAAGAAGGGGGAGAACCAATTCTACAATTTTTATTTAAAAAAAAAAAATAAAGAAAATGGAAAAAAAGAACAGAAAAAAAAAATAAAACCACAAAAAAACAACCATTCTACACCAAACTAGAGAGAGAGAGAAGCAGAAGGACCCTCCAGCGGGTCCTGTGTTTTGAAGAACTTCACCAATAGACTTTTAAAGGTTATTTTCATCCAATAGTGAGCTACATTTAGAAATTTGTTGTCCAGAACACCTAAAATGAAATCCATTCGGTTTTTAATCCAATAGGTATATGGATTAGGGATTTATCCAGCATTTCAAAGGGTTTATGCCCCATCCTTGCTGCGGTCTCTGTATCCCAAAGCACACGTGGAGCTTTGGGTTTTCTCTGGAAATAGAAAGTGGGTAAGGGAGGATGAGGGAGGAGGAGGAAATGTTGTCCCAGTGCTCTAAATTCTGATTAGCACTGATCTGCTTAAACGTAACAGGGCAAAACAGGCCACGCAGCACTGGTCGAGATCAGAAGCAATGGGGTTGTTTTTCCCTTTCCTCAAACACACTGGATAAATCCCTGAGAAATGCTATTCCTAAATGAGATCTCTAATAATGTATGTTGGATTTCAGTTTCATTTTATTTCGTTTTATTTGGAGTTTTTCCTTTTAATCCCTAGCCGTTTTAGTATAGGAGGAGACATTTTAGCTGCCCCCGGTAGAATGTAGCACTATACAGGTCATACACCCTTTTTACTATTTTGTGTTGAACTTCAACGATACCAATAGACTATTCCTCAATGTGATTGCACAAAGAAAAGTGATATAACATAGGCATGTAACAAATGTGATTGTCCAGGTATGTGTGTGTGTGCGTGCGTGTGTGTGTGTGCAGATGCTGCCTTCTCTCTGTGGTGTGTTCCTCGGCACAGCCATTACAACTGTCACAGTCTTAGTTTTACATCATTCCCTCGTAGTGCCTTACCGAACTACAGACGCGGTTTAAGGGTTTACTTCCACTGGTACTCCTAGAAACTGACTGAGGCTAGTCGGAATTTAATCTCAGCTCTTTTTTCTTTTCAGGTTGTTTTTGCTGATTTACTTCTTCTGGTGATGGTGGTGTTATTTTTTTTTTTCCCCACGTTGTCAATCTTAGCTCACTTGGCAAGGCGTTGGGGAGGCTTGTAGGGGTTAGAAATGTGTATATCTGGGTGTTTTCTCTAGCACTGGATGGGCTGGAAGTGACCAGGTTGGTTGTGAGACCCAGCATGACTCCCAGAGGGTCTGAAGGTGTGTTTGTGGATTGGTCTGTTTCTTTCCTGTTGAAGTAACAGCTTTCCTCCCCGGAAACTGAATTCTCATGTTGCTGCTTGCCGACGTTCTCGGTGGAGTAGGAGGACAGAGTCCTCCCAAGTCGTCAGGTTGTCTCAGTTGTACGTCTGAAAGGGGAACAAAACTTTAGCCCATGGGAGGGGGAGACACTAGCCATTGCCATCATCTCTCACTACATCTATCGGTGGGAGGAAGTTGGGAAAGGTAACAAGCAGACCCAAAGCAAGAATGGGAAAATCCAGTTGAGAGAGTCAAACTCAGGTTTCTTAAATGAAAGAGAAATATTGCAAGACATTGGGCCTTACCCGCTCCAACACGGTTGTGGCAGAAAGAGTTTCCCTTCCTCCCCTCACACCAATTCTGTGAAAGATTTCCTGCGGTGGTGTGGTGCCCCTTGACTGGGAGGGCACATTGGTACTGTGGGTCCTCCACACTGAGGAGCACTACGTGGTCTTGTTCTCTGAAGGTTTCTGAAGAGAGCCTTCCCTACAGCTGGGCTTGGTTAGGAGGGAGGTTTTGCTACTAACAGCAGTTGCACTGCTGCATCAATATTTGGAAGTGTCTCTAGAGTACCCATGTATATGGTCGGGCTTGGGAGAAGGAAGAGAGTTTGACAGAAAGTTTCCATGAAATCCACATGGCTGCTCAGCTCCACTCCACGATTCCCTGTAACTAGAGCATGAAGTATTTAAGCGTTTCACAAGATGCTGGAAAATAGCAGGTTCGCTGACAGAGTGGCGAGGGGTGGGTTCCCTGGGTGGCGATAAGGAAGGAGGTTCTCTCAAGTGGGAAAAGATAACAAAAAGACAAGCACAAATACATTTTCTTGTGGTGAGCACGTGGCTGGCCTGAAAGAAAAAGGGATCCTGCTATGTCGGATTCAACAAGATGGTTCAACAACACTGTTGTCTTCTGGCAAACCACCAAATAACCTCCTGGTTGCCAGCTCCGATTCCTGGGCTATCCTTGCACAGTTTTCTTTTCCTGCCTGTCCTTCATTCCAGCTCAATATACTGTAGATGAAGATGTGATCTCCCAGCACCCTGTGCACCTTACCCCTCCCTTTGGAAATACAACACTTCCCCTCTCATCCGGGGCAGGAAAATAATTCCCCGTTCTCGCTGTAAAGTTCTGGTGCATTCCTCTCCTGTCCCACCAGTTCAGGAATGAGAGCGTCATGCTGCTTGTGTCATGAAAAGGAAAGATAATGTTATTTTATTGTATGGTTGTTATGATTATGATTATTATTTTATTATTATTATATTTTACTCTGGGTTTTAATTGCACACGCATTCCTTAATCTTTGTTTTTTTTTTTTTTCTCTTAGTATTGTTGTTATTAATTTTATTTCTCTCCATCAGTGGCATCAGAAGGGTTGCTGTGTTTGTGAACACTGCAGAAGGAAGGGGAAATAAGGTGGTCCTGAGAATGAGAACCTAGGAGGAGTGGGGCGGCTATGGGAGATGGTCTTGAGGGACAGTGTTCCTCCATGTCCCATCTGCATTTCAGAATAAATCCAGAAACATTCACGCAGAGGCCAAAACCAAACACCAGCTAACAACGATCTATCAGGAGAGTAGGATTAAAGGCAGATGAGGACCTTGGGGCCTTAGGATCTGGCTCACCATCACTTTGTTTGATAGGACATTTATTTGAGACCAAGCCCAATTTGTGCTCCAGGCCATGATTATTTGGCCTTTTTGACTAACCCAAGGCCACACAACGTGGTAAGGTTTGGGTTTTCCCAAAAGAGAAAGCAGATACGTGGTTCTCCAGAAACAGGACTAGCAGAGGAACTGCAGTAGAAGAGTGCACATGGTTCTCAGTCCAGTCACGGATGGGATAAACGGTGCTGGTGCACACAGCAGGCGTTAGCTAGGTAAAACACAGCAGCAGAAAGAGCAGGTTCCTCACCTGTTCTTCCACTCTCACTGAAGATTAGTCAGGTGTCCACAGGGCCAGCATGCTTGGTTTGCCTTTTTTTTTTTTTTTCCCTGATGTAGATTTTCCTTTCTTTTATAATTATTTGTTGTGAAAATTAATTAAGCTATTCTAGTCTCTAGAATGTAGGTATTTATGTTTTCGATTTGCATCACCTGCTCTGTTAGAATGGGGGGAAGCAGTGGCTGAATTGAAACTCCATAAAAAAATGATAGGACTTCAGCAGAGACTTAATCATGCACTTGAGTGCTTTACTGAAGAATAGACTTAAACCCTTCAAGTTAATTACTTGTTTATATGCTTCTCTGGCCTAGGACTGTTGAAGCATGGAAGGCTGTAATCTCAATCACAAACGTGTTTTAGTTGTATTAATTGTGTTTTCCCTGTGTACCCATCTGACCTGCTCTCCCACGCAGGCTTGAATCTGATTTCGGGGGCGTTTGGCAGCGGAGCTGGTAGAGCAGCACACGCTGGCGGTGGGGAGCGATGCGTTGCGTGTCGGAGGAGGTGGCCTTTCACGTTGTCCATGCTGGAGTCGCTGACCTGCCAGCTGGAGGTGGCCAGATGATCGCGGTGATGGGGCACTGGTGGCAAGGGATGAGCAGCGTGGCCGTTGAATTGCTGTGGTGTGGCGACAGCGAGTGAGGGCTGTGTTTTCTGGTGGGTACGGGGGCACTGAGCAACACCTCCTCCCTCACACCTGTACAAAAGCATGGTATGGGAAAGTGTGGTGCTGGTAGTCACAGGGGAAACCTGATCAGATTAGCAGAGGAAGCAAAAGTTTTGCATGCTATCGGTGCCACGTACATAATAACAGCCAGCTTGTTTTGCTTGCAAAGTCCTTTGGGGAGGAAACAGGATTGACGTGTTTGGGTTGGGTTGGTGCTCTTTGAGGATGTGGAGTAAACTGCGTGGAAACTTGAGAGAGGAGGCGAATGTTTAGATACTGGAAGTGTTTTGGGTGGCTTGTGGCTGGCATGGCAAGAAGGCGGTCCCTTTCGCCATCATCTCATCTTGCTTCCTTCGCATGGGGGAAGCAGAAAGAAGCATGGACATTGCCTCTCCTTAGGGGTGGATCTTCAGACTATTGCTGTGAAACCAGACTGTAGAAGGGAGTGGAGGAAACAGGTGACATGATCAGAATGGAAGACCTGAGTGGAAGCACTTCCCACTGCAGACTGGAACAAATCCAGTCATTTGAGAGAGCACCAGCAATTGCATCATCCTCAGCAGTTGTACCTGCTTGCACCCAACAAATCAGGCCTTGTCAGATCTCTTTCTCTCTCTTTGTTCTGTGGTTTTGTCATAATATCTGAAACATTCCAAGGAAGGGACACTTCTATCTGACATTTTTCCTTTTTTGTATTTTCAAGGGATTATGTCTTGCAATTTGGTTTGAAGGAAATTCCATTTGCAAACTTGAAGGGCGATAAACCCAGCTTTTTCTTTAACCAAAGAAACTTTATTTTTTAAAGAGAGAGAGAAAGAGACCCCCACCCACTACGGAAATTAAACCAAGCCACAAGTCACAGCTGCCAGGCAGCAGTGATAAACTGTGGAATTGCCTCGTTTGTCTTTTTCTCTCTCAAGTTTCTATCATTGTCTCAAGTAGCTAGCTTGATGAGCAGAGAAATTCACACTAAATATTGCTGCTATCCTAAACTTTAGGGGATGTCAAAAACGTTATTCTTCTCTCATTGCTGTTCACCTTGATTAAGATGCATCAGTGGCAACAATGCGGTGTTGAAATTGTGAGCTGTGTAGTGGGGATAAGCTTCTGGGTGTTCCGCATGCTTCTGTAGTACCTCCTTCTCGGGATTTGGGATGCTGGTTTTGTTCTGAGGGTCAGACCCCAAAGAGTGCTGCAGCATCAGGCCTTATGCAGCTAGGTGAGGGTGTTGGACTTAGTGGTGTGCTCTTCCACGGCGTGGCAATCATCCCATCGGAGAGGTCTGCCAGTTTCGGGATAGCTGCATGCAAAGTCCACATTACTGATCTTTGCTCAGGGTGGGCAACACAGACAGGAAAAGCGTGGGACGGGAAGGCTTTCCCCCTTCCTGCTGACGTAGCCCTGCCTGTCCCACAGGAACGTCAAAGCAGTTGGTCCCCAATCCTGGACACCCAACCCCATCACCCCCCTGGTCCCCAAACCTCCCTGGCTCTCCTGTGAGGAGAGCCCGTGCCCAAAGCACGTGCTGGCCCCCGCTCGCCTCTCCTGGCCTGCTGCTCATGCAGGGAGGAGGAGGTGGGGGTCTCCACTGCTGGGATCCCCACCCCTACCCTGGCAGTGCCCAGAGCTGGTGCATTGATCCTACAGCACATGGTGGTGCTGGGGCAGCTGGCAGGGGCACAGCATTGACCTCTCCTGGCAGGTCCCCGTCCCACGGGCGGCACCGCTGTCCGCCGGGGCAGTGTGAGGTGAGAGCCGGCAGCCAGGGCTCTGTGACAGAGGTGGCTTTTCCCCGAGTGCCTGGGGGTGACCCCGGTGTGTTTGGCAGCCTGCTAAAAGCTGCCGGCACGTGTGACGGCCTGCAGGACGGGCAGGGATAGGCCCCGCGGGCACTGGGCCCCGTGGGTTATAGGCCGTGCGTTACAGCGCCAGGAGTGGGGCTCGAACGGCGAAGGAGCTCGGTTCCTCAGAGGTCTCACGAAGCATGCTAGGAGGGTTGGCTTTCTGCATTTCTAGTTTGAAACTCCTGTTTCTCATTTACGGGTTAGCTTTGTCCTTCCAGTTTTAGCAGTGCTGCTATAACAGACTATTCATGTGTGTTTGAGGATAAAGTTTTTGTTTTTAATCTTTTGCTTATCATAGTTAATCTAAGAAAGGCAATACTAAAGGTATATTTTTTTCCAAAAATGATATTTTTTACTGCACTGATAAATATTGTGACATCTCTGTTCTTAACTCTTTCGCTGTGAGGGGAACCGTGTGCAGACTCACACAAACCTTGTAAATACTTGCGTGTACTTCTGACAGCCAGGGATTTTTTTTTCTTTTTTTTTTTTTTCTTTAAAACAAGGTTTCCTCTTTGAAACAGAAAGCAATGGGGCAACAATGCTCAGAGCAAAAGCAAAGCTTATCCCATTTTCAGAACATAGCCAAGGAGTTTTTGCAGTGCTGGCATAGAGTTAATATTTAATGCCGATGTGTTTTGATATTTTATTTTTTTTTTCTCCAGCAAATTGTTTGGAAAGGAATAAGACAGAAAAGCTTTGGTCTGGAATTCTGATCAGAAATGTTATTCGTCTCTTTTATGGCACCTCTGATTTTTGTTTTTCCTTTCTTTTCCAAAACTGGCTTGCTGCAGGCTCGCTGGCCTGGGCTCTAGGTCAGTTGGCGGCTGCGCCGGGCGCCTGGTGCTCAGGGACCGCCGACTCCTTTGGAAGCAAACCCGCCGCCGGTCAGGATTCGGGATCCTGACGGCGACAGAGGGTATGCCAGCAGACCGTGGGGTACCCTCGGGTTTTTTACAGAAGGATTTAGATACACTTATATTACGCAAACTGTGACCTAATGGCAATAATTACCTCAAATGTGGGCATTCATCCTGGTTTTAGCCTTTCTGAAAACATGTAGCCAGCTTGAACTTTGATTCAAAGACTCTAAACTCTGTATGGGCGGAATAATGATAAATGCCCACCCTGGTCATTGTTGCTTGAGTGAATTCTGAAGACAGTGAATCTTTAAAGAGAAAAAGTTAAACCAAGGAATAGATTACTCTTTTATGTATTTTAATCAATTGTGATGTTAAATGCACATGTAAGTATATATGTTTATAGCTACTGTAAAATGCTTTGGCCTTCTAGAAGATATTTAATGAGTCACATTTTAAACCAATATGAACTGAATAATAGACTGTGGCTACTTAAACAGTTTTCTGGCTACATTTTATAGTTATTACAGTGTTTTATAGTTTACATTTAAACTGGTACTTTTTAAGGGAAATCTTGTGTTTGTAAGTGACACCTTCAAAAACTCAATACAGCTGCCTCTTTTTAATTTTGCCCTTTACAAATGGAAAAGTACAAGTGTGTCTTTAATATGTATATTCTGTTCTGAGGTATAACATAGTGTTGGAAAGTCAGTCCAGAGATCAAGTAATCCACTGTATTCCAAAGTCTGGTTGAAAAACACTCCACCCACGTTGCAGATTTAGCACCTCTAGTCCAACAGATAAGCTATTTGTTTGTGTGCTCGTTTAATACCATACTTTATCCAACTCCTTGGGTTGAAGCAGGGAGCGCAGTACTTCCAAATTCACTGTTCTGTGTAGGATCCTCATCTGGATGAAGATACCCATGTAAGAGAATGAAGGATATTCAAAAGAAGGATTGTATTGTACTGTTGATAAATCTTTAGCCAAATGATTAATTCCTGAGTTTAGTGATTGCCTGTTTTATTTTGGTTTTGTGTGTGTGTGTGTGTGTGTGTATGTGCATGGTGTATGACAGCCACTCAGAGGCAATGCTGTAATTTGGCTTTCGTCTGTTCACCCCGTTACTACAAACGGTGCTTACCACCGCAGAAACTTTTTGAACCAGTAAACTAAATACAAAGTTCATTGACCATCTCCTTGTCAACTTTGTTTTCTTAGCCAGCGTCAGTTCCCATCAGTGCTGTCTCCCTGCTGCTGTTACGGTGTACTTTGCATCTGGGTATGTCACACTACCCCCTCCCCAGTCTCGCCTAGCTGTCTAGCTTGCTCTTTTGTGTTCTGTCACTCGAGTAACCAATGAACATGGTATAAATGTCTGCTGGGCGAAATGGTACTGCTAGGTCATGAAAGCACGGGAATTGGCATTTAAAAACATAAATCTGTGTCTGTGTGAAGAACCGAGCTTCTGTGGTGGAGCCTGGGCACCCCAGGGGGGGGCCCTTACATTTCTGCCCCATGCCCGAGGCACTGGTCCCAGCGAGCCCGGGGTCAGTGGTGTTGCAGAGGAGCGATGGGGATGCTCGTGGTGCCGCTGGCTGCTGATACAATCCCCCAGTGCAGCTCAGGGCTGCCGTGCCCACCCCGTAACCCACGGAACCAAAGCGACGACGCATCGCATGGCAGCCCACGAGCAGCGCTGGGGCTGGCGGGGATCATCCCCCCCCCTTCTCAATCATTGCCTTTTGCTGCCCTCGGCACTTGCACGACCTTTTGTTCTTAAGGGGGGGGTCAGACCCGCAAACACCAGCACACTCAAGCGAAGGAGACAGTCCTTTTGAATACTTTGGCTTGCAGATTGTCAGGCAAGAAGGGGTTTTGGCCACTGGCAACGCACATCCCCTAGAACCCGAATGGTTACGTATAGCACCGCTGCCCTCGGAAAGGAAAGAACAGGCTTCTGCCATGCTCCCATGTCACATGGTTACATACAACACTTCTGGCTCCCCTTCTCCCCCACCTTTATTCCTTCTGTGTTCGATTTTGTGTTTTATTTAATTTTATTTTTTGCTCTGTATTCTTTTCAAAATGAAACTTCCATGGATATCCCAGGGCACAACCATTTCAGGTGTAAAAAGGATCTCCTCATCCCCTGTTTCACCAACCAAGAAACCAAGGCTTTTTGGGTACCGACTCTACTTGGGCAGAATCAGAATGTAGCCTGTATCTTTCATACCAAACCAAATTTCTGAAAGGAGCGGAAGTGTAATTAATAGCTTTATTAAAGGAGTGAGAGAGAGAGAGAGAGTAAGAGAGGGAGCGAGATGGAGAGAAGAAAGAGGGGCATCTAGGAAGTTGACGAGGCTAGACTTCGGGTAGTTAAAAACGAACCAAGAGGTGAAACATTATTTACGAACAGTAAAATCCTTTTAAAATCAGGAAGGGGGAAGTGGAGGGAGCATTTTATACCTTTCGACTGCCCACAAGCCCAGCGCACCCTGGATGGAAAGTGGAAGTTAACGTACACTGAACCAAAATTCTTGAGGGGGAGAGAGGGGAGGAAAAGCTGTGAAATACTATCACCACTGCAAGGGAAAAGATGCCCCTGCCCCAGCTCTGGATCTCGAATGGTTCTTTCTCTACAGCATCATCTCAGCCCAGATACCCCATGAAAGCCCTGAGCCGTTGTGTTCCTTCACTGTACGGTTTCTGTAATAAGAGTGTTAATCCATGTTAATCTTTGTGAAAATTATTGTGTGCAACAGTATTTTCTTGTGTACTGCTTTTTTTTTTTTTTTTTTCCTATGTGAATTGTCCCTTTTTTTCTTCTTTTCTTTTCTTTTTCCTTTTTTTTTTTTTTTTTTGGCTTTTGGAAAGTATGTCTTTCTTCTTTTAAAAAAACAAACAAAAAAAAACCACAAAAAAACAAACTGATGTGTTGTAGACCTCTATGTAACCTATTCCTTAGTCTCATATTATAGGTATGTTATAAGAATGGATATTTTACTTGGCTTTAGAATGTTTTACAAGAAAATTAATTCTTAACCAATCAAGTTCTTGCTACTAAAAAAAAAATGCTTGTGTTTTTCATCATGACGTTGTGTGCTTCTAATTAATAATCATTTTCGTTGTAGAAAAATGGAGTGAATTTATATTAGTCTTGGAAACTAATAATAGCATTGTAAATTTATGAGATGATTTTAACAGAAAATACATTATAGAAGAATATAGTTATTTTAATTGTAATATTACTAACTGTAGGGTGAGAAAGGAGGTCCCGTTGTGGTGAACTATGTTATAGCTTGTTATTCACGGTTTCTTTTTGATCATTTTTTCGGTCTCTGAGGTGAAACGAGTTATTAATCAGAATTTGTAAACTCACATATGCATATTGTATATGTGTAGAAATGTAATCACACTTTGTCTTGGAATTACATTAAACTGTTTTAAGTCACTGCAAAGTTTGTGTGTCTGTGTGTCTTATCGCTAGTTAAAGTTTGGTCTGAATGTTTGGTTAGTTTTCAGTTACTTTTATTTAATCTCCCAAGTCTATTTGGAAAACGTCGCTAATAGTATCCTTAATAATAAGTAAATAGTTTTCCTTTTGAGGTGGCATTTTTACACGTGTGAGACTAGCAGTTTGTTCTCATTGCAGAAGAGTGTGTTTATGGTCGGATGTTCAGCTCGGAGCTTCACCGAAGCACAGTAGGGTTGCGACTTGCACATCTCTTTGGAGCTCCCCGGCATGCCGACAGAGGTGTGGGCACCAGCTGCAAATATCAGCCTGGTTTTTCTTTGCATTATGCCTGAGCCCCTGTTTCATTTGTTCCCTTTCAT
The DNA here is from genome assembly GCF_047663525.1 of Anas platyrhynchos. NCBI lineage: Eukaryota > Metazoa > Chordata > Aves > Anseriformes > Anatidae > Anas > Anas platyrhynchos. The sequence continues at coordinate 59,539,225 of NC_092587.1, forward strand.
CTCTTTGCCAAGCCCCAGCTGACCTTTGAGAAGTTTACACAGACACCAACGTGCTTCAACAACCACACGCTGCCACCGGCAGCACCTGCCCTGTGGGCAGTTTCCATTTACACCGATAAGACTCACTTGGGCAGGATGCCTGTGAAGGATCCCGTTACTCAGTGCTACCCTGCAGGAGATGCCCTCCCTCACCCACTCCCTGTGCCGGAGGGAGATCAAGACCTCCTCCTTTTTGTTGCTGACATTTTCCAGCACAGGGACTCGTGTGTGAAACACTGTGCCTCCTGGCATGCAGGATTCAGCTTCTTAATTTGCCTTCTGCCTTCCCATGAGTGGCCAGTGAGATTCACCGTGGTTTATACTGAGCTGTCTAGTATATGAAACATCAGATAAGCGTTGCTTTGGATTTCTAGGCAGATGCTGAAACCTGTGGTAACAAGAGGACACAAGAGCTAGCAGCCTTAAACTGGCTTAGACCCCAATTCAGCAAAAGCAATTAAAGCTGTACTGCTGGTGCCTATTTAACAAGCCACTTAAGTTTGTGTTTAATTTAAAATTGTGTATCCTAATAAACGTCAAGCTTTTAATCACATACTAGCAGGTAATTGCATGGGTAGGTGCTTTACTGGAAATGAGTTTACTGGGTTATGGTATAAGGAGGAGACATTGGTGAATGGTCTGATCTCAGAAACAGCTATAAATCATAAAGAGCTAGAATAAATGGCAGAGTTTCTCCATGTTTGCATTGTGTTACACTGCCTTGTTTTGTTGTTTGTTTGGTAACACATCTATAAAACTGAAAGAAAAAAGAAAAAAAAAGTTTGTCATTCTGTTGTCCAAGACCAGAACAGATCAAAAATGCATTGCAGTCGGACTGTGTTATTTCTGACCATTTATCCACAGGAGAGGAAAATACTTTCTCAGTTTGAGCAGGGCTGCTTCCGATGGAACCTGTGATGTCTCACTGGAGGAAATGAGGATTTTCAGCCAGCAGATGAAAAGGTGAGAACGGTCTTGGAGAATCAGATATGCCGCCAGTGACCCAAATCTGGCCTCCAGAGTGTGGGACGTCAGAAGGTGCAACCATTTCCCAGGTTTCTCCATGGACAATTTATCCACACATCCATTTGCAAATACTCCTGAGTTTGTTTAAATCTAAACTTGGTGAGTTGCTGGGCCTCAGAAACACCGGCACCTGGACTTGAAGAGCATGACCCCAAGCAGCTGCTACCAATGAGCACCACCAGCTCTGGGTCACGCCAGCTCTTCCTGGGCCAGAAGGAATCCCTCTTGCTGCTCTGGGAGTGGTTGCCTCAGCAAAACCAGTTCAATCCAGGTGGGGATGGCTCTTGCTTAAAACTGAGATGGTGGTGGGTACGTGGATGTGGCATGTGGTGGGTATGTGGATGTTTGGTGTCTGAAGTCCGTCTCCTAAGTTTGAGTTTATGAGGAGAACTTCTTTGATCTGCAGCGCTGCTCAGCCCTTCTGGTCACTATTCACTTCCAACGAAACTGGAAATGTGGGCAGGGAGAGGAGGGGATGGGTGCTGCTCCAGGCCCCTCAGACCACCGCCCTCCAGCCCCATGCACACGTGTGTCAGCTCAGCACAGGGCACCCAGGCTGCAGCTGTGGGCCTGCGCCTCAGCATTTCAAAATCCTTCACTTCTTTATCCCTGCAGCCGCTCGCCTTCGCCGTGCCAGCCAGGCCAGGGCAAACCTGCCTGCATCAGCGTTTCCTCTCTTGCTGTTTTCCTTTGTTTTCTACCGCGAGGTGGTTGTGCAGACAACGAGCAGTGAAAGCTGACATTGTAGGCACCTGCACTGCACAGGGAGGCCTCTGCCTCTCGGGGCTCCTGCTCACGGGGTGGCAGCGTGGCGGGAGCTCCAGGCCCACGCTGACAGGGACATGAGTGGGGACCCCAGGCCAGCTCCATCCCCTTGGGGACTTGCGGAGAAAGATCTTAAAAAGTCACTTTATTCCCCTTCTGCTCTTCCAAGCTTGTTTAAAAGATATATATATATAAAGCTTGTAATAATGCGTGGTTAAAAAGAAGGACTTACCTTAATTCAAAACGCTGTGACAGCACACAACAGCCATTTGTCCCCCCTGTGGGTAAAACCCTCCCATTCCACACAGTCCCCAGACTCCAGAGCTCTGTTCGCCGCTGTGGCAGCACGTCAGGGCTCCCTGGCTGCTCGGATCTCTTCATCCTGCCTTCCCCCTTCTCAAAAACATCCCCTTCTAGTTGTTAATGACCCCTGTCCTGCATGACCCCATTTCCTCACCTCTCCCCTTGCCTCCTTTCTTTCCTCTCCGTATTGGTTTGACCCCAGCATGTGTGTGCATAATTTAGCAGGGTGCATGAAAGCTGGGGGGTGCAGGGAGAGCAGGCGCGGCTTGTGACAGGCAACAGCCTGTAGTGGAGGGTGATGGGAAAAGCAAATCCTATTAGTAGTGTGGGTTTTTTTGTTTGTTTTTTTTAAGCTTTAAAATAACATTGTGAAAAGAAGAAACAAAGAGGCTGGGGCCCTTTCCCTGCAGCCGTGCAATCCCACGGCCCTGTAACCATCCTCTCCGCCAGCAGCCCTTGGTGCTGCCTGCTGAAGGGCGGAGATGGAGGTGCACAGCATGGACCAGTAGCACAAGGGACGTAAAAAAGCCTGTGCAAAGGGGTGGCGGACAGCAAAGTGTGGGAGAGGGTCTGGTGCCACTGGGAAAGGGGAAGTGTCCGGTGACCAGACACAGGAGGGAACAAAAGAGAACTGGGCAGAAACTGGGCACGGAGTTGAAGAGCAAAAGAAAATGGTGATGTAGATATAAGATACAGATCTTCCACATAAGAGGCGGTTTTCAGAAACAATGACTTTCCACTGCTCTAACCAAAGTACAGAGGGTGCCGACCCCTTAAAAAATCAAACAGATTTTTCGAGCCAGCCTCTACCGCAGCGAACTCCAAAGTGGGGTGTAAACAAGACAGGAAGAAAACATTCCTTGCACCATTAATAAGCAAAACAAAAATATTTTTAAAGTAGAGTAGATTTCATCTTTATGCTTTTATATATATATATATAATTTCTGGGCTTGTTCACATTTTATAAAGTGTGTCATATACGGAGTTACGTGCATATAACCCACAAATAAATACAAAGACATCTATGGGGTCTGCATCCTCAAAATTGACCTTCCCAGAAGAGCTCGGAGGCCGCTGCTGGGGGCTGCTGCATGGGCCCAGCACCGCACCCATGGGCGCCCCGGGGCCGGCAGAGGGCGCCCGCTGCCCGCGCCTCGCCTCGGCCCGGCCCGGCCTGGCCCGGCCCGGCCCGGCCTGGCTCCATGTTGTGTGTGTGTGTGTGTGTGTGTGTGTGTGCAATGGCAGCTTGGCCAAAAATCCTCCCCCTTCCTCATTTCGGTCCCAAATCCAAAACGCAGCTCTGCTGTGGAGAACATCGACTTCATCCCAGCCAGCCCTGGTGCGGCTCGGAGGCTTGGAGGCGCTGCAATGAGCGGTGGTCGTCAGGGGAATCCAGAGGCTGTGGAGACAACTACAAAAAGAAAAATATTATTAATAATTAAATATAGATAGATATATATTCAAAGATTTCAGTTAAAAAAAAAAAAGTTGGTACGGGAGGGAAAGCAAAAGTTAGCGGAATATTGCTTCAGCAGGCAGGTGAGGATATCACGGGGGCTTTCCTCTAGAAGGAGTCAAAGATCCTCAAATCCCTGCCTTTGATCTCAGGCCTGCCTTTGGTGGCAGGGAGCAGCGCTGTGCCTGCGCAGAGGGGTTTATAACGCCGCGGCTGGGTGCCCAGTGTTAACAGCACCGACACATCCAGTGCTGGAACCGCCGGCTGTGAGATTCCCTCAGAATCGATGGAGATACCTGAACGCAAAATCTGGCTGGGGTGAGGGCATGGGGCCCACTCATCCATCCCAGTTCCCTTCCTTTGGTCGGAACTGGGAGTCCTCTGGCCCCTTGAAGCCATGCTGCCCAGAGGCTCCTGGCTATGGGAAGGAAGATGAAGCTCATCACTTCTCAGGAAGCTGAGGGGCTGTTCAGGGTGTTTTTCAGGCGGAGAAGGGTGTCTGTTTTGTTTTTCCTCATTACCAGTTTCAGAGCTCTTGCAGGAGATGGGGCTTTCACCAGGAAATAGTGCAAGGTTCTCAGCTATGCACAGGCACTGCACAAGCCAATGATCTGCTGTGTGGGGAAAGAGTAGCTGGTCAGTAATTTCTGACAAGTGAAGTGCGTGCAGTTTGCGACGTAAGCAGCTTGGCTCCTTTCACAATGTTTCATAATGCTCCTGGACCAGCTTTGTCATTTATGACCTTTCTTCAGCAGAGGTTACAGAGAAAGGATGTGTTTTTTTCAAGAGATTTCAATAGGGTGCGTGCCTCCTTGCCCTCAGAGTAGGGGCAGATGGGGTCACAGATCAGGGCGCACACTTACTAAGAAGCTCGGCTTTCTCTGGCTTCCTTCTCTCTCCCTTTTCTTCTTCCTTCTTGTCTTTATTTTCTCCCATCCTCTTGATTTTACGTATGAGCGGAGTTAACAATGGTCCTGACCAGTCTGTGCTGAGCTCTCTGTGACTGAGCCACCCCATTTGCTTGCCCAGGGCACTGCATTTACTCCCTGAACTGTGAAGCACTTGTTCTTTATTATGGCCCGTGTCTCCATTTATTTACGGAGAATCCCCAGCAAGGAGAACTCGAACTACGTTTCTGAATACAACAACGATCGTCTGCGGGTGATCCTTTCCTCCTGAACCATGAAACGTGTTTCTCCTCTGCTCTCTGTGGCCTGGCGTGTGCTCTTTACACAACAGGCTACCCTGGCAGGACAGCCAGGGTAGCCAACAGATCTTGGATCTGTTGGTTTCCTGGTGAGTAAGCACTGACACGTGGGAAAATCCGTTTTAATTTTCTGGGAAATCCTGCAATTGGAGAGTCTGTGGAGGATCCTAAAGTGAAGGAGCCCCACTAGTTGCTCTGAAGCTGCAGGCTGTGTGAAAGGGGCTGGCTGAGTGCAAGGAAACCCTGAAACTCCTCTGGAGAAACAAATGCACTGCTACTGCTCTCCTGCAGAGGAGACCCTCTGATCATGCTGAGCATCCCAACGAGGAAGAGAACGAGTGTGATGCATCTTTTGTACCTCCAGGGAAATGCAATCATAATCTCTGATCTGGTGCTAATTGATGCTAATGAAAAGGCTCCAGCAGACTTTTGAGTAGACCCACAGGTAAGGAGAAATGATACCGTTTGAACATCACTGCTGATAACAACCAGAAGGACGATATTATGTTGTCATCAGTCGTGGCAGTAGCCAAACCTTTTGGACAAAGGTCAGGAGAGCTCTCCAGCTTGGTCCCCCTCCCTCATCCCTCACTTCTCGGGCAGTCTGGTCTCTCTGGTGGCCAGGGTTTGTCTCTGAAGGGCAGAACAACACATGGTGGGTGTACCAAGGTGGTGATCCAGCTGTGCAGACCCTCACAGCCCTCTCTTGCCCACTGCCCTCCCAGAACGCAGTTTCATACATGTGGTAGCTCTGCAGGGGAGAGGAAAAAGCACATCGAGGGAGAGGGAAGGGACATGGCATGGGTTAAGCCTTGCCCCTAAGCCTCTACTGGAGAAAAGAGGGATGCCCTGTTCTGTGCAGGAGATCAGGGCAGAGATGGCCATAGTAAAGTGGAGTCAGGACCCAATAAAGGTGGTACAAAGCAGAGCAGAAGACTAATAACAATTTTTCCCAGAAGAACGAGCCCAGTAACTGCAGACTGAGTAGCCTTGGCTCGGTTTTGGGGAAGACCTGCGTGGGGTTCAGCTGAGAAAGAACTGCAGAAAAGAATGATTAATGCCACTGCCATAGTTATATGGTAACTACAAGCAAACTTGTCAAACCTGATTTGTGCTTTTATGAGACGATGAATTTGGTTGACAAAGGTAATTGCACAGTGATAATGTACATGAAACTGTGCTGGGCACGTTAGCCAGTAGCGCAGTGCATTTTGATCCTAAAAATCAGCACTCTGCAGCATCAACACAACTTGTGTGAGCTGCTCCAGCAGGAGAACCACCGACAGGCCTCAGAGTCAATGAGGAGTCCACGAGAGGCTCGTGGGACCAGGACTACGCTGGAAGCTGTTTAATTCATTAATGTGTCACTTTAATCTACGATCTAAGTGAATATGAAATCTCTGTGGATAACACCTGGGGCTGGCAATGACCAGGAGGACAGAGGAGCATAAGAAGTCAGCTGTGCGGAGTGGCATGCCCAATGGCAAGGGGCTGCTTAGTCTTGAAAAGGTAGAGTTTGCAAGTGGGAACAGGCTGCAAAGGTGTAGCTTTGTAGATAGTGTTGGCAAGTCTGAAACATCCAAGATCTTAGAGATTTGGAGAAATTAAATATTGGGGGTTCTGTGGGCACAGAGGACCTGTCCTGTACCCAGAGGCAAGCAGCAGAGGGTCTCTAGGATGCAAGACCTCCAAGACCAGCACCCTCCCGGCTCCCTGTCCTGGGCAGCAGAGAGCCTTTTCCTTCCCAGCTTGGCTAACCGGGAGCACCTCCAGCCCAGGCTGTGGAGAGGACACCCCGCAGCCAGCAGCCCTATAATGTGAACGGGCACTTGAGTAGCTTAAAGCCCACGTGAGGAGCAGAAGACGTAGCTAGTGGATTCAGCCTCCTGGTAGCATTTGCTCAACTGATGTACTTGGGTCTGCTGCGAGGGAGGACTGTGCTGTTTCTGCTCGGAGCAGGCTCATGCTCCTTCTGCAAGCTGATCCCCCCTGCCCTGCCACCAGCCTGGCACGGGCAGGCAGCAGCAGGGGAGCGTTGCCTGGGGACTGCTCTGTGCACCCCAGGGGAGAAGCAGCAGGGTCAAGTGACAGCGCCCTTCTCAGGTTCGCCTGGGTTTTGTTGTGATGGCTGTCGGTTGTTGTTGCTTCTCTTATCTGGGAATAATGAGTTCTCATGTTTCTGTACCACTGCTGAGGGCGGGGGGGAAGCACGGGCTTCTGAGGCAGCCCGCACATTCATGTAAGATGAAACAAAATTTAAAATAAATTATAAAAAGAAAAAAAGCTCTTGTGCATTAAGTCTTACCAGAACGCACAGTTGTTTTCAGTGACTTCCATTGAACATAGACACACCTGTTCAAGGTCAAGTGGAAAACCCAGCTCTCTCTCAAAGGCTAGTTTTCTCTAGCTTGTTCCAACACTGCTTTTCATCTGTTTCTTTTGTTGCAGCTGTGGTTTTTAGCAGTTCAGGGCTTTCTGGATTCTCCCTGGGCTTATGAGAAATTAACGCTTGCCTGCATGAAGGTATGTGGGTAGATGTTTCCTGCTATAGCTTTCTAACAGCTCTGTGCTATCTGAAATGCTGTTGGTATGTGGTCACTGATTCCTATTTGCTTTCTCCACATCCTTCTGTACGGCCAGGCGGGAAAATAGCCAACAGCAAAACTGAGATATCGTCGACATTCATAAAAATAACTTGTTTTCTCCATCATTTTTCACACAAACATTTACCTTATTGCTTCTGTTACAACCACCTTAAACCATCAGCAAGTGGCTTCTATAGGAAAGTATCTGGGATTCAGGAAGGGCTGAAGCATCGCTCCCTCATCATAAGCAAGGGTTGCTCTGTTGATGTGCCCTACCTCGTGTCTCTCCCCACAGTGGCTCACCTGGGCGAATGTTTCAGATTCTACATACCCCTGTTTTTTCTTTGATCACTGCTATTCCTTAGGCTGGCAAGGTAACTCTGCTTTCCTGTACATGAGCTATTGTCAGCTTACTTATGAAGGGGGATAATTACCCAAAGTGGTGAATTATCAAAACATGCCAAACGGCAGCCCTCCTCCCCATTAGCTTTTTGTCAGCACTTGGTTCTTTTTTTTTTTTTCTCCTTGTAGTTGCTGTGCTTATCCTCCCTCCTGTGTGCACTAACTGATTACACTGATATAATTCCACTGAATTTGAGGGGATTATTTTCTGAAATATACTGGTGAGTCACCCTTCTGTCCTTCCATCAGTTGCCCTGATCACGGCTGTATTTCAGGGTGTAAAATCAGTGTAACTGCCAGAAGCTATGAATTATGGAGGTGGGACTCATTAGACCTCAGGGAATCAAGCAGCTCTCCTGTAACTTGCCTGAAGATACCTGAGTTGAATCTCCTGAGACTCCAAAAGTTTATCTCCAGCTGCTCCGACTGCATCTAATTTATTTTCTAGTTGTTGCAGGTTTCTTGCTTTCTATCTTCCCTCTGCACGGTTTTCCATCTCTTTGCATCTTCCTTTCTTTCCCTCGTTATTGCTTTTTCTTTTTAGCTGCATGTTACAATAAAGTGTGCTTTTCTAACGTGTTTCCACATGAGGCTGTGCTGGAGCTCAGGCTGCAGTGAAAGGAAAGATACTAAAAATATATCAAGAAGTACGCTGCTGGGTAATTTAAAAACTAATATGTCTTGTGTTAGCCAAACAATAGAGCATTTGATAAGCTGTGCACTGCTGAGAGGATCATTTTCAAAGGGTCATCCACCTGCAGTACAGAATCCACGGATAAGAGGTAAGCTTTGGGCTGACCTCCCAGCCAAGAATCCTCTCCCCCCTTTCCCTTCTGTCTTTGGGGTGGAGGTGAGGATGCTAGAGCAAGGGGCGAGAACGTTTGACAAGATTTTTCACTGTGAGAAGGAATGACAAAATGGAAAGGAAGGATAGGGGTGGCGAGGGATGGAAAAGATTAATAATTGTTTCCTTGGCAACTGAAACCGTGGAGCCTCATGCAGGAATCCCTGACAGAAATCCTAGAGAAAGCTGGGTGAGATGATCACAATGGTCTCTTCTGCCTTCAGACTGTTGCAGGCTAAGTTTACACATCACAGCGTGGTGCTGCAGAAAGAGATCGAGTCAGTGCTAAATGGAAACCAGAAACTGTACGGCTGTAAGAGACCCTTGGGAAGAGAAGCCCCATTGTCTCCCTTTTATAAAATGAGGATTTTATTTTTTTATATATATATATATAAAGCAAAAGATGAGAAGATAGAATAACCTGGCAAAGATTATTAAAATGTCTTTGGCAATGCAGAGTGCAAGCACGTTACCAGTCTCTGCCTGTCCTCCTCATCACTGGAGTGGGACCACATCCCCCTCAGCTGAGGGTGTGCTGAAGGTGGTGCACAAGGAGGGAGCAGAATGGCAAAGGGAGTGGGAAGCAGGCGAAGCAGGCGCTGTGCAATGAGTGCTGCCTGCCCTGTGCTCTGCGGGCACTACCAGCACGAAGGGGTCCCCGTCCTGCGCAGTGCTCTGCTGCAGCAGCAGTGAGCCTCCATGAGGGGATTTTCATGTAAGAACTGGGGCATAGATATGAATATTAATGAAAGCAAGATTGACTAACTTCTTGCTATTAAAAGATTTCTGGTCCCAGAGAGTAGGTGGAGCCTTTTAAAAAATGTATAATGAAATATAATGTGATACATAACTTTAAAGGCATTAAGAATGTGGATTTTGATCCTTTCCAATTTTCTGTTTATATAATGCTGTGCAAGCGTGAAATGGAAATATGCTTTCATTTGAACACTTCTTTTTTTCCCCTTCTCCTCTATGTCCCATATACCAGTATTTGTTAATGCAGAATTTCATGGCCATGCATTCTGGTGAGCCACTTGGCAGTGGGCAGCTAGTATTGATTTCTGCTCCAAAAATAGAGCATCATCAAATGCTTGTATATCTATAAGCTTATACGTGAATTTATATATTTATTTATAAACATGGGTGTTGCAAAGTCATAAAAGATATATGAAGGTTAAATCAGCATTTTAATAAATAAGTAGCCTTGCCAGTTCCAATGTAAACTTTTGTGACACCTGTGTATTTGATGCATAATTGCTGGAGAGCGTAATCTACTGCTCCATGCCTGTGAAAGGCATCCCCAGGCAAGATGCTGGCACATTTCTATACCTGGAGTAGAAACTATAGATTCGGAGCAGCAGAATTTCCAGACGGTCATGTTGGAAAGAAGCACTGCAGCATCAAGGCAGCCGGCCCACTTATTTCAGTCTGATCATGACGTTAAGTAATTGCCAGTGCCTGCATCACTATCACTTACTTCTCAGAGTAGCTTAATGATAGGAAACCAGCTCCGTGAGTGATTCCCTGTACGAATGAGTAGAGCTGTTACATGTGTCTGTCTGATCCTCCGCAAGGAGCTGGCGGCTGTGGCAGTTCTGAGAAAGAAAAAATGAAAGGATCCTTAGAGAGCCGGTATATATTTTTTTTCCTCTTTGCTCTCTGTGATGGAGAAGGCTGGTGTAGAGCACAAAATGAAATTTATGTTCCCTGAGACTTTCTTCTGGGCTGGCACTGAGTACTCACGAGTAAAATACCGTGTCAGTAATGTGTCAGTATGGCCATGTTCTCTAGTGCAGTGAGAGGGGGCTACTACAAAGCATGCCAGCCAAAATAAGACAGAAGAAGTCTGCCTTCCTGACTGATGTATTTCTGAAAGGCAATTAGGAAGGGGGTACATATGTGTGTGTATCTGGGTGTGTGACCATAGCATGTAAAATATAGGATGCAAAGCTAAAAACAGTGTGTTAATTCATTACTGATCTCCCTTTTAAAGTCTTTTTTTTTTTTTTTCCTCTTACTGCTTATTTTTTCACCCTATTAATATCCAAAATATGCTTTTCTTTGATGAACGTCATTTGGAGACCTGAATAATGATGTCAGATAAATGTGTTGTTTTCATAATTTCACTTCCCTGAGAGGTAGCTATTCCTTTAGGGCAAAAAAAAAAAAGATGGAAGAAACTTAAGGGAAATAAAATGAAAATGGAATTTAATTCTGTTATTTTGATTCATGGATACCCAAAATGAGACATCAAGCTTGGGATTCATTTCATCTAATGTTATCCATCTACAAGAAAAAAAAACTAGTTATCAAAGCCTTCCTCTACAGAAAAAGGAGAGATAGGTCAGACGTTGGCTTCTGGCCTTGCCTATTTTATCATGAAATGTGTATTATACATATCATTTCTTTCCATTCACAACAAAGAAATATAGCATAGAGACTGAGTTTCAAAGAAATGTATGCATGTAACTTCAGTTTAAAAAGATCTACTACGTTTGTCCTGGCTGAGTTAAGGAATGCAAGTTCTTTCCAAAGTAGATGGAGGAATGGTTTCATCCCACCGAAAATGAGAGGTCTACAAGCCGTCAAGGATGTGGAACATTAAGCCAAAATGAGGAAATGCTGGATAAGTATTTCAGAGGAACAGAAACAGAGAGGGACGTCCCAGAGTAGGAGTCAAGCCTTCTGGAGGTTCAAGGAAGAATATTCCCAGTGTGACGTTATCCAACCTTTTTAAGATGTACCAAATGTGCTTCCTTGCAGAGAGGCAGGTCAGTTGGCTGGGCTAATTCATTAACTAGCAAAGGGAAACTAGCATGCTATCACCAACTTATATAAGTCACAATGTCTTTGTTGTTTATCTTTAAGTGCTAGATCCTGGAGTCACATCATTTAATAACAACTCTGGCTTAAAAAAAGTTCTGTGTTTTTCTGGATGGTGGACTAAGACTCGGAGATGTGAACTGTAAAGGCTCCAAAAAAAGGAAAAGCAGACACAATAACAGATGTTAGTGATCCGTTAGCCAGCCTTACGATTTCTGAATACTCAGCCTTGACCACCAAGCTGGCATTAACATAGTGTTAACATCTTGCATTGCCTGCCTTCCAACACTGTGTCAGCTCTGGTATAGATGGAAGGAAAAAAGAATGTAATTCTCTGAATGGCCTTCCTCTTTTCTTCCCTATCCCCTGTGTATTCATAAAGCCACACTTTGCCCCATACTGCAGCTCAAGAGACATTCAGAGATGCAATTATGGTGCAAACGTAACAGGGTTATTACCACAAGAACACAACAAACCGCTCTAGCTAAAGTATGTGTATTGCAGGCCTGTGATGTTAAAACCAGACTTCCTTAAAGTGCCTTTGGTCGCAGACAATAAAAACAACTTGTACGGCAGAAGACCACTGAAAATAACTTTTAAAGAAAGGATCCATTTTTACAATGGCAGCACTTCATCTGATGTGCAGACCTGGGATCATAATTGAAAGTGAGACAGCCAAGGGAAGTAGTAGGTTTAGGCTATGGGAATTCAACTGAACAATGTTCTGCATTCAGATAATTGCATGAAATTGGGCTATTAGTGTAATTTTTGCAAATTGCAGTAACATAAAACAAAGTAAAATATTCCCACTGTACACATTCAACTAAAGCACTAAAAAGGGAGCGACAACTGGTTTCAGACAGAGCACAGAGGACTCCCATTAACTATTCAGAGCTCCGTCCAAATATTGCTCGCAGTCTCACAGGTTACTCAAATGGACTTTCAAAGGGAAACTCTTTTCATAAAATCCCAAGTAAATAAACATAATGTAATAGTGGTGGTTTTCACTGGCAAGGACGTTACTAACATGTCCTTTAGCTGACCTTAGAATAATGTTGCATAAAATATCGCTGAGAAGAACTGGAGAAGGAAGGACTTCTGGCTCCAGCTGCTTGCTCCAGCAGCTCTCCTGACCGAATGTCAGCAGTAGCTGCAGCTCGTGCCTTTTCAGCTTCCTCTGTGGCATGGGATTATTCGGTCCTGTGGCTTTCCCCTAGCTAAGAAAAAAAGGTTATCAGCAGAGATGTCCCAAATCCTTCCTTGTCTTAATTTCTCAGCCTTTATTTTTTACCCTGCATTCACCTCTGTGACTTGAGCTCAGCATCTGGAAAGAGCATCTGCAGAGAGGATGGTTCCAGAGGTGGCTTTTGTAAGCACGGCTTCAGCACGTTTGAGTTATCCAAGCAGAGAAATGCTGGCCCACCGCTGACCCGGGCTAATTATCCTAATGCTTTGAGCTCAGTCTGGCTAATGCCTACTGCCGTGGTACCTGAGCAGGAGGACTGCAATTAATTATGCTTTTATCTTTATTGAATACTTGGATGCTCAGGAGCATGTGCCAGCCACATGACTGGCTGGGCTGCCAAGGGGAATGCCCATGTCACTAACATCTCTGTGGGGTTTGGAAGCAATTTCCGAGTTGTCTGCCTCTTCGTTCCCTTTTCTGAAGACAGGGAAATAATTTTAATAACGTTTGTGATGATTGGAGAATATGATATCAAAGAATTAATTCGGGTACCTGTGGTCAGTAGTTCAATTTTGTACTTGTGTTTTTCAGCTTTAACTCTGCATTGGAGTACAGAAGACAGCACCCTGTCAGCATCCTGTAACGAATGGAAGCGTAAAAGGCGGTCGAGCCCTGAAAAAAGTCCCTTAGTTCCAATTCATTTCTCTGTCACTACATTTAGCAATGGGGTAAGCCTTTCATGCCATCTGATGTGGCTCCCTGGATCCTGCTTTGTGCCCTGTCTATGTGAGCCTTCAGACTCCAAAAGAGGGGATTTCTGCTGCTGTCCTCAACAGTTCATCACCGTGCATGTGTATCCCACCAGTAATCCAGACTCAAGTTTTCCTTTTTTGGATTAAATTCTTTCTGTTCCAAACATTGCCCTTAACAAACTCTTCTTTTCTTGACAATTAAGGCTTTTCAAGCATTTTATGTCTCTTTATTACATCTGCCTGCCACAAGCCTGCACAATGGTCTTCGAGAGCTTCCTTGGGGCACGGCTGCACTGCGACGCGCCGTGGTGCACATTCCCCTGAGGCAAAGCTGAATGAGCCAGCTCCAAAACTGGGATTTGGGCTTTGAGTTTTTAGTGCAGCGAGACAAGGGCCATCTTTTCCGGCTTGCTCCATTTGGTGTCTGTTTAGCTCAATACAATGAGGTCCTGGTTTGCCAGCAGGGTTTTTAAACTTTACATTCAGGAAAGGAGAGGGGTGATGAAAGTAGGAGGAAGCTGCACGTAGCTCTGACTGCAGTGTTCAGTGCTGAAAAGGATAATTGGGGAGGGATAACGCTGTTTGAGGACAATAATGTGAAATATGGTTTAAGAATCATGCAATTTGGGCCTCAAATGTAGTCATATAAAGTAAGCTACTTACTATACAGGTATCTGGGTGGTGACATTTTGCTGAGAGATGGGGAAGCAAAGTGGGAAGAAAAAGTCTTAACAGTGACATAAAGACAGGAAGGCTGCAGGAAGATGAATGCGAATGAAGAAAAGGATAGACAACAGAAGTAAGGGTGTCTTATGGCAGGTATTGAATGGGAGGGAGCCTGGGGCTGTAACTTCTGGAGGGACCAGAAACCATTAGCAGTAGGAAACGAAAGCAGACTTAGGGAAGGAAGAAGGGTTCTTACAGCTTTTGTAAGGAAGAAGGGCTCTTGCAGCTTTTATCTCAGGAAGGTCAAGCTACTATCATCTATCAGCAGGAGGAAAAATTCTCTAGAGGTGAATGGCATGGGCTAGACTTTAAAAGTGTTCATTCCAGCTGCTCCTGCTGAAATCTAGCAAAGCATCTACTCATTGACTATTTGACTTAGTTATTTTTACTTTCCAAAACCACTGATCCCTGAGTCTGCAAAATCTATTGATCTGCTTTCTTCGTTATGTAAATTAGGATAGCATTTGATTAATCTTCGGTATAATCTATATCTGGGCCAGACAAGAGGAAGCCTTATCTTTTTAAATGAAGCCCAAATGGTTTTCGGAATGGGAGATGCACCCTCAATTATGAAGTGATGATCAGAAACAGATGTCGGGGAGGATTTTGCAAAGTCTGGATATTTTTTTGGAAGTGTTTATTGACATTGCATGAAAAGGCAGGAAGGTTTGTTGATTCTGTTTTGTGGGAGGACTTTAATGGATGTGAACATAATGGACCTTTTTACTGAGCACTCTGTTTAAGATGGGATTACCAAGGATAATTTATAGTAAAGTCACTGTACTTGAAGCTTACTTAAGTTCCAAATTTACTATAGACAAGACTTTGGCTTACTCAGTTTTGTGTGTTGTCCCATAACACAGAGAAATAATGTAATTGCTGTCATGATCAATACCATTGTAGCTTGAAATGCGTTAATTTTAACAGGGAAAGTTAGCAAAGTATATATGGAATTATTTTCTGTAGCTCAGTGTATAAGAATGGAGGGTAGTTTGATGGTACAAAATATGTCTGCAGTGCCATTTCTGTATATGGTATGTCTGTGTGTTATAAAATTTTATTTTTAGAACAAAATGGGTTAATTAAGGTCATGATTGTTTGCAGATATGAAGAAAAGAAGACTCTAGCCTCAGAGAGTAACATACCTCTCCATTGGAAGAACACCACTAAATCCATGTAAGCTAACACATTGCTGCAGATGAACTGAAGAGACAGGAATTTGAGGCAGAGGGTTTTGGCATGTGGTGGAAGTGAAGGAGTCAGAGGAGGCAACAAGCGTAACCACTCTGAGGAAGAAGTGCACAATAAGACTAGACCATATTGATCTGGGAATGCTTTGGGTCTTTTTTATGTCACTTACCATGTGGCTTTCCACAGCGTGCAGCTTTGCAGAGAGTAAAAGAAAAGCCATCGTGAATAAAAACAGTCTCTGCTCCATTAGACACAAGTGTTGATAAGAAAACTAAATGTCTGGAGGTCCTCACTAAGCTAAGCTAGAACACCACCTTTGAATTCTTTTTTCAATGTGTGGTTCAGCAAATTGGAGATATGCACAATAAATAAATAAATAAGTAAATAGATCTGTTTCCTCACATATTTCATCAACAGCAAAAGAACAGTAGAATAAAATCTCTCTCTCTCTCCCTGATAAATACCATCCCCTAAAGGCAAAAATATCATCAGCAGTTCTGGCCACTAAGTCCCAAATCAATAATAACTGGAAGTTAAATTACTGAGCAGTTGTCTGATTCCATTGGAAATAATGTTGATGGCCTCCAATTCACTCCGGCATCTCTGAACTGGTACATGTTTGAGAACCAGGCTTCTGCATTTGGATATTGCATATAGTACAAGAAGGAAGACAATTGGAAAGTACTTTCTATTTTGTAACAGGGTCTAATTTCACATCTGCCCTTCCAGCAAAACATATGAGCATTTCCACACGGAGCCTTCTGAGGATACTCTTGTTTCTGTCATTGCACTGTGCCCCTGCGACAAATCGCAGTAGCCGTCATGGTAATGGAAAGCCCAATAACGTCAAAAACTTCCTGGTGTATATGCAATGGGAAGTCATTCAGCAGTATGTAAATAATCCTTGTTAACCACACTGTTACAGAAGATTACTTCTCCTTTCCCCTCAAGCAGGGTGGCTAATATTTTGATCCACACTACCAAAGACCACAGTAAGGTGCCACAGGAAAGAGAATTCCTCTCCTCCCAACTCTCTTATTTTGTGTGATGACTGCATTTGTAAGCTGCAGAGTAGAACATAGTTAAAATTATAGCTAATTTCACTTTGTGAGTTTGCAAGTGACAACACAGGGGTGCCTGTGAGAACCACAGATTCCAGGATCTCTGGTTTGTATTAATGTCCTAGTAAAAAAAATGTGCTGTGTTTTTCCAGAGTACTGTTTTAGTGAAATCTGAAGACTCCTACGTATCTTTGCTTTACATATATGTATATATACTATTTATAGTGATGTTACAGCTGACCATCATTCTTGACTTAAAATACTTGTCAGAAAAATGTTAGGTTGTGTTTTTATTTTTTTTTTTCACTACCATAGAGAAAGGAAAAATAGGTCACAGCATGTCATCCCTTCAAGGGGTACCTGGACAAATTTCTTGCCATTTATTCTGTTGTACTTTCGTTCTGTGCATCTGTATTGGGTGAGAAGGACCAAAGAGAGAAGGTGCTGAAGACGCAGTGACGGAGTCTGAAGCCCTGAGGAAAGCACAAAGAGAAGTAGAGACAGAGACATGCTTGAAGCTGTAAACAAATGAAGTCCTTTGTCATGATTCTTGTTGCACTCAGGAAAACAGGACTTTCTGGTTAACAATGTGAAGTATATTGAAGAAATAGCTGAAGGCTACATAAAGAGCAGGAGAATAAACCTGCAGCCAGTGATAAAATTGTTGGGTGTCAGCTGCCACCAAGATGCCAACTACACGTCGGTAACCCCTGGCCAAGTTCATCAAGAGAAATAGGTGACCTAAATCTCAGTCAGATTGCCATGTATTATGAGGCTTTCCAGGAAATGGGGGGAGTAAGGGAACTGCCAAAAGAGGTCAGGGTGACAACATGAAGACACTCAAGTTCATACTGTCACTTAGGGGAGTAGGAGCAATGCTCCAGCACATGGCTCCAGTGTAAGTCTGTCACAAATGGGAGGCGAAGCAGGACGGAGGATCACATATGACTAGTGAAATTCTTTCCTACCTACTGGGAAACAGCAGGACGAAACAAAGGATGAACTGTACCATAGCAGGTAGCTGCCTCACAGTTGTTGTTTCAATTGGGTTGTTATTTAACCATGGGAGTTGAGTTTGGAGGTGTCTGGTGGAAGGCATGAAATTGCAAGGGAACAATGAGCACACGATCAGATGTGACAGTTCCTAAATTAGACCAGGAAGCTGGGAGATAAGGTAAACATCGATTTGGTCTTAGTAGACGCAGAAACTGGGGAACATGAACCTAAACACGAGATGGGAAGATTATTTTTGTGAACTGAACTCCAGGAACCGGAGCAGGAAATCTTGTTAGCTGAGACGGTGAATGAGTTAGCACTTGACGAGGATTTCATTGCGGGTAACAGCTCCGAAATGTGAGAAAAGTTGTCTCACACTTTAGTCTGGGAAGTTACCTTTCGTGGCTGGGTCTAGGTGAAACAAATTACCTACAGGCAAGCCGAAATGTTTTACAGGCAAAAATTACGTGGCCTGGTGCTAGGGGCACTGCCATGTAGTGTGGTATCCCTCAGCAAAGGGGTGGCGGGTGGCATCTGAAATATGTTTGGAAATTAAGTATTTCAAAGCTCGTACTGAATCTGAAGTAGGGATGGATTCCTATTCTCTTGCTGACTACTTCTGAGGGATAGCTTTCTAAAATAAACAAATACATTTAAAAAATGGAAACGGAGCACAAAACAGCACGCTCCATGCCAAGCGCTGGTGCATACCACTGCTCGCAGCGCAGGCATGCCGGAATGAAGTGTTTTTTTAAGGCTATTGTTGTTTTTTTTTTAAGGCTTTTTGTGCCTGTTGCTTAGCCTGGGCTGTAGATCTACAAGAGAGGTTGGGAAGGGAAGGAGGAGGCGGCAGGGAAGGGCCTGATGTGCCCTGAAGAAGCGGTGGGTATGAGGGCGTGGAAGGCAGGAGCGCTTCTTTGAGCCGAGCTGTGTTTTTAGGGGACCGGCAACTAACTCAAAACCCGGCAGTTTGATACCTAAGGACACGTAAACCTCAATATTTTTACCAAATTAAAGGGCACATTAACGCCACAAAAAAAAATTAACGCCACATCTCCACGACTTCCACAGCGAGCCCTGTGAGGGGAGACCCCTCACGGGGGGCGGAGCCTACGACGCGTCCTGTCCCCGCCCCCTCCCCCTCTAACCGGCTCCTCCCCCCCCCCCCGCGCGCGCGGCCGGCGGGGCGGGGCGGGGCGGGCGCGCCCCCGCGCGGAGGCGGGCGGCGCGGGGCGCGCGCAGGTGGCGGGGCGGCCTGCGGCGGGGGCGCGCTCCGGGAGAGCTGCGGGCGGGCGGGGGCCGCCTCCCACCCGGATGCACCCGGGAGGAGGAGGAGGAGGAGGAGGAGGAAGAGCCGCGATGACCTGACGCCGCGCCATGGAGCGGACGCCGCGCTTGGCCGCGGCGCTGCCCGCCCTGCTGCCGCTGCTGCTCGCCGTGCCGGCGCTGCGGGGCTCGCCCGCCGCAGGTGAGGGGGGAACAAAGCCGGGGATAAGATGGGGGGGACACGGGAACGTGGCAGGTGCGGGGGGGGCCGCCCCGCCGCTAACAATGCCCGCCCGGCGCGGGGGGACGCGCATTGTTCGCCGCCGCCGCGCGGGGACGCGCGCACACGCGCGCCGCCGATGCCGTGCGGGAGGACCCCGGGGCGTGGGGGGCCGCCCCGCACCGCCGGGGGTCGGCGGCCCCTTTTGTTGTTGCTTTGTCCCCCCCCCCAGTGCCCGCTGCTCGGCCGCGGTGGGGCAGGGGGCTTGGCCCCCGAGGGGCTTCGTCCTGCGTCCCCGGGTGGCTCTGAGCGCGGGCACGCTGCTGCTGCCAGGGTGGGTGTCCCTTAGGTGGGTACCAGGGACCAACCAGACCCCCGTACCCACACCTAAATATCTGTGAGACCCCGCGCTAACCGTGCCATGGATGGTGACCCACCGCAGAAAGCAGCCCACTATGAGGGGAAGGCAGCACCTGGGGCTGCGGGGCATGGGCTGGATGCAGCGTGCAAGTTGGTGACCCGTAGGTATCTCCAGGAGGCTCTTTGGACCCGAAAGCTGCACTCAGAGACACAGCGGTGGCAAAGGGGCACGCTCCTAAGGTTGGCGCTTGCTTGGTTTTTGTGCCTGCTGGAGGTTAGTGGCATCGCCAGGCTGCCTCTTCCCTAGGGTTTCGTAGTAGGTCGCTGGAGGCTTTTGTTTAATTGTTCGCCTGATGCTGAACGGGTCTTGGAAGTTCTGTGACCGAAGTGGCGGTGGATCCCTGTAAACTTGCGTGAATGCCGTGTGTGCTTGTGTAACTCCGAAGCAGCGGTGGGGATGTGATGTAACGCAGCCAGCGCTTGGGCTGCTGGAAGGGAGCGCGCCGAGACAATGGATGTCCCCCAGAGCCGTGCTCTCCTCCTTGGGCTAGGGCAGGAGCCGTCGAGCTGTTCTGATTTGTGAGCCCTCCGCTTTCTCTTTTTCCACGGGACATGCAATCACACATGATGAATTCTAGCACATTAACACCAAACTTGCCTTTCACAGGATGCTTTTCATAGATGTGTTAGAGATGGTCCATTGATCACACAGAGTTAAAGACCTCAGGTTGCAGAGAACAAATATGTTCTGTTCCTTTCTCAGTTGGGATGAAATGTTTATGGAAAGCATGGCAGGAGTCTGATTTGGCTGTGTAGGGCCCATCATCTTCACAAAATCAGGGCACAACCTGCATCCTAGCCTTTTCGTTAGCCTTGGAAAGTTTTGATGGCATAGCGGCGGTATGAGGGGTAAGTGATGTGTGCTGGTCAACAGGCTTACAACTCCCTGAGCGTGTCCTTTCGGTGCAGCTCACTTGCTACTCGATGCCATTTGGTCTTTTAACCAGTTCGGTAACAGAGCAAGCCCCTGCAGCTTAGAGTTACGCAGAAGAGGCACACAACAGAAGAGTGAAATGGCTATTAAGGACGCTTGCTTGCCATTGAAAGAGCAAAGTGAGCATCGGTACTTAAGGAAATTAAGTAATAAATCAAGTTGGATTTTGGAATGCCTGATCCAGCTCCCACTGAAGTCACATGTTGCTGAATCAGGGCTTCAGCTCCCACAATTAAGCAGATGGTGAGCTCTGAGTATGCAGATAGGCTGCCAGTGTGCTGAAGGCAGGTACGTACGTACTCGAGCACCTTGTTGAACTAGGGCTTTGGGCAGGCTCTGCAGATGTCTTACCGCTCAGCCTGGGCTGTGTTTCTCCCTTTTTGTGTCATTGCACAATCTCTAACTCCAGCACTGACGATCAGGAGGATCTATCTCGCTTTGCTGTGCTGTTTTCTGTGGGAGAGAGGGGAGCGGCGTGCCAGACTCTAAAAAGTCTCCGCCGAGGTTTCCTCAGACACTGAAGGACTGAAGACAGGTTGCGGAGGTCAGGCAAGGAATCGGATATAACTGCCTCGTGGGACAGTTGCAGGATACTGTTTGCTCAACTTAATTGCATGAGGGTGTCACAGATGCTTGAGCTGGCACCGTGTCTCTAGTGGCCGGTTGAGCTTGTCAAGCTTACTTCCAGTTCATTTTCGCGGCAGACCCATATGGCTGGAGGATTCCCTTTAAGCCTGCTGTCTGTGCCGTGCTTGCTTTATTTATGTCAGCCTTGTGTCTACAAGCTACGCTTGTAGCCTTGCCAGGGGAAATGTGTGTTTTGTTTGCATGTTCTTTCAAGGAGTCAGAATGCTAAACAAGCCAGTGGACAGTGCAGCTTTTTGTGCGGTGGCGTCTGCTTTGTGAGTGGCAGTTCATTGCTGCGGAGCGAGGTCTTAGGTTTCTCAGGCAGGCTTGGTTACTTGAAAAAGAGCACGCTTCTAACAAAGTAGGCTTTAACAGCTGTGACCTACCTGCTGTAATAGATTTTGGGCGCTGGACACATCAAAGAGCAGCGCTTCTTGCTGCAGCACAGATCTCTTCTGAGACATGTTGGGAAGGTGGTGGCTGCGGTAGGGGCAGACTGACAGCCCAAATCGTGTTTCCCAATTCATGACAAGTGTGTTTGCAGGGGGAGCTACTTGGGGGAGAAGTGAAGCAGAACAGGCTTCTTAATAACACAGTCCCACTTTGGCTGTGGGAACCATGGCTTTCCTTCATTTGAAAGTAGCTCTGTTTATGGGTGATGTCCTGAAACACCAGTGTGCCTCCAGCCTTGCCCGTTGTGGTGTGCAGCATGAATAACGCTAATTGCGTAAGAGTTGTTACGGGTGATGTCCTTAGCTGCTCGGTGTGTCTCCAGCCTTGACCAGAGTGGCATACGGGATGAACAACACTAATTGCGTGAGAGTTATTAACCCAGTGTGGCGTGGGAACCTCTCTGTTAGTATAAAAAAAAATAAAATCCTGTGGAAGTAGCACAAGTTGTCTTTTTAATTTTGTCTTGGAGCCCCAAAGTCAAGTCACGTGGTAGTATTATGAACAATGCAGGCTTAATTTCTTTTATTTCTGGTGAGTGCAGAAGAATCATGCTCTCATGGCATCCTTACCAGTGCGGTGGCTTCTGCACTCTGCAGTTGCATGATACGATGTCATTGTATCCCTTCGCATGCACATGAGCTCAGCAACAAATGTGATTAACAATTTCCCACTCCCCATTTGTGCTGTGTTTTCAGCTGTTGATGGATGTTATTGGAGACGTCTGTTTTGGAAGGCTGAGGGAAAGCCTTCCATAAGAGCAGTGGATTAGCGGTGTCTTCTTTCCAGTACATGAGAGAGGAAGAGATACAACTGGCCACCAGCACGCACATCACTGATTACATGAGCGTAATTGTATGTGCAATGCACAGAATAAATACTGTGAAATGGTGGGCTGGGCTGACTGTGCTAGCTCTTGCTAAAGCCATAAGTTGTTGTAAGATGTTTGTAAGAAGTATTACTGTTTTGCTGCACATTGGAGAACAGACTTAGCAATTCCAATCAAACTTGCTATAAATTATGCATTTTGCTATGGGCTGAAGTTGTTCTTGTTTTTTTTTTCCCCAAAATGTCAGTTGAAAGAGTTCGGCTACTTCTGATGTTGAGGCAAGAAGAAAACAATAGTTTCTGCTTTGAGTTCTGCCAGCTTCTTTTCTGCACAACTTTAATACCCTTATGCTTTGGAGCATGCAGTTAAACTTTGGCATACTGTGATGGCTCTGAAGGGGATGTTTTCTCTGTTGCTGCTTTGAAAGTGATTTTTTTCAAAAGCTTGTAACAACTAAATTTAGGCATGCATTGCTGCAGAAGAAATGATGCTTTTTTTTTTTTTTTAATGCCAAAATTCAGGTATATCCTATTCTGTGGGGAACTTGAACATCTGGCGCAGTGTTGTGAGGGGGTGTGTGTGTCATTGTTGTGCCAGACCCAAGGGGGGAAAAAGGAGAGATGGCTTTTGGAAGGAGCCTTTGTGGTATTTAGATAAGCAGTAGTTGTAAGAGAAGGATCTCTGGATCTTCTTTGGTCTGTCTTTCTGGTGGTTGGGATGTGTGTAGGAGCCTGGGAGGTGTGGGAGTAGGAGCGGAGGAGAGACTGGAGTTGGCAGATCAAGAAGGTTGGGGGGGGCTGGAGTGGGAAACAGGTCTGTGTATGAAGGAAATTGCAACACAGAAGTTCTTCCTGGAAGGAACAATCAGTGCAACCTGGTGATGGGGTGATTAAGCTGGGAAACAGATCAACTTGGCTTAAAAAAAGGAGAAAAACAAACTGCTCCAAAAGTGGCAAGTGGTATTGAAAGGAGTCACAAGTAGTGAAGATACAGGATTGGGACAAAAGTGGAAGAGATGTAGCTGAAGGCATCAGTCTTGAAATTGAGGTACAGAGGAGCGTGTGCTCGCTGCTCTGGGACACTTTTGCAAGAATTTGGCAGAGAACCTAAGACTTCAGAGAGTTTAGCTTTCCTCTTCTCAGCCAGGAGCGTGATAGTCTGCTACTCCTTGAATCTTTAATGATAGTGCATCTGTCACCCTGTGACAGAATTGTTTTAAAAACTGGAAAACTTCCTACACAGAGTTGTAGCAGCCTGTAAAGTCTGCAGAGGCAAAAATCAGTGTTGGGAATACTGCAGCAACAATAGCCTGTGCAATTTTAAACTTCTTCTGTACCTATAACTTATGGGCACAGTAATCCCATGGTTATGAAGTGCACATCCATATAGGTAAGATAGCTATCTCCACACCTGCATACAAATATCTGTACGTGCAGACAATACCCTCATCATGTTCAATGTACAAAACTGATCCTGCTTTGGGGAGAAGTGGGTGTTGGATAGCAAATGAAGTTTTCTCTAAGACTCTTGCTGCTCTTGCAGCAGATGTCTGAAGGTGTGGAATGAATGAAGTGGAGGCAACAGGGAAGTTGTTTGAGACGTGTACTTTTTTTTTTTTTTTTTTTTCCTTTTTGAATAAGGGTCCCACTGTTAATGTAGGGAAATGCTGTCCTAGACTGTTGACCTGCGTTGCTGTTGCAGAGCTCCAGTGTGACGTGAGCAAGTTGCTTAAAGCAAGCTTCCCGCAGGTGGTCACTAGCTGTGTGTTCCTCATTTACTGGACGTGAGACCTGTGGGATCTGTGTTGCAGAAATGCTGAGCGCTCGCAGCTGCAAAAGAAGTCAAGGGGAGCTGGTGTTGAATAGATGCCGTGGGTGTAATATTAAATATTCATTAATGCTCTCAGTCTGGCACTCAGAATTTGACCTTTTCTAAAATTTCCTAGAAATACTTTGAAATTCAGACAAGAAATGACTATGAGAGGTTCAGATGCAATAACAGTGAGCACAACAGCAACGTTCATCAGGAAGGCAAAGACTTTTGTCTTCAGAACAATAAAGATCCCGTGGATGATAAACCAGTCTGCCCAACGGGGTTTCTCAGAGAGCTATTTTAAGGAATGCTTCTTGCAATCAAAATAAAGCAACAGGTGCTGGTATTTATTGACATTTACTGCATTAAAGCATTTTTTAGTGTGAGTTGACGAGCTGTATAGGCTGGAAGAACTATGATGTATTAAAGCGTAGTAGGATTTTGATTATTTTAAATCAAATCTTAAAGAAAAAAAATCATGGTTGCTGATACTTGTTGCTCAGTTTAAGATTTTAGCGGTTCCAGCTTACATCACCTACCTCCTTCTGTTTCATGCATGAACTGTTTTCTAATCCTTTTTGCCCTCTTCCATTCCCCTGTCTGATTTAGAGAGGCTTCCCTTCTATGAATTTCCTGCGTATAATTTTGATTTGGTTTTAGCCATCTGGTCAGAGCAGTGTGTCTGGTCTTGCGGTATGAAATAGAGGTAAGAGGCCAAAATTGACATTAATCATTACCACCGAGTAGAGGGTGGAGTGAATGCTGGAAACAGTGAAGGAAGAGCCTGAAAATCCAGATACTTTAATTACTGAAAACTACACAACAGTATCACACTGAAGGGGCTAAAGTCCGGGATGGCTGTAGGGTGAGAATGTAGGATGAGGAGCAGGCTGTACAGCAGGTCTGCAGGAGGGGATGTGGTGCTGCTGGTGGATCCCCAGCAGATTGTGATTCAGCAGGATGACAGAGGTGCTAGACTGTGGGAACACACAGGCTATGGTCTGAAGCGTGCTCTCGTTAGCTTGTGTTAGTCGCTCTTCTGTCTCTTGCTGGCATGCCAGGGAGATGTTGGCTGTCGGAGGATCAGGTTGGGGCAACACGGGGCTGCCTGGGCTGGAACAAAAAATAGGTGGGAAGGGCTGTGTTAAATATATAAAAGATGGACACAAAGGCAAGTGTAACAAACAGTGCTTTATGACTGTGCTGTATGAGAAAAGGAGCAAAAGACAGATGTGGCAGTGAAGATGTGGGTTTTCTAACACTTGGCCTTCTAACAGTGGGGATAAAACCCTGAAATACACAGTTTGGAGCAGTAACATAAACTGTTCTTGCAGTTCCAGCAATGGATTAAATAATGACAACAGAAGTGGATTGCACCAGTGATTCCACTGTGGTGTAGAAGGATGGATTAGATGGCCTCCTGAAATATTCTGCAGCTGTTTTTGCGAGATCCTACAAATAATACCTGCAGATATGTGATGGTATCTGTTCATTGCTGAAGGCTGGTCTGCTGTTCACGTGAAGAAATGACCCGTGGTCATATAGTTAAGTACTGTGTCATAATGTTTATGCAGAGAAAAGCTGAATCAAGTTTTCAGAGAAAAGCTGAATCAAGTTTTCATAGGCAGCCTTAGTTATGACACCTTTGAGCTTTTGAATTACTGGTTTTAGGTCTAACAGTTTTGTGAAGTTTCCTTTTTGTACCTACAGCAACGAATATTTTTGCAATCCTTATTACTAAGGGTAGTCATTGTGGCAAGGAAAAAAATAGAGGTGAGTTTATCTTTTGTGTGCCGCATTTATCGTATGCAGTGTATGTTTTATGAAAACAGTAGTAAAAAATAAAACATTTAACAAGGGGCAATATTAACAGAAAATAATAGGTGTAAGTGAATCCCAGTTTCTGAAGGGCCATTAACATCTCTATTTCTCATTTTTTAATTTTGACTGAGAGGGCAGGTACAAGTAAATGGTGCGGTTGTGATTCTGCGTCTTTGAGCTTTATTCACCAACTGAATTGTTAGTAGCTATGTATCTAATAAGTAGGATGGGAAGAGATGAGAGGCGGTATTTGTGCTCAAAGCACTTTCTTTGTGTTCCCATGAAATTTCCCAGTTGAGCAAGCTGGGAACTTGTTCACTTGGTACAAAAAATAGGATTTCTCCTTGTCTGTAGGGAAGGGAGAGATTCTGGACAGATGAGTGGGAAACTGTCAGGAGCCTGTTCAACACACTTGAGAACTGTAAATGCACCTGAAAATAAATGGCCACGTCTTTTCCTTAAGCAGTATTGATACACTTTGCAATTTTGGTTCCAGGTTATTTTTAATTCAAACCTTTTGGGACTGCATTTCCTATTGAACACTTTCATACCAAATAAGAAAATCGAACTGGTATCACTTAGTACATGAGAAGGAGGGTCTGCATTTGTTTGCTTCCCTGCCAAAAATGTATGGAACTAGTTTGTAGATGCCCTCTCCGTAAAAGTTTTCCTCACCTACTGGCAATTGTTTGATACGGCAAAGACTGTTTGCTCCCCTTCCAGCTGGGTGTAAACCAGATTAGACACTGAGTCTGTCCCACCTTTTTCTGTGGTTTGTAATTCTGTTGTAAACGAACTCCACCACATGTGTGCGGATTTTAGGGAGCACTGCCCTCAACCACAAAGCTATGAGGCGTGATTTAGCTCAGTGTTATTTCAAAACAAAGCTCCAAGTATTTATGTAGCAGATCCTCTGGGTTAACACCAGGTTACTTTCCAAATAGAAGGAAGATGGTTGTGTCAGCTGGACATGTCCTGGTTAGGTAACTTTCCTAGTGGATGCCTGTGCTTAGAGCTGGAGCTAGTGCTGAACTGGGACTAACTTGTGTGATAAATTGGGATAGAAATTGCATGTCACAGAACAAAATCCTGATCTAGATCAGAAGTCTGGTTTGAAGATGGTTTCAATTAGGAGCTGTCAGTGACCTTACTTCCTGTCCTTATGTTGAAAGATGAAACAGATTTGGGCTTCCAGCCATTGACGTTCAGTTTTTTTAAAAGACGTAATTTGTTCCACTCTGGACAACCCCCCCTTAAAAAAAAAAAAGTTTCCTTTGTCTTTCCTAAGTGCATGTGCTTTTTATAGTAACTTAGTAGGAAAGAAAATACATATAAATCATCATAATCAACTTCTCGTCATGAAATATTTTATCCAGTCTTAGTACAAGCACAGAAGTTCAAAGAAAATAAATTGCATTTGTCTGTTTACTTTGTTTGCTTCTGTGAGCAGTTACTTTGCAGCTTCTACCACAGCCAGGTTCTTCAAGCTGTAAAAATTGTCGGAAGGATTAGGATAGCTGAGGAATGCAAAATGAATGTAAATCCATTTTGCTTCTTTTTAAATTGACTGGATTCCAAGTAGACAGTGTCACTTGAAAGTATAATCTTCTTAAAATCCTGGGAGCCTTAGAAACTAACGTAGAAACAAAACTGAACACAGTTTCTGTGCTGCAGTATTAATTCTTATGAATCCTTAGTATTTACTACTCCTGTTTACTTTCTGCAAATGTCATTATTGAGGTCAGGTGGAGATACTTCTAGAAATCTTACTGCTAAAGAGATTCTTTCAGATTTCATGAAAATAACTTTTTTTTTTTTTTTTTTTTTTTGCATTTCCCGAATGAGCCAAAGCATGCTGCTTGTGTGTGAGATTTCATTAGCAGTTTAGGGTGGCTGCATTATGTTATATTTGGAAGTAAAATGCATCCTTGAGGAACAGAATGCAACCTTCAGTTGTATCATGTTCGGTGTGAACATCTGTGTCACTTAGATAAGATACTTCGGAAATGTTGTGCGTTAGTTTGCCTTACTCCTAAATAGTACAAACCTTAGAGGTCAAATTGAAAACTTGTGCACTTGGTGCTAAGTAACTTTCTAGATATTTTTAAAAGCAGAAAAGTGTACTTCCGAATGCAGGTGCAAGAGTTAATGTGCTTTAGGAAGACAAATGTTTTGATTTGAGTGAATGCTTCAGCTCCTATTTCCGTTTTTTAATTTTGAGATATGCTGCTTTTAGTTCTGGGGGAGTGGTGAGAACCAATGAGGATTGTGTGTGTAGAATGCAAGTAATGAACTAATTAAAATGATAGCTGTTGGAATTCTTCTGGGTGTTTAAGATCAGTCCTTCTGGATTGAGTTATTTGAAGGGCGTAGGTGAAAAGCACAAGTCATATTAAACATAGTTTGTCCTAAGCAGTCGAAGCAACTATCCAAAGCAGCAGGTGTTCATGTAGAATGCACACAGAAGCTCAGGCATCCAGGACTGGTAAAGCACTTGTACATGGGGTTTTCTTTGTATTTTCTTGTTCTTTAATTCTTGGGAGATGAGGGAAGACTTCAATTGAGACGGTCGTCAACCTTTTATATATTCTTTAATCATGAAAATAAATGGTTTGTGATTTTGCTGTGTGAACTCTCTAAAAAATTACTTGGGACCTCTGCTGCAGGTTGTTTTCCTGTTGTGCTCATCTTTTAAGCTACGTCATCCAGTGATCTGATACCAGTCTAATACTGTAATGCCTACATCATGTGTTTCTTTCCTTGCAATGTGAAGGAGCGTTAACATAGTCTGACACAAAGAAAGAATTTGAATAGTGGGCAATGGGATGTTTATAACCTGTAGTACTTTTACTACAGGTTGTAGGATGTTGATAAGCTGTAGTATTTTTATCCGGCTAGTTTTGGAATAGTTCTTATCTGGACATTTTTAAGGTCATGAATTCATTGATGCTTCCTTCCCAAGTTGTTGCTGCAGATGTGAGAAAACTAACATCACTGCATCCTTTCTAAATTCTGGGATTGGATTCCTTGCTGCTTCAAATAAGTTGGATGAAGCTGTTAAGTCAAAGGAATAACTTTATCCTGTGTTTGCAGGTCAAAAGAGCATTTAAATTGCAGCTCAGTTATTGCTAAAGTATTGAAATATGTTCTGTTTGAAACCTATGTATTCAGAAAGAATACACTTGCTTCTTTTTTTTTTTTGGCTTCTTGCTTTTATGAAAGAATACCTGACAAATCAAAATGGATGGGTTATGTTACACTAGTGAAATCCTGTATGTATTATGATTAAACTCCTGTTTGTTGTCTTTTGGGGGAACATTTTTTCTCACTGTGCAGGATTTTGTTCGTGCATCAGTGTATTTAAGAAGATGAAATAGAACATGGTAAGGATAAGACTTTTTTCATTAAACACTTGTGCTCACAGCAATTATTCGGTGGCTGTGTATTTGCTTTAGTAGTTTGGCTTGAGATTATGTAGCCTGACAGTCCTATCAGTAGCCTCTTTTCCATGCAAAAAATGTTCCAGACCTCCACATAGCATTCACTGTTGGTGCTTATGGAAAATGACAAATTTCTAAACAAAAATCCTGCTTTAGTAATTGGGCTGTTTGTGAAGCGATCCATTTCTATTTTAAATTAGTAAACCCACCAGATTTTCCTCTGTTTTTACACATTATAGTAGGTATTAAGTATATCAAGTCAGAAAATGCAACAATAATAGAGTAAAAAGCTGCTCAGCCTCACTTCATGGCAGTGTTTTATGTTGTTTGCCTGGAGTGTTGAATTGTTGTAATACCTAACCATTCAAATAGAGGCACGAGACCAAGAGGTTTCACTTCACAAATACGTTAACTTTTATTTTCTTTTGTCCAGTATATTAGCCTTTAAACCGTTTTCTTCCATTTTTTTTCTATCTTGAAGAAAATCGTTTATGGCATTTTTTCATTTTTTTTTTTTTTTTTTTTTTTTTTTTTTTACAAATGTATCAATATTCCTTCCCTACTTTCCCCAAAGTACATCTTATTTTCTTCCCATAAATTCTGTTGTCTTTGTCTCAGTCGCTGTCTTGGAGCGAACATCACAGGGTGTTCCATCTTGCCTTCTACTGAAAAAACAGGGGGAAAAAAGTAATAATTCCAGCTTTTGTTGGTTTTATGCTCTGTGTACTTCTTCCAAGCTCTTAAGGAGGAGAGTAGAACTCATTAGACATGGGTGGGGAAGGGAAGACTTGGAAAAAGAGAGAGGAGGAAGAAAGGAGCGCTGTCTCTTGCCAGACACGAATGATTTTCCCTCTTGAGAAGCTGTGGTTCTGTGTTATTATACCATGCAGAGGAAAATCCAATTTAAGATGTTGCCGTTAATTCTCTTAGCTTGTCATTTCAGCTCTTTGGATGTGCTGTGTTTTTAAAACAGAACTTCATTGGAATATTTTTAGTGTTTTGTTTTTCTTTCTCCCCTGTAAATGGGATAGTTCTCAAAACCCTATGTGGAGCAGAGTCATGCAAGCAACTGAAAAGGCACCTCCGGAGACAGAAATGAGCATCTGGGCACGTAAGAGAGGGTCAGGAACCTTCTAAAGCACAGCTGCCACTGGCAGAATGGCACCTCAGCTCTACCTAACTCCAAAAGTAATTTGTTAAGGAGCAACTGCATTAGAACTTGTTTGCTTTTAAATAGCCCCTGCTTTTGGGAAACTTTCATTTTGTCACCAACTCCTTCTGCATTTCAACACAATCACTTACTAGTAATTTTTATAGGACTGTGTTGCTTTTTGTGGTTGTTTCATCTTGGAAGGAAAGTGGATCTCTGTGTTTTTAAGTAGTTGTTTCAACTCTGAGAGTACAGAGTTATTTTTTTTTTTAAAGAAATATGGTATGAATGATTGAGTTAAAATGTCTTCTTGGTCCTTTGTCATATTATGCATAGAAAGTTCAAGCTCCATAATTCATCTAGATAATGAATTTTCACCCTGCCTGGTGGCCCTTGGCCTCCTCAGGGGCTCTGTGGGGCTGGGGCACCAGCTTAGCCAAAAAATTGCATTTTTGGTGCTCTCACATCTCCGTGTGCTATATGCAGTAGAAAAACACGTTGTATGGACCTTGGATGTAGGTACGTCCATGTGCCTGTGCAGGTCAGGCCCTTACTATAAGCGTATGCCAGTCTAGCAAGCCATGCTGGCCTGCAAGGCCAATGTCTCAGGTCTTAGTTCAGCAAACAGTGGTGTCCAGGAAAATGTTGGGAGTTCAGGTTTGTGTAGTACATGTCAGCACCTGCCTGCAACCAGCTTATGAAGTTTCTGTGATCTGCCGTGCTGCCTACCTGCTGGGGAGTTGCTGCCGCTTACAGTGAGCGAGATTCCAGTCCGTGGGCTTCAGCATTAACTAGGTAGTGAAAACGTTTGTTTTCTTGCCCGACTGAACATTACCATGTGTGAGACACGGTTTGAAAATGCTGTTTGTCAGTACTGAAGACAGAATATTTTGTAGTGAGCACATTCATCAATTCCAGCGGAGTTTTCCAAAGTTATTTTTTGAGTGTGAACTTGCTGGCTGCTGGTGCTGCTGGCAGTTTTCCTGTTAGCAGAAGAGTTAAACGAACAATGTAGGGCCTGTTTTATTGCCTTCCAGAGCATAAGAACCAGCAGAGGAATCAACAGACAGCATGGTAGCCCGTCAGTGTCACTCAGCCCTGTTTGGGGGATGCTGAGCAGAGGCAAACAAATTCATTTTACACTAGAAGATGCAGGAGTCTTCCCAAATGCTGTGGTGGTGTGAAGGATCAGGAGCAGAACAGAATACTGAAATATTTTTGGAAAAAAAAATATACAAGCCAGCGTGTTTCTTATTACAAAGTAAATGGGTACATTTTTATTTTTGTTTTGGTAAATTTTTAAAAGCCAAATTATACTGAACTCAGTGTTATTCCTCTGTCTGTTGTCTTAATGATGGAACAGTATCTTGGGGAGAAGAAGTCTCATCATAGAGAAGCTAATAAAAATCAGTCATTTGAGGCTGTGCATGTTGCAGGTCACTTTGAGAGACTGTTTTTCTAGTCTTGTATAGAGCTGGAAGTATCACCCGTGTGGTTTCTTTAATTATGATTTAAGTATCATGTGGATGTGAAGCATTAAAAATTCTAAAACATCTCTGGGGTGGAATATAGAAAAAATATCTGAACGCAGCTAATCAATGTGACAGTACTCGGTGGTACTTAAAATGTGGGATGACTTTTTGCAGGAATGAATTCTCATTGAAAAACATGTTTCCCAATAGATCCCTCCATAATAGTGTAAAAGTTTTAGACCTTTTGTGTCTTTACATTGTTAGCTGCAGTAGTGAATTTTGGCATTGCCACAAGGGACTGATGCAGGAAAAACTTGCACAAGTATGTATTTCAATAAGATCTTATTCAGACTTAAGTTCATTCACACTGTTAGTTTACCTGGGTTCTACCATAATTATTTGAAAATCAACAATAGGTGTATTTCTCCATCTAGTCCTGTCTGGCAGCACAGTGGTCTTCGAGATACTGAGAGAAATGGACATGCGAAGATCTTCCATGATGCTGACTGCAACAGTCTCAGGCTCTAATTAGGCTTGATTTATACAAACCAGATTTGGGACTGACAAGTTCTCAATTTCCTAATCTCTTGCAGGGAAAGGAGGGGGAAAAAAAAAAAAAGAGCCCAGCAGGCTCACGGCCTTTAAATCATGCACTGTCACTGTACAAATCTGAATTTGCTGACTTTTTAAAGAAAACTACAGGTATTGGAATGCCAGGTTTCATTAGTTTTTCATATTAAAAAAATAAATATAGAAAATCACAAATATATATATATCCATATATATGGATGTTTTAGATGGACTTTACTAGTACCTCCACTACAGAAAACACCTCCTACGCTCTTCGCTGTGAAGTGATGCTCTACTGAGTATTCACACTTTCATCTACTCATTTTTTCTTTGCTCCTGCATGTTCTTCTAGCTGTGCTATGGGAATATTGGTATGTGACTTGCATCTCAGAAAGATGTAAGTACTTGTGTGAAAGTTTATGCCTCTCTGTAAGGAAACTGTGCAATGAGGTTGATACAGTGAACTGCATTTCATCAATTACTCTGTTTTCTGTAGAGCAGGCATGAAACTAAAGATGTTTGAGATTTCTCAGGCAAGAATTAGGTATGACTGATAGAAAAATAGTATCATTATCTTATCCTTCTGTAAATGTGTTTCCACCAAACTTGAGTCATGCATATAGGTGCTGATCTTTCAGGCAGAGAAACATAATTCCTCTCCATATCACCAGCTTATGGCACCCACAAGATCAAATGTTAGCATATTAATAGCATTTGATAACCAGTGACTACTTTTTAGAGGCTTAGCATCCTAGGGGCATAAGTTTTGCTCAGTTAAATGCAAAAGTGTTTACTTCACTTTATATATGCTGACGTTTATGATAAGATTAACATTCCAGGCGCCGTAATTTACCTGTGAAATGCTTGAAATGACACAATCTTCATTCTTAGCCAACTGAAAGCTTTTGGAAATTGTCTTTCGTGCAAAGGTCTAGTCTATTATAGTGAACTTGATCTTTCTCTTGGTGATTACATCTGTTTCTTGTATGTCGTTTCTTAGAAATGAAATCAAAGTTTGCTTTTTGAAGGAGTGGTGGGGGATGGGAGATGGGAGAATGTTGTTAAAATGCTCTGCTTTTGTAAACCTAGAGCAGAACGGGGTAAGAGGGAAAGGGGAGGAGAGGAAATGAGACTTGGTTGATTGGCTTAACATACTAGAGGAGAAGTGGACCATGCTTGAATCTTGGCATTACAGTGGGGTCAAGAATAGTAAGCATATTTAGTGGTAGTTTGGGGGATTTTAGGTCTCTAATAACAAAGGAAGGAGGACTTTTTCCCTTTAAATCCGTAGTTAATTGATTTCATTCCTGAACAGACTAAAATGGTGTGGGAGAAAGGGAAGAAATTTCATGCAGGTGTTTGGCACTATCATATTTCATATTTGTCATGAGAAACAAGTGTTAATATGTTTAATGAAAGCTAACACACATACTTTTCACTTACTAAGACTGGGGTTTGTATAATATGGAAAGTGTTGCTGAGCATATACTCTTTTTCTTCTCCTGTGGGGAGAGGATCATTCAGTTTTTAGATTTTAACTTTTACGCTTCTATTATTTTTTTTAAACCAGCTTTATGAACCACCTATTTAACATTCAGGTTGTAACCTCTCATTTTATGGTTATAGAAAGGCCTACTACTGCAGTTTCACCAGATACTGCATATACATTTTACTTGTAGATTAATCCTTAGGTAGCATTAATAATCTTACAGGCGGTATTCTGCGCAGTGATTTGAATGGCATTATTACAATTTTGTTATGATCTGTCACCAAACAAACAAACAAACCAAAACAAAAACAGACCAATGCATAATAAATATACCGTACTACTTGGTGAACTTGAGGTGTTCAGGGTGTGCTAAATGTGCCAGTGATGGTGCATTGTCTGACAGGGTGAAAGAGATGTGAAGTGACTTTCTGAATTGCAGACATGTTGTTGGGAATTGGGAGTAATGTGCCTGTGGGAGCTGAGTTATTAAAAGTGTACACCGCGAAGGTATCTGTTGTGATTAGGTATCTGCTTTAGATTAAAAAACTAATTAAACTCATTTGTTTAAAGATGCCCTAGAACAGGCACTAATACAGTGTACTGGATTTTGTTCATTAATATGAAGCTTCCGACCAAAATTCTATTTAACATTTACTTATTTATTACAAATTAAGCTTAGAGGGTAAGGTGATTCATCTAGGTGTAAGAGTGACAGCTGTGTTGGTATCATTGTAAAAACTACTGTGGAAAACTGACTTTGGGCAGCAGGAAGATGCATCAGGAAGAGGAAGAGTTTGCTGTGCTCGCTGTGTAGTTGCGGCTGGGAATCATTAAATGTATGAATGAAAGCAGAGATGCTTTTTTAACTATGTAGTGTTTGTTGTCAGGCACCTACCATTCAGGAAGGATATTGTCCAGTTGGGGGTGGTTCAGAAAGCATCCCACTCTGAAACTTTGGAAAATACGCTTCCAGGTGAAAATGTCAAAAACCAGTGTAATTAACACGTTCTAGAAACAGCGGAGGTGTGACTTGATTCTTGTCTGCGTTATGGAAAATACAAATTCTGTAGTGGAAGGGCCTTTGGGCCAGGTAAGAGTGAATTCTGCTAAGTGGAAGTAGACACAGGCACCAGTCTATGAGTTTCATATAAGATTTTTAACAGTGAAGAGTAACTAACTGTAGAACAACTTAAAAACAGTCTGAATTCCCATGGAGAGGCAAGGGAAGGGGAAAAAATCACAGGGTTAACTACTCTGCTGCATATACAGTTCCCCAGAAACGTGTGCTGTTACAAGTAATGGAGCTCTGGAAATAAAATTAGGAGAGGACCAGAGAAAGAGTTACAGAGACATCTTTCTTCCCCTACTGACTCCATTATGCCAAAGGTTTAACCTGCTTGGAATATTGGGCTGTATGATATAATTATTTTCTTGGTGTGCGCATCATGCCAAAGCTCAGATGGCACTGGCCACTATTACTTGTGATGGGGCTCCTCTCAAGCACGTTTTGCACACTGGCAGCTGTTGGTAGCGTGCAAGGAGTTAGTGAAGCAGCTGGAGTTAAACTGACACTTGGGTAGCAATGGAAACTTCTTAATAATTCAGTGCAGTGCTGTAGAAGCTGATATCCACAGCCATGTTAGAGGTTCTTGCTTACTTCCTTGCTACGTTAGCAATTTAACTGGAACACTTTTTTATTTCAAATTGTGATGGGAGAGAGAGAGATGGACAGCAATACCTCAGCAGTTGTGTTTGTGCAGTTTCTGGCTGTGACCTTTAAGGGCTGCTCTCCGCTGAGTGAAATGCAGGCACAGATTTTTGCCCATGTTATTCCAAGGAGATGCTATCGGTCTTGTACCTGCTGTGGTGAAGATGGCATTGCCTGAACTGGACCCATTGGGCTGAGCTCCCTTACTGTTGGCTAGCTGAACTGGTTTGTTTGTTCACTTGCTTTTTCCCTTGAATTTCTACCCCGTTCAGAAATGCTGGTTGGATATCTTGCTCTACAAGCTCTATGCGGCAGAGCTATTAATCTTTTTTACTTGTAGGTGCTTAATAGCCAGTAAAACTTGCTGATAGGTTTTTCCCTTCTGGATTTCCTTCTGTGGATGTTTTAGAACCAATATATGGCCTCCCCAGGAAACTGTGAAGTAAAGATTGAAAATCTTGCCATAATGACACCTGAGGGCTCCTCAGGATGTTTATACCTGGCTCCAAGCTCAGTGCAGCGTTTGACCAAGAAAAGCAATGGGTGGGGAAAAAGACTGTCTGAAGGGAAATAAGGTAACTATTTCATGGCTTTTTCTAACTTAAATTGTTTGTGTGGTTTTTTTTTTTCTTTTTTATTTATTTTATTGATGATGCCCTTTATTTTACTCACAGTTGGCAGAAAATGTGGAAACCCTGTAAGAATCTGCGAAGTGGGTGGAGAAAGATGTCTGATGGTGTGATGGAACAGGGCTGTGCTCTGAGAGCTTAGAGGAGGAAAAGACAGACTTGAAAAGGGCATGGCAGATAAAGGTGCAACTAGAACAAAAAGAGCAGCAAAAGAGAACGAAACAAAAATATGGTCTTCAAAAAGAGCATGTTTAGGGAACCATCCTCCTTTACACTGAAGTCAATGAAAGTCTCCAGTGCTGTACGT
The DNA here is from genome assembly GCF_047663525.1 of Anas platyrhynchos. Lineage (NCBI taxonomy): Eukaryota > Metazoa > Chordata > Aves > Anseriformes > Anatidae > Anas > Anas platyrhynchos. Next base: position 59,575,731 of record NC_092587.1, read on the forward strand.
AGTTATGTATTTCAGTAACATTATTCAAAAGCTCAATTCCCAACATCAAAATACTTTAATGTGCATTGATCTGCCTGACAAAAAGACTGATGTGAACAACTGCCAGTGTAGAAGAAACCAAGACAAGTCATGATCCCCTAGATTTCTCCTGAAATGAAAGACAGATAACTTGATTGTCAGTTAGAACTGATGATGGATCTTTAAAGGTATGCTTTGCAACTGTCACTTAAACTTTTTTGTGCCTTTTTTGTTAAGTGAGGGCTGTAACTCCTGTTGCAATATGTCACAAAGAACAGCATGTTCTGCAGTCATGCAAATTCATGGAGTATGTATCAAACCATATAAAGGTTCACCGTGTTGAAATGACTGATGGCACTGTCATGGAAGTTGTGGGACAAGTTTTCCAGTGAGTGTTTAGGTAAAACACATCACCAAGTGTTCTCAGACCTTGCTTGATCACATGAGGGGAAAGGTAACATCCACCAATCAACTGCAAACTTCTTAAAGTAAGGTAGTGATTTCAGTTTGTTCTGGGATTTTATATTCCTGTGATTTTAAAGGATCAAAATAATTTCAGCAAATAGGTCTTGGAGGAGGAGATGTTATGCCAGCAGAACTTTGATTCCACATATTGAGAATCAAAGGAAATTGCCATAGTGGACAGTTTAAAAAAAAAACAAAAACAAACCTGTTTTGATAATGAACCTAAAAACCTTTGTTTGGCACTGTTTTGTGGGCCTTACCCACATTGCAGATAATGAAATATATTTCTGCTCTGTTCCTCTGTCTGCTGTTCTGCAGCAAAGGTTCCTTTAGCCCTGTGGTTACTTGGAGCTAAGGAAACTGTGCAAGCTCCTAGTAGACATTTCAGTCATGACTTAGTTCTTCTAGCTTCCCACAACTGAATGCAGTGTGAATGTAGCATTTTCTGGGTATTTGTCCGTTTGTTTAATCTATTTATGCTCTATGAAATCCGTCAACCCATGGCAGTGAGATCCGTGATTGAATCGTGTTTAGTTGGGGGGGAAGTTAGCTCTTCTAAAATGTATGCTGGTCAACTTCTGATTTTTTTAAAAACCCTTTATTTTGAGATACCATAACTGCTTTTTAAACTCATTGTGTCTCTCCCACTCATGACTTCAGAAAGCTCATTCTCAGTCTTGCCTTGGTTGCCTTTCCTCCGTTCTGAAGAGTTTTGTAAGGGAGCCTGTCTGTGCTTGTGCTTCATCCTTAATCTTCCCTGTGACACCTCAATTTTGCTTTTGTTTTTGGGGGAGTGGTGGTTATAACTGCATGCAGCATTTAAGATGAGATCACATGTTATGCCACGCTATAGGCAAACTATTTCTGTGTTTGGTCCCTATAGCTTTCTTTCCCAGTGACCTTTTAGTATTTTGTTTTGTCTCATTAATTTCTGCTGAGCACTGAGTTGACATTTGGAAATCATAGGGGATGATACTTCACAATCTCTTCTCCGGCATCGTGGTAGCTAATTTAAAGCTTATCGTTTTTGTAGTTGTAGTTGTTTTTTCTCTTTTCTATACTTCATATCTATCAATCTTGAATGTCACCTAATACATCATGGTGGAAGCCCCTGCCTGGTGTCAGGAAAGCCTTCGACTGCACTTCAACATTGGTTTTTAGTTACAACTGCTCTGAATCACTGTTGGCAAACGCTGTCAACTCATTGACCTCTTTTTTCCTGACCAAATTTAGAGGATGTTAAGCAATAGACCTGCACCCACCTCTGCTGTAAATCTTTTTTAATTCTAAACCTTTTAATTCATTCCTACTGACAGATTAAGAAAAAAGGTTGAATATAAGTAGATGAATTTAAGTTGTGTTTAGGAGCCTAGTTGAAAGCTTTGAAAATCCACTTAAATTGTTTCAGGTGGGTTAGCAGTGTGTACACACTGCTCCTCACAGGGCCATCACTGACATGCAAGCTGTGACTTACTTCTGCAGAGATTATTCGGGGACCTCTGAGATTACAACTCCATTAACTTTTTCACAGATCAGTGTGTTTAGTCTATCTGTACAAGGGAATGAGGTAGCAGGTCCAAGATAGAAATGCCGGTTGATTACGGGGAACTCAATGTTTTGGGAGGCTTATGCTGTTGTCTGCTGCCAGTAACACCCAACTCCACGAAAAGGTTATGTGTTAGTGCGGTTGTATTTAGGGAAGAGGGTGAAAGTGTTTGTAGTGACACATCTCATGAGATCTATCTTTAAAGTGCCTGGCTGCTTTCAATGGAAGGGAAGGTTCTCTTGTCCTTTTAGCTTTCTTGGGGATTAGCAACCATTTACAAATGTTGTATTTCTTGATTTGGTCCGTACTGTACATATTCACATTCAGGTTGTGAACAATCAGAGTTACTCGTACTGCTGGGTAAGACCTGTATGAATGAAATTGTTTTAGTTGCTCTGTGAGCACGTGTGTGTGCATCCATGAAACCAAGGAGAACTGAAGAAGCGTTGTTTAGTATACCAGTTGTCAGGAGGCTGAGTGGAATCTAGTAGAAATGACTGAGAAGTAGCTGTGTCTTTAACTACTGTGTCTTTGTGAGCTCAGGGTGGTCTGTAGCTGTTTTTCTCATGTTTCTCTGATCTAAATATTTATCACTGAATTTAAGAATCGCATGGGAGTGTGTAAGTATTGCATGAAGCATGTCACACTTTTCTCAGGCTGATCTTAAGCCAAACACCCATATGCACTTGTTTATATATACATGTATGTATACAATATCCATAAATACATTATACCTATTAAAAATACAGTTACACAGGCATTTTGGTAGTATAAATGCTTGACGTGAAGTAGTAAAAACCTGGAAAGAAATTTGTCAGTTAGAAACCTGTTTTGAGACCTGTGAATTTAAGATCCCACAATATAAGAAGCTGTGTCTAGTGAAAACTACTGTGTCTTGGCCATGCAGCTTAAAATCAACCAGTATGTAACTGTTTAGCAGTTCTCCAGTCCATTCTTCAGCTGCTGAGCTGATGTGGTTCCTCAGATTGCCTGAACTGGTGGGTATTTGCTTAAGGTCATTCTCTTAAAAATATTTTTGATAATCTTCTGCAACTTTGGAGTAGACACGTAGTCTAGGAAACATGCTTTTTCTTAGATTTGTAGCATATATGCATGTGTAACGCCCACACCTTGCTGAGTGATGCTGTGTAGGAATTTTCAGGGAGAGGAATCTGGAAGGAATGATACCATGATTTATATAGTGTATTTCAGAATGATATCCACAGCAGTATTACATGCATTAGGTTAGAGGTTGGACTCGATGATCTTGAGGTCTCTTCCAACCTAGAAATTCTGTGATTCTGTGATTATTCTTGGTTATACATGGCTTCCCCATGCTATTGTGATACTGCTTATGCGTAGTTGAAGTTAGCAAATAAAAGATGTGGTACCTGGGAAGGTTAGGTGCAGGAGGGAAGGCAAATAAATTCCAAATATACTGTGTCCAAGCAGCTAGAGAAGATGTGCCAGAGATAAAGACAGTATGCAAAGTATTTTTAAACTTTGAACGCTGTTATAAACAACTTAATCCTGAAGGAACCAGAGAGGTTGCTCAAAAATAGTTATATTGTCATTTACAAAGCCACGTATCGTAAACTTGGTGGTCACCTTCATTTATTCTTGCCTATTAACAGAAGGAGTGGGAGGGCAGTATAAATGGTAGCTGTCCCTTCTCTTAAAATCCACAGAGGGAGTTTATGTTTTAGGACATATAATTTCCTTACAAACCATACACAGCATCCCAAGTGATGTTTATAATGCTTAGAGAGATGACAGCAGGCTGATAAGCCACGCTGCTGTGTAAGAAAGGCTTTTATTTTAGCCAGGGCCTTTAAATTATGTTTGACCACGTAGTTTGTGGGTTGATACAGCAGAGTGAACTAAAATTGGTAGTCTGCTGTTTTCTTTGGAGGGACTTGATGAAATAAAAACTCTCCCTTGAGGTTTCTGTTCTTCTTGCCACGTTTGCTAATTGAGAAGACTTTTTTGGGGGGATGCCAGGCAAATGGCTTTTCCCATGAGGTCTGTTTACTTCCTGCTGGCTCACTCGTGTTGTTGAGAAGTGGTTGTGTAAGGTGCCTGTACTTACAGCCCTGAATTCTGAAGCATCTGTTTGAACTGGAGAGAAATTATCATGGAAAAGCTTCTTTATATTTGCATGATTAAAAAAAAATAAATAAAAATAAGTAATGACTTGGCTTTACCGCTTAATGTTGCGTCTTTGGCGTGTCTCTTAAATCTCTTAAATTTTACCTGGTAAAATGTGTAGAAGCTTTTGCATCACTGTGACCACTATTGTTTCTCTTATAAGTAATGAGGTGTGTTATCCCATACAGGAATGGCTGGTGTATTGGTATATTATCAGCATCTGTGCAATTCTGATCCTTATTGGTATCAGTAAGTGGGTAATATATGTTTCCAGAGCATTTACAGCTTACCTGTAAGGATCCCAACTACAGATAAGCACCTCTTCTATAGTATTCCTAAATCTGCTAACACTTCCGAAAAGTGACAAGTGGATTTCAGACCCTTCAGTCCTTCAACAGCGAGAAGAGGATCTTTTCAACACTTCATTTAAAGCTGTGTGCTTAGTGTTAAGTTTTGTGTAGGGATACTACATACATGAAAATGTGTGCTGCTTCTAGAAGCTTGTCTTATTTCAGCTGGGACATTGATAATGGAGTAAGGCGGTTTGGTGTGGAAAGCACTTGACACATTGAGTTCATTGCAGAAGTTTCCTTGTAGTACACTGACAATTTTTTCCTGAAAATCATCTGCCTATTGAACATGATTTTAATTGCAAATTTGGGTATTTTTTCAGTATCTCAGCATTTGTGTACAGTGTTTCAGGAGACCTGTCTGTATAAAACTCAAATTTTAGTTTTTGGCAACTGATGTAATGCACAGAGAAAACAGTGATCCAGACAATGTCCTCAAACTTTCAGAGCTATTCTGTTGTTCTCTCTTCAAGACCTTGCTCATACAGAGTTGTGAACTGTGTCAAAGAATATAATCCATTTACCAGAAGGAAGATTAATTGAGTAGTACAGCTTGTCATTATTTTTCCAGTTTCCACATAGCAACCAAATGGAGCTTTCAAATTCTGGTGTGTGAAGACAGTGCCTGAAGATATTTTTCCCGTGTGTCCTGGCTGCCTGAAGTAAGAGGGACATTAGGTCACAGTACCTATTTAAGCCACATATCTGAAGTTCTTAATTGTGTGGAGCTGTCAGTAACGCAGTGAAAATTTCCATAGGTTGTTGGTAGGAATGATAGATACTGGCAGAATGGCAGTCCATCACTTTGGAAATAAAAAAAAATAGTGCAGTGCTGGTCACCACTCTCGTTCACGGATCCATTTGTTATTAGTGGAAAAGTCAACATATATAGTGGGTAGAACAACAACTACTCCTCTATACTTTCTATTTGAATGAGACTTTTTTTTTTTTTGAGTTTTATGTGTAATTTTTTTTTTTTTAAGTAACATGGCTGTGTTGGCCCTCCTCTCTTCATTTGGGTGAAACCAAATGCTGTAGTTTTCAAAGGTAGCAGGTAGCAGTTGATATTTTTTTAAAAAGAAAAAAAATGCGTGAACGATAAAAATCAGAACCGATAAAAATGTTTATATTCTTGTAAGCTATACGCACTTCCGTATTTTTTTTTTAAATCTTAAACTCATGTTCTCTTCCCTTCTTCCTATCCCCCAATTAACTCTGTAATTACTTACTTATGAAGAAGAAACTTGTCAAGCATGGCCTTCCTTAGATGAAAGGTCCCTTAAAAAATATTTTTAATTGTCTATTTGAGTCTAGGGTGCTGAGAAACTTCCATTTCGTTCAAGTCTGATGAATTCTTATAACTGCCAAGCAGGTGTCTTGCACCATAAAAATGTTCCCATGTTTTATGATGAAAATGCTTAGCAGCAGAAAGGTATCATGCTGGGATCTCTTTGAGCATCCTTGGGTGCATCCTACTGCAACAGAATTGAAATACTAAGGTTAATTTTCCGTTGCTGTTGATGGACCTCTTGTCATCTCAGCTGTGGATGATTTCACAGGCTCTGTATAAATACTTTGCAAGACTTATAGCTATGTCAATGCATTTTATTGGGCAGCAGAATAGAATTTCCATGTTACCTAAAGCACCAACTTACAACAGTTTTTCCCATTGATCTTCTGCAAAGATACGGTACTTGCTTTCAGAATTTCACTGGTGATGGGAGTGACCTTAGTGAGAATTAGCATGCTGGTAAAAATGTTTGCCTGAGAGCTGTACTCCGCATGGTCTCTGGAATTGCTCTCAGTTCAGTCTATTTTTGCTTAAACTCTTCAGGACCACTTCCCAAGGTTTATGGCAGGCTTTGATGTCCTGGGTAAGTCTGGGTTTTGATTCTTCAGGATTAAAACTGCAGCTAAATTTCTCTGGAGTGCCCCAGTATGCTATGTAAAATTACAGTTCTTAAAGGAAAAAACAAGGAAAAAGGGACTAAGGAGAGAGTTTGTGGTGAAAAGGGTTTAGTTCTTTTACAATGTTTTATATAATCTCTGCTATTTATTTTCTTCACAATCCCTGAGCAAAGACAAAGGAAAGATTTCCCAATGTTAATAGTTATATAGGTTCTATACCCGTATTAGTGTATGCCCTTAATATAGGAGATGTGTAACTGAGAGCTGTGTTAAAGTAGCATAAAACTTGTTTCTTTCTCATCCCAGGTAACTTTTATTGGAGCTGACAGGATTATTTGCATAAATAAAAAGACTACAGACTCCTTCCAGAAGGATTAGAAACTAACATGTTTTAGAATTGAATTGTCTGGGTGTTAGGCTGTCTCTTTACTAGTGTAGGCTTAAATATCTGTCTTATGGGCTGGTTGTCCAACTGTTGCGTACTGCACGCAGAGTTTCATGCATCTTTTGGCAAAGTTTCTGGTGTTCGCTGCTGTTAGAGACTGCTATATTGTCCTCGTATAATTGAGAGCACTAATTTCTACGTTCTTCTTTGAAGAAAAAAATACTAATTGGAGAAAGCTTTGCCACGTGTTTACTTGCAGATTAGTAGAGCAAATACACCGAATGTGTTGCAGATTTGTAATGTGTGAATTCTGAAGTACCAACAGCCTGCACACTGCCCAGCAAACGCTGGGGCTGGAGGTGATGTAGGGATTGCAGACTCCTGCCCAGTGGTGGCCCTGACTGCTGCCTGACTGGTAGCCAAGCTCAGCTACAGTGGTCTGTGCTTCATGTAGAATGCTGTTGCTGGGATTATATACATTTTTGAAACACCATTGTTTGCTAATGGGGCTCAAAGTCAATAAATTGACCATGTGTCTTGAGATTGTGTCTTTCAGTCTTGTGGCTTCATGCCCAATTGCCTTGTGTCATTAGGCCTGAAGCAATGAGGTGTGTGGCAGTGAGTGTAGGCCAATGTGAGTTAAGAATCCTAAAGATTTTGAGAACAAGGAGCGTATGTAAGTGTACGTGAAGTACATCACTTCCTTCTCATTGCCGTTTACCTGCAAATTACTTAGTAAGCCATGCCACTGAAATCCAGCTTTGATAACTCTTCGCATTTAAGGCAGAACCCAAGAACTGCTGTTGGCCTCTGCATCACAGGTGGTTCCTCGTGGTCTCACTAAGTCCCTAAATTAGTCACTGTATTTAATCTTGGAGTTCCTGAGTCTTAACACACTTTCTAAGGAAATAAAGTATTCTGACTGTTGGAGAAAAGTCGTGAAAACCCTGAGAATGATAGTTCATATTGCTGTGTCCAATACATTATGCTATTATTAGGGTAGCCTCAAAAGGGACGCATATGTGCTGTGAAGAGCTAGCAGGTTGTGTTGAAGTACTCGGTACAGCCTGCTTACAGACATGTGCAGATCTTGATCAGCGATGTTACTTCAGTTATCTGACATCAGACGTACCATGCAGGCTGTGCTCTAAGCAAGAACTGGTTTGCACATTATCCTGAAATGCTACAATTATCTAGCTGGATAGAAAGGGAAATGTGACTAGTCTGAAATAGAAAGTAGCACTTCTGCTAGTAATTTGTAAAACAGTTATAAATATGATGCAAGAATTGGAACAGAAAAACGGGACTCTTTAAATGTATAGAAAGCTATAACAAGAATGAGTTATTAAAAAACGTCCCCTCTGCCTGTCCAACCTTGGAAGTTTGAGATCCAGCAGGCAGCAGGAGAAGATAAAACCACCAAATCACCCTGTGTAGTCCAGGAAAATAAGTTTTTTAATTTCACAGGGCAAAATTGAGGTATAGTTAGATTAAATACAAGGATATATTGTGCATAAACAATTACATTCGTGTGCAGCTTTTTGAAACTTTGCTTCCATTTACTATTTAGAAATGGCTTCCTGGGGGTCCTTGAGATTCCTGAGCAGTAAAAATAAGCAGTAGTAGATGCAGGCATAATAGGACTATTGTAGAGATCCTAAAGACTTAAACATCTTCTCTTTTACACTTATATATAAATATATATGTATATAAAATGTGTGTGTGTGTATATACATATACAATTGGGAATAGCAGTCTTTAAACTGTATTTTTCTTTGCAATACAGACCTGATATTATGTCACTTAAACGTGAATCATCTGCCTGAATCTGACTTATTTTTGTCTGTGGAGTGCGTGTTGATACAGGAGAGTTTTCGTTCTAGCGTCTCGTAGACTTTTTACAAAGGAGCAATTCAGAGCCGAGCTCTGGCTGCCTGATTTAATGGAACGCGTCAGTTAAGGCAATTTCCTGTTGCATGGAGAGAAACCTTAAGTAGCTTTACCGAATGTGACAGGAGACGTACGCAAAAAGCAAATTATTTAGTGGTTGGGAACAAGACGTTGTGTTGCTTTGGAAGATTTGACTGAGCGGCATGTTACATAACAGGTAATTCTGTAGGGTATTACATGTCACTTTGGGACAATTACAAACACAACAGCAGTTTTCTTGGGCCTTTAACACGTTTGATTATTAGGCAGATCAGACAAGACTGTTGACAGTGCATTGTCCTGTTCCTGTCAGATTTCTTCTCTGATGGGAACGGAGAAGCAAGGTACTGCGATACGGGAAAGCATGCCCTTTTAGGGCGTACTTTGATATCAGTATCTCTATTCTTTGTGACTTGGCTGCAAGGACAGCCCCTTTTAATGGTGGGCCTGTTTGCAGCTTCAGCTGTCACAGCACTGGATTGCTTTTTGAACTGGGCTTTTGTTACTTCTGTTACTCCTTCTGTGAAAGGGTATTAACTAATTTCCAATACAAGGATCTGGGAGATTTTTTTATATAAAATGATTCAATTCCACCTCTTCACCTGTTTAACCTGGCTTGGTTAAACAGCAGCTAGGAACATGCGAGAGTTGAAGAATTTTAAACACCAAACTCGTGGAGGGTTTGCTTCACACACAAGCAGTCGTGGTCCACTGACATGGAGACCTGTGGTGGAACAGGGAGAAAGCCCTTAGCCTGCGGCTGGCCTTGAGGGAGCTAGCTGCAGCACAACAGTCCATCTATAAAATTAAAATGAACAAACTTGTAGTAAAAAGTGTCACAAGGATAAAAGCATCGCAGTAACCTACAGTGAAACACAATGTTTGCTGGTGGAACACGCAGGATGTGACACATCTTTTTGCCACCCCTTTTTGTTTAAATCTTAGCTGGAAGGTTAAAGCTCTCATTTGGTCTTGTGTGTCCAAAGATTTGCTTAATGTGAATGTTTTGAGGTTAATGGAAAACTGGAGTTTGAGAGAGGATTCGTCAAAAGGTGTTTTCTGTTTTTCTCTTTTCCTACTAGGAAAAGATTACTTCAGGGGTAAACACTGTGCTATTTATTCGTTATTCGTTTTTTTTTTTCCTCTTTTTTCATAGAGATCCACTGCAGTGTGACTGCTCAGAGGTAATGTTGCGGTCATCTGTTACAAATCACTTTTGTTTGAGAATTACTTCAGTGCATATGGCATGAATTGCTTTAATTGAAAAAGTGGCCAGCTTCATCTTCCCCTTCCTTGTGCAAGTTTGAACGCTTGCATGGTAATTGTATAGGTGCATGAAAGATGCATTCTATAGAAGGGAAAACTAGTATTTAAAGAAAATTAAAACCACAGATGTTTATTCACTCTGAATTATGTATCTTTTTTTATGATGCAAACTCAAAATGGGATGGTGCCAGCCTTTTAGATCAAAGGCAAAGAGAGCTAACGGTGTCCTGGGCTGCTTGAGGCAAAGCATGGCCAGCAGTGGAGGGAGGTGATCCTTCCCTCTGCTCAGCGATGGTGAGGCTGTGCTGAGGCACCAGTGCTTGGGCCCTCCAGTACAAGAGAGAAGGGAAAGGAGTCATCCCTCTTCCCATCCACTCCCATTTTAAGAAGTCTGAAATAACCTTATTTGGCCTAATTTAAGATTATGATACGTGTTGTTCCTTTTTATAATGGGAGCCTTAGTCTGTTGTTTCATTAAGGAAAAGATTCCGAACTCTTGATCTGATGGTACCAAAGCTGGCAAAATAACCCCAGGAATGGGAGTTCTGTATAGGTAACGTGCTAAGTGTGCCTTGCTGTTCCTTCAGAGCACTGGGCGGTGGTGGGGTTGTACTGACAGTCCTGATGGGAGGGATATAAGAAGGTAGAGTTAAGAACTTAATGACATGTTAGAATCGATGGCCCTCCCTGGTTTTTATTTTTCCGGTAAGGTGTGTATTAAAGCTGCTGCTTTGGTTAGAACTGGGGAAGGGAATGTCCTAGTTTGTGTGTGTTTCTTTTTAATCTAATCTGTTACGTTGCCTTTAGCTCTCTGGAAAATAATGGGAAGAGAACTATCTGTACCATACCAAACTTAAGATGATATAAAGGAGAGAGAAATTTCCTGTGTTTGTCTCTCTCGGTGACATAGAGGTTCAGAAAGGAAAAGGGGTTACATAGATCTTGGCATTGTCTAATGAGTGAAAGTTGGTGTTTGTTGTTTTTTGTTTTTGTTTTCTTTTTTTGACATCTATGAGCTTCCCTACTTTTCTTAATAGTTTTCTCCAGCAGTCGAGAAACATTTTGAAACCTGAAGGAGTAAGTTCTAGTCATTTACTATGTGTAATTTGAATAAGTGCAAGGTATATTAACAGAGCACAGTGAACAGCATGCTATAGGAAGGACTTAAGATAACCAGTAGATCATGCCTCCGTGCCTGAAGCAACATATCTCACTGTTCCTGCTGAGAGTTTTTTAACAGTTTGGGCACTGTGGATATACTTGCTGAGTATCTGTCTGCATCACTCTGTCACCTGCCTCTAAAAAGTATTTGCAAAAATCTCTTCGTATGAACAAGATGGGAAAATAAATGGTCACGAACCCAACACCTTCTAAACACTTCAGCCTGAGAATTGTTTTCTACAGAATAGCCATTCTGTAAACTAAGGTGACTACTAAAATGGCCCAGAATGTGTGAAGCCTTATGAAACTTGACTTCTAGATACCATGATTTGCCTGTTACCCTATCAGTTACAGGAGGAATAATATGGTTACCTTAACATGTAGGGAAAGATGAGGTAAATTGCCTTTTGGGTTCATGTAGCAGCCAGTACCATGGAACTGTAACTTGCTACTGCTCTGGTTAATGCTTGAGAAGTTAAATGAGATATTGTTTGATATAACATAAATATTTCAGAGGTAAGCAGGGGATTCATAGTGCTTCTAGTTGAGCTGCAATTCCCAATAGTGCCTTTTTGCATTCTTGTGGCTATCTAAATCTGTCAGCTCAAACTCTGCCAGAAACTTCAACTAAACAAAAATCAGTTTTGTTTCTTTTGACATACTTGTTTATAATAACTACACCATTGCTTCTGTAAATGGATCCAAGTTGTTTTTTAACACTAAAATCTCTCAAAAATAAAAAGGGTTTGATGCATTTTTTTGGTAATTGTACCACATGTTCATGATTTATGGTAACACGAATAGTGAGGAAAAATGCTGCTGTTGTATGACTAAGCCTTGAATGATGCATATGGCATAGCAGTTAATTTTGTAAACACTTCAAGAGTGTTTTAAAGATGTTCATAAACTTGGTCTTTTTCAGCCAGCTTATTCCTCATTAAAAATAAGTTCTGCTCTTCCTCAAAATAATCTGCAATAGTGAATTTATTGAAATAAATTTCTAGCATCTGTTATGGCTTTTATAATTTGAGGCATTCTTACTGTTGGGATTTTTATGCATACTTAGTTGTATAACTTGGATAACATCTAATTTCTTCTCTAGAGGTCTCCTTCAAATGTCCCGACTGGAGATGCACAAAGCTTTTTGCCTGTTGTCCCTACAGTATTTTAATTTCTTTGTTACTTTCCTTCCCTTTACCTCAGACGTGGAGGTCTGAGCCTCCAAAGTCCTTGCAGTAGGTGGCTTCTGAGCCACCATGCGTAGATGTTACAGGAGGGTGACAAACTAAAAATGTTGCAGTGCTGCTATAAATGTGGTCCCAATTGGTCCTAAAGTACAGCAGGTTCTTCAACATGGTTTTCTACTCTTAAGAGCTCTTGAATGTAAACGTTACTGTGTCTGCAGAGGATGGTTACAGTTCTTCAGAGACCTTGGATCACAGCCCTGCTCTCCATGATCAATAAGTAGCCTGGTCTTTTTAACATGAAAATTAAGACTTCAAAGTTGCATTCAAAATTAAGCAATACGCTTTAGTAGCAAATCAAGTACCAATTAATAAGCTTACTTAGAAGAACCTAGTGCCTCAACCTGTGCAGCACATAAGCCATTTATTATCAAGGTGAAGGGCAAGTTTTGAGGAAAGTCTTTATCCAGCATTGAAGGAAGCTTTTTTTGTCTCTCTGAGCCACAACAGCGGTGCTACCAGGCCAGCAGCCAGGTGTGCCAGATGCCTGTAGCTTTTTCCCCATGGAAGTGCTGCTACAGCATCCCTGAGATGTGTTTTGGCAGAACAAGGCCACCTGCAGATTCCAGATGCAAAGGTGGTTAAAAGTTAGAGCTAGCTGTAAGTTCTCTGTTGTGGAAGCTGTCTCGTCCAGCCCTATGCCCTTTATGTTATAAGGGCTCATTATTTATTCAGAGACCAGACATTTCCTTCACTTCAAACTTCTGAGCAGTTGGTGGCACATTGATGGAACTGGGCTCAGTTTTTCCCCCCTCAGTTTGCAATAACAGCCAGATAGAGAGTAGTGGGTAGACCTGATGTCTGTTTGATCCAAGTGGTTCCCTAGGTACTTCTCCTGTTTTGCCCAAATGAAGAAAACTTCCAGAAAATTGTTTTTGCTCCTTCTGAAATAGATGCTAACAGACTGAAGTGTGTTTAATGCTGTCAGTGCTTCTCTTGCAAGTCCCAACGAGGGAAGCACCTGATCTTCCACGCTAATTCTCCTTGTTTGTTGTTTTTCTTCTCTCCTTGAATCCTTTTTTATTCTAGCCAAGTCTTATCTCTGCAGCTCCCAGCATGGTGGCTGTGCAGAGTTCTTGGAGGATTATCATTACAACAAGGTAAACTCATTTCAGAACATCTTTAGCCTTGTTTATTTCAAGAGCAGGGGAGAGCTCACATGGCTTTTGAAACTGCTTCAGCTGAAGTATAGCATGGTAATCTATAACAAACATGGGTAGCTTTGGTATGGCCGTGAAGATAAACATAAGCCAGATAAATACCCTTTCTTTCATGACACTTTGTTAGATCATATGTCTTAACCAACTTCCTATTTTAAACACAGTGATTTTCACTCATGTCCCATAAACAAAAAAGATGCTGTTTTTTTTTTTTAATCTCTTTAAAAAAAAAAAAAAGTTTTTTATATTCTGACTAAACAGCAGAGATAGGTAAGACTGTAGACTTTTTCATGACGACGTTATTTGAGCAGAAGATATTCAATGTAGCAAAATCCCATTATGGATATCTCTCAAAAGCTTATTTAGGTTATGTATCTCCATAACTTGCTAAAAGCTGTAATATGAATAAGAAATACTTCCATATGCAAGGAGTCCAAGGCTGCCTGGTGCTAAAAGCATCTGCTTTGCCTGGCTGTCACTTGGCTAATTTCACAAATAGCCTTGGCGCAGTCACTTTTCGTATTCCAGAGTCCTTTGGTCTTGTAGTTAAGTATTGATTTGAACTTTCAGCTTTTCCATCTTCTCTCCATTATACACTTATTTTTGAGAGAACAGTAAGAAAACCCAAAAGTACACATACTCCTTGAAATGCTGAGGGAGGAGAGAGGATAACTTTATAGTTTAATGTATTTAAGGCCTGTCAGTGCATTGCAAGGACATGTTTGGTATGTGATTTAAGAATTTTTTCAGCTCTCTGGTCCCACAGTACAAAAACACTGGTATTAAGTCAGTTCATAAGTGCGCAGGGAGTTCATCCGAGTGTTTCTGCAAGTACTGCAGTTGTTAGGAAAATGTTTGAAGTTGGGTTCCTTTTCCTTTTTTTTGTAGCACCTCTTACTCTGTATATCGGAAGTGTCACTTTTTCTGAAAAGTCACAAAGCAGTTATGTGGACTACTTAGTAACAAAGATTTTAACTAATAAGGAGTTATTTACAAATGTGGGGAACATAAGGATGACTTCCTTGTACCATATTTCCTTGACTGTTCCATAACCTTCAGGCAACAGACCGTTTACTTAGAGTACTGCAAACATGGTCCGTGCCAACAATGTTTTCAAAAAATGGCTGGCCTAATGCCAGGGCCATTATCCTGTCATTATTCTGACAATAAAGAAATGCAGATGTGCCCCAGTTAATACTGTCTGAAACACTGAGGAATTAAGAACGATCAAAGTACATCTGATAGGATTTTGGCACAACGCTATCTCGGGGGAATCTGGAGGGGAGGGTGCGGTTGGTTCAGCTCCCTTTTACATCAGCCCATTGTATTCTCAACAATGCTGGCACATCCATGTTGATAGTGGAGCTGGAGCTAGTGGCAAAAGATGGTCTTTTCAGGTACGAAATCAGTAATTTTGTGAAAATGGTGTTTTATAAAGTGGGAGGCTTTCTTCCAAAGCACTCTATTTTGAGATGCTGTATGCTTTTTACTACATTTTAGTAAATGGGAAATAGGGAAATATTCTTAGCAATGCTGGGGGCTTAGACATCTTAACAGTAACTTTTTGCTAGATTTTCTGAGAGTCTGGCAGATTTCAGTGCTAACACCTGGGGGCTTTTCAGGAGCTGCGCTCTGCAGAAGTCCCAGTGCAGGGCTACAGAAGAGCAAAGGTGATGCACAGGAAACCAGGTACACTTCAGTGGGGAGGGGAGGTGAAGGGGTGGGGGAGATCCCAAGCCTTGAAAATGCTGAAATTTATAAGTTTTTATTTATTTATTTATTTATTTTAATTTTGTATTTTATTACAGAAAAATATTCCTTTGGAGTTTTTCAGATTTAAGTAGGGTTTGGAATGAAAACTCCTTGATCCTTCCCATATGACTAGGAAGTCTTGTTGTTAAGAGATGCATTTTGCATTGATACCTATTTTATAATGACTTCTGTTGTTATAAATATTTTAACGTTTGAGAAAAACATCCAATGAGTGTGAGTAACTTCGTAGTAACTTCTCAGTAATCCATCTTGTAAACTCTTAGTACATTCCTAGTAACCCCTTGTAACATTTTAGTAACTTAGTAACCTCCTTGTAACTGCAGGAATCCTTCCCTTGTCATTTCATTGTTTTGGAACTACCCTTTGTAGAGACCTAATGCATCCAATTCTGAGAAATACTGTGAGGAAAATGTAACTCCTGGGGATAGTAGTAAGGAGAATCTTGGCCATTTCCCATCCTTTGGAAATTTTGAGATGGTGTGATGTTAAAATTCTTTGTTTTCTCATGTCTGTATGATGGTTTATACTACTTTGAGTTTGTTACAGAGATGGTGTTGGTTAACTTTCTGTATACCAGGGGCAGACCACAGCCACACTGTGCTAATTCCAGAATCCTGGGTCTTGCGTTGCCAGGATGCTTGTGGGTGACGTACTGGAGTCAGCAGGGGTCAGCTTGTTCCAGAATAACAGTGGTTAAGCCTGGGGAAGTTGCATAGTGTGGGTGTGCGTTTTTGGTACCTTCTTTCAAGTTACTGGAGATTGTTTTTTTCCAAAGTTTAATCTCGATAAGCGTTCTTGACTTAATCCGTGAATCCTGTGAGAATCTGGAGCAAAGGCTGTTCCTTTGCCCCATAAAGACAGATTGATTTTATGTTTTGAAGCAGTGAAGGCTGTGTGCATCAGTCTGCCGTTGGGGCAGTGCTGTTCTAAATAAGAAGTTAACTTTATTCATTGTGAATAGTTTGCCATGTCTTGCAGGTGAAGTTCTTTTGGACAGTGGCATGTTCAAGACAGGCAATACTTTTGAGCTTTGGTTGGCCAACAATGAAATTCTGGAAGACCTGAGAGGGAATTAGAATAGATGGAGACCAACAGCACTCTCCTTTAGCAAAACTAAATTATGCAAAATAGGTCTGATGCTGCTGGCGCTAAACACGGCCTAAAACAGCGTGTCCTCAGAGAGGGTGTAATACTTGATACTGGCAAGCTTCGTGGCTTAGGTTAGGAAAACATTAAGTACTGTTCAAAAAGCACCTGTCATCTTAGTATCTGTTAGCTGATTTTGCATCCAGGAAGCTTGTGCCTGTGGCAGATTTAAATTAAAGAAGAAACTTGGGAGAAGAAATTGTAGTTGTCTTAATAGCAGTCTTTGTCAGCTAATGTTCCTGAAAGCGATTGCACAGAGACTCTTTTAACAGATCTTTCCTTGTGCCCCTGATATATATCCATTGCTTTAATCAATAGTCTTGTCTTCCCAAAATATCTACTTGGCTGAGAATATTGAATAAATAATAACAGTATTGGAAGAAGACACTTGAAATACTAGCAAGGGTGTAAAAACTCCCTGAAAAACACTTTACCCTTTTAGTAAGGCAGAAAATGGATTTTGCAGGCTGGTTATTCAAGAAGGTTTTTTATTATCGTGTTTGTTATTCCATTAGTAATTCAATTGAAAAAAAAAAAAAAAAAAGACCTATTGAGTCTGTGGTGAAGGGAGAGGTTTTAATACTTGTGTTTTTGTGTACAAACAAATTAAACCTAGAGGGATGATGTACGTACATAGTGTTCCCTTGTTTTTTAAATGCACTGGGAAGAACCTCTGTATTATTTACCTGTTGCTGCAAGGCCAGCTGTATTAATTATCTTACAAACCATTTTCTAGAGCTTTGAATTAGCACTGCAAGATCTCATTTCATTAGTTATTCCCCATAATTTTCCAGTTTCCAGCTGCAGGTGCTAATTATTGAGTATTTGTGTGTGTGTCTGACTGTGTGATTCCTTCATAACAATTCTTTGTAGAGCTCTTCTGTGGCTCACTTCATTCAAGTTCCTTCTGAAGGTTCCTGCTGGGCCTGGGATACCCCGAAGGGAGTTGGTACGGGCTGACTGGGTTCCCTCTTTCCTCCCAAGCCATTCTCCTGCCATAGCATCTGAGGTAATCCGCACATGGATGAAGAAGGGCTGACCTGCTGAAGGAAGGCCTCTATTGATTCACGCGTGATGCGCAATCTGGCTGCCATAGTATTTACCATTAAGAGAGCACTCTGATTCCTAGAGGTATTTTTTTTATAGTGCTATTTCTTATAAGCACAAATACAAAGAGCAGAATCACTCTACCAGGCCAGAGGTGAATATTTTTAGATCCCTCTGGAGTGTTGTTTGCTTCGTTCTCTAACGTCGTTACGGTTTCGGTGAAGAGGCGATTCAATCAAGTACCATTTCCACTGAGCTCTTAAATTCAGCCCGTCAGAGGAGGGAATCAAGGCAGAGATAATAAGCACTCATCTGACGGAGACTGTGCAACATCTTTGTGGTGAGAGCCGGGCTGCAGGAGGCAGGATGGCTCTTGTGGCAACCGGGCAGCCCAGTGCATGCCTGCTGGCTGCCGCTTCATTTGCATCAGGAGCCAAGTGCTAGGGAATGCATTTTACATACGCAAGCAAAATATAAATGTAAAATAGCTATCTGAAAGACTTGCAGGCAAAGAGGATTACTTCAGATAGAGCTTCCCAGTACTCGTGGCCTATTTTTTTTTCTTTTTACCATTTAGCATGGTCAAATCTGTGTCTAGGACGTAATGCGTGTTTTAAGAAGAAAAATGTTTAATAACTCCTTCAGTGATCATTCAGAAAAACGAGAAGTCTTAAGGTACAGCAGTCAGCTTTGCTCCCAATTTTCAAACAGAGACACAATGTACAGAATGAACTTTCCCTGCTGCAAACAAGGCACAGTAGTGCACCGAGGAGAAAAGGCTTGTTTATGCACTTCCAAAGCTTCACCTTGTGGCATATTGCCAGAATTTTCTTTTTTTTTTTTTGCCAGGTCACACCTCAGGAATGATGATAATCTCTAACTTCACTTAATCATGAAAATAAATAGGTAGAGTCTGGAAGAAGACAGCATTTGGGGGAAAATACTGCTGCATGATTTTTCATTCATTGTTCTGATTGGAACAGGTAACTTCACATTGCTCTTAGCGTTATCAAAGCTTAAATTCTTAGAAAGTTGGTATCTTTGGTTAAGTAGGGATTCTTTTTACTGTATTTCTTCATTGACGCAATACATTTTTTGAAATCATGGTAGATGCTTCACAGCACTCTTCACTTGACTGACCTGTTGTTTTTTTTTTTTTAATGCTGTTACTGAGAATTAAAAAAAAAAATAAATGTATGACTGAGCTCATTCTAGCTTTCAGAGTTCCACTTGCAAGGCAGAAAGTTAAGTCTTACCCAGCTGAACTCTAAAAATCTGTTCTAATTTTTCTTCTTTCAGTGGGTAGGAGGCCACTGTACAGTAGAAAACAAATCAGGTCACCTATATTTCAACACCATGTTACACAGTGTAATATTGTGTTGTAGTTCTTCATTTGTAAATAAAACTAAAGTACTATAAAGAAGTATCAGCTAATGACTTAGTCCCCCATCAAGACATTTGTAAGATGGGAGCTCCAAAGTACACAGGTCATTCTTATGTAAAATGTTTATTGAAACTTGGTTATCAAGGAGGAAGAAGATCTTGTATTATAAGTTCTATTTATATAGATGGATGAAATTTTGTTTAGATTTATATATATTTACATGTATATAGATTTCTATATAGTTAATAAATGCGTATATACAGTAAAATTTTCATAAACTTTAATTTGATTCTCCTTTATCCGCTAGATGAGCTAGCAGATAAAACCTCTGTCTTGCTCTTGCAAATGGAGATGCAGATACATTTTTCTTTCCAAAGTTAATATCTCAGCTTCCTCTTGTGTTGGCTTTGAGCAGTGCCCTGTGTCACCATGGATGAGGACTAAGTGCAAAGTAGCTTCTGACTGCCCATAGCATTCTCAAAACACAGCTCTTGATAATAGTTGTGTAAACTGATGCTGTAACTGGATCTTCCAGACCTGTGGACAAGCTGCACTTTCTGAATAGTGAGCAGAACAGTGAGCAGATGATACACGTTCATCCAGGCGCAGTTGTATTTCAAACTCTGTGGCTGAGTTCCCTATGTAAAAGCAAGCAGTGGAGTTGGAGGAGAGGGATTGTGTCCCATTCTGTGTTGGAGATACTCATCATACCTTCAGCCAGAATGGGTTGCAGCTCAATCGAGCTCTAGCTGAATTGTAGATTTGCCTCAGTAAAAAATTAATGACTTGCAGCCCAGTCTAAATTAAATATTTAACTTCTCCGTTGTGCCCAGCCATGTTCCTGGAAGAACTTCAAGCTGTTTGAAGTTTGTCATTTATATTGGGCAGGTCCTTTCAGGAATCACTCAATTTTTCTCTTAAGTAGTTTAATTCCCTTATAGGTTTCTGAATTAAAAGCCTTACTCAAGTAGAATTACTGAATAGCTGTAAAGTGCTCAAGCTGGAGTTGAGTCCAACTACAGTTTTGCTAAAAATAAATAACACTTCACAATGTCAACTGGAGAGTATTTGACAGCCCTGCTTCTGAAATTGTGAGCCATGCCTGTTCGTGTACTTCATGCAACCAAGTCTGAAAGAGGGTATTTTGGGGGATAGGAAACTGAATTTAGAGGTGGGAGAAAGATGTGAATTTAATTTCCTTTTGTGCTCAAGGAAGGAAGAATTGGTTAAAAACAAAGTATCCTCATACTAAACAATTTTTCTTGGTTTAATCTTCTGCTAATAGCAAGAGAAGAGAGTTTGTGTGTTTTTCTGGATGCCATGTCCCTTGTTTAAGGTAAATGACTAGTTTGGGCTTAGTAAATCAGCTAGCTAGCCAACCATGTCTTTGAAGACTTTTTTTTCTTTATCACTAAATAGAGTATTTGCACATCACTAGATACTATTTTAATATTTCTCATGACTGTAAGGGTAAGGGAACTTTCATTTGTAGTGTTAGTGAACTGCTAATACTGCTGTCTACTATTTGCTCTGTAACCAAGAGAGGGAGATGATCTGAAAAAGAAAATGCAGGCAAAATGAAGTTCTCAGTATACAGACAACATAACAGTAGGGCTATTTAAAGAAAAAGGCAGCTCAGAAGGATCTGGGAACAATTTCTGAGATCTAGGTTCTGAGGTATACAGCTGATAACCCATTGTATTCAGTGCGTGTTTAATGTACTTTTTCTGGCAGAAAGCACTTGGCAGCTTGTAGGAAGAAGCTCTATCAACGCAAATGATTTTTCTCTAAGTAAAAAGTAAGTATTCTTTAGGTTTGAAAAGTTTGGAGAGAAGCATTTGGATGCAAAATATGTTTGACATATTTCGTAATCAGGTTCATTTGGGAAAGATGTAGGTTCAGTAACTATTAAAACACTGTGGTATCAGGTTACTAAACTACTGACTTTTTTTCTGACCTTTGCTTTGGTTTCCATAGTTATGCATATTTATTGTTGCAGTTCCATATGGGGCAGCTGTAAACTGCAGTGTATAAGAACATCTGGTTATGCAAACCCTTGTTGATGAAGGGGAAGGAATGGAACTAAATTTAATGTACTAAAAGACTGCCTTCTTAAACAAAAGCCTTGCATGTGGAATTCAAATATAGCATGAGTCTTGTTTAGTTTTTTAAACTTGAGACACTTTCTGAAATAACATGTGCTTCTCATTGTACAGTTCTTTCTCTCATTCTTCAACATACGTGTCTACCAAAAAAAAAAAAGAAACAAAATGCTCATCCCCTTATCCCCATTCTTCAGTCTTCACTTCTTCTGTAAGATAGAAAGGGTGTGGAGAATGCCAAGCTGGTGAGCATCTGAACATTCAAATGTTGGGAACTGTAAATTAAACCGGTTTGTGAAAGCAGAGGTCTCTGGACTACACAAAATATTAAAGTATTGCTGTGCAATCACGAAATAATCACGTAGGTAGAGAAAAGCAGACAAGTTGTGCCTTGATTAGCTCCAAGGGAAACTCATTTGCCCTCTAGGCAGTGATTACTGTCTTTTGGAAGCTGTGCCACTTGCTCTGTCTCTGCACCACAACTAGCTGGATTGTTTTGAGTTAAGGACTATTGCAGATTTTGCACAGTAGTTACAAACCGCGTGTGTATATTCACATGTTTCTCTCTTTCCAACTGGATGACTATAAAGAATCTTTAATTTGAAATAGGTCATCTATGACACATGGGGAAAACTGCATCTGATATATTCATAGAAGAATGCAAATGCTTAATGGCTATGTAAGGCTCCGAATATGTTGTGTGATAAGCACGGGTGGGTGGATTTTTTTTTTTCTTTTGGTCTGCTCCAAGACTTTTATGGAAGCTTTTTATCATCTTAAGGTTAAGATAATAAAAGTCCTCTTAATACATAAAGATCATACCCACCTGTGTTGTAAAGCTAACAAGCTGTTGCAAAGGAAGTGCTGCATCATTGAATATTTAGATGAATACAGGTGAGTAAATCTCAGCTGTGGATACCTTTGGGTTTAAAATGATCTATTCTTGCCCATGGAGAAGAGTAATGACAAAAGAGGGGGAGGAATGGCAGGTGAATCTCAAGATTTAAGACTTCAGAAAACAATTTTCTCTTTTTTTCTTTGAATTATAGTGAGGTGGAAGACTATAAAGAAAAAGCACATAGTAATTTTTGAGCAGTGTTAGGGATTACATCTTGATGTATCACCAACACAGCTGTTACAGTGCAGTACTGTGTCATGATTCTACCCTATAGAAAGGGAAAAAAAAGAATTAGATGAAGCGATGCTTTAAGCTCTCAAGGGTTTAACAATGCTCTAACATGAGGTACAGCTTTTAAAAAATAATAATAAAAACATGTTTTAATATTTACTTTATGTTTTTAATGATTTGGGAGCGTGGGGACCCAGAATAAACCATTCATAATTTACAGAGCATTAAATGTAGAATGTACTGAACTTAATCCAGAGTTACAGTACCTTGTATAGCTTTTCCATCATGAGAAAAATTTCTCAGCCCTCCTGGGACAAACTGGGGGAAAAAAGTTCATGTATTTTATGGCTATTATGTAGCTCTGTCTTGTTTTCACAGTGCAGTGCCACGTGGCTGTGTTTAAGGAGGCTAGCAGGGCTAGGAAAGGAAACAGTGGCAAGGATGAGTATTTGTAGGCTTTGCTTTAGAGACCCTGGCACGCTGTTGTTCTGAAGCTTTGATTCTGAGGTGCTGAAAATTGTCTGATTTTAAGTGGATTGAGTTATGCTAATGAACTTCAAACTTCTGCTCCTGAAAGCAGACTTCTAATCAGTGTAGTCTCTGTTGGAGTTGCTAAATTAGCCACAAATAATACCTTGAGGATGGCGGCCCAAACCTTGGCTTTGAAACCAGCAAATTGTAGCTAATGTGGAGTCACCGTGTCTGATGGGTGTGAGAACTGCAGGAAGACACTGGTATAGCTGTGTTGATAACGGTGCCAGTATGGAAGCAGGTAGCATTTCAGAATGCATTGATCTGCAACAGCTACGGTACAGGTAGAGTATGTCAAACATGGAGCTTTGCTGGAAAGAAAAGCAAAATCAAACGACTGCACAGTGAGCAAAAAAATACCTCTTGTAAATGTTTATCACCAAGTTGTGACACGCCCAACCCTCACTCCCACAGCTAACACCCATAAAACTGCACGTTCTCTTTTGCTAACACAATTCTAATGTTCTGGGACTAAGTCAGTTTTTTCTGGTTGTCTTCCTCAGTCTGAAAGTTGAGTAAAATTTTGTTGTGGAAAGGGTCCTAATAGATGTCAGGCTGATGTCAGTGATTTGTTTTTAAACAAAATCTCAGAAAAACTACTCTAAAATAAACCACACCCGATGACTAAGATGTTTAGATTTACTTGTTAGCATATGGAAGAAAGCAAAAGGCAGATCAAATTTAGTATTGAAGTTGGCTTTAAAGCATTTTTTCAGTACTATCAACTCAGTTTTGCTGCTGGTAAGCTCATATATTCTTGTTTACATCTCTCTAGAAGTAGAGCATAAGCCAGACAGATTTTGTCTCATCAACTACTTCACCTGAAGCTTGCCTCATTTAATTTAACCACATCAGGTTTGGTTCTTTATTACTGTTAGTATGCTGTTGGTGGTCAGGACGAAGTTACCTGGGATGGCTGGTCTGACTGAACAGCTCGCTGCTGCTAACGAGGAGATGTCTCACCGTACTTCCTCCTTCCAGTACCTCTGACTCTGCTGCTCTTCTCTTTTTCAGTGCTTCTGCTGCACTTTGGGCTGTTTTCCTATTTAATTGAGCAAAAAACATTTTCTTTTTACCAGTTCCATGCTGTTGTAGGCTGCGCAGCTGTGGAGCATAGCTCCATCCTTGGACGTCCTTCCTTCTTTTTAAACAGTTTTGCTGAATTGATTGTGTTCTATCTTTCCTGCATGCCATAGCCACTACTTGAAGAAAGGGCATGAGAGTCCATTCTGCAGACTGAAAATTTGATCTGCTTAAACTGGCGTTGTGGGGGCGCTGCTGATTACCCAGCACAACCAGCGCTCGTTGCTGAAGCCTACTAATTAGTGCGCCATTCTCAGATTAAAAAGATCGAGCACTGGAAAGTGGAAGAAAGTTGTAGATCAGGAGTCAACTGCTAAATGTATCCTCAAACAGATCAAAGCTTATCTGTTTTCTTAGCTTCTGCAGTCAAATGCAAAAGAAATGCAAAAGCAGCGGATTTGTTGAGATGGAGGTGCCTTTAATCAGTGAAGCACCATTTGTGCTCGGTTCACGTTCATAACTGAGCTTAGCCAGACCGAGCCTGGTGTCCTCCTGGTTCCTGTCATCTGGAATGCTGTGCAATTTCAAACTTTATATTTATTGGATTTGCTGTGCTCCAGTACTTCCATTCTTGGCACCTGAATAAATGCTTTATGATGTTTCTTCTCCACCTCATCTTGCGTGTTTTCTAGACTTCTTTATGTGCAAGGAAATAAGCAAGTTTGATCCTGTTTCTTTGCTTGCTGTTGTGAATTACTGGACAAATATCAAGCCAAATGTACTTATGTTTAGCCAGCTAATCAGCTATGTAATTAAACGACAATAGAACATCTCTTCAGCCTTGATCTCTCCTGGGATATCATCTTCTCTTGCTGCTCCATGGCACTGTAAAAATGACTTTTTTTTCCATGACTTCTCTCTTGTGCTGGGGCTTACTCTTCTTTTTATTGCTTGTTCTGTTCCGGGAAAGAATTAGAGGCTTAATTTTTGGCCGTGTGTGTTTTTAAGCTGCTCTGGATGGGATGTATAGTGTGTGTTAAGCACTGTGGTATTTTTCTACTCTAAGTGTAAGCATAGTGTTAGTATTAGTTGAAGATAATAACCTGTTTTACAGTAGCTTCTATCACTACTTAAGACTGGACACTTGCTGGACAGTATGTTGAAAAGAAAAAATGAAGTCCTAAATTGATACTACTACAAAATCCTTCACCTTTTACTTCAAAAGCTCGAATTTTGAAGAATTCGACTTCTTACTTCTCCTTTTCTTCCTCCACCAGAACCGTCCTTGCACAGACAAGAAGAAACATAAGGAGCGTGCATGTGCTAAGAATGCAGAAATGAACTCTCTGCAGCTGTTTAGTTCATTAGCCTTACTAATTCCTTATGGGAATTGAGTTACTGGTGGGATGGCGAGGATGGAAGGTTCACCACAGTGGGATTCTTTGATGCGGTACTAGACAAAATTTACTTAAAGCTGGCATGCAACTGCCTACAGCTGAACCCTGCATTTTTTTTCAGGAAACAGAAAAGATCATTACCCTGCTTAGTCATAGTACTGCACCATCATAGTTTTCTGAGTAATTAGATAATCTAACAGACTGTTTGAGGCTGTTTTATGTAACTTCTCCTGGTACTGCCTTGCTTTCTATTAAAGCATTGCTTTAAACAGGTGGTTACCGTAGGCTTAGTCTGTTGCTTTCTCCCTTGTCTTAGCACATTCCCTTCATGGGTTAGTTTCAGATTCGCTGCTTAGCATGTTGATATGGCTTCTGACATGGCATAGATAAAATGCTGGTGGTTATTGTGCTTTTATGTAGCTCCCTACCAAATCATCTGCATCCACAGCAACTTGATTAGGGAAAATAAACTGTAGATTTTCAACCTTCCTCACTCAAACCCATCTCTCTCAGTTCTGCAGTCTAACCTGTGCCTACTGCATTTTAAGCTGCTGAGCCAGAATGTAGCAAAGGCAGGGAAGCTGAACACCCTGCCTAGAGGCCAGATCTAGTCTGCTTGATGTATTTATCTAGATTGCATGACAGATTGTGCAGAATTTTAGCTTACAGCTTTGAAACAGAAGTAAAATCTCTGATCCTTAGAGGCTGAGAGGACTAACTTCCAAATGTGAAATAATGCAGTACTCTTTTAAGTATCCTGAATTAACAATTCTCTGATGAGGACTGCTAAGCATAATTAGAGATTCAAGAGTCGAATCATTAAATAACTTAAATGCATGAATATATGCATAATTTAATTGTGCTCATAAATGAGGTAATGGGGGCAAAAAGACTTTGGAGAATAATGAAGATACATATCTTACATCCTTTTATCCTGAGTGATGCTGAACAATGCTCCGAGTAGTGAGTAGCGATGCATTTCATTCCCAGCTATTGCTTCATCTGACTAATGGTGTCTGTAGGAGATCTGCAGAGAACCGAGAATAATCCATACTTTGTGCTAAGTTACTCCAGCCTTTGGTCCAAGTTGTAAGTGTAGTTGTCTGCTTTACCTCTTCAGTTTATAACCCTGTACATTAAAACCTAAACAAACTCTACTTCCCTCCAAGTTTTTTTACACCATGTCAGATGAAAGGCTCATCTTACATTTTGTATTAATCAAATTAGTTCTTTTATGAACTGAACAAAATGTTCAATAAAAGGGTAAAAGGAAACAGATCTTCAGAGGACTTTAAGCTGCAGACTGAAGTGTAAAGAATGCTATAGTTGCACATTACCATTCTGTTATTAAAAACAGAAGGAAGCCATGCTTGCTGGCAAGAAGTTTTTGCAATATTTAGCGCTGAGAACAGAGGGTAGAAGAGGGTACATTTCCTTAAAATACAGAAATGAGTTTTAGTGGAGGAGGGGAGTATCAAAGATGACTGTTGCAGGATGAAAATTTTTCTCGTGACTGATGTGGAATCCACTGTAGGGCTGCCATCATTGTCTGCATGGGGCCTTTCAGTAAGGGGTACAGGAGTCGGAAATGGAATAATGCAGCAGCTTGATAGTATTAACATCATTTTTGTCATGCATTTGTTTTACTTATTTAACAAATGATTTTTTTTAAATTTTTTTTCACTTACCTAACAAATGAATAATTATTTGGAGGAAACACGGTGGTTCAGATTGCCTCCTGTCTTGTTGGGGGAAAAGTCACTGTCTTCTGTTTGTGTTCAATGCTTGGGTTGTGTGCCAGGTTGAGCTTTGCATTTAAAAGAACTTGGCTGCTTGGTTCACTGGCAGAAATAGCTTTAAAGAAGGATCCATTTTCTGAAGTGGTTAGGTTCATCATGATTTTGTGCGGCTGTTGGGAAACTGTTGCTGTGACTGGGTGGATTTTTGTATTTCTACACAGAGCAGAGGTAGGTGAATGGATGGCAGGGCAACTTGGTCTAAAATAAATCTGTTCCACGATGGGCAGGATTTATGAATCCCAGTGCCTTGACAGTTGCCCTGCTTCCTTCTCCTCCCTCCATCCTTGTCCAACCAGGGCAGTAACAGCAGGTCGATGTCAAAGATATCTGTACTGGACAAGAAGCAGTATGTGTGGTGCTATGTCTGGAGCTGCTGATATGCACGTTTGCTAGCCAGCTGCTCCCCAAAGGCATGTTACAAGCAAAGCTCTGCCCGAGGCTTCAGTAAGGGGGTGGAGAGAAGGGCAGATCAATGACTAATTGATACTTTCCTCAGCTCAGATGCATATTTTCATGAAATGTGAGAGAAACTGATTATTTCTGAGTTTCTGTTGAATGCTTCTGGAATTAGCCAATGCATTCAGAAATTGCTGCAGAGGACAGACAGTAAAATAACATATTCCTTTCTCACTTAGGAAATCAAGCTTAAAATGGTGATTTTTAGGTTACAGTCTGCGCAGAACTGTGCGTTGTTGGCAGCTGGTAGGAACAGAGCTGCAAAGGAGGCTGCTGTGATGTCTCCCAGATATTGCGCTAAGGCTCATCTTCCTCTTAGTGCCCTTTTTCCATTGCTACCTTCTATAGACAGGAGGAGCAGCACATTTTGATTGAATGCTGGTGTAAACGTAATTTCTGGGAGGCTTTCTTGCAGCTTTCCATAAGGTGATCGTTTCACCTGCTTTGTTCAAAGGCCCTCAGAGTTTGTAAAGGGTTGGTCAGGATGTTATAATCCTCACAGGAGCACAAATATATTATCCTGAATTCAGTTGCTGCCAGAGAATTGGGGAACTGGAAGGAGAAGAGAGATGGAGGTGAGGGTTTCAGTCTCCATGAAATCACAGCAGAGTTGGGGCATAAACGTTCTGTGATTTCCTGTATTTTAATCTGTAGTGTGCAGGCAGTCTGAAGAAGATATTACTGATGTCAGAATTGGATTTCAGGCTATGAAACTGGAAAAATATCTTAGATTTATAGTTGTGATGTGTGGGAAGGAGAAGCCTAAGAACTCATCCAGAACAGACACAATGTATGCACACTATGTACATCTTAGAGCTGTATATGAATCGTATCTATATCGCTTTATACATGTCTCATGTTCTCTCCTGTTGTGTTTTTTTTTTTTTTAAGACCTTCAACTGTTTTTGATGACGTGACACACCCTCCATTTGCTTTCATCTTAAGATATTTTCTGTTGTGAGATTTCAGAGGCCTGGCATTCAGGAGGGCACACTGCATGCCTCTGGGTGTGGAAAGGGCTAAAACCAGAACTGCCCAGAACTGCAGGTAGTGTGTTGGGTTTTGATACTTTTCTCCTATTCCTTAAAAGGATGAATGGTCCTCTACTGTGAAGTGTGGTTATTGCTTTGAGAGTTAATGCCACAAGATATGCGAAGCTGATTTTTCAAAATTTATTTTGGTGACTCAGTGTTAGCGGAGACTTTTGAGCTGTAAGAAGATTACAGTGGTAATTACAGGGATGCCTGGACCTTGAGGGCTTCCAGGAAGCTTATAATGGGTGCTTTGGTGACCTAGCTGTCTGTGAAGATGACTGTACTGTGGGTTTGTGAATGCTTGTGCTAATATGCCTCTTTTCTGTAAGCTTTTTATTTTTTTTTTTTAAGCAGGTTGTGGTCTAACTGAAATGTGTATTAGACGTGGTTATGTATTTTAAATTTATTTTTTTTGGATGGGAATACAACTGCTTGCGTGTCTTAGCTCAACTTGATGCTTAGTGTTTCAAACCTTTTTGTGATTAATTTGGAAAGATGATAAAAACTACTTGTAGATTAAAGGATTCAGTGATCTGATGAATCAGAACAGAATCCTTCTGGAAATGATCTCAGTGTTACTCTCAACTATTCAGAAAGCTTGCGTGGCAGTATGCTTTTAGCTTTTTCCAGAATAATAAAGAATGAATGAATGTACATCTGTGTGTGAATAAGTAAAATCTAAGATCTTTTGAAGTAGAAGCGCGGCTGGGTAGTTAACTTTGCAGGGAAGGGAAAGGGGATGGGGGCATGGTGGATAAGAAGCTACAGGAAAAAAAATTCTTGAGGGTCCAGTTCCAGTAGTTAAAAATAATAGAATTAGTTTAGAAAATTGATTGAGGGTACTCCTCCCATCAGCACGTAGTGTAATTTCTGTGAAGTGGGATGTCATGGAGCAGGTACTGCAAGGCCTGGAGTCCCAGTCTCCCTAGGGGCTTGTACAAGCTGCCACAAAACAGGTAAAACATTTCTCACCTACTATAACTAGAAGCATCACCAAGGGTTCCTGTTTCAACCATTTTACCTGACTGCTGTCAACATATGGTAGATGAAGCAAACATCTTTTTGATCCCAGGATAGTAATGTTAAAACAACTCCTGAGAGCAAGGTACGTGTAGTTTTCCTTCTAGCTTTACTGTGTAAAGAGCAACCTCCAGACTTCCAAAATGAGGCTGAAGTGTCCTGTGCTGCAGCAGACACCAGAGCTTGACCCTAGATCACAGAAGCGTACCTGTCCTTAGCCATTTCTCATCAGAGCTTCTTCAGGTGGAAGCGTCACAGAGGGTGAGTTAGGGGCAAAATTTCAGTCCAGCATGCAGTACATGCTCACAGCTCTCTCTCACGCTACTCTTGTCAGCAGTGATAGGAATTTAAAGCGTTCCACATCAGCAGGAGCTGTCCTACTTTGCTCTTAATCTCAGTTAGCAGGCAGCACTAGTTGGTACAAATGGGTATAGTTTTTGAGGCCCAAATAGGTCCTGAAGTGCAGCTAAGGACAGCTTCAGCCAAGGTTGCTCAAAAAACTTCTTTGCTAGCTGTGGGAGTCCAAAGCAGCTCAAAATAAACTTGGGTTTTATCCTTGATGTAGCTATTGTGGGAAGCAGCTGTGTAGGGAAAGAAGGGGTGAAATAGCCCCATGAAGTAGAAGCGGTACGTGTCTGTGATGGGGACTGCTTCTTTGTGGAGTTGTACAGGCGTTTGAGTGCTTTTAAAATGTTTGTGGTTGTAACTAAAACACTGGTTATAATTTCTTCGTCCTTTCTCATGCTAGTAGGAAGATGTGAAAACAGTTTTGGGGGGAGCTGAATGTTGGTTGTGTTTTGCGTACGCATTGAAATACTGCTCTGTTCATTGGAGTCATTCAGAACATGACTTCATTGTACTTCAGACAGTTCATTTAGTTCTTGATTACAACTGGCCTTCGGAGGACGGAGTGGGCAATGCTAGAAGATAAAGGATTTGAGGGCTTGCCTTACTTGAGAAAGGCTCCTGGCAGCATAGCCAAACAAGTTGTCCCTCTGTAATGAGTTCTGTAGTTGTTTAGAGATTCTGAAAATAACACTTTCGCCACAGAGGGTGTGCAGCTGGTGACAGTCATACACATGCTGTTTCTGAACATTGGTCCCTTTTACTGCTGGGTCCTTGGTGGTGGTAAGTTTGTGTATGCTTCTGTCGAGCTGAATGCAGAATATGTTGCTCTGTTCCTCTCAAGAGAGTAGTATGCACTTCGGTTGCTACCCATTTGCAGCTAATTCCTGATTAGGGTTATGGAATTCCCTATATTCACCAATTACATTCACTACTCAGGATACCTTTTGCACATTTGTGGTTGGCATCTTCCTTGGCAAACTTAGGTTTATGGTGTCAATTCACTGTCTATAAGCTAGCAATTATAATTTAGAAGATCCAGGAGAATTTCCTTTCTCAAGTAGCTGGGAAATTTGGATATTAATAAGCACAGCTTATCCGTTTATTTAGAGCAGCTTTGTTGTGTATGAGAATCTGCACCCAGGAGGTTCAGCCCAGAAACCTTTTTTTTTCTGAATACATGTGACATTGATTTCCCTCTGCAGTGTGTCTGGACAGCCTGGATCAGAGAAAATAGTTCTGAAAGAAGTCTCAAAGCCTCAGAGCAAGGATCAGTTATAATTACCATTTCTAATGTGGTTGTTTAAACTGTTCTTACAGACCTCCAGTGATGGAGACTCCTGAACCATCTGGAGCAATCTTTCCAATATAGAGCAGCCTTAACCTTTGGAAAACTCATTCTAATGTCTGAATTCAGTTCGTTTGCTATTTTTAAGCTTGTTAATATTGGGACTGCTGAGCTGTCCAGTGTGGACATGGAAAGGAGATGATTCTTCCCTGCAATACCTTCATATGTACTTAAAAACAATTATCACATTTTATTACATACCTTCTCTTCGTGAGAGAAACTCTGGCCTTTCTGGAGAACCCTTGTGCACACAGCTAGGTCAGAAGCACTCCCTGTCTTGCAGCACTCAAAGTGCTTTGCACAGTGCTGCTCTGAAGGGTTGAAGCTCAGTTGTAGTGCTGTGCTTGGTGCCACACAACACTGGTCCTGCCCAAAAAAGGCTGCGTGGAAAAAGATTTTGCTCAAAAGGTTGGATAAGGCTCCGATCATTGCAAATGATGGGTTTTAAATATAGTGTATTTGAGAGCAAAGATAGTTTCTCAAACTGTCATACTTCAATGTGTTTGCTCTTTTCTTTTTAATTAACAGGTTCTGTCTGTGCCATGCTCTTTCCTGGATGAGACCAATATTCATTAATGGACCTAATTCTCTCTGTAGGCAGTTATTTCCTTGTGCACCGTGTGCAGGCTTTACCAGGTCAGGATAACACTTCACAGATGTGTTAAAACTTTAGTAAGGTTGAAAGCAAAGGATAATCAAGCTCAGTTTTGCCAAAAGCATCTCTTCTTAAAGATCTTTTTAAGTTACATCTGGCCCAATTAAAAAAGAAAATAGAAATTTCCATTGGTTTTCAAAATTTCTTATACTCACTTGGAAAAAAAAAAACCTTTCTGAAATGTTTTTTATCCAGGAATGGAGAAGTTGTGCCTTAGGTCTTTAATAAATATGTTCCTACTGCCATTATCTATATTAGGTCAGTTGATGGTGAGAGAGTGTTAGTGGGGTAGTAGGAGTATTGCAGTTAATTAGGCTACAAGTCCCTTCCCCAAGAAACTGTTGGTTGGAGGTGGGTTTGAAGCCACAGGGAGTCAAATAAAACCGGTAAGCTGTAACTTGTAACTTATGTGAAACTGACCTGCTTTTCCTGTAGCATAAATAAAATTTTTATTTTAATTTAGTAAGACACAGCAATGTTGTGCAAATTATCTGTGCTGTGACCTGATCCAGAAACACTGTCCATTTTCGATCAGGGGTACTGGAGTAGCATGACTTGTGAAAGGCTGAGCTTTATTGTCTTTTACTGGGGCAGTTCTTTTCTATAGGAAAGTGTTTCTCCTTGAGAACTTTTTTTTTATTACCATTTTTGAGGCAGTTGCTTATAACATTTTGTTTTGGGCTATCTCATCTTAGTACTACTTTCTCAGTTTCAAAGCTGTGGGCATGAAGATATGATGAATAACATTATTTCCTGGGATTTAGGATATTAGGAAAAGAATGCTTCAACAGTTAGCCAGTATCTTTAACTCAGACCTTCCACTTGAGAAAGGGGAAGAATCCCAATGTGCTCTAAGCATGTCCAGTTATACCTAACGTGCTGTCTTTTGGCTGCTTCTCTTGAAGCTAGGAGTGGATTTTTCAGATCTGTAAGGGACATATCAAACTACTTTGTAAATGCTCCAAGTGTCTTGTAGGTTACTGTATTTCTTTCCCCCTTCTTTTGAACCTGTTTTACTTCAGATGGAATTCTTCTGAACAGTTGGGAAACCAAACCACCACACCAGTAGGCAGCTCAGCTTCACCATGCTGCTCTTACTCCCCATCTTCAGAAGCACAGGGAAAATGTGAGGGAAGAGCGACTCATGGGTTGAGACAGGGGGTTAATGTAATTTATTGCCTATCAGTGGCAGACTCGAGCAGTGAGGAACTGAAAGCAAACTAAAAACACCTCTCCCTCCCATCCACCCTCTTCCACCTCCTACCCCTGAGCAGTGCAGGGGAATGGGGGCTGTGGTCAGTCCCCAGCGCTTCATCTCTGCTGCTTCTTCACAGTCAATCTCTGCCCCTGCTCCCTGTGGCGTCCTTCCCAGGGGATGCCATCCTTCCTGAACTGATCCTGTGGGAGCTGCCCACAGGCAGCAGCTCTTCCAAGAACTGCTCCCACACGGCTCTGTACCACAGGGTCCATCCCCCAGGAGCAAGCTGCCCCAGCACGGGTCCCCCATGGGCGGCAGCTCCCCCCAGCCCCCCTGCTCCTGCGGGGGCTCCTCTCCACGGGCTGCAGCTCTGGCCCAGGGCCTGCTCCTGCGGGGGCTCTCCATGGGCCGCAGCCTCCTCCAGGCCACATCCACCTGCTCCACCGGGGGCTCCTCCACCCATGGGGGGGCTGCAGCGTGGAGATCTGCTCCATGTGGGACCCATGGGCTGCAGGGGGACAGCCTGCTCCACCAGGGGCCCCTGCACAGGCTGCAGGGGAACTGCTGCTGCCTGCCTGGAGCACCTCCTGCCCTCCTGCTGCACTGACCTTGGGGTCTGCAGGGCTGCTTCTTTCTGAAACAAAACTGGGTATTTTAACACATCATTCAGAATGTTAGTTATTAACATACGCAATCATTTTCATTTAATTCCTATTATTTGGAAACATTATAAAATGCATAAGCTCTTTTTTTTTTAAATCAACTGAGGAACCCTATAATTATTTTAAATTGTATTAAGCTTATAGTAGAGGAGAATAGAATAGTGTATTAGATCAGAAATCAGTCTATTCTATATTTTGGAAAATTGTATCTATTTATTTGCTTTTTATATACAAATAAAAAATGCATCAACTTTGCCTGTGCCTTTATTCTTGGAACTCATGTCATGATTCTCAACAGAAGTGAACTCTTGCTTACCAATAGTTCTGCCTCTTTCTTTCTTACAGATGTAAGTTCAATACCTCCTTCCCCTTGGACTATTTCAGAAAGAGAAGGGAACCTTCCAAACACATGGTACCTTGTGGAGAATGCTGTGATCAGCCCCATACACACTACAGAGACCAGTTTTAATTCAGTGATATTTTTCAAGTAGAAAAGACAAAGCCATTCATGGCATCATAAACCGGAACCCTAGTTCCTAAATTCAGTTCAGAATATAATGAACTTATAACTTATATGAACTAATGAACTTATATGAACTTATATGAACTAATGAAGCTGAAAGTTCTTCCAGCTTCCAGAAATACTATGTACTGTCCTTCAGAGTACTACATAAGGAAGGAGCAATTCACTTGGTTTAAACTTCAAGGTTCTCCCGAAATGTACATCAGATGATACAGAAACAAACACAAAAGTCTGAGTTAAGAGCAGCATGCATGCTTCTAATGATGCATAGATGTCACTGTTCTTAGACTTATTTTTTACTACCTTTTTCTCAGAGACTCTAGAGCCAGTATGCATCCCAATCCTGTGTTTCTCCATTGTTTTTTTTTTTTTCAACATGCAGGGGCATCAGCTTGGTTTTAACCAAACCTGCAGTTCAGTAGAGCAACTTCACATCCTAGCCATGTTTTTTTTGTTTGTTTGTTTTTAAGTGGGAATACCTTTTACAATGCTGCCTGTATTAGATGGAGTAGTCCGTATAGGTCCCTGGTTAATCAGTATGTGTTGCAATTTGTTCTTCTTCACTGACTCCTGTGTCCGTAGTTTTACTGAGCGGTGATGGAGGCCTTGTGCAGCCTTTCACAACAGATGCTATGGAGGGCAGGAGAAAGCGATGACACAGGAAGCTTAAGGACCAGGAAAGCTCCTAGTAAGGACCTAGAAGGACCGTCTATCCAGTGTCATCATTCACGTATGCAACAATTTGCAGCCAAGCTACCGTAGTGTTGATAGTGGTGTGCAACAGGGTCTTGTAAAAGCCTAGTCAGAAGGGGATGCTTTATGGCAGCCAAAGTGAAAAGAATGATTTCTGATGAGTGTGACAGACGTGGCTATTGTTAGCTGCATTTGCATGATGCATTGCCAACGGCCTTTCCTCCTACTTGCTTCCAGGAAGAGAAGATATTGTTTCATGCTGCTAATAAATATCACTTATAACAAAAATGTCTTCGCCTAGACTAGCAGGGCCAGATTGTGGCTTTTCAGTTTCTTTAATGCTTAGTTGTTCTTACATGTTTAGTGTTTTTCTTTGTTTCATTTACTCTTTGCTTGTGGTCTTGCTTGGGAAAGGTGCATAAATAGATCTATTTTATGACAAGTTGTTCCTATTTCTTATTTGCCTTGTGTATGTTAAGTTTTTAAAAGGAAAGTCTCTAATTTTCCTTTTTTATTTTTTTGTCTTTGTAGTGTATTTCCCAATAAACTAATTAGGAAGTTTTACATTATGTTCCTGAAGTAATATCGTTCCTGTCAAGAATTTTGTGATCAGACAGCTCTATAAAGCAGGGCTCTGTAATGCCTTCCACTCCCATACGTTTCCCTGCACTTTACAATTATTTCATTATCTTTCTGGTTCTGCTGTACATGATTCAATTAAGATTACTCTCCTTAGATTCTTTTTCTGGATTATCTCTGTATTCATCATTTCTAACAGTCGTTCCTCTCCTTTTCTGATGTGTTTTGCTACTGTTGTTAATACGTTGTTTATTTATTCTTTTGTTAACTGAGGCTATGAAGTCCCTAGGGCCATGCACAAATTCCAGTTCTTATCACAGGTTGGTCTTGTCACCAGGCAGGATATGAAAGTCAGGGCCTGGGGATTTCAACATTCACACCTGCATTCTGTTAAGCTCCAAGAACCGTGTGCACCTTGAGCAACCAAGAGTGCTAAGAAGACCCACACTTTAGTATCTTGATTGGTACTGTATGGCTGGTAACCTGTGGTCTCAGAGCATCAGCTTCAGTGCTGGGAAAAGATGATGCAACCTTGCTGGAGCCAACAGAACTGATTTGTGTCAGTTACGAGCTTGGCCCCAGGTCTGACAGTGTGGACTGCAGTAGCTCTGGATAAACAGTTTCCAAGGCAATGATCTGGGAGCAGTGATTAGGCCTCTTGCATTGCATTAAGGGCATGGAAGAAAAACCTTTGGGCAAGTTTTCCCTCTAAGATGTTAACGCCTGTGGTTTCTTGTCATCACAGAATCACCTAGGTTGGAAGAGACCTCCAAGATCACCTAGTCCAACCTCAGACCTAACACTAACCAGTCCTCCACTAAACCATATCACTAAGCTCTACATCTAAACATCTCTTAAAGACCTCCAGGGATGCTGATTCAACCACTTCCCTGGGCAGCCCATTCCAAAGCCTAATCAACCCTTTTGGTAAAGAAGTTAGTCATGTTGTGAGGATGTTACTAAGGGGAAAAAGACCAGAATCAGCTGCTAAATCTTGAGATATTTGTACAAGTAAACACCTTATTTGATATAATTATCCCTAAATCTTGGGCGGTTTCAGGATCTCCAACAAAGATAGCTGCAGTGGCTTTAAAGCGTTGAGTGCTCAATACGTAAACCTAACAGCCTGTTAGGAAGGAGCAGAAAAGTGTGTGGTTTGTTTTTTTTCTATTTGAAATAGTACTTGTTACCTTTTCCCTCTTCCCTAATGATTTTTCAAGGAAAGTAACTTTTAAAAGTTCTTTGGGTATGAACTACAGCAAATGTTTGACCTTTGATACTATGAACACATAAACTTGCTATGTATTTATAGGGTTGAGTTTTTTGGCTTTTTTTTTTTGGGGGGGGGGTGGGGGGGTGGGAGGAGAGGGAGGCTTCTAATTTTCCAAGTGGTCTCAGGCCCATTAACCCTTGCAGTCTACGGAGAAAAATCTTAAGTAAACTTATTTCAAACCTGTACTTAAAGTGACTACTTCTCAAACTTCTGCTCCATCTATTTGCACATCCCTTTTCTTTCCATGTTTACAGCTCACAGTGAGCACTTATTTTCAGCCCCAAAGGCTTCTTGGTAACTGGGACTGTTTTGCTCTTTCCCAGCTTTTTATCATCTCCTTTTTTCTGTGAAGTGCCTTGACAGGATTCTTCCTTGTGTAACCTGATTTGCATGCTGTCAAATGCTGAGTACAGCTACTAAATGCCTTCATATCTGACTGTGGAAGAGCTTACCAGTATTATTTACTTATGCACATACAACTGATTGCAAAATGGAGCATCTACAGATGTATTGCCATGATCTGGGCCAGGAGCAATGATGTTTGTAGTTTTGAACTCAATACAGAGTGAAGTTGGTTGAAAATCCTATCTTTTCAGCTTTTTCATCATGCTTCATATCCCATCCTTCTTCTGAATTAGCCTGTGAAAGGAAGTGATTTTAGGTATTGCAGGCTGGGTTGTCAACTAATATAAATCTGGAGCAGCAACATGGTGCACAAGCAACGACCCCACTGACCTGAACAACTTAAAGCGCAGTCAAGGGTATACGTTTCCTTTGTCAGCACGGCCCAGTTAAGAATATATGTCAATGAAGAGAGTCCCTGTGGATAACTGGGTTACTAGGATACAGCATAGGCTCTGTTTTAATTAAAAAGTTGTGCTTGACTTCAGGCTTTCCGTTATTTTATTTCTTTCAGGGATTTTTATAGTGGTCACACAACTGAAGAAATAAAAATTACTTTAAGGACAGCTTTTCTTAAAAGCATTTATATGCATTAGGTGCAAAGAAATGCTCAGTGAGAAGTGTCATCTGTAAAAAGAGAGGCTAATATAAATTTAATTGGTCTTTGCAAAAGCTTCCAGTATTTGCATTTTGAAGGGTGCTGTAGTCTTTAGCCTAAACAGAAAGCTTTTCAGTAGTCGTTTGGTTGTGTAAAAACTGACACGGGCTCTTCAGAGATGAGAAATCAACTTACTTTGCAGAAAGTCAGCGAATTAAAATTACGTGTATATGTGTGTGTGTATATATATATATATATATATAATAAGTGGAATGGGGAAGAGTAGAGGAAGAAAGGTTTTACTTTTTTTTTTTTTACATAAAATAATATGAAATAAAAAAATGACCATGGTGAGCAAATCTGGCGAGTGTTTTTCTTAGAATTAGCATTTGCAAAGCCAATTCAAGTTTGTGTGTACTTTATCCCTGACATATGGCTTCCCACATGATGATGTCACATACAACTGAATGCCAGAAAAGCGTGAATGCTCCCAGCACCAGCTCGACTTTCAGCTGTGATTTGATTTGCAGCTTTGTGTGCGTGCACAGCCAGCCGGCCACGTTAGAGCACGGAGCTCTGCACGAAGCTGTTGCATTCCCCTCTTGTGGGTGCTGGTCTGTCGGAATGCATCGTAGCCACAGGAGGCTCCTGTGTTTGACATCATCTCTCCTCTTTTTCTTCCCCCAAAATGTTTGAATTGGCATGGCTAGATTTGTTTTCTCACCCTCAGTGTGAAGGAGTGACCCTCAACTGGAGGCATCTTGATGCTCTGGAAGCTTTACGCGGTTCCATGAGTGAGGGTTTCTTGTATGTTTGGGGTTGCACACATCTCGTAGTCGCAAAAAGCTGTTCTGTAAACAGGTTTTGTTCCCAGCCCACTTGTTATCAGGCAGAGTTTTTTCAAAGGCAAGCAGACTGGTTCTTGCTGTGTGGTTGTGTGTATGGGGTGGGGTGGGGGTGTTTGCTATGGCCCCCCTCTGTGCACTCTCCTGTTCCTAGTGCATGGTCTGCTGGTGTGTTGCTATCTTTTGCTTTATGAAAAGCTTCTCTTGAGTCACAAGGTTCTTCTGTGCAAAACAATGTGTTACAGCGGTATTAGATTAAGACTTTTTTTAAAAAAAAATATTATTATTTTGATCTACCAGTTACTGTAAGCTACTAAAGGGTCCTCTTCTGCCTCAACAGCAGATATGTTTGGAAGATTCCTGGGTCAGAACAGACTGTAAATTTTCTGATAAGCTGTTCAGTGAAAATTGGGATCCCAGCCTGCCTATTGCTCTTTAGGGTGATGGATATCAGCAAAAGCATGGTAAAGGAATTTTCTCTTAATGTTGGGTAGGGAAGATAAAGTGACTGATAGAGGTTCATTGATGCATTCATTTTGTAGCGCGGTCTGTTTTTTAACGTAATACCTGACACGGAGTGCCTTGATGTGATTTTTTAACCCAGAGGGGTATGAAATGCAGTTAGACCATGTTCTGCTAACCCTCTTCTTTTACAAAATCTTCACCA
This sequence comes from Anas platyrhynchos, assembly GCF_047663525.1. Classification (NCBI taxonomy): domain Eukaryota; kingdom Metazoa; phylum Chordata; class Aves; order Anseriformes; family Anatidae; genus Anas; species Anas platyrhynchos. The sequence continues at coordinate 59,614,940 of NC_092587.1, forward strand.
AACTCTGCTGGCAAGCAAGCGTTTGTCTTTGCCACTTCCCTTTGTGCTATGGCGCATCTTTTCTCTTTGTGTAGAGGTGGAAACTTGTGTTTGTTCGCTGTGCAGGAGGGGGAACTTCTTGTAAACCTGCACCTGGGTAGCAGCTGAGCCACATCTGTTTGCATGTGGATAAAGAACGACTTCAAGATGTTCCTCTTCTTTTTTGGCTGTGTATTGAAACCTGGTGTGCAAAAGTGAGTGAGCACGTAAGTAGGTGCCCGCTTTGTGGGCTTCCTAGTAGCCATATCATTTTTCTCTTAATGCAGCCTTTTCCATTTGTTGTGGAATTTTCCTTCCACCTTATTGCAATGTGCAAGACTGCTGTGACTTAAATATTTTATTTCTTTACTTTCTGTCTTTTTAAGTCTTTCAGGTAGTAAAAGCAACTTAAAACTCACAAACACACGTGTTAAACAATGAGAGACGCTCTGGATCTTCCACAGTATGAAAACAAACATCTCTGAGATCTCTGAGTAATAGCTGTTAGGCCTCCACGTGCTGTTTGTCCCTTGTGCAACCGAGTTGTGTTACCCGGAGGGAGCATTGCACACGTGCAGCATGTGGTCCAGGAGCAGCATCTTCCAAAAGCTGCTGCGAGCCCCACCGTGGAACTGGACTCCCAGCCCCATACTGTCCTCGGCTTTTGTGTGCTGGTGTAATTATTGTGATTGTTCAATCCCTGCTGAATGCCTCCCAGAGAAGAAATGAGATGGCTTTTCAGCTGCAAATACTCTGACTGGTATTTTCCTACAAGCCAGACACCTAAGAAATTAGTCACAGGCTTACACAAGAGAGCTGTGGGTATTTTTTTGCAATGACCTAATGCATAGAAGGCTTTTTTTTTTTTGACTGAAGCTGAAATAAATGCTGTTAAATAAGTCAGAAAGTTATTAAGTGTTAAGCCATATGAGGAATAGTTTATGATTTTTACAGATCTATTTGTGCTTATCGTTCTCTTTACCCTTGGGTGGTCTCATCCCACGCTACATTCTGTTACTTCAATTTCTTATTTTCCGGTTCTCAAACAAAAAGATGAATAGTGGTGGATGGCAAAAAAAAATTGTTGAAACTGTCTTTGAAATATGATGTGCTATTCTATCCCATAGTCAGGGAGCCATTTCATGTGAGTTAATAGCTTAAATTTTAATAGTTTGGAAACCGCCGTTATCTAGTCAGTTAATAGGAATTTCTTCATCGTACTTGGAACATCTGTAGCTTGGGTTGCTGCTCTACCTACAATGCCTCTGCCTAAACAACGGATAGCAGTAAAAGAACAGCTTTTCTCCTTAAAAGTAAAGACACTAAAATGTAATGATGTAGATCACTGTGTTTATATGCAGAAGATCATTTTCTGAAAGTGATTTATATTTTGAACTAATTTTCTGGCACTTTCTAGTATTTTCAGACTTTATATAGCCATTACATAATTTCTCAGCATAACGGAGCTATTTTTTCTATTCACAAATCTTAATTTTATGACAAGTAAAGACTTACCTGTATTCATTTTTTTGATGTCTGCATCTATCATCTATAATTTAATAGTTTTGTAAGGCTGGACACTAGCTACTTTTAATCAGTGGTGGTAGTTGTGGTAGTTACAAGTACCACATTCTACTAGCAGAGTGCAGAAAAGTGATGTGACTTTCTTGAAGTTGCAAGATAAATCAGTGGCAGAGCTGGGATTACATCTTGGATCCTGTATTTATTAAGGGTGTATGCATAAATATATATTTACATGTATTTATATATATTTATATGCAAATGCAGAACATCATTTTTTTACTTTATTGTGGGGTATAGAGCAATATTACTCTCCAGAACTGTAACTGCAGAGTGAATAAAAACTGTGTTTCTCTAATTGCTTCCTTGAAAAATGACTGGCCTAGTTCCTGGGTGATACCTGCACATGGTTTTCTGGCAATCTCAGGTCACGGTGTAGCTTGTCGCCAAAGCAGTCTACAGACTGCAGCAGTCCTTTGCTACAGTCATGGGGAATTTCTGTGCTGGTATTATGGCATTTGCAAATTCACAAGTCTCAGCTGATGTTGCTGTGAGCAGCCATGCTTCTGTAATGCAGCTTGGGGGCTCACTGAGTTCAGTGACAGGTTTCAGTGCTTGTGAGTTGTGTTTAAAATCTCACCTGTTTTTGTGGGCAGCAGAAGCTGTGGAGTTCACCACCCCAGGCACATTTAGCATGCTGCTTTTGCTGCCGCTCCTCCCAGTGCCTGAATTTCTTTGTCTGAGCTGAAGCATTGTCCTGGTGCCATGTGTGGCTTGTGCGGCCACTTCCACAAGTGCTCTCCTTTCTTTCTCTTTGCTGAAGTGTTTGTAGAGCTTTGTGGAGCGTGGCTTGCCTGGCTGTCACCCTGTCACCGTTGCCTCGCTCAGTGGCAGTGCAGTTGCTGGCTGGTGAATCTGTCACCCCACACCAACAGCTGCGCAAGCAAACAAGTCGGCGTTGCTGCTAATCAATAGCTTTGTGCAGCCGCAGCATTAAAACGCACCACAACATGTGCAGCCTGTCTGCTTCTTTGTCCCGTGGCGTAGCCGGATCAGCTGCTTCACAGCGAAGAGGATGTGATTGCCATGCAGCACGCCTTCACCTCCTTCAGCGTGTTTTGCTGCTGCTCTTTGTGCGCTGTCTGGCTGCTCCCTGGCACATCTGCTGCGCGCCCCATCTGCTCGCCGGGAGTGGCGTGCGCGGCGCTGACGAGCGGCATTCAAGTAGTACGCTCTTCTTCTGGAGACAGCAGAAAACAATAATTTGTATTATTAATGGCATGTCATTAATACTCCCCGCTTCTAACAAGCCAGGCAAAGCGAATAATGTGGGACGTTGGCTTGCAAACTTGCCAGCGAGTTTTTGTTTCGAAATCCTGTGTGCATGAGTGAGCTTCTTGCGCTCTGCTCATCTCAAGCAATCAGTGCTCTTACCTGGTCTTGTTGCTTGTGACTTTTCTAAGTCCTAGAGTGTTTTGGGAGTAGTGTTTTACTGTTTTCCTTAACTAAATAAATAATTCTGATTTTTTTTTTTCCTACCTATTATTCTTTGAATGAAACATATATTAACAGATTTTCAACAAAAATCTAAGTGTAAAGGCAGAATGAACTTAAAACCAAAATGGCCTTTGCCTTATGCATGTCTGTTGAATTGTAATAGCAGTGAAACTAACCCTACAGAACATCTTTGTGACGTGTGGTCTCTTCCAACAGGATTTTGCCTTATGATGATCCCACTGTCAAACTGAACAAAGATAAGAGGAGTTCTCTGTGTGTGAAGGAAGATAAAGATGCATAGCCATGGGCACGTATAGGCAGTGCAATTGTTTTGTCTTTAGAATCAACTTCTGTATCATCACCTCTAGCTTTGGGTCAAGGATTTGTGCAGATACGCGATCACAAGTGTCCTTAGTAATCAGAAAGTGGACATCTTTGCCAGCCACATTACCTGTCCTGTTTGGTGATTCCACATTTACTGTTCTTACTGTATTGAAGCTGACACAACTCTTGTGGAATTGATGCTGGGAATTGCAGCATGAAGCCACGATGAGCAATGAGAACTTTATCAGTGCACTTGTCCATAATTTGGAATTAATTTAAGCAAGCACTGGGTATCCGAAGTGTAACAAAAATGGGCAGTGTTTTACAGAGCCAGCTAAAAGGATTTGTGGTGTGCCTTTACGCACTGCATGCATACTGGGAGAGAAGTGATTCATTCTGACAGTGTGTTTCATGGTCTTGTAATTCTTTTCCTTTAGTAACTCCCTGCTTACTCAAAATGTCACAAAGGAAAAACTAAAGGCTGGAAGCCCGAGTCAAAGGAAAGAGTGAGGTTAGGGAAGGCTTTAACGAGGAGAAAATGCAGAACAACTTTGTCAGCAAGCGGGACTGGCATCATGAACACCTGCTCAGGGTCTGTGCTTCAGTCCTGTGCTTGATGGGAGCTGCAATTTCTGTCACTCACAGTAACTGCTTGCAAAAGCCATCGTTACAGGGTGGCTGCACTGTTTGTGTTCCAGTGGTTGACCTCTTCCCCTTTCTCCTCCTCTTCCTCCTCCTTGAGCATTGTAAGGCAGCATATCTTATCATCACACCACAAAGATCATAAATCTAACAGTGCCTCCAGTGAGTTTCAGGAGTTAAAAATTGATCAGGACTACCTGAGAGAGTCTTTTATGCTGCAAAATGCTGTGCATGGGATCTGTAAAATAAACAATGTTATCGCATGGCTCATCTTCGATTAGCAGTGATTAGCGATATTAGTTCTGTGCATTGATTTTTATAATCAGTGATCTTTCCAGATCAGCAGCTTCAAAATTTACCAGGCCAGTATGTCAGTGCTTGCAAAATTGTCAGGGAATTTAGCAAATAGACCAGGATGGAAGGTACGATGACAGCAGTTTATCACTTTTGCAAAGCGCTGTTACATTGGCAGCAGCGTGTAACAGACAGGTGAACTACTCCTGCAAAGATCTGCCAGGAGTTACGGAGTTCAAGGCATCCTCTACGAGCTTGCTAATGGAGCTACACTTGAGCAGTGTGCCGTATCGCCGTCAGGCACTTACAACGGCGTCTGCTGGGTTTTATTTTAAACTGTTCGCTGGTGGATTAATTGGGTGGGATTCCTACCCCCACCAGCCTTTTCAGTGCACATTGTCAGTAGGTTCCAGTAGCACTGCATAGATGCTCCGGTATGAGAATACTAATGCTGGGGAAATGGGATGATCGGGGCTGGGGATAGCTAATCTAAGAATGAAGCCTTTGTGCGTACCCTAGAAAAATGTCCTCAGGAAGTTTTCTGTGATTTCCTTTAACGTTCAGCTCTGAAGGGTATCAGTCATATCTAGACATTTCACAAAAGTACTCAGGCAGTAATAAGCCTTTCCTTTGCAAAACACAGCCATGGTTGGAAAGGCCTGTATGCAGATCTCAGTAATACAAGGATGCTTTTGTGTGGGGAAGAATTACAGTCAAGTTGTGCAAATAGTATCAATACATGATTTTTGCAAGAATCTTCGTAAAGTATCTGGTGAATTCATAGCTTTTTCTCCTTGGTGCTTGAACTCAGCTATTACTACTTCAGTCCTGCAAGTATGAGCAGTGAAAGACCTGTTACAGGTGGCCTGTAAATAAAGTTCTCCTACAGCAGGATGCAGATGAAGATGGCAGCTGCATAACAAAGCAATTTGCTGCTGGCTGCTTAAAGGCAAGAAGTGAAATGAATGGCAGGCAATGTAAACCTAACTACTGGACATGTTTCATCTCAGCAGATGCTTGCAGTAGATATCAGGTCGACACTTGCCTTACATAAAAGGAACCCACCTCTTCATCCCATAAATAGCACCTGTCGCTCATTTCTGATATTGACAGGAGCTGGTTATAGAAATAGAACAGATCTGCCAGTGAGCCTAATAATAAGAAATAATAACACTGGAGGAAATGAAGTGATGCTAATGGAAAGCAGAAGACCTAACCCAGGTCCCTAAAGATACAGAGAGTCTTTCTTTGTGTTGTACCCTGTTACCCTTTCTGGTTTGTTTACTTTGGGAGCCTGTGAGCTGATATACACTATAGCCTTGTGTAGGTAAGAGGGAGCTGCTTTCCATCCTTCTGTGGGCTTACTGGGGAGCTGCTGTCAAGGGACAAGTAGGTGCAGAGTGAGAGGAGCCCGTGTGGTCCTGGTCATTTCCAGGGAATAGGGTTTCACAGGGGAACTTATTTCTTGTGCTGACTTGATCCTTGAGTTCTGCATAGCAGAGATTTGCTCATTCCAGTTTCAATACTTGTGCTAATCTTGTGTTTGTTTTGTTTGTTTGTTTTTGTCTCTCTCCCTCCTTATTTAGATGAGATATTCGTGGAGCAGCAAAATTTTTCCTTTTTCTCAGTGGACTCAAAGGTGCACCAAAGCATATCAGGCAGCAGGACACAGATGGCCTTAGCAAAAAGTACTTTGGAGTCCCAAGAAAGTAATTTCCTTCAAACAGTTTTATCATCAGTTACCACTCCCCTTGATGTGACTTCATTTAACCGAGAAGAAACGATCAGGATTTCAGAATGGAGAAGTATGCCATTGGTAGACGTCTCCGTAACAAGCAATGAGGCATTCTTAAGTGACGATGAATTTATTAGCTCATTTCCAAAGGCACAGTGGACTCCCCCACTGAAGTCTTCTGCAGTTTTACCAGATCATCACTCTAATACAGTAGAGCCACCAAGAGAAGCATTAGAAACTCTGTTGCTAACACCTTCATTATCTGTCTTTTTTATACCATATGAAATCTTGAAAACAGCACAGCAAAAGACTCCGCTAAGTGCTGTCCCTAGTCACAGTAACATGCTCACAGAATCGAAGCCTTTTGTACCAGATAGTGAAATTCTAAGTTCAAGCAGGGACTTGCACCTTCCAAATACAGGTGTTTATTTCACTCCCATTCCTTTAGAGGAGGTGGGTGAGGTGTGGGAAAATGTAAACAGAAGTTTAACATCTCTGCTTTCTGAGGCAACTTCACAAGAGCCACCTGTCCATCTCCAGCTGCTGGATAGAGATAGCCATGTTGCAGCAGATGCTACTGCACAAAGTATAGACCCAAATGGTGACAATTACACTGATGTGAGTAGCCGGGCAACAGAAGTGCTCGGTGTAAGGACCTACCCTGCTCCAAGCAGTCCCTGGGCCACACCTGCTGCTGCAGCAGCCAGTGCTGAGCCTGGTTTGTTTGCAATCAGTCTTCCACTTGCACCTTTCCCTGGTCACTCAGCTGTCGTTTCTGCTGATGCTGGCACGATTCTTAATGCCAGCTTGTTTACACACCACTTCTCCAGTACAGCACCAAATTTGCCTGCTGGTTCAGAAATACCAAGTCAACCTGAGCTTATTAGTGAGCTCATAAGCCCAGTGCCTTTCACGAGATCATACAGTCCTTGTTTGAACTGTGACTCGGTTTCACTTCTGCCAGAGGCAGGCTTCGCTCCAGAGCATGATGTGGGCTCAGGTGATTACATCGAAACCATGTCAGTCCAAGCCTCTGAAGTTCAAGGAATAGCTCCATTTACAACTGTAATTGCTGATGGGTATGAGTTTGATGAGCCTACACCTGAGATTTTTGATACTTCTTTTCCATCAAGGCCAGTTGTTTCATTTTCTTCAAGATTTGCAGAGATCCCTGATTCAAGTGTGTTTTTATCAAGCACTGTGGGCGCTGCTGTTGACGACAGAATACCTACGAGTTCTCCTTCCTACCATCATCTCCCTGGAGAAATGTCACTGGACATCTCTGCTGCCCAGTTTTCCTTCTCTGCTATGGAAACTGTTTCGCCGCCACCAAGCACTGGTGCAGACCATCCTGCTGCCATCACTGTGCTGTCTGAAACTGCGGTCACCCCGAGTGAGCCGGTAGTGTCTGCTGCAGTCAGTCACACAACTTTTATGGACTCGCCAGGACTTAGGCCATCAGAATCAGGATTTTTGCTTGACAAGACACTTACAAGGGAAGAATCATCTTTAACGGTGTCAGATTTTTCATCCGATCTTTTATCAACACTGTTTCTGATTGAACCTAGCTACTCGTTTTTGTCATCAGCCATGCCACACTCTTACTCTGTCGTGCAGAGTGATTTATCAACACTCTTACCTCAGACCTTGTTGACTGGGACATCAGTACTTTATGAGGATGTTTCCAGCTGGGACTTAGCTACTGCTGTCAGCTCTACCAGTGACATCGAGGTTTCTCTGTTCTCTCTCAGACAAGCACCATACTTCTACTCAAACGCATCCTCTACTCCAGGTGCACACGTTCCTGAAATAATGCCATCATCAGGTTTGCATTCTGACTCATCTGTGTTTCTGGAAGCACCATCAGTATCGGTAGCGGGATCCGAAGTTGCAATTACCTCAGCTGTTACAGGAGCTACCTCTCAGTTAGAGCCTTCGCCCTCCTCCTTCCAGCCCGTGGTTCCCACCCTGGTGCTGCCCGCTTCTGACACCGAGCCTGTGACCAGCAGTGTCCTGCTTGACGAGACAAGTCTGATCTCTCTGTTTACTCCCTTTCCGACAACTCCTGTCTTAAACGTGTCTTCATCTCTGCTCTCAACTGCTCTGGCTTCTGATGAGGATACTGGTGCTACAGTTAACGCCACGCTGCTTTTAACATCCCACAGCGAGGGCAGCGCCCACCCCACGGCACTTGTGACTGCAGGCCCTGACAGCCTGACTCCGCGTGTCGATGCCAGCAGCGTCGCTCCCTCTCCTACACAGTCTCCATCTGTGATCACGTCGCTCGTTCCCGCACCATTTCCTCCGACTTCTCGCCCTGCCACGGGGTACGACGTTCCAACAGGAGCTGGCAGCACCAACACATTGGCTGCTCCCGGCACCGTCCCCACAACCGCTGCTACCAGCACCCCGAGCAGCCACGGCACGCCTGCTGCGGGCAGCAGCCCCGGTACCTTCTCCTCTCCTCCTCTGCCCACCATCTCCTCCTCCCCTCCTCTGCCCACCACCACCGCTCGGCCCAGAGCCACGGTCCTGACCTCTGCCGCCAGCACCACCAGGCAGCCCTACGTCTGCGACATTGCGATCCCTGATGCTTACCTCGTCACAGCTGGTGAGAGATCGCCCGCGGTTCGGTTCTGTTTTCGGAAACCACTGTGCTGTGAGCCCTTAGTTAGGCTGCGAGGGTTGAATTAGCTACTTGACTATTTCAGAGAAATATAGTGTAAAATTTAGGCAGCTGTAAAGCCACAGCTCTATCATTTATTCTTGAAAAGAGCAGAATTCACTACACTAGTGAATTACATAGCCATTACACAGTGAATGAAACTGCCTTTTCAAGTGTATTTTATACATATATACAAGTACATCTATTTGAGGCTGCTTTATCCCTTGATTGGTGGAAAGTGAACATTATTCTGTTAATGTTCTACCAAATGTTCTGACTAAGTTTCTCCTTAAAGTTGATGCTGTTGTTTGCATAAAGTCCACATGAGAGGTAATGTTTTAATACAAAAGAAGAAATTTGGCTTCAAAAATATTTGGGCTTTGTTACCGTTTTTATCATTTTACTGTCCTATGTTTATATGTTTATATTTTCCCTCCTCCTTATATTTTATGTTTATATTTTCCCTCCTCCCATACTTACTAGGTTTGGTGTGGTTTTAACCAGAAAAAGTGACGTTAGTGTTTTTCAGAACCAATTGTCTCAGCATCTGGTTTTGTTTTTTTGGTGTTTTCCCACTTCCTTGGGTTTTTTAACAAGGCACTACCAGAGAGCTAACCCAGGGCAGCTGTAGAAATGCTGCGTGCTCTGTGGTAATCAACACGTTTTGTCCTTAAGCTTTGCTGTAATATGGAAAGCAAAATGAGAATAATCTCATTCTCCAGATATGAAGGTGAGCTGACTGCTGGTGAGGACAAAGATTTATTTTCACTTGTAATTTGATTAGTTTTGCAGGCAAGTTACTGATGAAAAGTCAGTGCAGACTGACAACATGACACTTGTCAGTTGTCTCCTTGACCATAGTCAGTCTCAAGCAGACATAACATCCATAGGGGCTTGGGGTTTTTGAAGCAGTTTCTTACTCGGTGGATATCCCTTTCAGCAATCAATGTCACGTTTGTTTACTTTTATTTAAGTGAAAAGTAGATGCATATTTTCTGTGGCTTTTTTCTGACCACATCTGCATTCCACGCGTTGCCTACAAAACTTGAGCTGTGTTATGACAGCAAGCTCATTGTGGTGCTTGGATCAGACCGAATGTGCTGTGAGTTTCAGATCCCATTTGAATGCCTGAGTGGCTCTTAAGAAGATTGCTTGGCTAGAATACTAAAGACAATAGATATGGACAAAAATGAGAGAAAACAAACCTGGAGTTCCTTAAGTCACTTTTTAGGATACAGTCACAACTTTCACTGTTTCCTTGCTATTGTCTTATCCATTTGACTCAGCTGATCTCACTGTCTGCTTTTTCATGCATTACACAACTGAAAAATGCAGCTTTGAATAAAACCTAAGAGATGAAGCTAAAGTATATTTACTGACTGACATTAATTTCCAGTGCTGGCCCGAAGAGCTGTTCTACAAAATGTCAGTGAATCCATCAGAGAAGTGCTCAGAGTTCAGTTCAGGCGATCAGTAGAGCTAGAGGTAAGTGGTATGAAGTGTGTATGAAGCTGTTTGATCCCTCTAATGCAATAGTGGTTTTAGTTCACAGGCTAAAACAGTGATTTAAGAATAATGTATATGATGCTAAAGCACTGAAAGGTTTATGTCAACTTAAATGTTAGATTTTTTTTTAATGTATGACTTTTATTTAATTTTTATACTTTTAGAATGTAATTTATTTTCTAGGGCAGACCTTTCTTGTTTTTGTCATAGCTGATCAAGCAGTGCCCTGCCACTATTCCACACCTGCTCTGACTGGTGAAGTGAAAATGAGCCGAAAAACTTTTACACTTCTAAAATACCTGTTAGAGTTTTGTTTCTCCTGCTAGCTGATTACATGCATAGAGCCTTAAACAAAGCAAACCATTCTTCACCACCTTGTGCTATTTTATCTTGTGAGGTCATCAGCACTTACATGGAAAGTGGTGGAATCCCAAATGCTGGATTTGGCAGGAAAGGCAGGATGAAAAAAAATCAGGTGTGCGATGATAAGATGTTATTTTTTAAGCCTTCAAGTAGGTGTGACTGGATTTCTTCCCCTCCTCTCCTTCCCCCACTCATGGGGTAAAAGAATTTGTGCTTAAAAAAAAAAATCCTCTCCACTGATGTTCAAGGAATTGTCTTTGAACAATAATATTTCAGTGTTGTTCCCTAACCTTGGAGTGAGTATCCACTGAGTTGAAGTTTAACACTCTATTCATCTACTTCTTCCTCAAACCCTCTGTCTGAGAGGAAAATGATCGAAGAGGTGTTTTGGGGTTACATTTGTTGTGTAATCAGGTGATTGGGGATAAAATGGAATGTTTCAGTGGAATTGTGGGGGTAGGTTGCAGGTTCAGCTGCGCTTCCAGTGTGTCATTTCTGTGTTCATTTGGTTGTGATAGCCCAGCACCAAGGTGGTACCTTATTTCTTGTGTGGTTCCTGCTTAATTTTCTTACTTTTTTTTGAGTCTCTGATTTCACTTTTGCAATAAAGTTAACTCATGTGCCACCTTGAATGTTGAATGTAAGTTGAATATCTCCGTGCACAGAAGCCCATGATGGTAGTGCTTTTACCACTTGCTGATCTTTGTGGGTAAATGGTCTTTTGACAGCTCCTGCCACAACCACTGCACTCAGTAATTAAACAGCTCTTGTCTGTTGTTTGAGAACATGCCTGTCTCCCTCTCGGTCAAGATAAATGTGTGACAAATGTCTGCCAAGCTTCAGCCACAGTGAGCTGCCCCTATAGATTACGTTTAGTTTTGTTCCTTTTAGCAATACCTGCCCATAAGCTTTAAGGATTTTTGCAAATTAAATATTTTTATTCTGGATGGTGAATTTACACCTTCAGTTTGTGCAAACTGGCATAGGCAAGTAGAAGTCAAAAACTCATGATGATGAAGCTACAGTGATTTTCAGTGACCTTATATGCCTTGCAATAGTAATGCCAGTAATACAAAATGTATTGCTAAGTACCTGAAGGCTGAGTAGAGCAAACATTTGATATATTTCTTCTTTATATTTTTACCCTTTAGTCTGTCATTTCATGCCCACTATGGCCTTGCAGAGCTTTCAATAGTGTGTTTTGGCTCTAAGGCTGCTTTCTGGCAACTGCTTTTATACATAATGCAGTTAGTCCAGCTTCATTCTTTGCAAATTCTATTTTATCGAAAGGAGAAAACATCTCCATGGAGTCACTTATGCTTATTTTATGCTAGAATGCTGCTGTCATATGAGTTCTCTTTGTGATGCCTTGGGTATCAGTATTTTTGCACTGAAAATAATGTTTTCAACTCTAACAGTAAAATGCTAACCAAACGGTTACTATAAATAAGGAGCTTTCTATGTCAGCATGTTTAATGGTGATGTAATGCAAAATTTTACACAGAACTGTCTCATATTACTGAACTAAATTAATCAAGCAGACATGACTCTCATTAGTCAAGAGTACCCAGGAACTGAGTGTGCGTTTGGAAGTTACAGTGAAGCAGTGCACTTCTTTAAGCTTTTTTTTTTTTTTTACTATGGCTTTTATGACAGCTCCCAGATGTTGTTCCCTTGTTGTGATGTAATGCACAGTAAATCAGGAGACAGTCTTGTTAAATTTAACTTGGTAGTAATGTGTGCTTTAAAAATAAAATCCATGGCAACGATGGATATAACTGCTGCTCACTTTAAATATAATCCAAGTTTAATACTGGAAGGAGAATTACTTTTCAACTGAAAAAGTTAGGGGAAAAAAACTTTGGGCTCTGGTTCTTTATTATTTCTAACATTCTGAACTGATGAAGTAGGAAAAAAGTGGGGCAGGCTTGAATCCTGTCTAATGAAAAAACTTTTTTTTTTTTGCAATTTTCTTCTTAGCAAAGTGAGAATAACTGAAAATTTTAAAATTATCTCTTTGTAGTTGGTTTCAATGTATTGCATCTGCAGAAGAATAAGACTCTATTGTTTGCCTATTCTTTGGACAAGAGCAATTTTTTGTCAACTTCCTTTACTGTAAATCTTAGGACACTTGGGTAAGATTCGCTAGACAATCTTCAGTTGACTTTAGCTTTGTTGCACTGGGGCAAGAGGAAAAAAAAAGTGTTGGCAGTGACTTGCTATAAGGATCCTGCTGCCGTTAAGTTCATACAAACAGAAAAAAGCTTATTGTCAGCCTCATTTTGTTAGGGATTTTTATCATGCGGTGTAATGTATGCCACAGTTACTTTGTTGCTGCATTTAATCCAGGGTTTTGGACCTGGCCTTAACCTATAGGTTTCTGTGATCCAAAATCTGCAAACCTCTGCCTTAAAAGTAAGGAAACGAGTTCTCTGTCTGGCAGTTAAATACTTTTTTCAAAGATGCCACCTTGTGGATTTGCACTGGCTTCTGTAACATTCATTGCTACTCACTGCTGCTGAAACTGTGGCTGTTATCGTTTAGGTGTGTGAAAATGGGGGAAGAATTGTTGCCTTAGGATCCCAATGCATGTAGGGGCGGAATCTGTTTCATTTTTAAGACCTGTGAGCCTTTGTAGCCCATCTTCGTGAAGTTAAATGCTCCCTGTAGACTCATTACAGAATGCTTAATAAGGTGGTGGTGAGGAAATCCTTTTTTTATGCCTTCTGCCAGATGTTTGCACAGCATAATACAGTGGTATGTGGGCATGGATTAGATAGTACCAAAGGTACATCTAATCAAATAGTTTAGCTGACAATAATCTATAGCAAATGCCTAGGGAAAGTCATAAGGGATGGAGTAAGCAAGCAGTGATGTTTTCCCCAAATACTTTTCTAGCCTCTAATAAACTGGGACTTAAAAACGTGCCATACGAGATGCATTCTCTCTTGTCAGATTAGCTTTGAATGAGAGAGGCTGTATCCTGGAAACAGCAGGGTTGGATTAGCTGTTTTAGGAGAGGTAACGGCTGAACTTGAGAAGGTGCAATGACTTGTACTGAAGCTTTCTGCTTTTGCTGGTGGCTCAGTTGTGCATGTTGAGTTTTGAGTGCTTCTCCAGATTCATGGCTCAAGGCATTAAGGTAAGAAATCTGCGCTTGTTTCATGTAAGAAATTGTACTTGAATAGGTAGTGCTCTAAAACTGGTGCTTCAGCTAGCTAGTTTGGTAGCACCTCACTGTTCTGGCAGTAGAAGTGAAACCTCCAAGAGAGGGTTGGATGGTTGGCTGGGTTTGGGAACCATTTAGCTGCACCAAGAGGAGCTGTTCTTACTTGTGAAGCAAGAGTTGAGCTGTGCTTATGCATCCTAGATAACTTTCCAAACTTTTATGTGAATTACCTTGTAAACAGCATCATGCTAACATGGCTGTATTACTTCTGGTGTCTGAATTCAGTTGTTGAGATGTAACTTAAGACAAAGCTGCAATACCCCAAGCAGAGATAGCTATTGCTTTCACCTACAGTGCTTCTAATCTACCTACCTTAAGATTACACTTAAAAAAAAAATATTTTAAGTTTCCATTCTTGTGGCATTACTTTTACCCAAAAAGGAGCACAAAAGGGAAGCATGAGTGTTAGCTGTTAAAATGAAGAAGTCGATGCAAAATTTCAGAGGAGTCCCTGGGGTAGGCTGCTTACATTGCATCTGTGGTGCACTGGAACAGGTCAGAGGTGCAGGCAGCTGAGCTGGTTATCAGAGGCTTGCGTCCTTGTCTGAAATACCTAACTATAGTCCGTGACAACAGTATTGTAGAGATGCTGTACTAGGCCTCTCTTCTTCAGTGTATATGGCTTCAGAAATCACCAGCAAATTGCCTGTAAGATTTTTAATTCTATCTCTTCTTTTTCTTGCTTTTAATCAGTCTTTTGTGCAAGTAATGGTAACTTTTCTTTTCAATGTCTTACCCATTATAACTGCTGTTTTCCATTTGACAAACTGAAGCTGCAGAGATCATTTCATCCTGAGATAAAAGGATAAAATTTCAGATAAGAAGAGCTCAAAAGAGCTGTGCATATTACTCATATCAAACAAATTTGAATTCTCTGGGTCTAAATCCATGTATAAAAGCAGGATGCTGCATATATTTGTGGCCTAAGAAGAAGGAAGAAATAATGAGCAAGACGGTTTTTTGTTGTTGTTGTTTTTTCTTCTGCTATTTAGGTAGTTTCTTTTGGTGAAGATCTCTTTGAAATACATGGTGTTTGAAATACATGGACAGGAAAGGGCTGCTTACTGTCTCATCTAAACACCAATTATCATTATGGTGCACTATTGCAGAAATACCAGTAAGGAACATGTGGATGACACTTTAAGTAGCACTGTGCTTTTCCATGAGGCTCATCTTGAAGTTGAGCGTATCTGAAAAATCCCTTCACTAGCGCAAAGCCTGCAAGATGCCAGCATCTATTCATTTAAGAGGTGCACATTTATCAGAACATTTGCATCTCTGGTTTAGATTATTTATTTGTGAATCCATCGTGTTGGATATCTCAAAATACTGTAGCGTGACTGCCTCGGGCAAATCAAACAAACCACGAAATAAAAGAAATAGGAAAAAAATAATGCTGGGGAAATCAGAGTCCTTGATATTGAGATAGTTTCTCTTAGGGAGAGAAGGCATCGCAGTGTGTTTAAATAAATAAAAGCCTTCAGCTTGTTTTTACTTAGGTGACAGAATAATAACGTATAAAAGCCTCTGCCTGGAAACATTTGCCTAGGTTCATATTTAACTTTCAATTTCATTTCTTTTACATGATGACTAAAGCTCCTTGGGGTTTTTGAGAAGTCTCAGTGTCAGGAGATGAAGTGGAGGAGGAAAATTGTAATTGAGGTAACTACGTTGAAGAAAGCAAATGGGGAGAAGCATTCTCCAGAATACTTGTGTGTGAGAATTATATCCATAAAACACAGTTTATGTGTATTTTGTTTCTCACACATCACATGTGAATGTTACAGGATGCGTCTGCTCTGTAGCACAGGCCTGAAGTGCAGAAGCTCTGCAAATGGTTCAGTAAGTAGGTAGCAATTTGTATGGGAACTCTTACATGCTGCTGGGGAATGCAGACCAGGTGGAGTGCCACTATGCTGTGACGTGATAAATGGAGAAGTGTGGAGGTAGGTGTGTTGCATTGGAGAGTTTCCAGTGGGTGCTGTTAGCACAGGGGAAGTGCCTTTCTGATGCACTGGAGCAGAGGCTGCAAGGCACAGTGCTGTCAGTGTGTGTGTTTCTATCTCTGTAAAATAAAGATTGCATTTTCTTACATGTTGGGGTCTAAGCTTTGAAATGCCCAGGACTCTATAGATATAAAGTGTTGTTGCCAAATTTCACCTTGAAGATTTTTTCTTTTCTTTTTTTTTGTTTTTGTAGGTTTATAAAATTTCCCCGAAATATGCTTTCTTGGTGACATCAGGTCCTTTTGTTTACACGGCAATAGCTGTCATAAATGTGCTTGTGAACAGCAGTCTTCTTCGTGGTGAGACCCCCCTGATCCTCTCGCTGCATCCTTCTTTCGCCATGCCTGATAACAGATTCCAGGTTCAGACAGGTGAGTTCTTCCTGATACAAAGACAAGGAGATGTAGCTTCATACTGATTCACACTTCTACACTTGCGGAGAGTTTTGTGATAAGTATGTGAGATCAAATAAAAACCCTGTGTTCCACTGCTGTGAGCATTCACTCATGTCTGTTAACAAAGTACTTGCTGTAAATAATTTGTGGACGATTAACCCTGTCATTTCATGTTTGTTTTTTCAGGAAAGTTTTCTTAGTGAATTGCAAAATATGTATGCTCTTTTCCTTGCTTCATGTTTTGGTTGATGGTTCACTGCTGAAACAAGTGAAAAAAGTTTGCATTCTTTGTATTGCTTTAAGCGTTAAGAGTATTCTCATGCTGCAAAGCGACTCTATTTTCAGTGGCCCCTTGCCTGTCAATAGCCTGATCTCCACTTCTCTTGTAGCATTTTACAAAGATAAGACAAGCAAAGCTCATGGGAAACACTTGTAAAATCACAGTGTAGCTACTTTGTAATGCTTGACTCACGTTTTGAGTTATGTTTACCTTAAATTACACTTCTTAGAATTTTCAGTGTAGGAGAATCAGTGAGCAAAAGGATAACTCATATAGCATTCAGCTTTCCATGGCTGCTGTATGGCAGCAGTCCATGACTGCTAATAGTCTAAAGTAACATATTAACCACGTAATGGAGTTTGATTGAGTAATAGACAGTAACAGGAATTAAGTATATGGGCAATAGAGTACATGGATGTCAAACATAGCTGCTTTTATTCAGGTATGTTTCATGTGCTGTTTCTTCTGTGTTAATATCTGAATTGTGAGACATCAGCTCTCTGTGTGTGTGACATCTTTTTCCACTGCTTAGCATGGTTAAACAGATGATAGTTGCATTTTCTCATCTTGATCTTTGTATAATATTACTATTAGGATCTGTGACCTGTTGATAGCATTTCTTTGGGTAAGAATATGTCAGGAAATGTGCAGATAGCTGTGTGTATAGCTAGAGGTCTGTATGCCTGCTCACTCTTTCTCCGCTGTGCTCATTCTTTCTTTCCTGTGAAAGATGTTAAGGTATATCTATATAGATCTAAAAGATTGGCTGCTAATTGGGTATTTTGAAAGTGTTAGACTGATACTGATGTGTACGAATGGATCCAGTGTGTGGTCTTTTAGATAAGCTAAATATTAAATTTGAGTCTACAAAGAAATTTGTTACTATTTTCCTTGAGATTTTCATTGAACTGCTGGGGTAATTAAGGATTTCAGTGTGGTTGGTTCAGTGCTCCAGTCCTTTAGCAAGCTTTTATGCAGCAAAGGTCTATCAGTATACAGCAGGAAACAGTGGGTATTTTGTCAGTAGTATTGTTCAGTAATTTAATTGCTGCTGCACCAGATACTAGGAAGTAGAGAATTTACTGCACCAGTGCAAAATGTATTTCTACTGTGTTTCTGCCCAGGTTTTCATTGAATATGTCCTGAATTCCATGAAAAAGTGCTAGCCCTATGGCATGAGGACTCTCACGCTCATGTAGTTCTCTTTCATGGAAGTGCTTGTCTGTAGGAATAACGTGTACCCTTTGCCTTCAGTGCTTCAGTTTGTGCCTCGAAATGTGGATATTGGGTTCTGCGACTTCAGCCAGCGCATTGAAAAGGGGCTGACGATGGCATTTATGGAGGTGAGCAAGCAACACCAGGAGTTCTACAACTTCACTGTGCAGGTAAGAAGAAAAATGTTTCTTATCTTTGCCTTTTTCTCCTCACTTCCAGTTGTCTTGTTTAACACAGCTGGTAAAATGAGTTAGGCGTCCCCAGATGCCTTGCTATCTAGATCATGTAGAACAGTGAGGCTTTGTAATAAAGTCTTTTTTTTTTTTTTCCTGCAAAATAATTTGGGTCCACTTACTAGTCTCGTTTCAAGCTTACTGAAAAGAAGATCCAAGAAGATGGTGATTCATATCAAGAAGCATTAGTGAATATAATAGGAATTTAAACAGGCTTATACTTCCACATAAAGGCTGCCCCAACCCTGTTCAAACACATTCTCATTGGATTTTATTATTACAGGATAGGGTGCAGGCAGTATGTTTTTGTTGGAAGACACCTTTCAGGTCTTGTTGCCACTCAGAGGATCCTATTAGGAAATACTGAAACATACACTGTCATTATATGAGCAAACGTGCTAGTTGCTTCTGAGTTCTATAAATACTTACAGTGTACATGATGCCGCTGTCTGTGACAGATGCTACTGGAACTTCATATGTGAAATGTATTGAGTATGTGTTGGGTACTGAATCATGGCAGAGCTTATAACTCCCTGGCAAGTCAATAATTCAACTTACGAGACTAACGCCCTCTTCTCTCTGAATTCTTATTTTTTTCTAGCTTTGTTGTAATACTAAAATTAGTATTAAAAAAAAAAAAAAGTGCTATTTAATGGGCACCATAAATGTCTGTCGGTGCTACCATAAAATGGTCACAGTGGCAAATATGATACAAAATTTAGAGTACATGAAGTACTATGTAGTACATATAGTAAAGTGCGTAGATATGTACTCAAAACTGTACAACTGAGTGAAGCAATATAGATAGAATACGGATAGAATGAAGACAGAACATGCAAAACACTTTATTGGCATATTGTCTTAGCATACTTTCTTTTTAAATAGTATATTACTGCTTGGAAGAGGTTTGTCTGTATACACACAGTTGCTCTGTACTTAGGTGGCAGAGTGAGACTTCTCACAGTTGTAGGGTCTGGGTATGCATGGTGCAGTAGGTTTTGACCAAGAGCTATTTTCATACCGTGTCTTTGTCATGGTATTTTCCTGTCTGTTCCATAGAGTTTGATATTGGCATTTTTTCCATCATTTTCTGAATGATAGCTTTCAGATCATTGTGGATTATGAATGACCTGAAAGGATAATCCTTAGAAAGAGGAAGCATGAGTAACTTGGCCTCTTCGAGACTCAGTATGCCGAATCGATCTGGAATCGATGTTCCTCTGCTTTGATATAAAATACTCTCCCCTCACATTAGGAAAAAAAAAAATCTGTCAAGGAACAAATAGATATGCCAGTGATTTGATTTTGCTGACAGTGTTCCAATCTTTTCTTTTCAGATACTGAATATAACTCTGAGTAGGCCTGGGGCTGCGTTTCGTCAGGGCCCCGTGAGCATCATTTTTGCCATCCGAGATAGATATGGTTTTCTAAATGGGTCCGAAGTCAGTGAGCAGTTAAGAAACTTGTCCGTGGTGGAATTCAGCTTTTATCTGGGTTTTCCTGTGCAGCAAATTGCTGAACGTGAGTACTTGTTGCCAAGACTGCAAAATACCTTTTTTTAAAGTAATTTTTCCCCTACTCTGTAAAATTAATTTTGTGTATAAGTGATAATGCATCTTTAAGTACTTGACTTGCATCGTGAATTCTGCTGAGCAAGTCTGTACCTCTCTGCTCATGTAGTGTGTATCAGTGTTACAGCAACTTGTTGCTTTTGTCATCATTCTTTTCTTCTGCACTGGGCCAGTTGTGCTGAACCTGGCACCATTTTCCCTGGTCTTAGCCCAGGTACTTTAGAACAAACAAACAACAAAAAGATAGCCACTTTGGTCAATGCTTCTGTGCAGTGTGTCTTTATTATGTCTACAATGCCTTTGCTGCTTCTCATCAGGGTTTACTACCTTGGGCTCTGTGCTGTGCTCAACTGTGACTGACTTGTAGAAAGCATGGGATAAGTTTATATTTGCCCAAGTCTGGGTTATCTGTTAGTCAGTAGCAATGCTTTTTTAAGTCGTCTTTTATCTTTTAAGGTATTTTAAGTATCTTACTCACTTTCTGTGTACTACTTGCATTGCAAGTCATTTTTTCCAGTCGGTGGTCATTCTAAACTTAGATTAATGGGAACTGCCTGCAAAGCAGTTTCCTTGATGTTCATTCTTGACAGCTTATGTTTGATTAGATTTTGCAGGGGACCTCAGTCTCGTAAGTATGCCAAGTATCTGAGTTCAACAATAATCCTTGTACGCTAGTGGATTGTTCATTGCAACAATGACTCATGAACGTAATTAAGATCATGAGAGAACAGTACTGCCTTTCCTGGTGGAACCCATTCATGTTAACCTAGTCCATTAATTCCCAGTTTCTCCTATCTCACTGTACTTTACAATGCAGATTTTTAATCACCTAAGTTACTTTTTGTGGGATATGTAGGTGCATAGCACCTGACACAGTGATTCCGTCTGTACAGTCAAGTGTCTGATGGAAAATCAGGCCTAGTGGTGGGTGTTTTTCACTATGCAGCTGTACAGAGGTACATCAGTGAAGACAGGACAAGGAGAATCATTGTCACTGAACGTTGTGCTGTGTAGCACCTTTAAATCTATATACATGATAATTTCCCAATGACTAGAAGTAGTATTAGTTTTTGTAAAATCTTTTTGTTTTAATTTTGAGGGACTTTGATCCCTCTGTTCCCATAACCAATTAAAAATGTAGCAGATGTTGTATTAACCTTCTCATTTCCTTTTAATAATTCTGTTCTCACTTGGTCTCACATAGACTTTACGTTTGCAGTGGTAGCAGTATTTAAATGAGCCAGGACCAAAAGCCTTCTCCATAGACGACTAGCATTTTCTTGTCCCTTGTGAGGCCACAGAAGTTCTCAGATTGTGGGCTGTGATCTTTGTTTCTCACTGAATTCAAAATAAATGTTCCTCTTGCCATGATTGCTTGAAAGACATTTCTCTTCACTATGCATGGATTTTTTTTCACCTTTGCCCTTGAGTTTATTACTTCTAGTCTCTTGGGTATTATTTTTAGTGTCTTGATGTTGTTTTTTTTTTCCCTATGAAGTACACACATCTAATCCTACTATTTTTACTTACGTCCACATATTCTGGAGAGATATTTGTAGTGTAGTGAATTTGCAGGTTGCCCCTTGCTGAGAATCCCATCTTCCAGATTGTGTGATGGTGGTACAGTGCAATTAGATGATAACAGAATTTCTACCAAGGTCAGTATGTCCTGAAAGGCAAGACTGGTCATAGGGGAAAAACACTGCTATTAAACATGCATGTGTGCTGCTCTTTTCCCCCCTTCACCCTCACTGGTATTTAAGAAATGTAAAGCTAATTTATTTAGTGCTCAGACCAGGGACTCTCCCCATGTTATTTGCATGCTTTTAGTGGGGCTGATTCCTGTTTGATGCCAGTGGAGCTCTGTGACAGCACGTCACTAGAGCAACTCTTATTTAATTACAGATTTAGCCCACTGCAGGATAGCTCATTTAGATTTTGCACTTCTCTGGTTTGGTCTCAGTAGTGTTTGGTTTCAGTGTTGTGGAACAGCAGACGTGGTGCCATTTGATAAGTCAGCAAAGTGAGAATGCAGCTTCTCAGCTTGTTCAGAGCTATGGGTCTGTCTGTCAGCAAGCAATAATGGACGTAGTCCATACACTTCTGTAAGCGAGGCATCCTCACTCAGTTACTTTTAGCTGTTTCCACATGTTTCTTTTTTTGCACTGTTACTGTGGCTGTGTTTTGAGCCAAATCATTTTAGATCTTCAGAGCCAGAAATCACGTCCAAAGGCTCAGCAGTGTTGGGCAGATCTCTTCTGAGACATCTTATTCAGCAGTCTGCTTGAGGATGACCAACAGCCAGATTCTCAGAGCTACTTTGGCAGTGAGGTGCCTAAATGCTTTGATTTTCTAGGCTCTGTTCTCATGTTTTCCCTTAGCCTGCAGAGCATTTACCGCAGGGAAGGTGTTGAGATCTTCCTTTGACAGACAGCTGCTTTGCTCTATGCGAATTATTTGCAACTGTCTACTTTTCAACATGATTTGGGGGGAGTTTTGGAAGGTATATTTATATGTAAATGTGAAATATTCCTTACCACACAGTGCTGTGGCATTTGTGCCTTGACTGCCAGGCCTGGTAGCAGTTATATGTTTGGTGGTGACCCCTCTTTAGGGCTCTGTAGGTGATCTGATAAGTCTTATAGCCTGCACCTGAAGAAAAGGAACTGATCTGTAGGTGAGCTGAGCTGTCAGGGGGTTCACACTGATTCATACAAAGGACAAGCGGCTTGTGTAATATCACTGTGACTCAGCACTGTTAAGTGAAGTGAGATCTTGCTTTTGTTATCCCAAATATGAGCTTTGTTTGAAGGAATGTATTTGCTCCCTGCTTCCTGTTCACTTCATGTAGCTTTTTGCATGCAGTCTTTTCATTGGGTTTTTCACATAATTGATATATACTGCTTATACTTTACATTGTGTGGGTTGTCCCTGTGCAATACATGATTAACAGCAGGAATTCTTAGTCTCTTTTTTTTTTCCTTGTTGCACTCATCAAAGTAAGTTTCTACAGTACAAGTCGTCTGTTTGACAGAATGGACTGTTCTGTGCAGGAATGGGGCTGTTGGAGGGGCCAAGCCTGGAAACTTCCAGACTTGTTTTTTTTCCCCACAGACTTCTAGGTGACTTCAGCAACATGCTATTTTCAAATGTCCAGGTTACATCTTTCTGCCTGCTAACTTTGCATTGTCCACATTATATCTCTCATTTCAGATTGCAAACTCATTTGGTTATGTGGTCATGAACTACATATCAGCAGAAGGAAAGGCAAGTTTAGTCACAGTTCCTAGGTTTGTTTTTTTAAAACCAAAAAACAAACAAACAAAACAAAACATAGGAAGGAATATGCTTAGTATGTCTTTATGGCTGTAAGATTTCTCTGAGGACACGCAAAGGCTAACGCTGGACTACATGAGGAATATTGGCCTTTGTGAGCCTACCCCAAATATATTGCTTTTTTTATTAGGGCCTTAAATAGAGAGAGTTGCCTTGGGACTGTTTTTCAGTGCCATAACTAGCTCTTTGATGGGTGGCATCTATTTCAGATACTTTGGAGATGTTGCAAGGCCAATAGGATAAGACGAAATAATATGATACAGTTCAAGGACTGCAGATTTTTTGGTAGTTTTTGTCAGAGTGGATTTTGGATCAGATTTTTAACAAATACTGTTTTAATACAGTACACCCCAGTGTTTCCATGGAATCTTAATTTTTGGGGGATGTCTTCTCATAGTAAATACTTCATTCCTTCCATGCTTTGTCTTTCTGTTCTTCCATTTATCATAAATGAGAACAATCAGTGTGGTACCAATTCTAGCATGCATAGTCCCATGTCTTCATGTAAGATCAGACATATCCTTACTAGAATACCTGGTGAAGGCCATGTTAGTGGAGTTACATGCTTCAGATTGCTGTCAAGAGACTTCTAGACGGCTAGGTGACCCTTTGCTTTTTCATTCAACATCAAATCAACACTTACATGGTGTGGTAGGTACTTCAGGTTACATGGTGTGGTAGGTACTTCAGGACTGCGTGACAGAATCCGCTCATGAGGATAGTGTATACTTCATTAATGCATCGATAGTCATTAGCAGACCAGCCGCAATCTAAATAGCAATTGCATTTTGTCTGTGCTGGTTTTAAACAGTAGTTCCAGGAGGATTAAGAATCTTGAGACTAGGATCATGCTGCAGTGCTGGGACTCCAGCTGAGCTCAGGACCAGGCCACAAGTCTTAGCAAGACACTGGAGTTGCCTGTGGCATAAGCCATAAGGGCTGGAGCCTGTATTTTATAGCTTTGGAGCATTGTCTGAGTTACAGAAGCATCCTTCATTTCATGCGTTCTTTGTCAGGTTTTAGAACTCAGCCTTAGCTGCCAGTGATTGTGGCACATCCTCCTTTTCAATTTCAAGATTTTCTGCTCGTCAGTTTATTTTTAAATTTCATTAATTCCGTGAAAAGTTTAAGTGAATAGTCATCCAGTAATTTGCATGAATTAAATCATTTTCAAGTACTAATTAGAAAAAGCGTGAAGAGCGCATTAAGTATTGAGGCAAAGCATGATTTTGGTTTAAAAGAAGAAAAAAAAACTGCAACTGTTAGCAGTTCAAAGTTTTGTGGCAATTGGAAGATTTCTCATTTTCTTATCTTGCTCTTTCCATGCTTTGGAAAACACAGATCCAGTTTTGTTTATGCTTTTCTGTTCAGGTTGTATTTCTAAATTGAAGTGAACAATTGCATGACCAGAGCAAATAGAACTCCAGTCTATAACCTACGCTCAGAAGAATCATGTAGCAGTATACCAAAAACAAATGTGTTAAATTAAATGGACTGTGGGGTGCTATTTCTGTGTCTGAGAGTTTTGGAAATTTGATGCACCCTGGTCAGTGTACGGAGTACTGATGTTCATGTTCAGAGTAAAGAACCATCATCTTATACCATTCTGAACAGTAAGTCACAGTGTACCTCCCAGGTGGTTCTCTTGAAGCTAGTGGTATTGTTATTATCGAAATAAAGGTGCAAATAACCACATTTTCACTTTTTTTCCACAAGACTATCCATAAATCTGTGGAAATAAAAGATACTGTAAGTAGTAAGTCCTTTGCTTTTATGTTAGCAAAAAATTGGTAAGCTTTTTAAAGGGCAAAGAATTGGATTTTAGGTTTGCTGACAGAAGTCAGCTACTCTACGGTTTATGTCATAATTAAATTAGAAAACAGATAATTTTCTACATGTCTAATACATGCAGTAGTGGCAAACAGTCTCTGGAACTGAAGACTGGACTGCTTTGTTCTAAATTGGTTTAGCATGTACCAGGTCATTCTTTCTATCCATGAAACAGTTTAAAAATTAACCTTTGTGTATGCTTAGCAAACTGCATCTGGATTAAATATTTTGAGAAAGTTATGACCCTTCCTCTTTTGTATTGCCATAGTAAAGCTTAAGACTTCCCTTGAGGAAACTGTTGGCCCAGCCCCCATCTTCACTTGTTTCCCAACATGTCTTTACTGCTCTCCAGTGGAAACCTTGGGAAAAATCTTATTTCTATTGAAATCAGTGGAAATGGACTTAATTCACTTTACTAGGGCAAGGATTTCACTCTGGAGCATGGCTTTGTACAGGAAGCTTGGGGCCATCAGGCCAAACACATAATCCATTAGATTTGTCCACAGCAATGCTTCTATGTGTGTTTCTTTGTGATTTTTGTAAAATAATTTACCAGGGTGATATATTTTAAATATTTCCATCTGCACGAGTCTGGAACACAAATCAGATCTATTCAGTTTTATTCTTTCCATTTAATATTTCCATGTAGTTTCTGCCTCATAGGAAGTCATGTTTTCGTTCTCAGACACTCATGGATTGCTTCATTGCCCTTTGAGCAGAAGTCTTATCCTGCATTTAGCTCGGTAAGAAACACAATTCACAGTGAGCTTTACTTTTAAGTTTCTAGGAGCAATGACCTCAGTACAGCAGCTTGAAATCTTTCAGGTAATAAATCTGACTGCTTCAGTTAGCTTCTTTTTGTTCAGAGATGAACTGGGGGAGTGTATGTTCACAGCACTTGCCTTACCACTGCGTCTGCACGGCCTCAGGAGTTGTAATACATCTGTGTAAATAAGATGCTTACTGACAGTGTAAAGTATGAAGTGGTTTCTCTTTTTGTGCGTGTGTATGTTATCGAGAGTACTGTTCTAACGGATGTTTTTCCTCCATTCTGTTTTTCCCTCAGCCTTTCATTATCCTAAGCTTAATGTGTCCCAGTTAATGAAATCTTCCTGGGTGAGAACAGGTACGTACAGTGTATGTCAGTAAGTGTGCAGTTATTTTTGTTAACAGGGTAACTAGCCTGGATAAATATCAATACCCTGGGGGTGCTGCATGTTTGTAGGGTGGTAATGTGCCTAAGCTGAATAAATTCTAAAACCGAAGGCTTGGTGACCTGGGGCATCTGGGAAATGTAATTTCTGGGTCTAGAATGAACTATTGCAATTTTTTGATAATGTACATTAAAATTTTTGTCTATAAGGCAGTTCATTCTTAGCAAGACAACGTATGCTGTCAGGCATAGAGTATCTACCCTGCATGCTTTCAATATTCTACATTGATTTTAATTTTTTTGTTGTTTTAGGTGAAAATAAGAACTTTCTTTCTGTGTAGCACTTTGTACCAAAACATGACAGGAATAAAACAAAATAAAAATAGATATGTTCTGAGTATGGGAAATGGCTTCATCAAATTTTATTGATCTCTTCCAATTAATTCACAGTAGATCCCTCCCACCCAAGTCTGTTGGATGTTTTATTCTGCAATGAGCAGATATGGTTGAGTTGTCACTTTTAGATGCTCAAATGCTATTGAGTTTGCTTGCAAGCACAGTAGATCCTACCTGTTTCTTCAACACATAAAGGCTGAATGGTAACCAGGCTATGCCTAACAACCTTGCTGTTGCAGTGCTGATGCCTCACTGGATACACTTTTGTCGTCCCACAGCCTTTCCATCCATAGTTTACCAGTAGTATAGACATACTTCCTGTTTTTTTTCAGGTATCCCTGTCTCTTCTCATTAGTTACCAGTGTACTTCTAAGCAGGAAACCAAATTGCAGCTTAACCTCTGAAGCCCACATAGTTTGTCTGACTGAAGAATTTCAAATTGTGTTCAGTAACAGGAGAGAATCTACCTGTGTGTATTGCACAGCCAACGTCATCCTCTCTTAGGTGTTTGTTGGCGTTTTTTTAGTCAGCTTGGTCAAGATACCCTCACCCTCTCCTGCTTTATCTGTTTTTATCTGTTTTTGTTGGAAGTTTCCTTGGATCCTGGAGTAAAAAAAAGGTTCTTCCAGCTCCGAAATAACGTATGCACATCCTCCACACACTTTTTTTTTGTCCCTAAAATTCTTGGCTATGAGGTTTAACGCCAATTGCAGCACCTTTGATACAAAGGATTTTTTGTAATCCCAGTTCTTGCAGGCATCCTGGGAAAAGCTGACACTTCGGCTGTGTCAGTGTCATTTAAGTATGTATATTATGTTTTCAGGGCAAAATCATTCTATATTAATGGCTTTTTTCATTATTTGATAGCTGTTTCTAGACAGATGGTATGACTCAAGACAAAGGAGAATGATAGAATTTCTGCACGCTAAAGATGAGGGTTTTTTAATACTCAATTACCAAGATATATGTGCATGGGTATTCTAAAGTATCCCAGTAGTCATAAAACATTGGGAGATGCAGTGTTCTCTGTAGCTGTCCTCTTGGTTGTAGAATACAGTTCATGCTATTAAGAAGAACTAACTGATACTCAGATTCGATACACAGGCAAGAACGGTCTTCTTGCCATATATAACATCCCTAAGTCACTGTTTATTTTGCTTTTGTTTTGAGATGCTTCATTAGTGATTGAATTTAGCAGACATGCTGTTGATCTCTGAGAAAAATCATGAAAATATTTCCTTTTTTTCTGACATATACAGTGAAAAATTTTTAATGGAAAATGTGGTTTTTATATTTTGTTTAATAATTTAAACAAAATTGTATTTAATTGATTTTATCTAATCAAATTGCTTTTTTTAAGCACCACACTTAAGTAAGCAAACATAAAAAAACTTTACTAAAAATTGACCTTTTAAAAATAAACCATTTTAGTGGAAGGCCTCAGGAATGAAAACTGTGTTATTTTGCTAATGTCGGTGGCGAGTCAGTTTACTATCCTTTAAGGTTTTTTAATTGTATTGTTCAGATGACTGTCACTCCATTAACTCCATTTTACTTTTTCTGGATGCCATCTTGTTGGCAAAGGTCCACAGTTTTTTGGTGTTTCCTACGTGTTGTTCCTCAGGTATTCATCTCAGCATCAGCTGCCTTAGTGACCTGGAGTACCTGGGGTTAGGGAGTGAAGTTGGTGGGGCTACTAACCATTTTTTTTGTGTGCGCTTTAATTGGCATACTTGGTAATCTTGATTTTATCTAGGGAAGATGTGCTTGGAATACACAGGTTCATTCACGTGCTCTTAGTTTTTAACCTTGATTCTGAACCCTTGCCCTGTCCATCTCCAACTGTGTCTCACTTTCAAACACAAAATTTTGATTGAAAGTAGTTGCTGCAAGCAATTTAGCTGAATTTTCTCTTTTGGTTGTTTTTGAATAATTCATTGGATGTTCATATGTTTGCTTTTTCATAATCTAAATTCAACATTATGTGTCTGACTAGACTGTCTGAAATTCCATGAAGTGCCCTCTGTCCTTTTTTAAAAAAAAATATTTATTTTAATCTTTCCTGATATAAAGCCTTCCTTTCTAATGTGTAACCACTGGCTTAACTTCCCAGTATTCCCCCAAGAATACTGCTGCTCTTGAATTGTCCATGAGATGTCACAGAGTGACTCAACGCGTGTAACTGAAGTTGCAGAAAAGACGCTGAAAACTTTTACTAATTCATTTGTGTTCTTGGGTTACTTTTTCTGCAATGTAGTTCTCTTGGGTGTCGTCGACCAGCGAATTCAGGAGGAAGTGTTTCAGGCTGAGATGGAGCGGAAGCTAGCTCACCTGTTAAACGAGGCTTTGGCCAGAGGGCGGATATGGAGACGAGCCAGTTTTGCAGGCAGCAACATTGTTCAGGTATTAAGAGTTCAAAGTCAGAGAAGAAATAAAGGGGAATAAATTATTCAATAAGTTAATAATACCTAGATTTTGAGTTGAGAAAAGATAACTCAAAAGCATGTATCACATTTGACTAGTTTAGCTAGTTGATGATGCTTGTGTTTTGTACTTGAAATGTGGTTCTTCTGGCTAACTGGTTGTGTTTTAAACTAAAAATAACAAATGCAAACAGCTGAGCGTTTTAAGTGGCTATTAAAAAAAAAAAAAAAAGATGACTTTTAAAAAACCACACTGCAAATGATTTTATCAACATCCTATTCAAAAAAACGGCTATCTTGTCTGACTTGTATGAAATGCCTAGCAAAAGGAGATAGAATGGTCATCTGAACTGAAGAGGTGCTTTGCTGGAACAGCTGCTTCACAGCTCTCTATGGTGTTTTGGTGACAGTGTAGAAATATGAAATAGAATCAGATGCTGCTTGATGCAGCAGTTGAGTGGTGTATTCTGATTCTTAACTCCCTGTTTATCATAGGTCACTCCTGTGATCAGGAGTGGCTTTTAAGTAAGATAGATAAATTACATCAAATTTTGTACGTATGACAGCTTCTGAAGACCTGTGCTTCATTATAGTTTTGTCTCAGGTGGAATTATTGACATAATGTCCATGAAGGCTTGGATATTTAATTTTAATTTATAAATCCTCACATGTTCTTCTAGTCGTTTCAGCAAGCTGAAAACCATTTTTAAAGAAAAATGTTCTTAAAAATTCCTTTTTCTAGCTAAGTCAATAGCAGTTCGTTTATCTCACAAATGGCCCTTCTCATAGTTCAGACCTATTATATTTACTTAACTTAACCTTCCAGTTTTTGCTAGCACTTAAATTTCCAGATATTGGGATTTTCTTACTTCTGTTTTTCTGTCTTGGAAACATCTGCTTCAGTAATTGATTTTACTTTTATTTTTGTTTCATGCAGCTTTGAATTGCTGTAAATAGATGTCTTTTATTCCCAACACCTCTTATTGCACTTTGTTCTTTATGCCTCAGTCCTCCCTTTGCGTATAAAATAAACACATAATCCTTATGTTGCTAGCAAAGATACCACAGCCTATAAAATGTGTACATGTAGATTACGGTTTTACTATTTTAGACAATAAAGCTCAAAGTCATTTGTGTTTTTTCCTGCACGAAATTCCAAGCAGGTCCTTTCTAGCTAAAGAATACTATTTTGGAAAATAACAGTGTTTTTCTAATAACTTTGTATTGCTTACTGGGATATAAGATAACACTGCATCTCATGTCCCAACCAGCACTGCTGTTCATTTATGTTACTTAATTAGTGTGAAGAGTCTGCAAATTGCTGTCATTGGCAGTGGAGGATTCTCTTAGTTACGTTCAGCACACCCTACCGTCCCACACAACACAAGGTTGTTCCAGGTGCTCACAGCCAGTACTGTTTGATACAGTTAGCACTGTAATACGGAAGGTGTGGAAGAGAAGAAGGCTGAAGGAGAGTGGATGATACACTTGCAGTGTGTGATCCTCGCTGCTAAGTATCTGTGATCAGTGAGGTGTTTTCCTGTGTGGATCTTGGTAGGTACTGTCTGGTACCACAGCTGCTTGTTTGCATGTGTTCACAGAATATTCAGGTGTGTAAGTAAGATACCCGTAGAGGCTATAGGTTTATGGTATCTCAAATTGCCTTTATTAAATGTAAATTACATTAATTATCTAATGCTTAACACTTCCTTGGAGTTGATTACTTATATTTTGTCTCTGAGGCCAACTTCCTAACTCTCCAAAAATGACCAAACTTTTTCTGTGTCATCTGGTTTTGACTTAGTCATTTGCTGGTGCCCTAAGGAGACATACAGGGAAGAATCCCATTCAGACACAACCAGCCTTAGAAATTTGTTCATAAGAGATTGGCCACATGCGTTTAGGTGAGTCTTTGTGCCTTGTGGCTGGATATTCCAGAGCACCTACTTTTACCTGTGTGCAATAAGTGAAAATAAAAATGTTTTTAGCATTTTTGTTCTCTGCAATATTTCCTTATATTAGTGAAGCTGACTTCTCACAAGTTCATCAGTTATGTCTGAGTATTCAGTAAACCTTCTGTGGTTTCTAACCATGTTCCAACCTGGGTACTCTGCAGAGAGAAGCTCAAATACTTCAGCGATGACTGCAGCAGAGAACATGCATGCTGAAATGGCATTTCTGTAGAAAACAGAACAGGTTGGCTAAGGTTTGGCTTGCATAATGTGGATAGATCATTAAGGAATAGTTCTGCCTTAATATTAAATTCTTTACGAAGTAATGATCTTTTCACCAGGATTGTTACTTTTTGTATTCAAAGGCCCAACCAAACAAGTTGCTAACTATTTCTGTATGCTAAGGCTGGCTGGAGCAACCAAGTTTTATGTGTGCTGCAGTGCTGTAAACTTGGCCTGTAATTGCTGCAGCACTAGAGGTAGGAATCGAGTCTGAACCCAGGGAAGACTTCCATGCTTACAGCAGGTTTCATAGTCACTGTCCTGACCACATCAATATTCCTGTGATGCGATGATAGTTATGCAGAGCTGCTCTCATGTTGACCTTTCCAGGCCCAGTGTAATAGGCATGTCAGCATCACACCTGGTGAAAAGATAAGTGCAGCTGGAGTGAGGCACCTGCTGGTGGTCTCCTGAGTGAAGGGGAATTGCTTTCAAGGGTGCTTCCCTGTCAGTCGAGGGTCTGGTCCATAGTCACTCGCAATAAACCTTTTAGTTTTGCTGCTGCTCATTCTATTACTCATAGCCAAGTTTTTAAGCTGTGTGTGAAGTGTGTTGTGTATACGCATCTGTTTGAGTCTTCAGGGCAGCTATTTATGTTCCTTGTGTTTTTGTATTCAGATTTTCCCATTTCAGTTTCTTGCTCACCAAACAGTGACTACTGTATTAGTAGGCCCCAAGGAAGTGAAAATAAGAACAGAAGCTGCCAGTAACACCGAAGTGTTGGTTACTTCTATTAGCAAGACGTGCATATATCCACAAAAGACTAGGCACGCATTTCACTTGTGTTGAGCCCCTGTAGATCTGAGTTTTTCCTGAGGTGAAAGATATTTGTAGTGTATTGAAATGTGACATTTCTAAGCTCCATGGAAAATCAAGATCGTGGGTCAAAAGGTAAAGCAATTATTTGCAAATGTTGCTGCAGGCATATAAGTTTCCTTTCATATACTAAGAAAATAGAATTGATACTTTGTGAGATTTAGATTTCATTTCTAAAGGTGTTAGGATCTAAGAATGTTAAAAATTACACTTTAAATCTAGACACTTTGAATAAGAGCTTTGGTCTACATAGGGTGCTCAGATAGCATGTTTTACCTTCCTCTGTGCTATTAACAGGTGGCACTCCAGGCTAAAAAATGCCTATAACCATCTCTAACAAAAACCTTTGAAGCCTCATGGTTGACTGTTTTACGTGAGATAGTTCCATTGACTTTTTATAACATTCATATTATTGTTTTACAGAGCATGTCATATGTATTTTTGACATGTATCTGCTGTTTCTACACATGCTTAATGCTGTTTGCTTTGTACCCACACAGACTAAGCCACATGATACATTTTGTGAATAGTTCATCATAATTTCTCATTAAATTCCTGTGGAAATAGTGGGTTTAATAGTAGTTTAAAAATATGCTAGAAGCTAATACAAAAATAATTTTCCTTCATTTCAGTGTGCCTGTTCTATTGAACCTAAAAGAAATCAAAAAGGTGATCCTACTAAGTGACAAAAAGAATGATGTTCTAATTTAAAGAAAAGAGCAGGTTAGATGACACCGCAGTCATAACGTGCATGAGAGAATAGTATCTGTGAGGGGAGGCAATGACTGAATTGAGTTGTTCATTAAAGCAGGGGTTCATTCCCTTGCTTTTCTGCTAACAGCATATATCTCTCCCAAGTGCATAATCTGGGTGAAGGCCAAGTCTCCCTGTGAGACTATAGGTACAGAGCTTATGGGAACTGCTGCCCGACCTCGTTTGAAACGAATCCATGGGCCAGCAAAGCCTCCACAGAAGGTGTCAGAGGAGCAGTCCTTAGGCCTGCAGTCCGCGTCCCGGTCCCCTCAGCTCTCTCACCGGTCTCCTTGGCACGGTGTGACCAGGGTCTGAGGGTCCGCTGGCAGAATCAGGCCCATGTGGCAAACTGGGTGAGGGCTTGATGTGGTGGCAACAATCAATGTTTCCTGCCACTGCTGGTTTGTGCAAGGGCTTTCTCTGACCCAGGGCCACCTGCATGTGATGCTTGCTTCACATATTTTATGTTGCCTCATCTCCTGAACCCTTCAGGCCACAGTACAGCTTGACTTAAGTGCCTGTATGCTAAAATACTGTTTTCTTAATAAAGTAGAAAGCAGAATCTTGTTTGATTATATTTTTTCCTAAGGGATAAGGGTAGTGAAAAATGGAAAATCATCCTAGTGCATATGTTTTGGAGTTTTTGAGGGTGTGTTTGCTTATTCCTCAATAACACTTCTCCCTTCAAACCCCTGAATAAGGTCACCCAGGGACTCCTTCCCTGTAAATGGGTTTATGGCTGGGAGATCTCAGGCTGACTGATGCTCTGCACATGCCTCGTGAGTTTGTCCAACACCTGGATTTCCCCTGCTTTTATTTATGAACAAGACCTGGTTGCCAAGGCAACTCTCTTCACTGACCTATGATAGTCTCTTGAAGACACTTTTAAAATTAAATTTACTGACACCTGAACACAGTTAAGTCTTTCCTCTCTGGAGGTTAAACACGTATTTAGTATCAAGAAAGATGAAATCATTTCTGTACACAGAAGTTGAATGAATTAGTCTTTTTTTTTCTTTTTTAATTTTCTGCCTTCTCAGTATTGAAATTCTTGCATCTCATCTCTCCTTATGTCTTTCCTCACTGCCAAAGTATAAATGTAAAATGCTTCCTTCCTTGCACATGGGCTGCATTTCTACATGCCTGGAAAATACCACTTCTGTCTCTGCTTTCATTCTTAGCACTCTCAAGGAGAGAGAGACCACTATTAAATATGGGACAAAAGCAATCTGAAGCTGCACAGAGAATACAATTTGGAGGAAAATGGCACAAAACTTATTATACAGAAACTGTAAAAAATGGGTGCAGTGACTGTGTATCTTGATTTTTAAAATTGATTTAAAAATATTTCAGACCTAGTGTGACTGTGTTGCAGCAAATTTAGGTCTGTTAAAAAAATACAAAAAAACACACAGAGGGTTAGTGAATCAACAGGACAGATCTGAAATCTAAAGAGCTGATACTGTTGCAATTCCTGAGTTTGCATGCAAGTTGAGCTGTCTCGTAGCCACCTCAACAATAGCCTGTTCAGCCATCAGCTCTCTGAGAACAGAACTCTGTAGCCATCTCCACGTGGATTTGAAATTCAGTCTGCACCTTTCTGTACTATGAAGTGAGCACTCATAAAGAACTGCATAATCAGAACGAATTCTTTCAGAGAAAGCATATCTGAAAAAAGTGAGTTTTGTTCATTTGCACCAGCCTGCACTTCCCTCTGTTGAATTTCTTGTTCATTGCCATGTTCTCTGTACTGTGCCAAAATACCCCCAGATGCTTCTCCTTACCATCCTGTTGGATTCCTCTCACCCTTCCCTACTCCTCAATATGGAGAGGAGTATTAAAAGTGTTTTATTTTGGTTGTGGCAACTTGCACAATGGGATCTGTCTTCCTCCCCCTCTGTTCTTTCTAAAGGCAACTGTGGAGGAGTTCCTTTCTGAACTCATTCAGCCAGAGTTTCTGACTGTTACTCTACGTGTTTAACACACGTACACTAAGTGTAGTACTTCTTGAATACCCCACAACACCATAAAATCTATGATAATTCAATTTAAGAATCTTCTAGATTTCTCTGATTCTGTAGGTTTGCAAGTGTCACAAAGAAGCTTCCTAAAATTAAAATGAGAACCCATTGACTTTAATCACAAGCAGCCTTTCAATTCCCTTCCTCTCTGTGTGAGATATGTGCTAGTTAGGAAGTGCTCATCCATGCTGAAAGCAGATACTGCTTAATACTCCCTACTGTTCTGTGCATTAAGGCCAGGCTGTGGTGAAGGCAGCCCAAATGAAGTAAAGATACGAAGCTGTGGGCATTTGTTAACTCATGATGTATCTGGGGTCTGTGAAACCATATTTGACCTTACAGCTGCTGAATA
Organism: Anas platyrhynchos; assembly: GCF_047663525.1. Taxonomy (NCBI): domain Eukaryota; kingdom Metazoa; phylum Chordata; class Aves; order Anseriformes; family Anatidae; genus Anas; species Anas platyrhynchos. The sequence continues at coordinate 59,649,748 of NC_092587.1, forward strand.
TGTGCACTAAGAAACCATATTTATTGATACCCTTGTGTTACCTTCAATCAGGGATTGGTAGAAGTGTGAATAGCATTCAGGATGAGGAAACGGTATTGGTTAATGGGTTAGCAGGTCTTGCTATGTCTCATAAAATTGCTCATTTCTCTGCTCTATTTTTGTGTATTCTGTAACTTACGCCAAATGTGAGTAACGCTGAACATTGTTCTTTGATTTCCGTTGATTTGGCTTAAAAAACTTGTATGACAGTTATGCTTTCTTGCTTTGGTTTTTGTTTTGTTTTTATTGTACTTAATATTGCCATTCCCGGGAGATGCTTTTTTAAGACATGTTGAGCTGATGTCCCCCAAAGACAACAATATCGTTCCTATTGAAGTAAAATATTGCACTGCTTCGCTTCAACGTGATTATTTTGTTAGAAACAAGGAAAGAAAAAAAAAAAAAAAGCTTTTCTTTTGTAAGTCTTAGACATGCAAAAATTTATTAATTTGCTTTATTTTAAGCCTATAAGCAGTTGTTTGACATTCTAATTTATTAACTATGTACTTCACAGTGAAAGGAGAGTTCTGGAGGAAACTAAATATATTGCTCCATTGTGGCATTTCCTCCCAGATCTCTTCAAACTCTGTTTTGCGTGGTGGAATACCTCCTGCTCTTTGTTTGGAGTATTTCTAGGTTGAAAACACCATTAAACTTAAATGGTAAATCAGAAGAGAATTATTATATATGAGTTTAATTTTATAGGAGTTTAAAATTGTTATGTGAGTCTCATCTGCAATGTAGATGTTCAACAGTTAGATAGTATCTACAGGGCTTCTTCATAGCACACATTCTTTTGATTATTAACATCTTTAGAAGACTGCTTCCCACAGCATCAAATAAATTCCTTCCTGAAGAAAGGTGAATACCAGGGGGAGCTGTTTGGAGTTTGAAGGTAACTGTGCAGGTGCTTTCATTTAGGAAGAGCAAACAGTTCTTTTTGAAGCTAACAGAATATTTGCCTGTGTAAGTGCTTAACATTCAGAAAAACTGAACCAAAAAAAGTGTGTGTTATGAATAAAAAGAAATGTGAAGTCAAAGTATTCAGAGAAGGAAAAGTGCAATTAAATGAATCTCTCCAGCAGCTCCTACAACCCAACAAGCTACAAAGGTAATAAGGCTTATAGGGCAGGATGGTATTGGCATATTTAGAATGAAAGCAGTTCTGTTCAGTACTGGATCTCTGTGTTGTCATGAAACAAATACAAATAAATAAATAAACAACCTTCAGGATTGCTATAAAAATGTATTATGTGAGGGATCACTTCCCTGGAAATTTCCATTCATAGAATATCCCAGATTGGGACATATACATGTATATTCCAGATATATCCCAGATGAGGACAGATAGAGATTCCATCTTGGCAAAGTTGTTCCAAATGTTTCTTTTTAGAGAAGTGTCCTTAAGGCCTATACCCTGTGAAGGGAAGGGGAAGACAGGGAAAGACTAAAAGGCCAAATGTACAGGAACCCCGAATAAATACAATGTAAAATGTAAAAGCATTCCAATTTCTTTTCAGATTGTGAATGTGTCACGGTTAGATGGTGTTGATAACCCTGTGGAGCTGATCTACTTTGTGGAGGATCAAGATGGAGCGAGATTCAGTGCTCTGAAGTGCTCTGACCTGATGAACAGGGTTGATATCCAGCGGGCTGCAATCATTCTTGGATACCGCATTGAAGGCGCCGTTGCACAGCGTAAGCCCTGTCAAATCTGTACTGATGCCAGCAGAGAGAAAAGGGAAGGGTGATAATAGCTTTGGAGATTGTGGCACTGCACAATGCCCACAATTGTGGTAGTTTGCTCTTGGGATATGTTTCTAAATTTCATCCCTCATTAAAACAGCTCTTAAAAGATTGATCAGTAGCTCGTATATTTCTTAATTTCTGTCAATGGTTTGCAATATTGGTTGGACAAAGACGCAAAAAGTTGCAATAGTAAATTCCTTTTATAGAAACGTAAGTGTTGAGCACACTTCATGGACTGTTTATAGCTTATTCTGCATACAGAAACTTAATATCTCTGGCACATCATTAAATGGTTGTTTCAACAGATGCAGATTTTTTTTCTTTCTTATTGGGAAGAAACTAAACAAATTTTTTTATATAAGACAATGGTAATTTTATGCAAGAAATCGTAATGACATAAATGAGCTGTTAGAAGTATAAAGTGTAAGAATTAAAATATGTTCCTTTACTGTTGAGATTCATCATCAGAATGGCTATTAATAAAAATGACACACAAAAATAAATTGAATAGAAATACTGTTTTTTGACTTGAAAGCATTGTTTTAAGAAAATGTGTCAATTTGACTAGAAATATATTACTGCTGGGGGTTTTAGTCCCACATATAGCCACTATGCAAAATGGAGGAATTGGAAGTTCTGTCAGTTTTTCCAAATCACTTTTTCCATGCATGACTTGTTTGTTTACACTTTTCAGTATGACTTCTTTTTTTTCCTCTTTGGGAGTAAAAGATCTCTCACACTGACAGTGAAATAGAGAAAGGGGAAAAAAAGATAACAAAAATGTGGGGCTGTACACAACAGGTGGGGGGTTGTTACTGATTTCAAATTCACTGTGATTATTGGTGGAGAGGGTAACAATATCTATAACAAAAGAGAAGAGGTAGCTGATGATACTACCTGAAGCAGAATACAGACAATAAAGTAAAAAATGTTCTCACCTTAGTGGTGAGTCATTTTTCTGGACCCATTTCACTATGTCAGGTCAGTTTGGGATTACAAAGTGATGTGATAGAAGAGTATTTTCATTAGTAATTTAAGCATGGGTCCTCAGAAGGTAGACCGGAACAACTGATCTCCTTCCCATGCTTCCTGAGCATGACATATGATAACTTCTAAGTGTATGACGTTTCCTGTGATGTGCGGCTGGTTTCTGATAAATTCCTGAACTCGTATTTACAAGAATATAAAAATACATAACCTTGAAGTGTCCTCAGTTAAAAATATATAACCACATAAACCTGCTGTCTTCCTTTTAACTTTACAGCTGTAGAAAAGCTGAAGGAGTCCTCCTCAGAGTCACAGAATAGCAACCTATGGATTATTGTTGGAGTGGCAGTCCCAGTTGCTGTGGTGCTCCTGATCGTTATTATTTTATACTGGAAACTTTGTCGAACAGACAAGTTGGAGTTTCAGCCAGACACGATAAGCAACATTCAGCAGCGACAGAAGGTAAAAGGGGAAGCTGTGCTGGGAGGAGGTTGAGTATTCCGACCATAAATGAATGTGGCAGTCTAGGGAACGCCTAGTATCCTTAAATAGCATGTGGAAACATAGCTTCAGAGCCTTCTTGTTAAAAAGCAAAGAAAAAAGTTAAACGATAGTTAAAGTCAAGAATCCCATGGTGTTTTATCTGTTCTCCTAGTTATATGATACTGTGTTAGATAGATACATTCTTCTGAAATAGGGGCAGTGTGGCTGAAAGGAATCCTTTATCACTTCATTCAAGGCTTCAGCTAGAACCGAGTAAGAGGAAATGTATTGAGTGTTGAAGCAGTGACCCTGTTTTCTGCACAGGGCTGAATTTTTATTTGGCGAGCTTCCGCTAAAGTAATTTGACAACTGTACCACACCATCCATTACACCTCACACTGGAACTAGCATTTGCTAGTTTCCATCTTTGGGATGGGCTTTTTGCCCATCTTTGCTGCTCCCCATTCTTCTGGAGCTGCACTCTGAGAGCCCGTTGCAGGACTAGAACTGCAGTTACAGGATCTGAATGAGACTTCACGGGTGGGCATGCTGGCTGATGTGATGGAGGGCTGGGTTAGGATGGCGATAAATTCCATAGTCTGTCGTTTTAGTGCTCAAGACCGTAAATGATCCATGATTTTCACAAAATGAAAAGGAGTGGAAAAATGACTTAAAGGGTTACAAATCCTACTTTTTAACAACTGAAGAGAACATGTCTGTTAGAAATGCTTATTAGTGAGGATACTATCAGAGGCACTAATAAAGGCAAAGTAATCTGCCTGTGCTAATTCTGTGGTACTGTAGTCATGTTTCTGTACCTGTCACCTCATGTTCAGTCATACAGTTTTCTCTGTAGCAAGTCTTGTCTGTACACCATGCTCCCTTTTGAGATAATTAATGATGTGAAAGATGAGAGAAGCAGAAAGCGGTTGCACTTCCAAAGCAGTCACAACAAATCAATAGCAACTTCCACTTGTCTTGGCAGTGCAGAGTGAGTGTAAGAATCAAGGTCAGCAACAAGTTGTACCCTTTGATGAACTTCATCTTCTGCTATGGTTTCACCTGTGCTGTAGTAATACATAACACAAACCTTGATTGAAGAAGTTCTGTAGTAGTTTAAGCTAATTTGAGAAGGGTCATACAAAAAAGGCAGGAGGGGATCATTATCCTTCTTACACTATTTCATGACACAAATTTTCAGTCCCTCTCTGCTGTCTCAAGCATTTTGTAAAAAAGTGGTTGTGTTGGCTGTGAGGCCAGAAACATCTTTTCATCCCATTGTTTTGGAAAGTTGCTCAGTTGTTTGCCTCTGCTGCTTCCACAATGTTCTTCATTTTAATCATTCATGAGTCAGAAGCCTTGGATTTGTTTATATGCAAGTCCTAGTTCACCTAGGGAGCCACTTTCCCTTCTCTAGGGAAGTCACTTCAAGCAAACTAGAAAGATCCAGTAAGGACATCTAGTCCAGTCCTTCGTGTGCCAGTGGATGGCTCATGTTTAAATACTAAATGAGGTAAAGCAATAAAAAGCATCTTAAATTTTTATCAGCTAGTGCATTAAAAATCTGGCAGAATCTACTTCAAAAAATAAAAAATAAATAAAAATTCCTCCTTTGCTTGGGACCCAGAATGAAAGAATTAATCTGTGTTCCATGATAGCAGGCTGTTGTTGGGCTCTCTTCATGTCTTCAAACAGTGGGTTGGAATTCCAGGGCAGAATAGGGCTTATTAAGCAAGCACTGAAGGACCCCTGGACAGTCACGACAGCATACAAATGATGATGTGCATTTGGTCTGGTTCGGGTCTTTTAAATTGTTTGTGGTTTTCATTCTTTTTATTACAGTAAATGCAAAGTAATGATGAAGAGAGTCAAATCATGTGGTCTGGGATTTAAGATTTTAGATAAAACCAATTTAAAAATAAATTGCACCCCACCTGCACCCCCTCATTACCCTCACAATTATTTGAACTTGCCTTTGGCACCAGAGGAAAGTGAAGGTCTTCACTACCTGTGTAAATAGGAGGATATTTTGGTTAGAGATCTGTTTGGTTGTTGTTGTTTTTTGTTTTTTTTTTCTTGAAATCAAATATTTTATTGAAAAAGCCACAAATAATATGCATTTATAGTGATATTTTTCCTCATTTCCATTAAGCTTAAGGAAAAAAAAGGAAATACAGAAATGGAATGTGTAAATCTTAAAGTATTTCACTAACAGGCATGATATGCATACTGGAAATAGAAGCCAATTTTGTCAACATGTAATAAGTCTGCAATGTGTTTTGCACTTGAAAATGTGTTGTGTATTTCTTTTAACATTAATAGTACTGGTTGAAAATAAGAAACAGGGACACTCTTCCTGTTCAAATGAAATAGAGGTTACAGGCTTGGTCCTTGAAACATCAACAGTGAGAAGTTAGGTAAATGTATAGTAATGTTCATTTTTCTGCAAATGGCATCAGTAAGGCTTAAAGTTTACAGGAGCTTTTTACTCTCAGTTTGGGGTGTCTCTTAGAAATTTGAATTTTTCTCTTAAGATGGTTTAAAGACACTGTATTATAGATTCTGTAGCCCAGTGTGCCATTGATCTTTTCTTTCTTTCTTCCTTTTATTTAATCACTTAATTCTGGTTTTAAACACCTGCTTTCATCCTGAAATATTTTGATTTGCACACAGGCCTTATAATCATTTGAATTTTAATCTTCTATTTGTTAAGGCTTACTTTCACGGAATTATCTTTTATTTATTTTTTCCCTTGGTTTGGTAGGATATTTGTGTTCCTACGACCACCATTAAGAGCAAGTGATAAATTGCATACCCTCATAATCTATCTTCCAAAGAAGCAGACAAGTACAATTATCTGTTAAGACCCTAAATGCCTTTTGGGCTTGCCCCTGAGAGTATGGCTACCTGGGTACAGCACCGCGGTGGAAAGATCACAAGATATCTTGGCTGTGCAGGCACTCCATCATGCCAGCACTGCCAGCCTGCTTTGGTCTTTGTCCAGAGCTTGGTGTTTCTGCAGCATACATGCTTCTTGGGAGTATTTGGGCCACAGCCCCCCACTTGTGACTGTAGATAATAGCGAGTTTTCTATGTCACCAGGCATAGCTGTGTTGAAAAATATTTAGGTCCTACGGTGACAAACCCATAGAATTACCCAAGGCTGCATCTGTAGTTGTGTCATAGCAGCCTTGAAGCTGAGCTTGAGTCTGGTTTTGCTGCTTGCCCCCACCCTCAAGGCCAGGTCACTCAAAGATACCACAAGGCAACAACTTGGGCATGGCAGGCTGTATTCAGCAAAGGCCTGTTCTGCAGAGCAGATGTACCACGCCATGCTACCAGTTTCTGTTATTTCTATCTGGCCTTCTAGTTTCATCACTGAATCCCAGTCCTGCAGATAGGATGTCAAAAGGGTCCTTACAAGGTTATCTCTGCGAAGGACAGGGAGACAGCCTGAGCTCAAACAAGGTTGTAGTGTTTTGCTGACACTGAGAATGCAAGGTGCAATAACTATAAGAGATGTTTTTCTTCCAGATGGTCTCAGAAGCTTGCAATTTAGGTGAGTTGAAACATAGAAAGGAAAACTTTTGTGGAAACTGATGCTAGCAAAATAAGGTTCAAAAATATTGTAATAAACTCTAGTAGATTTTCTAGTCCATCTGTCTGCCTCAAAGCAGGATCAACAGTAACTGATAAATACTAGGTGGCATTTTTTGTCTGGAGACTAAATGGGAAAAGGTGCTTAAATCAGAGTTTTCTGGGACCCTTTTTAAACTAGAAGTTACGGAAGCAGGTCAGAGCAGTGAATTTCTATGCAAGATTCATTGGTCTGTGCAAGGGTAATTCTTTTCAAGAGATGGAGCTGAGATATTTAAAGGGCACATCAAGTATTCATGACTTGTTCGGGAAGCTGTAGCATCCTACAAAAAATTCACCTTGATGAGATCTGGGTTGTTGCACTGGATAAAGATGTCTTTGCTTTTTGGAATAAAAAGCTGCATAAGTAGCATTCTTAAGTTACAGGATTTTCTCTTGCCTTTGCCTATATCCAACACAACATCGTTATAGCATGAACCTTTTTATTGCAAAGAAGCTGTGCTGTGTCTTTGTGGGAAATTGAATTTTTGCAGTGGTTTGTTTTGATTCTTTGTGAGAAAATGGAGAAACGTCTTTAATGTCCAAACCATCATTCTGCTCAATACTGGACTACAGCCATTTTTGTGCAAAAACACTGTCAACGCTTTTCCTCTTCTCTGAAGAAAAAAACACAACACACATTCTATATATTTGTAATGCAAACAGAGCTGGCAATAATATTTATTTCCCTGTGGACATCCACAATTAAAATGGGACCTGGCTCTCTAGGGATCTAACTTTCCCTGCTCTGTATTAGCTTTCAGAGAAGAAAGTCAAATCCCTCGCTAGGACTTTCCAGAAGTAGTTCAGCTCTTGACAGTTATTCAGGGAAAGTCTCCTGGCCCTGTTGACAGGGATCTTAACCCTATGGACAAGCTTACTGATCTTTAGAAGGTCCTGGATGTTCTCCTTCTAGTGAAAGGTATCTGTGCCCATGGCAGAGGGGACGGAACTGGATGGTCTTTAAGATCCCGTCCAGCACAAACTGGTCTGTGACTCTGTGAAATGATGGGCATGCTGAACTCATTGCCTGTGCAGTCCTGACTTTCACCAAGTGGCTTGCTCAGTTCCTAGTTTTTCTAAAACCCTGGAGGGAAAAAAGGCTGCTCCTCCAGCCGGGAGTTGCTCCTCTCTGGGGCTCTGTGTGCCACTGTGGTTCTTGAAGGCTGCACACACCTCCCCGGCACAGTGTCTCTTTATGTTGATGTGTGGGAGAAGTGGGGTGCATCGGCATCAGCGAAGCCTAGGACGAAGTATATGGTACCCCACCTTCTCCGTGAGTAGTAGCACAGACAGTGTGAGAGCTGGAGGGCTGCCAGTTTACATCGTGTGCCAGCAAACCTCAGCTGATGTGTGATCACCTGGGGACTGTTCCCAGCTCCTGCGTGTCTGCTGTAACCCGCAGGGCTTGTGGCAGTCACTCAGAGCACCCCATGCCGCTCACCGTTCCAGGTAATGAGTCGTGCATCCTGCAGCACATCAGGCAGGCTGGTATGGATTTTTATTTTTCCCCCAAGCAGGAACATCTGATACCCAAAGCTCATGTGTCAGGTGTATCTTTACACCTCTGAACAGAGAGTTTTGCTTATTATTGTCTATTCAGTAAACTACCTCTTGGATGTTCCAGGGATCAAAGAGGCCAGCCCTGCTGGAGGCTAAATACTAGGCTTCTGCTCCTGATACAAAGAGTTCTTGTGATGTTTTGACATCCTGTAATGCTTTTGTTCATCTGTATAATGTAGAGGCAATAGCTCTGCATTTCAGAATAATTCCAGTCAAAAGAGATTCATGTAAAGAAAGGCAGCTGACACCAATCTTATAAAAACTACTCGAAAACTGACATGAGTTTCTGCAAGAGATTTATGTCTGTGCCAACTGTTTGCATAACAAATACCTTTCATTTCTAATAGCAACCTTAACTATCAAAAATGTTGTCTTTCTGAAACTGGCATACAGGTTTTGCTGTGTTCAACTCGATAGCTGGATTCTAACAAGGAACACAGTATTCAACATCTTAATTACTTCTCAACAATGCAGTTCTCTGATGTCAGTCCTTTTGCAAGAGCTCTTTTGTGGAAACTCATCTTCTGTACTGAGGATTAGCTATTGCAGAGTTGTAGATATAAAATACCATGCTTGGATATCCTGCTTATACCAGCAGATTTAAAACAACAACAACAACAAAACCTAAAATGTCTCTATCTGCATTTTTTTTTATAAACATTTGAGCAGCCATACAAAGGTTTGATTGAAAGGCCCTTCTGCCAAAAGCCAAGAGTCTATAGAAGGGGATAAGGACAGGGAAGGGACATATGATAATTTTCTTTGCGTAACTTTTCAGCTTCCAATTATGAGACTCAGGGACTTTTCACCCTAGAATTGGTGATACTTAGCAGCCCTCAGTGGATTTGTCCTCTGTGAGCTTTTCCAGTCCTTCTAAACAAATCTGAGCTGCTGACAGGTGCTTATCCAGCATGTTATGTGAAAGAATCATGTTGTCATCTTTTGTGTTGCTGTTCTCCTGCTACCTCCATGTTTTCTATGATGCTCCCGGTCCTTATATTGGAGGGGCTGGTGAACAGCTGGTTTCTGGACACCAGTTCAGTGCCAATCTTGACTTTTCAGATCTCTGTCATTTCCCATCTCCATTGTCTTTTTCCTAGACTGAGGAGTGCCTGTTGTCTTCACCTTTTTTTTTTTTTTTTTTGAACCATTTTTCTGAACTAGCCTTTGAAAAGGCTACATTTTCTAATTCTTTTCAATATTTTTTTTTGAGTGGGGGAAACTAGAACCGCATATGATTTTCAAAACATAGGTGACACATGGATTTATAGAGTAATATTTATATAGTGGCTATTTTTGAAAAGGACTTAAAAAAATCCATTTTTAAAACACAGATTAACTTTATTGTATTCTAGTCATAATAGACCACTAAGATTAGATTACTACTGGGGAACTAGATTTGTCTTTCATACTGTAAGATGATAGTTTACCATAGAATTTAGCTATTTTGAGAACAAGGATATGCACCAATATCAAATTATTGTTATTAGTGGTTTTAATGTCACTACTCACTTGTTGCAGAACAGCAAGAAATTGCGCTAAATGGCTTGCAATTCACATTGTGATTGTAGCAAAATGACAGTGTGAATGGAAGGCTTTTATAGCCAGAGCTGACAGGCTAGGTGATTTGTTTGTATACTTTATCTCCTCAAATTACAGGTGCCTGCATGAAATGGCAACATCGTTTGAAAGGATCTCTGGGCGAGAAACAGATTTACCTTAGTTTTACGATAGTCATGGATAATGGGGCACAACAAGGAAGAAGGGAAAAGAAACTGTAGCTTCATTCTAGCAAGCAGATTATTTCTACAGTGTATATTAATGTGCTTTCATTCTGTCTGCATTAAGCGCTCTTTAGATTTATAAATGCGTCTTGAGTTATAAGACCACGGGATTATCTTTGCTCACTGTGCCTAACAAAATGCCAGCACAAACACTGAAATTGCTAATCTATGTTCTGTCTTAAAGTTTGTCAGCAATTTTCTCACTATTTGAGAAAGTGTTTCTGGACTGTCTTGTGTATGTACCCTGTCCAGACAGTGAGAGACACATTATGAACGTATTTTCTTGCCTCACAAATTGGGAATTTTTTTTTTAATTTGTAATTTTTTGACATGCTCTGCTACCTGTTAGAGATTGCAGTTGATACCAGACTTGCTTATGTGGCCTTTGAGAAGTAATTTTTTGACATATCATATGGAAATGAAACTGTTGGAACTGAGACTCAGCAGTCACCTCTATTTTATAAAGTTGATGATCATTTTCTGACTTATTCCTGACACTTTCATCTAACTAGTGTGCAAAGGAACCTCACCAAAGCCTGCTTCGTACTATCCACCCTGCAGCATTTCTGTGTTAGGAGGAAAGCTAAAACTATGTACGATTCAGACACAAAACTCTGCGTATTACAGCAGTTACCTTAGCAGCCTATGGGCATAGATGCACTCGGAATTAGGGGCTCTCAGCAACATGCTTTCTCTCGTGTTTTGTGAAATTCACTGAGCTGTCATGGGAGTATTAATGTGGCAGCAGGAAATGCACGAAGGAGAAGAATGGGGATGATGAAAACCCATGAAAAGCATCTGTCTTTAAAATAAAATATTTCAGAACAGGTGTCTTAAGAATTCAAGGCTTTTAAGAATTTTTGGAAATCTGGAGTTTTCTTTATTCATTTGTTTCTAATCCTGTGCCAGGGGCAGAATTCCTGAGGTAGTGCTTTTCATGGCATTCCTTCTTATATCTGTGATGTGGTGGTGGGCAGGAAATCATGGTTTTGACTTCTCAGAGAAGGAAAGGGGGACCAGATGATGTACACTATCTTTTTCTGATTTTCTGTGCCAGCATCATCTATACTGTGCACCCTTTTTCTCAGGCTTGATGGTAGAAACCCCTGCAACTATAAGCATGTTTCTTCTCCACAAGGACACATTTGCTCAACTGCTTGAGCTATTCCCAGTAATGGTGACAGCTGACAGAAGTGCTGCTGTGATGACAAATGTGAAATACAATTTATACGATGACGTACTGCTCCAGCATGAGAAAATTTTGTGTGTTTTGCACATACAAGCCCTTCTTTGGCTCTCAGATCTCAAAACCCTACTTTTTTGAGACAAGGCTTGCTGTAGGAATGCAGGCTCTAACAGAGTCATAAGAGTAGCAAGAGAGTATCCCATATAAGAGATTATATATTGAACTGCCAGTATACAAACCCTTCTTATACGGAGATCAATGGTTATCACGTGAAGGTATTTAAATCTATTTAGAAACCTTTTTAACTAGTTTTAAAACAAAAGTCATAAACCAACCAGGAGCAATGAGCGATCTCTAAACATTTCCCAGTGATGCTTAATATTTTTTAAAGGCCAAGAAAGAATTTGTGCTTATGGCACAAGTTAGTTTCATCATGTATTTTATATTTTATAGGTAAATTGTGTGAACAGCACAAAAAGACCTTGAAATACAAATGGGTTTTCTCTCAGTATTTTCAGGGAGGCAATAAAGAAAGAACTCTTCTGTATGATCTTCTAATGTGTTTTATTGATCAATGAGTTACTGTGCCTTGATTCAGATGTCCATTATTGTTGTTGAATTGCATATATAATTTGTATTCATACTTTCCAGACAATACATGGCTGTGATGCAAAATGATTTTATGTTGAAGGGGAGCAATATAAGCAAAAGATGGAGCATATATACGTATGTGCATAGCGAATGGGAATGATATGAAAAGAATGAGCTGAATAGGAAGATGAGACTGAATGAGAAAGGTGAACAGACTTCAGTATTTCTAAGTTCTTGTTTATTGGTAAATTGATAGATATTTTAAGTATCTGAAGGAATAGTTACTGCAGACAGTATGGATGAATGATCGCTGTTGGAGGAAATAGTAGTCCATATCTTGGATAGAGTAGTAGAAGCAGAGTAAAAAAAAAAAAAAAAAGTTAAGAAGACTCTAGCAAGCAATGCAAATAATTATAATTACTGGTGTATCATGAGAGTAATGCAATTACTACAGTGAATTCACACTACCCTATGGTATAGTGCCCTGGGAATACAGAGAAGCATTTGGTGCTGTTCATCTTTGATTGTAGAAGGAAGTTTGCGATGTTTAATAGCTTTAAACAACACTAGATCAGACTGCTTATTTACATCTTCAACCCATATTAGTGTTAAGAATACCGATTCCCTCTTCCTTGCTGCATTTAAATAGATTTGAAAACATTTTTTTCTGTAGTTTCTTTATCCTGTCATTTTTGTAACATTTCATGTGCTTGTATTTTACTAAGGCTATATAAGTCATCAGGACTTCTTTACAGGGATTCCAGTCCTGTTCAGATATTATGTGCCAACACTCAAATTCTATTTTTGAAATCATGCTTAGCATCTTTGTTTCCTTAGAAATGTATTTTAATAGCCTCTGCTCAGTGTTTCTATCTCTACAAGGAACAAGGTAATCTTGTAGGAGAAAATCAATAGAAAATTGTCTTGGTGTATTATTCTTCATTTTATGTCCAAATTCAAATGCTGCTACTACTCCAAACAAACGTTTAAAAAATAAATAAATAAAAAATAAAGCACATGGCTTTAATTAGAGGAACTACAAGAAGAAAAGTGAGTAAAGAGTATTTCTTCTCTACTGCTTTCTGCTGAAATTATTCACTGACCTGTATGTGTAGTCTTTGCTTTCTTGATAAAACAGATTGTTGACATTCGTGGTGTGTATCTGCCTCTAGGAAAGCAGTATCTTGGCAGCAATATCTTTCTGTATTTTGAACAGTACTGAAACTATTAGCAGTTTTCAAGCAGTAAGCCTTGACGAAGGTGCACAGACTTTGTAGGCTTCTGTAGAAATCATTTGATTGTTCTGTGAATTGAGCTCCAATTTTTTCTTTCATTTGGTATCTAGCAATACAATTAAAACACCGTCTTGACTTGAAAATTTGAAATCATCTTCCCCTTGGATTTCAGCAGGCACTGCATTTTTATTGTTATACAAAGCCTTAATAATGCATTAGCGCAGACAAGTTCGTTTTAGTGGTAACCTTCAGAGTTGTTTATTTTCCCCTTTCACAAATGTATAAAAATACAGCAAATGAAAGCCTTCTCTAACAACTTACATTTAAAGCAAGAGATCTCTGCTAGTACTGGTAACATGCAGTCTTAAGCACTTGAGTAAGTAAAGGCACTTGAGACTGATAAAAAGAGGTTCAGTTTCAGCACCTGTGCAGATAGCGGTGCTGGCACAAGTGTGGACTCTCTTGAAAAGAGATTGTATTCCTTCTGTGGTGGCGATTAATTTATGTGTAGTAGATGACTGATCCATAAATGGTATTCTCACTACCTGTGCTAAGATGAGCAGAGGTCCAGCCTGTAACACTCTACAACTGGCTATAAAGAAAAGGAAGAAAAACACGGCAGGTGGCATGCCATGGTTAGGAAAATGTTGGAAACATTTTCAGCCTGGAACAGCACTGTTCATTCATTCCACTGAGACCCGGTGATCTGACTGTCTAGTCATGTAGAAAGCAGAGTTGTCACGCTTGTCACTGAAAATATAGTTTTTGGTTAGTATCAGTTCTCAAGTTAGTCCTAATGTTGCCATGGCCTAATGTAGACCATGAAGTGTAGATTTTTTTGAAGATGAAGTGGGTTTCTGTTGGCATTGTTTCTGCATTAGTAATCATGTTGATATTTCTACTTCTCCAAGTGATAGGTGTTATTAAAAAAAACAAAACAAAACACTCCATATCTACTTGTGAAGCAAGTATAGTCATTTATATTGTCAGGTATCATGTATCATGTTTTATATACATGTTTTTTCACACTGTGTTTTTGTAACTCAAGTTTTTCATACATATGCACGTACACGTGTGCATACAGTCTTTCATGCTGTTCATATATTGGTTGGAGCTGGTAGTGCCAACTTCAGGCTTTTTTTGGTAGGATGTATCTACTAATATTATTTAGCTGTACAGGGCTTTACAAGACTTTGAATCATTCAGGCAGAAGCTTTGCATTCCAGTCTCAGTTTCATGATTTTTTTAAGAAGATGAGAGCTTGTTCTTTCAAAGAACAAGGTTAATAGAAAAAAAAATATGGAGAAAACACTATTAAAAACAGTTGTGGAGAAGCTTTAGCATATGTTCTCAGCCTTTGAGGGTGCAAGGTAGGAAAGGAATTAAGACCAGGGATTGTTTTGTGTGAAGGAGACGTTTTTGCTGATTCAATTTGTGGAGAATTGCCCATTTCTGACTAAGCTATAAACCTCTGTGAAAATGCATGTGATTGACAGAGACTTGTTAGTAGTTTACCAGGTAAATTCTCATACAATTCCACCTGCTCAGTGTATATAAGCTCTGGAGCTGTACCTTAAAAACTATAGGGTTTTTTCTGTGTTAGGTTGTTAGGAGGCAAGTTAAAGGAAGGGAGAGAGGGGCAAGAAGGTGGGATGGAGGGACTGATTCTGCCTGGCAAGGAAGGATAAAACCAGATGAGGATGAGTTAACTAGCTGCAGCCTTAGGAAGATAGAGCCACAGGTTCTGCAGTGTCTGGGGAGAGCTTTTCTTGAGGCTTTGGATAGAAGAGATGACACCTGACTCCTGCCAGTCCTCTGCCAACAAGTATCTATGAAATCCACTGGCAAAATCTCAGCCACTCTATTTGCAGATGTAATAGAAGAATTCATCCTTTCTGCATCCATCCTTCATTCACTACGTGTTTACCAACTTTTGCATAAAATGAAGTCGGTGTCCTGGTTCTACGAATAATGTTCTTACCTTCTGGCCAACTTGAAAGCCCAGCCTATGACAACAATCCAGCAGGGTGGGAGAGAGCAAGAGGGATCCTATGGAAGAAATAACTTTATATTTAACACAAGTCTCTACTGCAGTGTCTATGCATGAGAGGATACAGGTGCTGATTGTTCAGACGGTTTACCTGTCTTGAAGCATGAGTGCTTGCCTTTGCAATACTAACAGCATTTTAATACAACTTCTATGTGGTCTGTCTGCAGATAAGCATGTGTGCATACATATGCTGTGATGTACATACACATACCCATAAATATATCTGTTTCCATAGCTCTGCTTAGACAAAAGTTAGACTGCAACAAGGAATAGGAATATTCAGTCAAAGTTAAAAGGTTAAAAATGTCTATTTTTACACATTGCTTTACTCCCCAAGGGTTTAAAAACCCTACATTAGAGTTAAGTCTAAGGTATGTTGAAATGCATGCTTGAGAGGCAGTAATCTCAATAAAGCCATATTAATAATTCCAATATAACTGGAATGTTTGTCCTTTTAGTCATCCCTGCCCACCTCACCCATCACACTGTTACAAAAGGAGGGGTAACTTTGCAGGTCGGTTTGAGGGTGCTTAAGAAAGGGATTTTTGTGCAAGAATTGTGCCCAGAACATGCTGAAGTCTCATTGTCTGTGGATCTAAGGGGGCTTGGGGCGGGGGACAGGAATGTAGCAAAACACATGAAGTGGTAGTTGGTGATCAGTAGCAGGATTGTATAGGCGCAAGAGTGCACTATGAAAGGATTAGAAGAAGGAAAACTGTTGAAGTGGTTCAAAGGGAGCATGTCATACACAGGAATGTCTTCAAACATCATAAAGACATCAGAGGTGGAGACGGGGTAACTGAGGGGAAGGTCCAAGTTATCAAGGTGCTTCAAGGCAGCACCATAATTCTGACAGTGGAAATGAAAACGTCTACCTCAGAATTATTTTAAAAATGAGACATGGAGTTATGAGATCTCTTAAAAAAAAAAAAAAAAAAGGAAAATTTGAATTTGTTGATGACTTCTGGTATGAACTTGAAAACCTCAACCATTCAGATATTCGATTTAACAGGAGGGCTTTTATTGCCATCTACTGGTCTAAACAGGCAGTTTGCTCTTTTACTACAACTGTTCTAAGAGCCATTTGGAAAATGTTTGCTTACTGAAAAAATATTTTGGAGAGATTGTTTCAGTATATTCCTTAGGCAAGCTTATCTTTGGCATGGTATCAGACAAGTCGGTAGTTAGCTGTGTTGGCACGCCAAGCTTTATGAAAGGGGGTTCATTTAAACATCTGGAACCTGACGCACCCATAAACACACTCCAACACATGCTTCACTTTGGAAGAAATCAGCTCTAGGAACACAGAGGGTTTTGTGCGTATGCTGTGCAGTGCGTGTGTGTGCTTGCACTTTGAAAATTGGAGTTGTCAAGATTTCTTTCCACTTTTAACTTCCAAACTACTTAAGAATTGAGTAGGACTCAAAGAAAAGCTTTGTCTAAGTTTCTCAGAATTTCTGATTACTTCAAAGCCCCCCAAATTTGTAGGAGAGCTCAAAAACTTGATTCAATTAAGTCTGAATCAAGTCATCGACAATGTCGATGACTTTAAAAATAGTTATGAAAGTGGAAGGCGTGATTCTGTGTCTTCTCAAGCAAGACACTCATAGAAACCATGGCTCCCTAATAAGATCTCTAGGATGAATGTTTAAATTCTCTAAACTGGAAAGCCTTTTATATATTTTTCTCTCTACTCAGTATGATGTTCCTAAGAGCTAGATTTGGGATACTTTTCCAGAGGCATCCATGCTGGCTGAAAAGTCATTGCCAGGCTTTCCTATAACTCTGATCTATAATATGTTTCTCTCCCTTCAGATGAACTAGCTGTTTGCGTGAACACTTCCAGATTTGGGGTGTTCAAAATGAGGAATATCAGCAACAATATATTATTCAAATTTTTTAAACTATCCTTGATCATTGTGACTGAAACAGATAGAAAGGTGATGTGTCAATGGGGTAACCATTTCATCTGGTATGCTGGTGTCTACAGCCTTCCACCCTCAATTACCCAAGAAACTTCTCACGCAATGATTGCATCTGAAGAAATAGCTGGAAAAAGGAGATGCAGAAGCAACGTTTTTTTCATGAAATGTCCTGATTTAGGGTTTTAAGCTATCGTCTACTGAAGTAAGATGACAGAATTATGAGGGGTTTTTTATTTTTCTTTTCTGTACAGCTCTTACGTTCACTTCTGAGCCTACTGTATCCTAACCTTCCTACTAATAGCAGTTGTTTACGGATCTTAACCAAAGCTTTTGTATTCATTGTCACTCTTTGTTGTTTGTTTTTTGTGTGTGTGTGTCTTTATTCTCTCACAGCTACAAGCCCCAAGTGTGAAAGGCTTTGATTTTGCTAAGCAGCATCTGGGCCAGCACAATAAAGATGATGTCCTGATTATCCACGAGCCAGCTCCTTTACCAGGACCTATTAAGGACACTACCCCATCTGAAAATGGAGATGTGCCCAGCCCCAAGTCCAAGACTTCCTCAAAGCCTTCAAAGACTGTCCGACACAGAGGGAGGTCAGTTCCCAGAGAAAAAACAAACTGTGGAAGATGACTGCTGTTTACTATACTTTTAGCGCAAATTTAGTTGACAGAACTCTGTTCCAGAGCTCCAGGACCTGCATTTTCTACTCATCTGTCTTTATCCCAGCTTATGTTTATCATGAAGTTGTGAGAATTTGGGGTCTATATTTCTCTTAATGGCAACATGCCCAGTTGAGAGGGGTGCTTAGGTCACAACTGGGTTGGTTAGAGTCAATTCGTTAGAAGTGTACTGGAAACAAAAAGTGTGTGCTTTCTGGTATGTTCTCTTTGTAGTCATCCCTAGCTAGAAAGGACTGCATTTTTAGGATAGGAGCTGTAACAGCTTAGCAATAAAGAAGGATATGTGCATTTATAATAATAATAATAAAAAAAAAGGCTAAGTGGGAAGGCAATAGGTAGAAAAGAAGTGCAGCCCTGAGGAGAAAATCTTAACTGTGGAAGAAAAACAAAGGCAGTGCTGAATGAGTTTAGAGAGAAACTAATGGTGGTTCTTCCTGAGCTGCAGCTCTGTGGAACAGTTTGCTCCTCACCTCAACCTGTGCTAAAGCTCCAGTTGCCCTAAGGTCCTGGCTTCATCTTCCCCACATAAGTTTCATACAGCTCAATTTCCACCTTCCAAGGTGCTGAATGGGTCTTCCTAACTCCATAGAAGCTTTGCAAGCAATGGACTACAAGTGGCACAGTGGAAGGAGGGCAACATTGGAAAATAATTAAAAAAAAAAAAAAAAAAAAAAAAGTTTAGCTAACTTGTTTTGGTGTAGCTTAAATAAATTAATATAAATCAGAAGGACAACTGTTCCTGTATTTCTTTGTAAAATCTCGAAAGTGGCTTAAGACAGAGATGATAATCAGGGGGATGGGAAAGTGTCTATGTTCATATGCATATAAGAAACAAATTTAAACTTGAGGTTGTTACTGTATTTCATCTAGAATAATTCAGAAAATGAAGTAGGGAAAATTTTTGGAAGCCAACATTGTAATGCTTCCCCTGAAGACAATAATAAATTGATGATCAAATTTGGAACAAAGGTGTTTGTTTTTTTTTTTAAGTTTCTAAATTCAAACACTTTAAACTGATTTCAAAAAAAGAGTTTTCTACCCCTCTCTTGTTCACCCTTAAGAGCAAACCTCTCTTTAGGCTTAACTATGGAGGTGTTATCATCATCTCCATTACGTGCTGACGTACCCATGTCAGCTTTAGTTTTAAAACACTTATTTCCTGAGGGAGAATTTGAAATGTGAAAGATAGTATGATGTATTGTTTTTAGCTGTTTTCTGTTTTGTAAGAAAATACAGGACTCACTTCATCGCAGTGCAATTCAGGATTGTACACCGCATGCCAGTAAATACAGTGGGGATGTGAGTACACACTCCGTATCAGTAAAAGGCAGTGAACAAGAAAAACAGTGGGGATCAGAAAGCACAGCATCTCTAGTCCCCAGCTGAGAGTTGGACCTGGTTTTTGGCTTGAAAAGATAAAACCGTGTACTCTGCAGAACTTAAAAATGGCTGTCATGGGTTTGACACTATTGTACGTTTCCTATGATACATTTATTGATAATTTAGATAGACTGAAGAAAGCATGAAGGAAAACAAGGCACAATGAGGTGAAACAAAATCAGTAGCGTATCTGGAAACAGGACTCTTACACTGTTCGCTGAACCATGACAAAGATGATGGAGGAGAAAGCTCTACCCATCTATTCCACCTTAGAAAAGAGTAAAAGATGCAGTGGTGCAGATCTGTAAGCTCATTGAGAACCATTTCTCCTTTTATCCTTGCTAATATTTTTATTGGGATGTGACTTGCTAATATTGCAGTACTGCAAAAAGAAATGAAATACAGCGTTTCATTATGAGTAGAAAAATGGGGAGATGAATTCAGAACATTGCCTGCTGGAAGCAGTAGATTTAACTTTCTATTAACTTGTCTGGCTGGCTGTAGTTATCTTAGTTTGTGTGCTCTACAGTGGTTGACGTTTAGCTGAGAGCTCCAGTTGCTAGTGCTGATATACATCTAGCTCAAGCAAATCTTGCACTTAACAAGGTTAATACACAGACTGGTGCACAGTGTAAGTAAATCAGTGAAGGAGTAGACTATGAATGTTCACAAGATAAAGTCACTAGAGAAATTATCACAAATGCTAATCCCACGTGAAAGACAGGCTTTGGTGCTAGCTGGGCAGTAGCATATGCCCCATGTTTTTGCTGTTTTTATGCTATCTGAATAATTTCTTTAGGGGAAAGTCACATTTTTTGGTATGTTTCTGAGATTGTATAATTTGTAGGTAACAAGGGTTTTTAAGGCTCTAATGACTGCATGGGATAAATATATGTAAAAGTGGTACTTGTTTAACTCTGTTTAAGTAGGCAGGAAAATATGCACATGGACTTGTAGCATTAGCAAGATAACACCAAGTTAGCAAGTCTGAATATTAAAATAATTACCTATGTAGTTTTCTCCTTGCTAATATAATTCCTTTCTGTCTGAAAAGTAAACTTGCTACTTACTCATTCAGTGTTTTCTTGAAGTTAATTTTAAAGGAAAGTTTACTTAATAATCTTGTCATGTGTGAGTCCTGTTGCAGTTGGTTTTCACACGCAACAACAATGAATGTCTAAATATGATAATTTATTATAAATGTACTTATAAACAGAGGAAAATATTAGCAGTCTTCACAAGATGTATTAACACAGGATTCTTTGCATGTGAGAACTGTATCCCATTACAAACTTATGTTACATGTTGTTTTGTTTGTTTTTTAATGTTTGTGGCAGAGTTTCACCATCAGATGCTGACTCCACAGCAAGTGAACAATCCAGCGGGAGAGAGACAGGAGAGGAAACTGCAAGACCGTCAACTGCAAATGAGGGTAAACCACGCAGAGGAGCGAAGAAGGGTGAGTTACTTTTTTTTAACTAGCAGTGCATTAGTCAGGTAGGTTGAAGAGTTACTCTAGTGATATAACTTCTCTGGACTCATATTCCACAATTAATTTTTCTGTTTTGTGACCTTTACTAACAATGTAACTGCCTGCAAGATTGTTACCAACGTAGCCACTACAGTTATGCCTAAATGGAAAGAGGTTTGCTAGGGTTATGCGGGAGAGTAGAGGAAAGAAGGTTCACTGCTGTTAAGCCCTTAAGTACAAAAGCTTGCTGGAATGAAATGTATGTGTAGATCTTCAGTTTCAACAGAAGAAACTACACCATAAGATCCCTTTTTCAAGATGCCTTCATGATTATGCTTTAGAAAGAGGAAAATACAGAGCTAATCCATCAACAACAGCATTTTATTTATTTTTTTTTTGGTAAAGAATCATCTTCTTACCATGTAAAATGTCATTGTTTTCCTTGGAGGATCCATGAGATACATTCTGAGGTTTCTAAGATATATTCAGTTCTCCATTTAAAAGTTGATGAAACACTGCAAGATTACTTTCATTTTATTAATTAAAATATCTTTTTAAATTATTTTCCTGTTTAAAAGTCTGTGGTTAACTGTGCCTACACAGAGTGTTGTTTTTGAGAGCTTTTTGGATATTAATGACTTGATCCTTGCTTGAGCTTTTAGTTACCAGATCTTTGGCTTAAATTACAATGGCTTTCCTAGAGAAAATTCCAATACTGACAAAAGAAACTGGTGAACAAGATCTTTAATGTTCTTTCCAACCCAAACCATTCTACGATATATCCATCTGTTCTTAATACATGTGGCCTTGTTAGCAGCAGAAACTAAGAAGAAAATACGTATTAGGAGCACTCTCTTTTGGTATACTGAATGTGTTTCCACATATTCTATGACATACCAACTGAAATATAAAGATGATTACTGGGGAATGCAATGCCAGAGAAATTCAGATCATAGTAGACATTCTTCAACTTATGCTCATGTTGAAGAAATGAGATTTAGAGGAATATGTAAGACAGTCACTTTATATAAAATGCTAGGCCTTAGCTGCTTAAATGGCAAGTTAGATAGTATCTGATTCTTAGATTTTCATAATGTGCACTACTCCTGGAAGAGCCATGGTGATGGACCAGGCTTTGCTCTATGATTGTGGTGTGCAAGACAAAGTGAAAGATGTGCTAGTGTGGCTAGAAAGTTAAACTTCCTAATAGATGTGAACATTCAGCAAGCAACGTACATTATGCAATTTATGAAGAGATACCATACTGTTGGTATGTATATTTTCAGTGCCTTAGGTTTGCACTACAGACTAGAAATCATGCGTAAGTAAATACATAGAAAAACAATTATGTTATGACAGAGGTTATCTCAGGCCAGCTGCTTGTTTTATGTTGTGCTACAGCCTATCTGACTTCAATTCTTTTGCCCTGATTTAGTGCTGTACTCTTTCGTCTTACCTGGGGACTCCATTTTTGTCTTCCTGTTTTTCATCTGTATTAAAAATTTACATAAGGTTTAGCAAGTCCTTTTGCTGTGGAAATATCATATATAACCGTGTCCAAATTATCTAACAAAGACAGCAAGAATAATGTGTGGAAACTATCCTTTTTACCTATGATGCCTTTACTTGATCAAATATACTATTTCTTCATCATCTGGTGCCTCTTGTTTGGTAATCACAGTATTTTTAGTATTCAGAAATGGTGATCATGGTACCAATGATTTGGTAATCATGCTATTTTTAGTGTTCAGAATTGGCCCCTTTGTAGAGGCCTACGTGTCATTTAAATGACAGATCCATCTCTCTTTTTGTGCAGCTGAGGCTTGGCAGTTGGGTCCAAGTTCATGCATTTAATTCAAAAGTAAACACAACTATCTTACTGCTGTGTTTTTTTTCCAGTTGCCATTCCAGCTGAATTATTTGTAGTAATTACTGTGTTATCTCTTCTTTTTTCCTTTATGTTGTCAGGAGCAAATAGAGTGGGTAAGTAACCAGAGCTGGTAGTTGAGTGTGAGTATGGATAGAGGTGTTGGGGTAGCTGTAATTATATCTTAAGCATAGAAGGATTTCTTGCCCGAGTCTAAAAAAAAACAAAACAAAATTGCTTTTGAGCTATTGATATATAAAGAGTTCTCAAAAACACAAATTATAGCCATACAATATAGGCTATACAAGCACATTTTTCTAATTTCCTTCAAATTCTTTCCAATTATTGAGGAAAATACCCTCCCTGTGAAGGGTGGCAGCTGTTGGTCCTGAAACTTAGCTTGGTATAAACAAGCTACTGATATTGTTAGTTAGCCTCTTTACTGAGACAAACATGGGCTACTTGCAAAGAAGCTCAAGCGTTTTCCTGTGAAATAGTGTTTCATTGCTCAGAACTGAGACGTAGTAAAGGCGGGACAGGAGAAAGCTGGCACTGTCTTGATAGTGCATACCATATCTGGTGATAAATCAAGGACAGTGGTCTCTAACAGCAATTTCCATCTTACAGTATTAGGTGGGGATGGGTGTAAAGCTGGCTATGATACTTCGCATTGTTGGGTTTGTAGTACAGACTAATGAGAGACATAATTTTCTGGGATGCAAATAAACTGTGTGAAGATCTGAAAGTACGTAATGATTCAAATACTAGTGGATCAGTGAGAGTCTGATAAGACTGACTTCTTGTGATTTTGGGTTAAACTTTATGCACCTTGGTTCTGTCTCCTGCCTTCTTCAGTCTCCCACTGCATTGTTTTTCATTTGAAAACATAGCTTCCTACAGAGCAATTAATTTCCCTGACATTTCAGTTTAATTAGCAGTTTCAATCCAGGAAACATTGATCCTGACATGTGACCTATATGAACTAGTTGTTTAAACCTGTTTTGCCCATTATTTGGGATTCAGTTCCTCTTCATTATTTGTCAGCTTCAGCTGTCTAGTCCAGGATGGAAGTTTCAGATGGTGCAATCTACTAGCTGTATAAGGAAGATTTTCTAACTATGAACAATAGCTTAATATAAATAATTTGAAATAAGAAATCATTCACTCTTTCAAAACTTTTAAAGGATCTAATTCGTGTATTGAGTTTGAAGCAGTCTCCCCTTTCATTGTATGTATGCAGCACTGTGCGATTCCCAGTTTTCCACTTGTTTATTTGTGCAATATGGTAGATTATGAATGAAATGAAAAAGGTTCAGAGTGGGTGCTTAGGGTAATTTAATATACTGGACCCTGCTACCCAAATGGGATGAAAATAAACATAACATTTTATGTTGGAGGTCAGTAAGTTTTGAGAACTGCTGTTAGACTGTAAACATTAGAAAAATGATAAATATGTGGGGAAAATGGGAAAGGAGGATGATTACTCTGATCTGGGACTTGCACTAACTGCTCAATATACGTTGCGCCTCTGTGGGAGGTGATGTTTGCATGCTTCTAAGAAATGCATGAAGATGGGGCCCATTAATGATTGTGGAGATGACAAATGGTAAAGATCATATAGGTAGCCACAAAAGAGGGGTAAATATATTTCATTTAGGTTCTGTGCCTTGCAGAAAGTTTAGGGGACAAATCTTGAGTGGAACTCTGACTTCTCTTTAAGGACACATGTATAGGAAAGTCACACTTTTAAGTGATGCATTCAGATTATAAACATGTATATTTGACAATGCATTGATCAAGTCTGAGAAATTTGAAAAACAAGAATTTTGATTAGTGTGCGGGCAGATTGTTTTCCAGCTGAAAGTAATGTAGCGTGAATATAATGTACCATTCCTTCTGTCTCCTGATCCCTCTTTGTGCTAGGAGAGGGAAGTAAAGGAGCACAAAGCACACATGGGTATTAGGGCTGAAGATGCACCTTGCTTCTGTTCTTTTCCATAAAGAACAGAATGAAATTACCTAAAAAACTGTTAAAAATAAACCCAGGGCACAGGATGTGAGGTGCAGGGCAGTCCCTGTGGCCAAGGGGCAGCCTTTCTCTCTGGCAAGCCAAATGACATGGGGAGCCAGCCCCAGAAAAGGGTCCCTCAGACTCCCCAACCCTCCTCCTTGTCCAGGTGAGGGCATCTTCCAGGCTGCTCCCAACACAGCTGCCTTTGGCCATGTGTGGGCCACTCCATCGCAGTGGCCACCACTGCCCCGGGCCCTATAAAACTTGCCCCTGAAGCTGGTCCACCACTCACTGAGCATCTCGGCCCTCTGACTGCCAGCTTGTGTGGCAGGAAGAAGTCCAGAAGAGCGAGGCGAGCAGCAGGCCTCTTGGTGTGCGAGGACAGCCATGCAGTCTGGTGAAGCACCAAGAAGGAAGGAGAGGTGTCGTGGGCGGAAGGATAGCACCGGTGCCCAAAGACCTCTGGTGCCCAGCCCACAGACAGATACAGGCGGTATCACTGGCACCACAATGATGCAGGGAACAAGCCGGTCCCTCAAACACCCAGCGACAGGGGGCCTGGGCCTTGCCAACAGTGATGTGGGGTGAAGGTGGGAGCATCAGAGAGCCACGGGAAGCAGAGGCATGCCCATAGTCTGGAGCACAGTGCGGGACCCAGTAATGGCCATAAACCAGACAGCACTGTTGGACCCATGCATGAAAATCCAGCCAACAGTGGCATGGGACTGAGGAGGGGGACTGGACAACCCCCCGGTTCAGCACCCTGGCCTGAGAACATTCCTGTTGGAAAGCATCCTGTTTGGGCAGTCCCAAGCACGGACTGGCTAAGCCTTCTGCCCAGCACCATGGAGCCCA
Source organism: Anas platyrhynchos (assembly GCF_047663525.1). Lineage (NCBI taxonomy): Eukaryota > Metazoa > Chordata > Aves > Anseriformes > Anatidae > Anas > Anas platyrhynchos. The sequence goes on from NC_092587.1 coordinate 59,675,243, forward strand.
TGGAGCTGGATCCACCAGATGTGGAGGAATGGATGGAAGTGGATCCACCTCTGCCAGAACAGAGCTGGGACTACTGCAGCGTGTCTTTGTGCTCTGCTATCTGAGAGCACCAACAGCATTGCAGGAGTGCCCGGCGAGCCCCTTACTCATTGCTCAGGCTCCATCGCAAGCATTAGCTCGGAGCCACTAAACACCACGAACATGCCGATTCTCAGGGGTTGTGTGAGTGCTTCTTTTTTGGGGGGGGGGTGGGCTAAAGTTGCACCAGGGGAGGTTTAGGTTGGATATTAGGAAAAACTTCTTTACCAAAAGGGTTGTCAGGCATTGGAATGGGCTGCCCAGGGAAGTGGTTGAGTCACCATCCCTGGAGGTCTTTAAAAGACGTTTAGATGTAGAGCTTAGTGATATGGTTTAGTGGAGGTCTCATTAGTGTTAGGTCAGAGGTTGGACTCAGTGATCTTGGAGGTCTCTTCCAACCTAGGTGATTCTGTGAGCAAATAACCTGCTGTGGTCTTCTGCAGAAGATGATATCATTCAGTCCTCTTCTAAACCCTATGCTTCATTAGCAGCAAGTGTTGCCAATGCATTATAGCAGTGGCTATTTTCTTTTCCTTCTATTCTGTTGGAGTTGAGTTGGGTTGATCATCAATTGAAAGTACATTTGTACTCTTTGTTCTGATTTGAATCTAAGAACCACAGCCTGTTACTAGAAGTCCATGCAAGGATGTGGGACCGTGTCCCTCTACTCCATTGTGTTCATCCAGAGGAAGAGTCACAGATTGTAACCTCCAATTATATTTTGTGGAGGAAAACAGTTTAATAATTTGAGAATTTGCTGTGTTACCATACAGACAAAGTAAATTCACAGAATCACAGAATCACAGAATTTCTAGGTTGGAGAATTTGCTGTGTTAATTTGAGAATTTGCTGTGTTACCATACAGACAAAGTAAATTCACAGAATCACAGAATTTCTAGGTTGGAAGAGACCTCAAGATCATCGAGTCCAACCTCTAACCTAACACCTAACACCTAACCTCTAACCTAAAAGTAAATTCTTACTTTTGAAGTCTTCAGTAGTTTTTGCAAGCCCAGTCCATGTAATGGTTCACATTGTAGGCATAGCTCCTGAAAAAAAAAAAACGTAAATGTGTTTTATGTGCTTAACTGCAAACCTCTGGGGTGATCCTACAGATTTCAAGTCTCTGAGGGAGGCAACCCATTCCTACTGAAGTGATTAGACATTTGCTGGACCAGGGCTGTAACTTTCAACGTGTATTGTCTCCATCATGTCATCTGGCATTCATAGTTGAGTCCATATGACCCCTTCAAAAATTACAACATGGCAATTTTTGTACAGCTTGCACATTAGTATGTACAATGTTTATCCTCTCACAAAGAAAAACACAGTGCTTAAGAGCTTTAATCAGTAAAATATCTGTAAAATTCTTTGTGCTTTGTGTCATGTTTTAAGTCTTTTTTTTTTTAGTTGATATATTGGTCCTTCTATCACTTAATAACTGCATTTGCCGTGTGACATCTCTTGCTGCTCTTTTAAACTCCATAGAGGAATTTGCATCTCCATAAGTACTGATAAGAGGAACCATTAGCAGTATGTACTTGAACAGCCTTTTATGGACCAAAGTGGATTGAGACTTTGAGGATTTGCAAATGCCAAAAGCTTGATTTACAGAAATAAAGAATGACAGCTCACCTTCTGGAGATGCAGTGGGAAAATGTTTATACATTACAAACTACTGGGCCAACTTCTTGTATGCTAAATGTGAATCAGCTGGAAGACCTAAAGGACTAATTAAACACAGATGTGAAATATCTCAAAGTCTCATAGCAAAGGATCTGTAGAGCTTGACGTTTGACTGAGATAACTCTAGCAGCACCGCTTTACTCTGTATTTGTTCTGGTAATTCAGGACCTCCTCAGACCAGCAGTGGAAATGAGCAGCACTCCTCAGCCTCGATCTTTGAACATGTGGATAGGATGTCACGTTCCTCAGATGCAAGCAGACGGGTCCCAAGCAAGATCCAGCTGATCGCTATGCAGCCGATGGCAGCACCTCCAATTCAGAATTCTGTGCTTTCCGATCGAGTGGCAGAGACCAACAAAATTAATAAAGAGGTATCTGTTAAGTGCTTTGAATGTCTGTGGAAGAATACATGCTCAGCAAAGTGGGAAGTGAGAAGGGTCCAGTTTCTTTCTTGTTGTCAGGACTTCCTCATTATTTCCCAAGGAGTGGAATTTTAGCAAGTTACAGGAATAATCTTGTTTCCATACCTAGAGATAACCAGATCTGTTTTAAGCACTGCCTAAACCAAAATTTAAACAGTAAGAAAGGAGCCAAATTGGCAGCATACCTTATGTTATCATTCTTTTCCGAGCCAGCAGGACATGATTTGTGAGCGTAGTGTAAGAGTTGGAACGCCTAGCCCACCTTGGGTTTCATTCTGCACCATTCTTTTGGCTTTTGAGCAACTCAGGTTGTGGGTTATACAAGCAAGTTATTTCAGGACATTCTAGGGTGTGAATTTGCAGCACATTAATTGTTTCCAACTTAAGATGTGTTTATTAGCTGGTGAACATTCAGAAACTTCCTGCCTTTTCCGAGGCTCGTGTTACTGTAAACAGAATAAGAACGTGCCTGGGACATTAGTAATGTGCTGTAAAACCACGTCATCTACTGCCTGACATTACTCTCTATGTGTGGGTCCTGTTTTTTGTATGGGGTGTAAGATGGCATCTTCCCATAATTCAGAGTAGAAAACTGATTAAAACTTTAACTTAATTGTGTTAAAGTACTGTGTTTCTCAGGACCTTACAGAAGAGAGGTAAATGTATATATGTAGTATGCATAGTCAAAGAGGGTCCCCAAAATAGAAGTTTGATTATGTTGGCAGAAGACTAATTCTAACTAAATGTGAAGAGTAAGTCTGGCTTGTGTCCCTGTTATGTCTTCTGGGGATTTTCATTGGAGAAGCCACAAAAATTAGTTTATTTGGTTTTTAATTTACTGCTGCTGATGTGTTCCCAAGTAAGTCCAGCACAGAGCACTTGTTGTGGCCTGAACTGCGGCCCAGGTCTTTTCCATTAATGACAATCATTTCAGTGAGTGTTGGGCGAGGACGTACAAGTGTGGTTTGTGATGGCTTTCCTCAGATGATGAGATGCACTCCAGGAAACTTGAAAAAAGGTGGGAGAGGCATAAAAGCTTATCCTGAAAGTCACCATAGAGCTGAGAACACCACATCCAACCAGGCACCTGGGCTCTAGTGTTGCTGCTTCTTTTCTCTATAGCTAGCAGTAACTTCTCATGCTCAACAGAGAGGTCAGATAGCTCTTTAAATTCTTGCTCCTTACATGATGAATGTCATTAAAGGGAATGGTTGGCAGACTTGAACAGTATTGATCAAATATCTCTGATAAGCAAATGTAGCTTGTATTGATTAATCTTATTTTCTTAGAGTGGTGTCACTTCTAGCAAATGGCACAACTTCTTTGTGTTTCTTTTGCCATTTATTAAGAAATTGCTACCTGTTTCTAATTGAACATGCTGAGCCAGCGATCACATTATGTATATATACCTGGGGAGACATCTAAGAAAAAATGTGTTTATAGTTTGTGTGGTATATTTTAATCTGTCAGAGATTTTGAGGGTGACAGGGTCAGACAGTGAGGTGAGAAGGAGAGGTTTACAGAAAAGCAGCAAAAAGCTCTGCTTGCAAAAACTACACATAAAAATGCAGTTGATTTATTTTCCTCCTCCTTTTAGATACAGACAGCCCTAAGGCATAAATCTGAGATCGAGCATCACCGCAATAAGATTCGTCTTCGCGCCAAGCGCAAAGGGCACTATGAATTTCCAGTGGTGGATGATGTGGTGGTGGTTGACTCCAAAGAACAACACAGAATATATCGCAAGGCACAGATGCAGATTGACAAGATCTTGGACCCTGGAGGCAGTGTGCCTACTGTCTTCATAGAACCCAGGAAGAGGTAGGGGTTTCAAAGACAGGAAAGTACAATTTTCTTTTAGGTTCAGAGTTCAAACTACCTGTACTTCTGAACTTTTAGAGCTTAAAATCATTTTGATCTTCAGCTGAATTTGAGTTGGCTAGCTGAAAAGATTGGAGTGGTTCTAAACATTTTTGTTTCAGTATGTCAGTATGTTTTGTTTTCAGATTTCTTTTACAAGAAATTACCTTATACACATTCCTTTTAGAAAATGAAGTGTGTTTGTTAGCCTCACAGAGCTACCTTCCTGGGCTCTTATTTCCAGAGGAGGTCTTCTCTGGGCTCTGTTTAAGGCTTATGGATAGTGGAACTTTGTTTCCAGAGTGCTGGTACCCTGTGACGGCTTCTACTATGAAGGAAAGTATTTTTTTTCCCAGCTCTGTGTGTTCTTCAGCTGGTTGCTATAGTAGAGTTAACCACAACATGCCAATCATAGGACCCTGGTGGTAATAGTCTGTTCTGCTACTGCAAGTACATCAGACATTGGTCTGGAAGGTGTGGGGAGGCAGTAGGGGAGGCTTAAAAGATAGATGTGGAAAGGAGGTGACACTGGAGAGAGCTTGAGTGAGGAGTGGGGATGGTTTGGAAGACAGATGCTATGGCAGTGATAGTGGTATTAGGAGAAGCTTGAGGAAAGAGATTTGAGACTAGCTAATGGGACTGGGATAAAAAGCTGGGAAAAGGAAGAGAGACATGAAACGTGAATGGACAGAGAAGTACAACATTGAGTAGGATGAGAATGAAGTACAAAAATAATGTGATTACTTTTGTTTTTGTTGTTTTTTCTCTCTTTGCCTTTTTGTTTTCTTCATATTAAGCTCTCGTGCGAAACGTTCTCCCAAGCAGCGCCGGCGACATCAGATAAACGGTAGTCCCATTGATGCGGAAAAGGACAGGCTAATCACAACTGATAGTGATGGGACATACAAACGACCTCCAGGAGTCAATAACTCTGCATATATTGTATGTATGTCTCTTGAATGACAGGAGGGTTCTGATCATTGTAATGACATTTGTGACATGGGAAGGTTTTTAGCCTTCTGTCTGTGTTCTGTGTGACTAATTTCAGATGTGTGTAATTAACATGTAAATCAAAGTGAAACAAGGACTTCACTGGCAATATGTCAGTACGAGGTAGTGAAATTCTGCCAAGTATTCCTTGATATTGAAGAAGCCAAGAACTAAAACCTTGTTTTCATTAATGCTGCTATTATGAACATGAAAGCATGTTTGGCATGTTCCACAGTAAGTTGAACATAGCTTCACCCTAGTACAATTTGCTAGATGTTATGTATTTGTGTGTTACTGAAAATTTTATCCTTAGCTCTCAGAAAGTGAAAGACTTGGCTCTTTTAATGAGAAATTTTATCGCATTTAAAATATGTGAATTAATTATTAATGAAAGAGTAACATGTCTTTGTACTGCAGTAACTTAAAACAATTCCAGTACAATGTCATGAAAATTAATTTTGTTTCCTGTTTTAAAATGGCAGACGCTGGAGAATGCTTCTTTTCAGTCATATCCATGTCATAAACTGTATTTAGGCATCTTTAACCACTTCTAAACAGATTTCATTAAGGCTAATGCCAATATTAAGAACCTCTGGACAGTGTTCATCTTGAAAGATAGTTTAATTTTAAGAATTTCACCATTAGCTGCATATACAGTCAAGTGGCTACAATGTTGATTTCTGTGGTTTCCCTCTGTATTCAAACAAGAGTGCGATGATTTTAATGCCAGGCTGCAGCAGAATGAATTATCATCTGAAGCTATTTAATTAAGACTTGTCACACAGTAAGCTCAGCCCCTTTGGCATCTGTAGTGAAACAGTACTCAGAATACTAAGCTCCTGATGAAGCAGAGGCTTTTGCATCTTTATGACTGATTTTGCAGTCGGCATGCAGTGGCAAGAGTGAGCTTTGATAATAGGTCTGCTGCTGCAAAGCTCGTTTAATTTCCTGTTACTGATAAACAACAAGCCCATGTGGTAACATCTCAGGTAGTAATTGCAATGCATGCCTCCGGTATTGCTGCTATGAAGCACTTAGGTGAATCCTGTTCAGGTGATGCACCCAAGTTCAAGTTGCATGCAGCTAACCCCTGCTTAACAGCTCCTTTTGTGTGTTTTTCTAGAGGGCAATAATTATTTAATATTACTGAAGATGTGGTCAGTTGTAAGCTAAAGACTGAATTAATTTCTTGGAACTGCAAAAAAATGCAGTTTTCAGAGATACAGACAGAGCTGATTGTCTTTTTTCCGGGTGGAGTAAATGCTCACTGTGTGCCTTTACAAACGTGCGTGCAAGCTGCATGATTTCTGTTATACCCAAGTAACTACTGTGCAGAGCATTTCTGCCTTACCTGAGATCAGGGTATTTCAGATCGCATGAATGAAGCATTTGAACAGCTGGTGTCATGTCTGTACGTGCAGAAGCAGGGAGGGTAAGGGACGGATTTTGTTCAGTCCTGGCAGTTGTGCACTTTATCTCGTTCTGAGTCTGACAAAGGGAATATTGGTCAGACCTAAGGCCTGCGGGGGCTTGGAAGCTGGCTGATGAGATCTCCTGTCTGCCTGCCCTTCACCTTCTTTCTGTTTTCTCCAGTCTGATCCAGATTTGCCTCCTGATCCTCAGACATCATCTTCAGCAGATCTGGGGAAGTTCCCCGGCTTGCCTTCCCACCCAGTCTCCCAGTACGTCCCACCGCAGCCATCCATAGAAGAGGCTCGGCAGACCATGCACTCGTTGCTGGATGACGCCTTTGCCCTGGTGGCTCCCAGCAGCCAAGCGGCCAATTCCACAGCCGTCACACCACCTGGGGTCTCTGCAGGACAGCCGGTAAACAACACTCCTGCTCGAGCAGGGAGGGGAACCACTTGCACCCAATGGGGATCACCTTATGGTCCAACTCAGGCAGTAAACATCCCATTTAATGTGAGTGATGCAATGTGAAAGGCTTTTCTGGGCAGGCAGTTAGCACCAGTTGAGCCGTGATCACTGTTGTTTCGCCCTTTCTGTCAGGGCTTACCACAAATGCAGAATAGTTTCTGGATCCAGGAGAGTCTTGAAATGGCCATCATAATATGGTGATCTTCTGTATTCTTTTTTCTTTTTCCCAACCCAACCACAAGAGAAAATAGGAGTTCTTCTCTAGGATAGTTTTTCTGATCATCTCAGTTATGATCTTAAACAGATCAACTTTGCTATGTCCAAGAGTACTTTTTTTTTTTTTTTTAATACATATGCTAGTATGTATTTTGAAAATGAAAAAAGACTGTACTGTTCTTAGATCATGTTTTCCAGCAGGACATCCAAATGCTTTCAGAATGTGAGGGGTAGGGAAGAAGTATTTCTATGTGTAGTTCTTTGTGTTTTGTGGAGCACTGAGACACACACAGGTAATATTTCAGGTCATCTTGAGTTCCACAACAATTGAGTTTCAAAACCCCAGTGGACTCTTGAGTTTGAGCCCTGTGGTATCACTGTTGCAGTCTGATGCTTGTTGGAGGTTTAAAACAGTTTGCAAATGCAAAGCTTAGCTTGCTGAAAGTTTTAAGCTAAACAGACATTGGAGCACTGCTTGATCTGCAGATGAGAAAAAGCATTTCTGAGAGGTTTTTAAGGTACGTAAAGACAGAAGAGACTGCTGTCCCACTGTAACAGTGCTTCCCAGGCCTTCTTATGCCACGGGGTTTGTAGAACCAAGCTGTTAAGGTTGCAGTCCAATCACATATAAATGCTTAGTGATCTCTGCAATTCATCACTTAAAAGGCTGACAGTGGACTTCCCAGGGTACACATTTTGATTTTAATTCATTTGTTTTCACTCTTCTGACAGAGATATGTGGAATTTGGAATGACTCCGCCAGCAGCACCAGGTCTCCTACCAAGGTAGCTTTTCACTCATGGAATTACCATTTATTATTTTCTTTTCAATTCCTACAGAGTTCTTACTAACACTGTTATATTATTATGCAAAGTACCATATAAATGAGAAGTAACAGGAATCCAGATTCAGCCTGTGTTATTTATTTATGTGTCATGAACGACATATGCATGCTGTGTGGAATCCAACCCTTCATTAAAAAGAAACGTTTTCTAGCCCCTTGGCTGTAAAGGTGTCCTTCCAAATACTGAGTTAAACCACTGAGTTTCAGCTTTTAGAGGGCCTGAAACAGTTACTCCAATGCATGTACATCTCCCAGTACTCTCGCTTTCATCTTGTTTCTGTAGCCTCAGGGTAGCACTCACTTGCAAAAGCTTGCAGATGACTAACAGATTTGTTCTATTTTTAACCAAGTTAACAGATTTCAGAGCATGGTGACCCTCACAGCAAAAGCATGCCTTGTAGGCCTATTGCTATAAAATAAGGGGGGAAGAACAGATTTTCCATCTTCTCCTGGCCTTAGTGTGAGAGAACTGCATAAAGAGAAGAAACAGTCGTCCAAGTCACTGTTCATTCCACGTTTGGTGCCTATGTGCTAACTACACATGAAGTTAGACTCTTGAGTCATGGTTACCTACCAGGGTCACACTTGTCTCAGACCCTTCAAGCTGCTGCAGCCAAGGTGCTAAAAAGGTGGCCTCGTACTGCTCTCTCATTACCTTCTTACAGTTCATCATGTGAGATGAAACACCAATGGTATCTGTGTCATTCATAAGATTTCATCTAAAGTCTTTACTGCCTTGAAAACTTGGCATACTTTAGCTCCAAAATGAATACAAAGAACTTTCCTTTATCCTTTGTTCTGCAACCCTGTTTTGAAAGGACCAACTAGAAAAGGTGTAATCTGTAAGCACGTTTTCTCACCTAGGTCTTGGCCAGAGCTGACAGTTTCAATCTTAGTGGAACATATGTGAAATGGCATAAAGTATGACATGCTGTGCATTTTTTTTTAATTTAGGTAACCTTGAGGATTATGAATTTTGTGACTGCCAACACAAAGCATAACCAACTGTTTATTGCTGGGGATTTTCTCTTTGTTTGCCTGATACAGATTCAGGGAAAACATGATAATTTAGTTGTGGAAGTGCTGTAACCCATGTTAAAACACCTGAGCAAGGTGGTGTCTTCGCAACATAATTTTTGTTCAAATGTTTGTCAGCCCTTGGCGTAGGACTTCTGTGAGTTACAAACTAATGACATCATTATTTAGATAGTTCAAACACAAGCTTTGCCAGTGTCAGCAGATTAAGTTAACAATCTGCATGCTCATTGACCTTTACAGGAAGAATTCCTTAAAATTTTCATTAAAATAAAAGATTTGCTAAAGCTTGGTCAGTAGAATCATAGAAGGATAGAAAGGCCTGGGTTGAAAAGGACCTTAAAGATCATCTAGTTTCAACTCCCCTGCTCTGGGCAGGGCTGCCAACTACTAGAGCAGGCTGCATCGAGCCTGGCCTTGAATGCCTCCAGGGATGGGGCACCCACAACCTCTCTGGGCAACCTGTTCCAGTGCCTCACCACCCTCTGACTGAAAAAATTCCTCCTAATTTCTAACCTAAATCTCCCCTGTCTTAGTTTAAAACCATTCTCCCTTGTCCTATCACTATCAACACATGTAAGCAGGCATTGCCCCTCCTGTTTATACACTCTCGTCAAGTACTGGAAGGCTGCAATGAGGTCTCCCCAGAGCCTTCTCTTCTCCAAGCCAAACAAGCCCAGTTCCCTCAACCTTTCTGCACAGGAGAGGTGCTCTAGCCATCTGATCATCTTAGTGGCCCTCCTCTGGATGTGTTCCAAGAGCTCCACATCCTTCTTGTGCTGGGGGCCCTAGGCCTTCACGCAACATTCCAGGTGGGGTCTCACAAGAGTAGAGTAGAGTAGAGGGGCACAATCACCGCCCTCTCCCTGCTGGCCACCCCTTTTTTAACACAGCCCAGGACATAGTTGGCCTTCTGGGCTGCAAGCACGCACTTGCCAGCTCATGTCCAGCTTCTCGTCCATCAGGACCCCCAAGTCCTTCTGCGCAGGGCTGCTCTCAAGTTCTTCTTCGCCCAGTCTATGTAAATACCTGGGATTGCCCCAAATACCTGGGATTTGCAGGTATACAGAATAGAGAAAACATGGAAACATGAAAAACATGGAAAGGGTTCTTCTCAGGGTTGTAGATTGGGGTTTATGCTCAAATTCAGAAAATGATGATGTAAATTGATAGAAACAGCTTACTAACTTGAGGAACTAAAAATGACCTGCAGTCAGTATGATTAGGAGGCATGTATCAATGTCATAGTCCATTGGCTTAAATACCCAATGCAAGGAATAATAGTTGGGTAACCTCCTGTTCCCTTCTCTGCACAAATGCAGTCAGCATCTTTAATGGGCTGGAACCAACTTAGGTAAAAAAAAAAAAAAAAATTAAATGTGAAAGACCTAGGTCACATATCAGCTGTGTAAACATAAAGGTACAATTAACAGGTTTTTTTTTTTGTTTTTGTTTTTTACCAGAAAATACCACATAATGCAACAGAGATGCTTAGCTATAGTGGCTTGGTGGTGTAAAATTGATTTGGTGGGCAGCTTCTCCACAGTTAATTTAATAACTGGAGATTAAACCTTTTTTTTTTTTTTTTTTAATATGCAAAGATAAATTGGAGGCTCGGTCTCAGTCTGGTAATAGGAAGTAGCACTAAAAAGCCTGTATGATACAGATTCAGAGATGTATCCCATTTTGGACTCTTCTGTTGATCTCTGCTTGACTTTGAAGAGTAGCTGTGTCTATCTATTAAAAAAAATTAAGAGAAGGTAGTGGGTTATTAAACTTATACCTTTCAGCTACAAACCCATCAGAAGAAAGGATAGGATCTTGTATTCAGAAAAATTGGCACAAAAATAAAACGTTTGCAGTAATGCTGAGAAGGTATTTTCTTTAAAGACATCATCAAAAATTGTAATAATTTATCAAGATTCCAACTCTGCATTATAGACATTAAGTGCCAGATGATCACATCCTTTGCTGGTTGCAGTGATTAAAGTAACAGAAGTGACACTGTTAAACATTACTTACCCATTCAGGCATTTATTTTAACGAGCTCACAAGTCTGGCTGAAAATTGTTTCTTCTGGATCCACTGAGTGGACAGTTGGGAATGTATGCATGGGAGGTGGGGAGATTCTGGCAGTTCCACAATGGGATTTCTGCACCTTGAACCCCTTACACGTCTTTCATTTAATGCTGCATGCCAAGTACTTAGAGCTTTATTTTACAATTACTTGTTTTAGTTTATTATGCTCTTACTTGGCTTTATTAGACTATTTATTTTTATCTCAGCCGTCTTTGTTATCTGGTCTTCATACAAAAGTGGTCAGTTTCCAAATAAAGCACAAATCAAGAATAGGTTGAACTAGATGCAGTCATGGAATTTTCCTGTTTAAAAAAAAAAAAAAAAAAGTCCATTCTTCAACACCTCCATTTTGCCTAGGTAGCAGTCCATAGCCTAGAACAGCTTCGGTGCTACTGTGCTAAAAGGAATATAAAATTAGGCCCCTGTCCTTGCTTAGTGTAACCTCATGTGCTTGACTTAGTGTGTTTGTCTCACTTGTTTCTTCTATAATCAACCATGAGAGATGGGCTTCTGCAGAAAATGATTTAGTGAACCTAACCTTTTGCTTTGAATATTTGTAATGCCTGTTGAGGAGCACGTCCCTTTCCTTAAATCATACCTGCAGTTTAAGAGATCAGCCTTGTAACTAAGCACCTGAAGTTTAGGTGCTCACACCTCCCCCATAATGAAAAGAATGAATACTCCTTGAAAACTCAGCAGCCGTCATTCTTTTAGAACATACCTTCTCCATGTCAAGGTTAAGGGTATGCTAATAGGAAGCACAGGGAAAGCAGCATTTACATCTCCTTGTCTGTTCTTGTTCTGTGAAGGAATTGTAGGGTTTCTCGAAAATGTTCAGAAAACTTGATGAAATAATAATTGTTCATGAAATACACATGTAATACAGTTTGTATGGTTAGATTTAGACATCAATTTTATGCCCAGCAACTCTTGAGTAAGATTCAGGTATGTTGCTATAGTACGCAGCTTCATCACTACTGGCCTGGTTTTTCTGTGTTGGGTTGCTTGTGTTTTTTTTCCCTGAAGATACATTTTTAACCAAGGGGAAAACAAGGTCAGCTTTTCCTCTGCATTGAGGAGGCTGCAACATGTGAAAAACACTTGCCTGAAATTTTTGGTAGGGTTTCTAACTCATTTTCATCTGTGATGCAGGACATCAAGGAGGAAAAAAAAAGTTACTTCAAAGTCATCACAAATAGGTGTTGTATGAGGTATACTTGCCACAACTGTTTTTAATTAAGCAGTTTACTTTTTGGAATCTTGGGTCCTTTCTTTTCCCCAGGCAGAACTTTGGTCCAGGTTTTCTTCAACCTGCGGAGTTAATGCACCCAGACCAGCAGCCACCTGAGGCTCATTATTCTTCCAGAGGAATATACTCAGAGGAAATGCCATCAGTGGCACGACCACGACCAGTTGGAAGCACTGCAGGTACACTTCAGTTGAACATGCACTATAATAGCAAATCCTTCTCCATATTTATTCTTACCCTGAGATCACTATTAAGATACAACTCTTCTTCAGGTATTACACTTGAAATGTGGCCCTTCTCTTCACTGCCCAAAAAAAAAAAAAAAAAAAAAAAAAAAAAAAAAAAAAAAGGTAGTCACAAACAGAGATTAACTTTACGTATGTAAGACCTTGCAGAAAAAGGCAGTGCTTTGCCACTTCTTTTTTTTAGTGTCTTACAAGCATTGGTAATTTCCTTGGTGCCAAATTATATAATTAATACATCCCAAATAACCCTACCAATAAATAGTAATTCAATACTTTGCTGCTTCTTTGTTTCTCACTATTCTTCATAGAAATGTATGCATGAAAGCGGGGTCTTTTAGTTTCTGAAGTTATGTGCTGTTGCTGTCCCATATGAAATACGGAACATAATTCGATATTGAGATAATTTCCATAGTGCTTATCAATGCTATCATGAGTAAAATTCTAACATCATATTGCAATTAAGCAGCAAACACTGATTCTAAGAATAAAATGTTCTATTACCATGCAAATGCCACAGTTAATTTTTTCCCAGACAAGTGTTTTCTTCTTGGGGATTTGAAAAAGGCTAAAAATACGATAATGTACTCATGAGTCCTAATTTTGATAGTTGCTCTCCTCTCCCTTTAACTGTTAAATGTATGAGAATGACAGAACTGTAGTGACTGTTACAGTTTAATGATGATGATTTAATTCTCTGATTCATACTATTCTCTGATGTTCATGCATCTTTTGCTTTAAAGTTTAGGAGGAATTCAGATGATTAGTTACTGTCCTTCAGCATGTGTAAATATCAAGCTTCTCAATTAATGATTGTTTTTTGCGGGGAAAATATGAAAGCGAACTAACAGTACATCACGTAAACCAGTGTTTTTGTCTTTTCCTCCCTTTTTGTACATGCACACACTCACACAGTTATCTGTTATGTATCTGTGGGTTTATTAAATGTTTCATTTCTGTTGCATTTAGAAAATAAATTTTGTTTCCCTGTGGGAGGAAATTCAGGAAAAAAGAAAGCTGGCATGCTGTTCCATGTCTCTTACAATTAATGGTGGTTGCTCTCCTTGTATGTGTTTGAAAGCAGTGGGGGGTGGAGGGGAGTTAGAAAGGAGGAGGTTAGCATTCAGGCTGAAAGGAGATACAGTGTGTTCTGACCTTCTCGTTAGTCAGCGACAGCATCGTTTAATATTTAACCATAAAGCAAAGCTGCAAGAACTACACTTTTACATAGTCATGTATTTTATTCTTGTGAGAGATGGAATAGAATGTAGCCTAGAGAGTTAGGGTCTTGCCAGTGTGATGCAAATGTGGTTTATTACGGTAGCAAATATCTTCTCTTTGCTGCTAAGTAATTTACATTAAAACATTGCCAGGGCTTTCAGTAAGTGTTGTTTGAAAAGGGCTGGCATGTTTTTGGAATGCAGTGCAGTCCATGCCTGAGATGCACGTATCTTAACCTCTTCGTTCAGTGCAGTGACAATGAAAAGCATCACACTCAAATGAACTGCACAAAATGCACACGACTTTTCCTTCTTTATTCTATACTGATAGCCTTCTTTCTGCTGATTTTTTTTTTAATTACACAAATAGTGCTCCACTTTCTTCTTGTCTCCTGCTTCCAACAAGGTTTTATGTTGTCATTTTGTCTGCCCTGCAAACTTGACTGTGTATAAAGATGAAAAAAACAATATTTGCTTTTAAGGTTCTCAGATACAGCACCTCACTCAGGTGGGAATTGCTAGCAGGATCGGAGGTCAACAAGTGGAGATCCCCTCAGGCAGAGCAGGGCATGGCCAGCCGGGGGGGCCAGGGTGGCCCCAGTACCGTGGAGAGGATGAATATGCTAGGCGAGATGCAGTGAGTACTGTGTTACACATTTGCATAGTTTCCAAAGTAGTGATATGTTCGGGTATTTTTTTTTTCCTGCATTACTGTTTGGAACTTTTTCCCCCCTGGAATACTTTCAGTTGCTTCTCTGACATTCTTTGCTTTGCTCTTCGAACCCTCGTTAGCTCTTCTAACTTTTGCTTGCTATTCTTTCACATTCGCTTCTCTCTAACTGCTTTCTCTCACTTTACCCTAACCCTTTTTTTTCTTCACTCGAGGCCTTCATTCATTAATTGCAGTTCACCCAGTTCTGCTTCTGAGCACTGGCAGAGGTGGATACTGCTTTCCATTTCCTTCTTTGAAATATGCCTTTGTATTTTGCGATCATTTTAAACAGAAAACATTTAATTAAATTGTCCCAGACTACCCTTCTACTTTGTATTATTATCGTTCTTTTGTCTTCTATATCAGTGCACAACAGCAGGAGTCAGGGCCATGGAATAAGGCACATACTTGCACGTAACAGTAGAGGTGTTCCTAAATGAATTATTTTCCTACCTCAGTCACAGCAGGATGTGGTAAATTAATATGTATTAGTTTATCATTGTTTCCTAGGCAGCCATCGTGATTCCATGTTCTTGGCAGTGCTGCTTCTAGAAGCTGACATTTCTGATTCAACCAAATGTGTGGTGAGGTTGAAGATACTGTGTGGCATTTCCAGGAAAGGTCCAGCTGCCTGCTACCAGTCAGTGTTAGATGTACTCGCATCTTGAAGCGGACTGACCTGCGACAGCTTTACTGTAGTAATCTTGAGAGCAATGCCTTTGTGCCCCTTTTTCTCCCTTCTTACAATTACAATTTTTCTGTTTTCTTCCTTGAGAAAGGAAGGAAGATCTCAGCCTTTTTGCATACTTAAGGCAGTTTAAGTTTGTTAGATAAGCCCTTAACTTGTAGCTTTCCATACTTAAATAATTACCTTCAGAGTTTGGTTTCCTTCACTTGGACAGAGCTCTAAATTTCTTTCTTCTTTTTTGGAAAGGAGAATTTACTTAATGATAGACACATTCCTTAAGGAACAGTATTCAACTTGGCAAAGCATTCTTAGCAAACAGCCTTCCTGTTCCTTCATTCTGAGCAAAAACATTAGCCTCTGCATTTAAGAAGGATAGATCTGGAGTACTCTTTCTGCCATGAACTTGAAAGGTATCTTCATTTGTGTTCTTCCAAGGCCCTTTTCCTCACAGTATTCTCACCTGTTACTGTACTGTCAACACCTGATTTCCCATTGGAATATGACCTCTCTCTTATGCCACCTGACCCAAAATCAGTGTGCAGGTTACCATCAATTCACCTTCATTCTCCCATCTAGAAGGTCTAAGCAACCAAGATGATTTTTGTATTACCTTAGCTAACAGGAAACACAATATGGAGCAATTGGTCACTTGAGCAGCAGATAGCAAAAATCTAGTCACATCTAATTGGCGACTTATATTTATTTATACATATATACACGTATGTGCATATATATATTTATACATGAAATTCATTTGAAATTGGCACAGTTCAACTGTTATTATGTGGACATGAACAAATGCACAAAGTGATCTCATAACTCTTCATTCCTTAAGAAGTTAACTAAAAGACTCAAAGATATTTTTGTCTATTATTTTGTACTACTGTTAATTAGATGGAAGTTTTAATACAAAAATATAATTTATAGATGCTATAAAAAACTAAATATTGTTACATATATAGCATTACATAATACATAAACATATATTTATATTCATAAAGAAGTGTTTTAAAATTGGACAAAAGTTCTTCTAGCTTTCCTATCCCTAATTTGCTGTACATAGGTTAGGTTTCCAAAGTAGTCTCTGTTTTTGGAAGTTCTCAACCTGTTTAATTATGATGTTATATATGAAAACAATATATGCTTCTAGTTTTGGGAGATATTTAAGAAAAATTTTTATAGCCTTAATGTTATAAAACAGCCACTGTCCTCAGCAGGTATTCTTCCTAATGTCTGCTAAGAAGCTATTCTTATGGTGCTTACTCAATACAGTATGAGATAGGAGCTGAATCATGTAGTATATTTTAATGTGAAAGTAACCTGAATGTAGTTTAGTTTGATGTTAAGAGCCATGTGTAAAGGAACATTTGTTTTTAATATTTTTGATATCATCTCTTTTCTATAAACGCACAGAGTGCTTGTCAGGTTTGCTAACTAGATTCCACTTATGAATTAGTTTCAGGTTTCACTGCCAAATGCAGTAATTTTGAACAATCAAGAGACCTATTCATTCCTTTCTAATACTAAAATCTCCTTCCTTTTATAAGAAGTAAGACAGGATGTTACTTGGAAAATCTTCTTTACCTATCATTCTCCCATTAAAGCTTCTTTTCCTCTTAATCTCTCTTCCCAAATTAACTGTGCAATTGATCAGGGCTGCATGAGCTATGCAACAGAGTCAGAATCTATTCTTAGTTCAGTCCTAAGCCAAATGGCTTGGATTTTATTCATTTATATTATGAGAGATGTTAGGCAACATACTCCCATGCATTTTTGTGTTCCCTGCACACTGCTGCTACAGTATTTCTTGGTCCCCCATATCCTTCCAGTCTCAGCTTTATAATCTCTTCATTCCCCTCCCCCTCATCCCCAAATCCTCTTCTAGCTGACCTTGCTGTCTTTTCTTCCCTCCCCATTTAGCTCTCTCTGCTGCTACTTCAGGCTTATCTGCAGAGGTTACTGCTCACTAGATTGTGATAGCTGTGATCTGAACATGCTGCAGCTGGACGCTCCTTGTTGGAAGGGGATTGTGCTGCTTTCCTCTGAGTTGTAGGTTCATTAAGGCATGTTCAAACAGCCTCAAGTCCTTGGTGTCCAGTGTTTTCATCTGGCTGCCTCTCAACCTTCACAGATACTCAGCAAGAGGAAGCAATTGCTTTAGGGATATCAGATGGAATTTATATTTTTCAAAATGTACCTGGTTTGTGTCCATACTGGGAGTCAGTGCAGTAACCTAGTGTACTGTAAATTTATGATTTATTTTAGTGTAAGCAGATTTTTTTCCAGGTAGACAAGCTGATAAACTTAGGATTCTGTTGTGTTTCTCTCATGTTTCAATAAAGAATATATGTTACTGAACAAAAACAGAATTAAGCCCTTTCTTCCATTAAACAATGGTTGTCCCTAAACTGGGAAGGTATTTCTCAGATCTGTAGAACTGTGCTGAGTGTAGAAAAATCCAGTCTTTCTGACTAGAACCACTTTTGCCTTTTGTTGCTTCTCCTGTTGACCGTGTTTTTGTGGGCACAGGTCACTTACATGGTCCTTAAAAGTGTACACTCTGGACAGGCAAGCCAGACAGAGGATGGGAAGGTGAAAGTAGAAGCATCCCTATTTTATAGATGGTACAAAGGAATTACAACCAGGAAGATGGTGATTTGCCTATTATCTTCTAGGAAGTTGATGGAAAGGCAAGGCAAGAGAAGCCAACTCGTTGACTTCCAGTTCTGTGTTTTTCCCCAGGTCCTTCCATTTCAGTTTCTAAACATAACAGACATAGAAGGGAGTCAGACTTTTTAATGAATGTTCAAAGAGATTTTAAAAATCCCTGAACTTGAGGCAGTCCAGCAAATTTGTGTATGCTTGTTGTTTGTGCTCCATAAGAAGAATCACTCATTCATACAACAAAAGAACAGTGGCAGCAGACAGAAGC
Organism: Anas platyrhynchos; assembly: GCF_047663525.1. Lineage (NCBI taxonomy): Eukaryota > Metazoa > Chordata > Aves > Anseriformes > Anatidae > Anas > Anas platyrhynchos. Next base: position 59,693,374 of record NC_092587.1, read on the forward strand.
ATCTCCATGCTGCTTTCCCTCTGTTCTTTGCCTTTTTGCTTTCTTGTCTTTTCTGGGGTTATCATATTTATTCAGAAAGTACACTAACGATTTCTACCTTTTTCCAGACGCATATGCATGGACACCAAGAATATTCCTCCTCACCAGTATTCCAGATGCCGAGGACTTCAGCCAGGCAGCCTTCGGCACCCCCTGCTCAGCTTCCGCACAACAGCCTTCAGGGCCAGGGCCTTTGCTACACCACCAGTTCCACTGAGGACCTCCAGCCAGGTCACTCTTCAGCCTCTCTTATAAAAGCAATTAGAGAAGAACTCCTACGACTTTCTCAGAAACAGACAACAGTGCAGAACTTCCATAGTTGATTTAGCATTCCTTTGCAAATCTGCCAGGTATCTGCTTCCTATGGAAGCAAAGACTTAAAGGAAATCACCAATGTTGTTCTCTCAAAAGAATGGACTTTCACAGCTCTTTAAACAACACTCCGGAAAAAAGAAAAGGCAGCAAAATGAGAAGAGTGTAGGAGAGACAGGGGACAAACGGGGAAAATCATCAGTGTCATCGCAAGCAATGTTAATTAGTCTGCTGTTACTATGGTGCTCCTCTTCTCTTCCTACCCTCATTCAGTCTAACAAATAAATAAAAACTTAGGTCAAGAAGTCAATACTCCAGCAACAGAAAAATCCCAGGAACAAACTCCAAGTGTAGTAACTCCTTCTTCTAAGGAAGAAGGCAAAGGTTTGCATGAACTGAAATGACGTTTTGCAACAGAGTACAAGTATTCTGATCTCTCCAGTGCTTATGGGGAACTGGTTTGTGTTGCTGTTCTTCAAGATTACAAACTGTATCAGCTCTAGGGTGTTGAAGGTGTAATCCCACATAAGAATCCCTTTGATTGTCAGTAACAATAGGACTGTTTAGAATAAAAGGCTTTATGAGCTACTTGTAACAAACTGGAACAATAATTGTTATAGCTCTAACCTTCCGAATGGAGCTACCCTCTGCACTCTTCCTTGTTTTCCTTCTGGTGCTGAAGCTTCAAGTGTTCCTTCATCTTCAATGTTTGCGAAGTGAAACATTGGCCTTGTATAACTACAACAATATTCATAGACTTATTCAGGCTGGAAAAACAAAGCAAAGCATCCAAACAGAAAGGGCTTGGCATTTAATTTGTTCTAAAAATCATTTAAAAATATTCAGCCACGGTTAAATTTGGGGAAATGTGTGTTTAAAATTTATATATTTGCATACTATATGCTCTTGTAAGACCGGCGATAAATTATTGCCACTCTGTAGTTTGCTTTGTGGACGGAAATCAATCCAGCCTGACTGGTACAGGGTCACCAGCATTGTTTTAAATTGATGTCCTAAATCATTGCTTATGTTTGGATCTGAATAATTTTAGTGAAAGTCAGTGACAGTTTAGAGCATTAACATAGGCTTAGAGTTGCAGTTTGGAGACAGTTTCTATATTTATACTTGTTCCCACCGTCCCTTTGGACAAAGGGTAAGCATTATCCCCATGGTAAAAAATGGTACGTGCCATGGAACTGTTTGTCGCTGTTTTTTCCAGAGTTTTAATTTAATATTAGCTATGAATTTACTAATATTTGGCCATTGCATAACTGTAACTGACATAATACATATGAAGATTTTACTTACGTCGTGATTTGTTGGAGTGTTTTTATTTTCAGATCAGACTGCATTAAGCTAACAAACTGGCACTGAGATGGAGTGGGAGCTCAGTGTTTGTGAGGCTTGGGAGCCTTGCCCTAGAAAAATGAAAAGCAAAACTACTTGGTGCTACAACATGGGCATTTCAAACACTGTAGAAGATTGTAGTAGCCAAGGAGATCACTGGGCAGTTGACCAGGGTAGGCCTTAATGGCATAGAAATAGCATTGGTAAGATACAGGTATGTAATGCTCTTTTATTACGGTGTTCTTTGGCTACCAAATCAGTTCCTGGTTCCAGTGCACAGTTCAGTAGCTGCAACAAGACTAGCTCAGACTGAAATGAAAACAGGTAGGAGGATGCCATGGAAGAACCCTATGTACTTTGTTCATGAACACATACATAACATCATTCGTTGCCAAAGCCAAGACTAGGAAGCAACTGGCTGCTCACTGACGTGATGAAAACAATGGCATGTTGCTTCCTTTCTTTATTAGGAAACTAAGATATTTTTCTGTTTACCTATGATTGTCAGAAGGCAGTATGAAATTGTTTGAGGAACTTAATGTAGCAAAGCAGTCTAAATCCATTTCCAGTTCACTGGTCAGTACTTAGTCCTCATGGGCACTGGTTGAGGTTTGGATGGAGTCAGAACACCTGCATGGTTGTGAACAGCACTATTTACAGGTCATTCTGTTTTGAATTTTTTTAAGCCTTTTGTGTAATAATCAGTTCTAGCGTAAAAATAAAGAAACAGTTGTTTTCTGCCAAATTTGTACATGTGAATGTTGCTGATACTTCTGAAAAATGTTGGGTTTTGCAAAATGAAGATTGTATCAGGCAATGTTAATCTCTGAAAACGCTGAAGACTGTTCCTAAGTGTTCCCATTAAAACCATCTCCTTCATAGCCCAGATCCTTCTCCAGCTTGATTCTGCAGTGAAGTCAGAGGCCATTCCTTATAACATTAGCACACTGTGACTTCATCTCAAGAAAACATGAGTTTCTAGAAAGCAAGTTCATTGTCTGACTCGAAGGAATATGTAATCCTTTGAAAGTTAAAGGTACTTATGCTATTTCTAGTTCACTTCTGCTAGTGATGGTGATGCTATTATAGTATTTCCATCTTTTTTTATGTTGGGAAGAGTATAGTTTTTCTTTTCAGTCCCAAATCTTACACAGAACAAGTACAAAACATTTAGATATAGGTAAATAAATGAAGCTTTTGCTGATGCAAAAATTCTACTTTGAAACCTTACAGTTTCACAGAGAAGACAGTAATATGGAGGTTGGAATACAACATTTGTTTCTGCATGAAAATAATCCATGAGTGTCTCAAATTCTAACAATCTGATTAATGTTTTTTCATTAGTGCCATATGTTCCCTACTCTGCTCTGGTGCAGCCTCTTCTCAAGTACCGCATACAGTTTTGGGCATCACAACAGAAGGACATAAAGCTATTACAGAGCACACAAAGGAGGGGAATAAAGATGGTGAAGGGGTCCAGAGGGCAAGACATATGAGGAGCAGCTGAGGTCCCTTGGTTTGTTCAGCCCCGAGCAGAGCAGGCTGAGGGGAGGCCTCATGGCGGCCTGCAGCTCCCTCATGAGGGGAGTGGAGGGGCAGGCGCTGAGCTCTGCTCTCTGGGGACAGGGACAGGACCCGAGGGAACGGCATGGAGCTGGGACAGGGGAGGGTCAGGCTGGGGGTTAGGGAAAGGTTGTACATCCAGAGGGTGGTCGGGCACTGGGACAGGCTCCCCAGGGCAGTGGTTACAGCATTGAGACTGCTGGAGTTCAAGAAGCATTTGGACAACGCTCTCAGATACAGGGTCTGAGTTTTGGGTGGTCCTATATGGAGCCAGGAGTTGGACTCTGATCCTTGTGGGTCCCCTTCAGCTCAGGATATTCTATGATTTGGAAGTTACGTTCTCAGACTGGCTGAAGACCTGATCTGCTGTTCACAAATGGATGGCATGGCATGCTCTGTATATTCATATATTAACAAAAGTAACATATAAGGCACTCAAATGTTCCATTTCCAAGATGGTCTTAACAAGGGAGACCTGCAAGTCACCTCTTGCAGCTACAGGAAAGCTGTTTTATTTTTGTGTACTACAACAAGGACTCTTTGGAATGCATCTGCCAAAATGTGTGATTCTTCTTAAGAATTTGGGGAAAAAAAAATCTTCAAGCTTCTGGATCCCTAAGTGCTTGAGCTCTTTCACCAGTTTATTTTATTGCCCTATTGAAAGAAAAAAAAAAAAAAAAAAAAGAAAGAAATGTAAAGTATCCTGAATTTGAAGTATTTCTTAATGAATCTAGCAGTTACTGAAAACACTGATCAGATGAGAAGTCGGTACAGGCACTGAAAGCTGTTACCAACAGTTACATCCATTTTCATGTCTAAACCATCTGGTTCATGGAATCCTCAGGCTTTTCTCTTCCTTCACAATTTTCCTTGACATTTCTGTTTGGTTTTTGTTTAGTTTCCAATTTCTGAAGACCCAAAACAGCTGACACTGCTGTGCATTAACTCATAGCTTGAGAGTACATCAGATGGATTACGCAAGGAAGCTGATGTGTATTTGAGCCCAAGTGAAGTCACCAGCTGTGAGATGTGGATGGCAGTGAAGCTGAAGTCACTTTTAAACTTCTACTCTCACTACATCCTTTCCTTTCCCAGCTTAACAATTTTTCAGCTAAAGAAAGAAAGGGGAGTTTTCAACCCCATGCCCTACCTAGCAGTTCTTTGTTAACAGCTGCCACTCTTTGGAAAAACTGTATCTTGGCCAAGAGCTTTGGCCAAGACTTGGAGGTGGGAACATGTGGGGCAGGGAGTCCTGAGGATGCCACTAGTCTGCTCTCATGTATTCCAGTATTTGTAGATCCTAAATATAACGTGGAATTTAGGAAATAAACTTTCTATCAATCTTGATGAAGATTTACTAGGTGTAGGGTATTTTGGATGTGAATACACTTGGGTGCTTGAAAAGTCTGATTTCTCTTTTATAATCAGTGTCCTTTGAAAAGCAGCTGATAATCAGCTAGTAAGATAATATTCAATGATCAGATAATCAGCTGCTTTACGACTGTAAAAATTCTGTTTCCCTGTATCTGACACTAGTTCAGCAAGGGCAGACCAATCTCAACTTACTACAGCTCATACCGCTAGGACTGCCAGTTAAGATCCAAATGCTGGTCTGCATATTGTCCCTGCTGACATCTGCATAACTTCCACTGAAAACCATTGAGTCATGTGTATATTTTGAAAGGAGAATTTATCCTGCAGGTTCTTTATTACAGCTTGGGATGCACTTGGCAAGATGTATCTGGCTCGACTTACAGGTCCAGGGGTGAGCCTACTCACCCAGAAAGTTAAGAAACTCGAGAAGCAGGGATGAGATGGAGATGCACTGTCTTGTTAGAGAGACGTTTCCAGAGTAGAGCTGCAGTCCTGTGCATGCCATTGAAGACTGATAGATTTTCAAAAGTTACATTAGTGCTAGAAAAACTACACGCTTCTTTTCCCTTCATAGTTTGCAGAGCTGGAATATTTTGTGTTGATTTTTGTGTTACTTTACCTTGATATTCTTTACATTTAAAGTATGTTTTCTCTTTTGTAAGGGCCATTCCTGTTAAGTTTTCAGTAGTTCTTACTCCATAGCTGGAAAAGTTTATGTTGAGGCTGTTACATCTTGCCTTAATCAGAATAAAATGTCGGCACATTTGAACAAACGCTCTGAAAAATCTTTTCAAATGAATGCTAAACGTCTGTGGATCTCCGACATGGTGTTTTCCAATTTCACTCACAGTAACCCTGTTGTTGCCATATGTAGAGTGGGCAAAGAAATAAAAATTTAGAGAACAGGAAGGAGACTGAACCATGAAAATTACAGTTTTGCATTTTCATTTATATTCTAATGTATGCACTTAAGACCTCTGTCATGTTCCCATGAACGCTTCTCCACAATTTTCAGCCCAGGCCTTTTTGAAAGTTGGTTTTCTCATCCAGTTTGAGTGTTTTAGTGCTGTGCATGATTTAAAAGCAGTAGCTGGATATTGTTTTCTGTTTTCGGAAAAACCTCTTCACATTCAAGGAAAAATTGATGCAGTGTTATATTTGGCAATGCACCAGGCTCTTCTGGTCCTGAAAGGCAGATCTGAAAAACTTGACTAAAATAATGGGAATTAAAAAACATTACTATAATAATAAAAATCAGGAAGCTTTTACCCTTGGAGTTAAGGGAAGAGGAGACAGGTTTGGGACTTAGCAGCTGTTGGTAGTACATCAGCATAGTTGCCAAACATGAAATTTTTGAAATCCTATGCAGTACAGGTGACTTGGGCGTACACAAACTCAGGAACCGATTACAGGATTTGATAGTCCTTGCAACCCTGAATAAAATGGTTTCAGGTAAGTCACCCTGCATTTTGCATGGAACCCTTGTTACCTAGCATTTCCATTGATGATTCTGATCCTCGTGACAGTTTTTCTGAGTTTGATGATGGCTGCTTTAAACAAGCACACTTCAGAAATTCAGGATTAAAGGTAAGGAATTTCCCATTTAGAGGATTTCCAGATGTGCAGCCAAGCATTTACAGTATTGCTATATCCTGCTATTCTCCACTGCAATGTGAAAGAAAAATTGCTAGGATGCTGGAGACCATTCTTGCTTTTGCAGAGCACATGGTAGGACTGCAAAAGAGTTGAGAGAAGTTGGTTGTGACTTCCAGAAAATAACATCACTGACATGACATTGCGTACAATACTCACATTTCTGCCTGGGAGCAAGGAGTACTGTCCTGCAGCTGAGGGCTGAAGAAGCATTTAACACGAGTTACAATGAGCATTATTTAGACATCTTTATTTAAGGATAAATGTCTCACCAAACGTTATCACACAGCAGTGGTATGAAAGCACACAGCTCAGCTGATGTCTAGGACAAAGAAACTGGAAAAGCCACTGACACGAAAGTGTATTAATAATAATTAAAATTTAAAAACAAACAAACAAAACAAACAAAAAAAAAACCAACAAACACCACCACCAACAACAAAAAAACTTGGTGAAGAGAAGTCATCAGCAAAGAGATCTTACAGAACCATCACCAACTGGGAAGTGTTTTGATTTAAAATGTTGTTTCCCCTGGAAAGGGAAGAGAAGGAAAGGACAAGGGGACAAGGCAGGACCTTCTTGGTTGTTGCAACCAGCAGCGGGTGCAGCTATGGGCAGGGAATGAAGAGAAGAAGCTTAGCGTATTGAGCAAATGGCAAATAATAAAGCTGAAATGGGTAAATAGCTTGAAAGACAAGCCACCATACAGTGGAGAGGCAGCAGTACCTTTAACTAGGACTCAAAGATTAGAATCATAGAATCATAGAATCATAGAATATCCCGAGTTGGAAGGAACCTGTAAGGATTAGAAGAGTGTCTTCTATGTGATTGTCTTAACAATAAATTCACTCACATAAGTAGTTGCAGGGTGAAACACTGTATTTAGATCAGTGCACAAAGGTTCACAAAAGTAGTGAATATGTGAAGCTGACGGAAAATGAGCTCAATGGGAGAGAAAAGGGATGGAACAGGAGTGATAGTAGTCACAGGAAAAAAGCTGAAAAAGTCATTGAAAGGTATTATTGCATGAAACTGTCTTTTGTAGGCAAGGACACCATAAAAAGATGAGGTTTGGAACAGAGCTTCCTTTATTGACCTCTGAGATGGGAGACTTTTAGTTTATGAATGCAGAGAGGCTTTGTTTTTGGTTTTAGGTTTTTCTTGGAGAGAATAATCAGATTTGGGGAAGTTTTATGTCAGCAAGAGAAAGGGGCCCACAGGTGATTATTTCTGGTGGGTGAACAAAGTGGTTAACTGAATGAGTCTCTAGATTTCCTACCTTCAATGTGGACAAGAAAAGTCTGTGTGTGCCTTAGAGCTGTGTTTTTTTCCCTAGGTGTTTGCAGACTTGGGAGACAAAACTGCATTGTTTACCCTGAGCTTATTTCTGGAAATTTTATTACAAAATAGGATTTAGAAATAAACTCTTTGAAAAGTGCATATTTGATTCCAGAACAAAAACCTGCAGCTGGGTTTGAATTCCTCAGGAGAGGCTGATACCACTTATACCACAAAGCAAGTGGGATCTGGAGCGAAAGGATGAGAGGGTGGCTGCTTCCCAGGATTGCCTAGATTTAATTCCTTGTCTGTAATCAATTACAATAGTTTTCTGAAATCCTAGTTTCTGTAGTGGCTTTATCAGAACTACCAATTCCTACCATAGAGCACGTTTTCTTAGGCATATAAATTCTGTCCTCTCTCTATGTGTTTCATGTGAGCAGGAAGCTCTGATGCTTGCCAGTTTTCATCCCTCTGATGATTTTGCAAAGTGTAATCATTGTAAAGTGCAATTGCTTAATACGTAGCTCATTCACTAAAACCTGAGGATAAAGGCAGTGAGTAATGTGAGTAGTGGTATCTAAAAAGACGAAGATTCATGCAAGTACCAATCAGTTTAGTCTTGAATAAAGGATTTTTAAAAATTCCTGGTCAGATGTGATTTGATATTATTTCCAGTCAAATTAAAGTAGCTACCCAGGAGTCAGTATTCAGTATTAGAAGTATCGATTGGTTAGATGTTCCCTATTGCTCTGTTTGTCTATCAAGATACCTGTAGACCAGCAGCTTTCCCGCATGCCATCTGGGTGTCTCCTGTACTAGGCACTGAATACTTTCTTTGCCTGAAACTTTTTCCAGATAATGTGAAGAATGGTTCTGTCTGGATCAGCGAAGTTAGGATTCAAGCGCGTGTTTCAGTGACAGTTATTTTTATTTTTAGGTTGGGTATTAGGAAAAACTTCTTTACCAAAAGGGTTGTGAAGCATTGGATTGGGCTGTCCAGGGAAGTGGTTGAGTCACCATCCCTGGAGGTCTTTAAAAGACGTTTAGATGTAGAGCTTAGGGATATGGTTTAGTGGGGGGCTGGTTAGCATTAGGTCAGAGGTTGGACTCAGTGATCATGGAGGTCTCTTCCAACCTAGACAATTCTGTGATTCTGTTATTTTCATTCAGCCATCCAGATTTCAACCATTTTTGCCTTGTTATACTAAATCATATAAGCTAGAATCATTTATTTTCCTTCTTCTTCCAGCAAGGAACTTTTTGGTGCAAGAACACAGCATTTGACTGATCAATGTACTGTAAATGACTGGAGCATTAATATTTCTGTCATCATTCTAGAGGGTAATGGACAGCTTAATGGGTAATATGAGACATTGCCTTATTTTTTACATGCTTTGAGATGCTTGAGAGCCTAAACCAGCTCAGTGCCACAGCATGGCATAGCGTGTGGCGTGCTGAAGGAGCACCAAGGTTTAACGCAGGTGAAATGATGCCTGTAAATTGGGAGTTATGTTTTGTTCCCAAGTTTTCCCGTGGGAATAAAAATGGTAGGCTTCCTGAATAGAACAGGGCATGTGCTGGATGTGTGTGTGTTAGTGTAGCTCCCTTGAAGTCAACAGGGCTTGGGCAGCATTGCGCTAGTTGGGGGTAATGATATTATTATACCAATCATACTATTAGAAGTATAATAATAAGTGGTGATGATACTATTAGGAATGAGAAAAACATGCAATGAATATACCAAAAACAGTCTATGGCATGGCTCATATACCACATTTCTAAGGCATTGTACTGTAGAGTCGCTTTTAACTTGTGCATCAAAAACAGACCACAACCTTCTACTGTGACCCGATTGATCTTAAAATAGAGTTATAACCCACAAGCCGTGCTGCTGTGTGAGTTCCTCAGCTAAAAATATTCCAGGAAATGTAATAGTGGACCATGGATAATTTTTAGATTATCGTATATTGGGTATGAATAATCCAGTTATACTCAGTATTTTTTTTTTGTTTGCCTTTTTATCAGTTTCTCATGTCTTTTGGATACAATTTTTTTATTCTGTGCTCCCTGCAATTATTGACAAGCCCCTGAAACAATGACAACACCATTAGAGAATATCTCCTCCTTTTGCACTGTGCATCCAAAGCTGTGAGAAAAAAAAAAAACTTGAGATTTAAATCAACTACATTCTTTGACTGTGGCTGCATGCAAGCAGACTGTTTTGGAGAATATGAAAAACGAGCTGTGCTCCTAAAGACAAGCTTTAGGAAGCCCTCCAAATTGCTCAGTTATTATGGAATAGGTTTGCAGGTGCTGTGCTGAGCTATAGGGCATCTAGAGCTTGCATCATGTGCTCACAACTCTTTAGACAGAAGTGGATTCACCCCCATGACAGACTGCATTCATGTGCTCATAGCCTTAGCCAAGGAAATGCAAAAGCCATAAAACATAACCCTTCAAAAATCAAAACTAAAGCCATTTCCAGCAGGCACTTCTGTGTTCCTGAGCAAGAGAACAATTTCCATAAAACTGGAGAATGCTAGGAAGAGTTCTGCAGAAGCAGGCACTAAGGCAATAGGTGGAGATTTTTTCACAGTATCTATCATATTGCATTCAGACCAATGCACATTTTCCACTATTAAAACTATTCAATCAGGCAAAAGATGATGTATGTAGTTACAAGATCTGTCATCCATCAATGATTGGAGTGGTAAACCGTCAACTCACTGTACTTTCAATCACTGCCAGCAATAAAGCGCAGAACCCTTTGTTTCTGTAAGTTTGTGCAGACACAACCATTTTTGGTGGGAAGAAGCAGTTGGCTGGTCCCACACCAACATTTGTCTTGTGGCTATTACGTTTGTTTTAATTGTTGTACGTTGAAATGCCGAAGCATTTTCTTAACTAAACAGTGTTTTGTGATTATTTACTAATAGTATTATGGTGAATATGGGAGGGAAAACAAACAAACAAACAAAAAAACAAACTACAAATGCCACAAAGGAATTAAGCCCTTTCATTTCGGGACTTTTTCCTGAAGCTAGCACGCCAGCTCAACATTTCCCACCAGAAGACTTTTTCTGTGAAGTGACACTGATGGTAGCGAAGGATGCCTTCTTCTCAGTGCCTAACTGGTGCCCATTCCTGTGGATAGCTGATGAGGGGTAACCACGTGCCAGTTTGAACTGGCACAGGACTGTCCTGACTGAAGTGCCTGGTTGTGCGAGAATTCATTTGAGGAGTCTTAAGCTGATTTGTATCTTTTCTAACACATGAAGTGAAGCTTTAATGATACTTAATAGATAGAAATCTCTGCTAGAGCTTTCTTTGGTTAAAGGATAACTTTCTGTGTTTGGTTTCAGCTGGTCTCTAGGTTTGCTAATCCTGTATATGCCTAGATGAATTTAATGTTGGTTTATTGTTTTAATAATGGATTTGGTGCAACTGCCCCAAACAAGATTTGACTGCAGTGAGTCAAACCCTGCTGCATGAATATTTCTCCTTAGAATCATGTTTCTAACAATTTGTGTGTGGTAATTCCTTGCTGATACAAGCTTTTCAACATAAACTAGGATTAAACCAGTCAGTGAGAATCTTTCCATCAAGAAGAGCATTTATTATCATCTTACATAAATAGGTGCATTTTTTGCTTGACTTGGATATCCTGGTTTAAACCCACTTGCCATGGTGCAGCGTGGCTTAATTACACAGGCAGGTGCAAGCTGAATAAATGCAACCAGTGTTAACCTCTCACAAAACAGTTCACATATAGGTTGCACTGGAATAACGAGTTCTAATTTCGAATCAGCCCAAACAAGCCTTAAATTTCCATAACAGAGTTCTCCTTGTTGCCAGTAAACACTGTGGTTTAGTGAATGAAAGTTACTCAGTATGATCAATGAGTTGCATCTGTTTTCTGATGTAGCCTGGCCCATAGCTTAGGACTAGATCTGGCAATGTTGCTCATCCAAGGACTAGCTTTGTTTGTTCCCTTCTATTTCAAACTCAAAGGCTCTGTACTGGGTTGTCTGCAGGCTGGAAAGGGCTTAGGGAAAAGGTTTTCTGTGTGTAGTAGCATGTCCCTGGTAGCTTGCAGGGTCTGGATGGAGCCTGCAGTACACCTGGGCTTGGACCTGCTCAGGATAATGAAGCTTCAGCAGGTGTCTGCTTAGATCTGGCCTTTTATAGCTGAAGGTACAGTCCCTTTCTTTTCTGTTCCTTAGGAAATGATTGGGATGCTTTGTCAGTCTGTCTGCACCTGACTGCTGCTCACTGGCTTGTCCCGCTTCAGGCTACCAAATATTTGGGTTCATCTGGACGGAGTTTCATGATCTTTTCCACACAGAGCAGGATGAGCGTCAGAAACCAGAGGCTCCAGCCGACAGCTGCTGCAATCCACCCGTAATCATCCATGCCTGACTGGCAGCACGTAGCCGCTTGCGTGCAGAAGTCCACATCTGGAGGAGAAGAAATGAAGTGAGCTGATGGGAGCCTAAATACGTAGCAGGTTTTCCTTGCTAGAAGGCAGGTGAGATGGTGACTTCACGATATGCCCTGTGTTCTGTCACTCTGACTTTGGACAGCTGTCCCCTAAGCCTGGCTCTTAACCGCGAGGATGGCAGTCCTCAGTTTCATCTACGTATCTTCAAGATTTGGTCATCCCCGTTGGCCAGCCATCTGAGCTGGTACTCTTACCACTGTGCCCATCGTTACCGAAAACTTTCAAAACACCTAAATAGCATCTGCTTGGTCAGTTTTAGGAATGGAGTATGATAGAAGTAGCTAGTTACTATTTAAAATAAACATAGTGTAGAGAAAACTTCATGCAACGGAGTAAGAGGATCTCTCTAGCAAAGACACTGTCAGCAAGATTTCCATTATTTCAGGTACCCCATACCTCTGTTGGTAATAGAATCACTGGCTGCTCTGTGCTGGGCTGTTAAATACAACTTGCCTGTGTTCTGCTGTTTTTACATTTACCACCACTGGGACATCCCTATTTCACATATCTAAAAATGAAAAAATTTTAACAATTCCATGCATTTTCTCTATTTTCTCTTGCATCTTTTGCATCTTTTTTTTGTTTGTTTGTTTAAAGCAGTTCAATTTCCTAAAGCCACTTGAGGAACCTATCATTAGTTGTTGTATTCATGCTGTTGTTTAAAGGTGTCTGCCACGCTTTTTCCATCAGGTGGATACAGTGAAGATACCCAGCTGTGTGTCTGCATCCTGGGTGGTGAGGTGGACGTATCAAAGGGAGCATGGAGAACCAAAGCATCTCAATTCTTTGGGCTGGAAGGGAAGCTGAGCATGAAACCTCGGTGCCCATGAAGGCTGGGGCAGCCGGAACCACCTTGTCCTATACCTTTGTCATCATTTAAGGTAGCACACCTCTGCTGGTACATGTACTGCAGTGCAGGAACTGTAGGACTTTGGGGCTGCTTGATGTTTGGGATGGAGAGGTGACTCTGGGAGGACTGGTGGGATCTCGGGTTGCCTGAGGGTGGCTGTCTGGGGAAGACTCAATAGGATGGGGGCACTCCTGGAAGATCACATTGTGCCCAGAGGCAGCTGGTCTGGCAAGAGTTCTAGGGCACACAAACTGAACCAGCCATGGAGTAGCCTGTTCAAAGGTGTAAGTCTACCTGAAAGCACGCAGGATATATGGGGAATGCCAACAGAGGAGGCTTAGAAATGCCTCCTAGAATTTCACCTGCAACTGAAGCCTTGATAACAGCAAATGAGAATAAATAAATCCTTTTCCAGGATAGCCTCTCCAGAGACCTGCTTAGTCCTGGCTTTATCATGGTAGTCACAGTTTACAAAGACTTACTAAGACATGGTGATTCGTACTCGGTCGTGGGCATCGCACTTGTTGAAACGCTGGAGGCTCCTTCAGCTGCTGCCAGAAGGAAAGCAAAGGAGAAAAGATGAGCACATTAACCAGCTCAGGTTGGAAAATACAACATAAAACAGACATAGGGAAGGGAAGGAGAAGGACATGGGCTTCAGTGAAGAAGGTTTTGCCTCTTTATCCTGCTTCCTGCCCAGAATCAGAGCACACCTGCACTCTAGCACAGCACTGCAGCTGGTCTCCAACCCTCCAGATCTGTAATATCCATTTTCCCTGAAGCCTCCTTAGACCTTCTAATATCCCACTTTCCCCCAGCCACAGCGTGCACCTTGGAGTGTTGCAGTATGGGGTGGCTGAGGGACACCTGCTTGGGAGAAGCACGGGCTGCTGTGGTCCCTGTGCTAGCACCAGCCTGTCCCCTGCTGCAGAAGGAAGGGAGACACGGAAATATCTCCTCCTGTACCATCGTGGGCAGTCCAGTTTGAGTTCAGTCAGGTGAAGTGTCTGCAATGGCCCTCTGAGATGTAGGAAAAACATGGCCTTACAACTATAGTAAGGGTTTCTACTGCATGCAGGCAGAGGGACCCCAATGAGCTGTTGGTCCAGAGACCTAGCAAAGGTTGAGAAAGCCATATCCAGTCAAACCATCTCTGAGCTAATAATTCGGAATATGATAGAGGAATTCAGATCCAGCTTGATATCACTGAAGACTCCAAAACAATGGTTCAGGTTTGACTTCAGTTCAGGGAAACAAAACTTAACAAGACCTTTGCCCAAACCTTTTGTTTTGAGTTTGTCATTTTCCAAGTAACTGTAAATAAACTGAGGCTGTCCTGCAGGAGGTGCCCCCCTGGGGTTACCTACTGGTGTTCTGCTTTGTGTTTTGAGCTGAGTGGCCACCAGCAAGGTGAGAGCTTTTCTTTTGCCTGCTGCCAGCGTGGGACTAGGTCCCCAGGCAGCCTTCTCCAGGGCAGGGTCTGAGTGCTCCTCATTCTTTTCCCTACCTCTGCTAGGACTTGCTGAATGACCTTGGCCAAGCCCATAATTTCTTTTCTGGGTTAATGTGTACCCTCATGGAAGCACTGAAAAGAATAATTAAAACCTGTGCATGACCTGTGGAAGAAAGTGCTGCAGAGCACAGAGCATTGCTTCACATTTATAGACTTTGCAGCCTGCAGACGAGCTGTCAAAGCTAACCCATCTTTAAGCATCTGGTAGGTCTCAGCTAGTGCTGATACACAAAAGCAGGTGATATTCTGACGGGACAAGAGCTGCTCACAGGTCTCATTTACACCTGGGTTTTTAGGCAGCCACTCCAATTAAAGGGGCAGCAGAGCCAGATTTCCTGCAAAAAGCACCTCATAAGAGTTAACCAGGCTACAGTGAGCCTCTTCAAATGGTCTTTTACCTCAGTAATTGAAGTAATTGAAGGCCAAGAAACCATGGCCCCCTGTCACTGCCATTCAGGAGAGCAGCCTGCAACTCACTCACATTTAGGGTGGATTTGTAAATAGCTGGCAAAAGCACTCCTCTTAAGAAAGATGCTGTGATCAATCATATTGTGTAATTCTCATTAGCATTAATCAATTCCAGCTCTTTATGCTTTTTGGATGATACAAGGGAGCCCTCCTTGTTTTTAAAGAACAAATCACCATCAATGGGCAATACGTTTAGAGAAAAGAGTGGGGGGAAAGGCAGGGTATGGAAGCTGGAGCGTAAGAGAAGAGCCCTACCTGCTGAGCAGGAACGCTGGAGCATGGTGGTGAAGAAGAGCACGGCGAGGGCTGCCCAGGGCTTGCAGGAGAAGAGCTTCATGCCGGGGGTGCAGCTCCCACCCGAGCACAGGTCAGCTTGCTGTTCTTGGCAGCTCTGCTTCTGCAAAATCCTCGACAAACTCAGACGGCCGGTCTGAGGGTGGAGCAAAAGAGCTTCCTGCTGCCAGGACACCTTGAACTTCCCCACCACAACAGGGTGAAGAAGGAGAAGGGCTCGGAGCAAAACAGCCCCAGCAGGAGGTGGGTACGGGCGCTGAGGCAGCAGGGGGAGGGCCCCT
This sequence comes from Anas platyrhynchos, assembly GCF_047663525.1. NCBI lineage: Eukaryota > Metazoa > Chordata > Aves > Anseriformes > Anatidae > Anas > Anas platyrhynchos. The sequence goes on from NC_092587.1 coordinate 59,708,850, forward strand.
GAAGGTCAAACCTGGAGGTTTCTCCCCAGGGCCTGCTGCAGCCTGAGGGAGAAAGCCCTCTGGATCCAGACCTTCCCAGAGGGGTCCTCAGGCAACTTCTGTCGCCTGAGTCTCTGCTTGATCCTGCAGAGATGGGCTAAAAGAGCTGTTGAAGTGCTTCTGGTGGTGGCTTGGTCTGATGAGCACCACACATCGCTGCAGTTCCACAGGCTGTTGGCTCTGCGTGCCCCTGGCTGTGACCCATCACAATGTCCTTCCCAAAGAAAGCTTCAGGCATTAAATCAGGAAGAAAGCCTCTGTCAGAGGTGGACTCTGTGGGGAAAACAGGTTGTTGGTGCTCTCCACCACGGCCAGAAATGATTCTGGGTGTTGATGTGGAAATAAAGGCATCTGGAGCCCGCCTGGGATGGTCAGCTCTCCTGTGGGAGGTGAGGGAGAAGGCATCTGTGGCAACCATCTGAGTAGGATGGGCAGTATCTAAAATTTTTTCTTCCATCCACACTGCTAAAGTCAGCAAGCAGTGGCATGACAGGCTTCCAGTGGGAACTGCAGTGAATGGGATGTGATGGGGGTGCTGGTATAAAAATAAAAATAATAATAATTAAAAAACCCTGAGAAACATTTGGTTTCCCTTTGTTTAAGAAAAAGCTCAGGAGCAAAACATATGAGGTTTCAGCCTTGACCAGTGTCCCCCTTGCTGTCCTCCCTGGTGCTCTGCTCCTTTGCAGGTATTTGCATGTAGGCACAGAAGGATGCAGGCACCAAGGGGCTCCCCTGGAGAAAGACCTCCCTGAGCTGCAGAGGAGTGCAGGCCAGCCCAAAAGGACACACTTGCCGTCCTTGCCTCCCTGTTTTGGTGTCAACATGCCTTCAGGACTGGAGGAGTCACGGGCTGCCGACAGCCAGTCCATGGCAGCCGCCTCCCACCTCTGCTGGTGTGCATGGCCCTTGTCCTTCATCTGACACCCCAGGAGTGCCTGATGGCATGTCCTGTTCAGCTGGCAGCTGCCTGGGTGCATGACCCCAGCCAAGGTGGCTCTCAGCCTGGATAGACACGGGGCACAGCAGGAGAGGTGCTGAGAACGCACTCCTACTGCTCAGGGTTGCTTGGAGGTAGCCCGTAGGACAACCTTCATATCAGCCTGATATCAGTGTCTAAGTCCTTTTGTGCTAATTTTCTTTAATTCATGCTTTTATCTGAGCGCTCTGTTGCATCAAAACTAAACTAAGACTCAACTGTTTTACTCTGGGTAGGAACGATGCTCTGCTCGCTTCCAGCTTCACCAGTCCTTCCTGAATTTCTCAACCATGCCTCCTGCTGAAAGCTAATCTGGCATTTAATTTTGCAGAAATAATGAGTACAAGTGTTCTGTGCAGCGCAACATGTTTGTGGGACAATGAAAGAAGATGAAACTGCCCTGCTGTTATGTGAATGAATGAAATATCTTCTGAATTTTAACTACTACCTAAATACTCTGACAGCTTGCAGGTAAGCCTGCCCATTTTAAGGGATACTGAAAATACTTTATATAATTAACATAAAGTATTTATTTTCCTTTATAACAATTTTTCCCTCTGTAACACAGAAAGTGCTGCTCCAAAGTCTTCTGAAGCAGTGAAAGGCTGTGTTTTGCTTCAGTGATTTTTGGATAGAACTGGAAATGAAGGCTTTGCTCCATAAGTTTGGGCACAATGGGAGCCCTAGAAAATCATCTCCTGACACAGATTTGGATTTGTTTCATTTCTTATGTGTAATGCATTCATATTTCAGTGCTGTGACTGTCTGTGGAGCGGTAAGACTCTCCAAGCTGTCCCTAGCTTGGTCCCTACGCATTGTACCAACTCCAGTCTGTGTGAGGATGCCTTGCTGTGTGACATGGCCACAGCACCAGCAGAGAAAGGGGTCTCCTTCAGCTTGTGCTGTCCTGTCCATGCAGTTCTCAAGGCATGACTCGGTTTACCCTAAAACCGTGTCCCTCCCTACCTCTCTCCTTAGAGACTGTTCCACAGTGTGTAGGGCTGCTGGTCAGCTTTTTCTGATAATTACTAAGAAGGCAATACTTCACACACAAACCAATCGTGTGTTTTGTGCCACAGGGAGAGCTTCAGCATTAAGTTTCTCTGCTGAAGAAGGTATTACCCTTGACATACCACTACCAGGCGTGTCTCTTAGGGAATTATTACCTTTTATCGTACACACGCATTCTCATTCTGTCTATATATACATATGTATGTTTTCTGTTTACATGTGCAACATGTTTATGTTTTGTGTTCCCAAGGGAAATCTGATTGCTGCTCCAACCCTGTTGTATCCCTGCAGTGACCAACACTATGGTAACTGAGCGGTAGCACTCTGTTTAGCTCAGGGCAAAGCACACAACCTTGCTGTTTTTATTTGAGGTGAATTTAACTACACCCTACCCTGATTTCTGTGTACCTGAGGTGCTTCCCTGCTCAGCTGCTGCAACGGGGTGTAGCTTGGGTGAAAGCTCACACATTAACATGTAGTGTGGCCAGCCAAAACCTCCTGTGTGGTGGAGCTGAGCATAGAGTGGTTACTGAGATGCTGATCCCAGTGACACATAGAGCTGCATGAAACTTCCCTAGGCTGCTGAAAATCGTGACACCCCTGCAGTTGCCTCTTTGGGATCTCCCTTAGCTTTGCATATTGACAGAGCAGTCTATGGCTGGTTGATAATTCCCAGCTGACAATTCACAAGGACTCTGCTCAACTTACAGAGGGGATCGTGGTACTATTAAGCCAATGAGTAGGCTAGGTGGTCTGACCTACTGGTGAGATCTACCTTCAAAACATGGCTTTAAAAAGCTGGTAACTTTAGGCAGATCGATCCAAGTCAATTATTTGTCCATCAGGGAGGGGACTATTTTGATTAGCATATTCATTGATGGGAAAAATGGACTTCTACGCTAAAAATACCTGTAAACAGGGGATTTGAATTATAGAACCGGGTGAACGGGAGAAAAAAAAAATAAAAACCACTCAGATTTTATTATTTAAAAAGAAGGGGAGAGAGTATATGCTTTCTGTTTGCACAGAGGAAAACAGCCTGAGTGCTCAAAAAAACCGCCACAACTGTGCCCTTTGTCGTTACCAGCCCCAGTTGCGGTTACAATTACACAAAAGTTGGGTTTGTGGCCGCACCATGCCCCAGTGCTGTTGCTCTGGACCCCCTCCCAGGGCAATGAGCCTGCTGAGGGGGCTGGAGCCCTCCCTGGTTCCTGCTCCTCTGAATGGCACCAGCTGTAGTGCCTGCTGTCAGTGGTGATAATCTGATCTTTAATAATATGATTATTATGAAATACTGTTCATACTTATCCATGCCAAAGGCATGAAATAGGAGAAATACTTTCTACTACGATTGTCTGTCTGCAAAGAGGGACACAAGAGCACGGAAGAGGGCTTTAATCCTGTGCTCCATGTTTACTCGCTCCTCAGCTAGCTGTTCTGAGTGGCTGGCACAGCAAAAATTGCTCAGGTGATGAAGTGTGCCTGGGTTTCCCTCCTGTCCCCTCACCCCAACAGCTCTCAGGGGACCACCAGGCATAACTGTGGCACTGGGTAAGAGCAGCGCAGGCTGACTGCCACGCAGAGCAGAAGCGAGTCTGATGCATTAAATGAGCGTGACAGTGGTGCTGGGGGAAGAACACACTGCGGTTTCAGAGACAGGGAACAGTCTGAGAGGCTGTTTTATTTTATTGTGTCAATACAACTCAGTCAGGAGCTGAATGGTGAATCCTGTTAGTTAGCATTAAAGTGTGGGCTGCTGGGCAGTGTCTTTTCTCACCCCACCTTCTCCTCAGCCCTGCATGGTGCATGTGGTACTTTTGCATGTGATGAAGGGCCGACAGCAATGGCTTCGCTCCTGCCTTTTCAGGGAAGTCCCACTTTCCCAGCAGACGGTGCTAAGTTTCACCTGGCTTTAATCTCTTCCACTGGTAGCATCCATAAGGAAAGCTGAGCGCACTGACAAGAGGAGCAGGGTGCAACCAAGGCAGTGAGGCCAGGGAGCACCAGGCCCAGCTCAGTGCCATGGCCCTGCTCCCAGCACCAGCAGCAGCTGAGCAACATGGAAGTTTTAGGCCCTCCCACCAGAGTTGCTTTATGTTTTTTCTATACCATATATACGGTTCATTTTGGGTCACGCAGCTTGAGGCAGATGGATTTCAGAAAGCGGCAGGAACCCTCTCACAGTAGTTGACCTGGGCCGCTCCTAGTTGGTTTTGAATGGAAAACCTCTGTGCTAGAAAGCTCGCTATTGTTATAGGCCTTTGGTATTGTTCCCTTGGACAAGTTGTACCCTTGTCAGGTCAGGGCTGCTGGGCACCTACAAAAGCCTGGCCTAAGAAAGCATTTCTTTAGGGGACACTTTGCAATTTACTTGTAACCATGCATTTTAATTAGCTCTTCTTCCAAGCTAGGACTTAGTAGTGACCCTACTACCCTTAGTAGTGACCCAGCTGCTCTTATTTAATGAAACAAAACCTGTCTCCTCTGACCTCAGTGGGAGCTCTGCCACTGGTTTTAGAAGGGGCAGCATTTCTCTCTGGAGTCCTCTCTTCAGCAGCTGGAGCGGGCAAAGGGCCACAAAGCCACCTTTCCCCATCAGGTTATTTCAAGCAGTGAGAATGAGGTTCCTGCTCGCTGCACTGCCCCGAGCTAACAGAGCTCTCCTGGCAGGGCCCCTTGCCCCTGAGCCTCCTCTTTGCCATACAGCTCTGGCAGTCCCTTGGCTGGAGTAAAATCATTAACCTCTCCTTGTTTCCCTTTCCTTTGCTGCACTGCTGCTGGTGAGGAAAAGAAAGCACAGGAGTTTTCTGCCTTCCTGACGACTGACACTGCACCCAGTGCTGCAAATGACCTTTTATTGGTTTATGGATCCCTGCGTGCAGCAGGTTTCAAAGGCTCTGGCTTGTTTTCGGGTCATCGGGGCGGTGTGAGCTGGCGTGCCCCGTCTGTTATTAGTCCCAACACACCGTGTGCCACCGGCTCCGGCAGCAGACCCAGCAGGGAGGTGGGGACCCAGCCAGAAAGCACCGGGTCCAGACCACCCGGGGGTTGCTCTGGGGCGGGAAGGTTTCCTTCCTCTGGTCCAGACCGGTGCAGACCTCAGCAGAGAAGGTCTTCTGCTCCCAGTGGTGCCAGAGCCCAGCCTGGCTGTCTCCATCCAGCAGGAGGCTGAGCCTCCAGGAGAGGAGTGTGGCACCTGCGAGCCCTGCAGCTCCGTGCCCGAAACGGGGAGCGTTTTCATGCCGTAACACCGCTGGAAAATAGAGAGCAGAGGAAGCGTGAGTGATTGTTCTGTTAACTGTTGTTTGGCCAAATCAAACAAAATTGCTGTGTGGGGGTGATGACGGGGGCACGGCTGACAGCAGGTCCATTTGGGAAAGCCCCCTATATCCACAGGAGGTGGATGGAGTGAGCATGCCCCTCCTTCCACTGCATGGGAAGGAAAACAGATTTTCTCACTGAAAAGAAGTTTTTCTTCTTATTTGTCTTTTTTCACCCACATTCCAAATCAAGAGGAAAGTGAGCCTTACGGGGTTTTCACTGATTGATTGCTAAGGAAAAGTAGAAGCCAGGATTGGGATGGACTGAAACATTTTAAGTAAAATATTTCCAGATATTTCATTTAAGTTTTGATCTTTTAATTCTAATCCTTTAACATTTTTTATGGAAGTTAACTGTGAATATAAAAGTAAAAGCTGCTTTAAATTACATTCTCTCCACACTTTTCAGTCTAAATAAGTTAAGATGGGACATTTTGATGTTCTTTTAAACTTTTTGAAAAGCAGAGATGGGGAATTTTTGACGTTTTTGCATGAGTACTGTGGATGTGGGTGCAGCTTTTGGGTCTTTCTCATGTGAAAAATATATTTTGCTGAAAAATGTCCAACCAATATCAATGTTTATATCCTTACTCAAGCCACTGCAGCTGGCACACGATAAGTTTTATTTTAACAAGCTATTAGTTTAATATACCTTATTTTCAGCATTTTAAATCATTTAGTGAATGAGTAGAGTAAGACAAGGAAAACAAATAGGGCAATTGTGCAAATACAAACTAGTAACTAAGGTACTGCTGTTAAACAGCCTTTAATACCCTGCAAAATGTTTCTATCATATTTAAGAGGAGTCCTTTATGCATTATAAAATACATAATTAGAATCCACATTAAGCTGTAAAAAAAAAAAGGGTTGCAATACAAGTTAAGAATACTCATCTTCCCATCCTGGTCAACACACAGAAGTGAAGTTATATAGGGATTTTTGTTCGCTATTTAAGAAATGTTGGTTTGCTACTACGTTCTCAAAATGAAACACAAACAAGAAGTGTATCTATTTGCATGTTTTTCTCTGGGCAATAATAATCACTGTGTTTGTGCATGCAAATTAGTTAATTTTGTGCAAGAATGACTACAGGCAATTTGTACGTTCAAATTACCCAAGGTAAACAAAGAGAAGCATATGGACAAAATGAACTTTTATGGAATGCATGATATTTCATTTATCCTCTTTTGAAAAGAGTTTGTAGGGAAAAATATTTTTTAAACATTAATTTTTTAAAAAATAATTTAAACAATGTAATCCTCTTCTCCCTATTCCCACATAACACACTTTGTATGCTTCTGCAACGCTATGTTCACACTACCAGTGCAAGTAAAAAAAAAAAAATCTGGCCTCTGTCACCTGCCTTAATTGCAAGGTGCAATTAATGAGTCTTCTTCTCTGTATTCTGGAAGACAAAGAGAAACTCTGTGAGTGCCTCACAGAGTGCCTCACAGCGATCCCCATGTTCCTGCAGTGCTCAGCACCTTCCAGTACCTCCCTGGGAGAAGAAGACCACGCTGCTGCTGAGGCCCCTGGAGACATCTGGGCAGGAGGAGGCCACCCAAAATGGCCTCGATCTTCCGCAGTGAGGAGATGAGCCTGATGCAGCTCTTCCTGCAGGTGGAGGCTGCTTACTGCTGCGTGGCTGAGCTCGGGGAGCTGGGTCTGGTCCAGTTCAGAGATGTGAGTAGTGCCTTGTAGGCATTCTGGGTCACTGGAGATGTTCCCCAGGTGTTTGTTTGTCATTCCCCAAAGCTCTTGTGAAGGAGATGATGAACATCACCTCTACAGGGTGGTAGAAGAACCCCTGGAGAGAACAGGACCTCCACAAAGCTGATCATATGGCCAAGTGCCATGCCGAGACCCGACTGGTCCCTGAGTCCCCACCCAGTGCTCTGTATGCCCTTGGGACAACTCTCTCCACCACCAGAAAATGGGGGGCTCCCAATGAGAGTTCACCTATGACTGCTGCCTATGTCACGTAAGTCTGGGTGGAAATGGGCTGGTAAGGCCACGATGTCCTCATCCACAAGGAAATGGACAGTATTGCCCTGCCATTAGGAGTCCGTAAGATGTCCGTCTGTACCAAAGGTGTTCATTCTCTGCTGATGTTAAAACAGGTGCTCAACCTTATGCCTGTTTTCCCTCCTGTTTTTAGCTGAATGGGAATGTGAACAGCTTCCAAAGAAAGTTTGTGAATGAAGTGAGAAGGTGCGAATCCTTGGAGAGGATCCTGCGTAAGTAAACGCTTGTCAAGTGCAGTCGGCTCTGCACCAACTGGCGGTGTGGGATTAATGTCTTTGTTAAGTGCTCACATGCTGTGGGACAGAATTAGTGGCAAAATGGCAGTGTTTCCATCCGAGCTCCTGGAAATGTTTTGCATGCATCAGCTAATTAACGCTTCACCCCATATGGGCAATAAATCGTCGCCCCTGTTTTGAAAATGGTTAACTGAACTGAAAGCAGGATAATTAGCATATAAAAAATCACAAGATAAATCTGGCTCTGGGCAGGAGTCTCAACCCAGATAGCCTGACTCTTACCCCAGCGCTGTGGCCAAGTGCTTCAGCCTGGGGACAAATCCTAAAAACACAGGCAGCCAATTTCATGGAGCTTGGTTTCCTATGGAGATGTGTCCTTTGAGCTCTGCTGTCCCTCACGACACCAGCACCCACCATGACAAGGACAGCACTTGCCATTGCTAGAGCAGAGAAGCAAACCTGAGCTAGCTGCATGCCTTGTTCACAGCCCCAAGCGAGGCAGTGCCCCACCACCCATTTGTGCCAGGGCTCAGGGCTGTCTGGGTCAAGGGGTGGGAAGTAAACCACAAGATCACACTGTGGAAGGATTCAAAGCCATGAAGTCAGTGTCCTTGGCCTTTTTACAGCTTGTCCCTGATGCTTTTCATGGTTCAGCTGTGCTGGAACTGCTTTGTGTCTTCTGGGTGTGTTTCTTACTGCAAGGTCATATCTGAAAGACAAATGCTTGGTAAAGCCAAACCAGGCTGGTCCTGTTGCTTACATGCCGAGGGATAACTCAGAAATGCCCCTGCATGTCCAGTGTTCTTTCCTTGCAGGTTTTCTGGAAAATGAGATGGAAGGCATTGTGGAGATCATTAAACCAGAAAAGTACCCAGAGACGCCCCTGCCTCGGGAAATGATTGATATGGAGGTACAGAATATGGGCCAGGCCAAGAAAGAGGGAAGGGGACATGCATCAGGGTGTCTGGGTAACATGCTAGATGCAGACCCCCCTGCAAGAAAGGTCCTGATAACTGAGACCAGCAGAGAGCTCCCTGCTTGCAGAAGTGCTCTCCAACTTGCTGTCTCAGCAGTTAGGTCACGGCTGGTCTTGTTGCATGCTCCTAATGGCGCCCAGGCTTTTCACTATCCCCTGTGAAAGCTCTGGTCCAATATATTAGGAGGAAAGATATCGCTCTCACCAAAACCCCTCCATTATCTGTAGGAGAAAGAAGGGTTTGGGCGATTAATCAGGAGGCGTGATGTTAGAACCAGCTTCACTGCATAAAACCCAAAGGACTGTCTGTCCTAGTGGGAGTATGGCTGAGTCATGGCACTGCCTGACGTTGTGCCATGACGTTGCTTTATTCTAGCCCAGCTGGAAGATTATAGAGATTTATAGACTGGGTCACTTTTAAATTCTGCAGGCGCAGGTAACAAGGAAGGAAAATCGTGCTTCCCAAGGGGTTCAGCTTCACAGGAGCAAGGCGGTTGCCTGGTCTGTTCTTAGGCCCACATCCTCAGCTAAGTTTTGGTTTGTAGGTAATGAACGAAAGAAAAAGGCCTTGTTGTAGGCTCCTTTTGTAGTCAGTATGCATAGTCAGTCCACCTAGGGCCCAAGATGTTCTGTGGGGAACCACAGAGACACTGAGACAGATGGAGGTATCTACAACAGGCACCTGTTCATTTGCCTGCGTTTTGGTCAGGTGAATTTTGGCCTTAATGCCAAAATAGGACAAAATACACAATGGTGGAGGTGGCAATAGGAAAATGACATTAATCAGTGTCTTCCTACAAACTCAGTGCTTACTTAAAGGCCACATTTAATATACTTCTCCTTAAACAAACAAACAAAAAATAAACAAATAAGCCAACAATCTGATGTTTAAGATTTGATATCAGCATGGTAAAGGCCAATTGAGCTGCTACTGAGTTTTTTTCTGGATGTGGTTGGATCCTAAACAGACAGTGCTGGAGAAACTTGAGGCTGAGCTGCTGGAAGCTAACCAGAACCAACAAACACTGAAGCAGAACTTTCTTGAGCTGATGGAGCTCAAACATCTGCTGAAGAAAACCCAGGACTTCTTTGAGGTGAGAGGCCTCTTTGATCTTCCAGTAAAGATGTGGAAGGTTCCTAAAAATATTGATGTTTCCATTTGTTGTGCGTTGCTGCTATTGATTTTAAGCAAATCACAGCGCTCCTTAACACAATTCAGTAAGATGCATTTGCAAAAGTATCTCGGTCATTTTGGTGTCTGAATCTCTCTGATTCAGTGGGGCTCACAAGCTTGGCTCCCAGTTCTCTTTGAAAATAGGGTTTATGCTTTTCAGTTGCTAAGAGATATTTTAACTTTTTTTTCCCTTTTTCTTTTTTTTTTTTCCTCTTTCTCTTTCCCTTGCTCTAAATCTCTGTGGAAAGCTGCCTTTGGGGTGAAAAATGTCAGGGGAAAGATATGAAAATAGTTTTCAAATGGAGAATGTTGAGTTGTTTATAAAACCAATTTATTTATTTATTTATTTTCAGGCAGAAACCAACCTGCCAGATGATTTCTTCAGCGAAGACACATCTGGCCTGCTGGAGCTGAGAAGCACTCCCGCTGCAGCTGCCAAGCTGGGGTGCGTACTGGTGACAGCCCCTAGCTTGACCAGGCTTCCCACCTGCACCACAGTGCTATGACACCCATACACGTCCTTCAGCCAGGCTGCCTGCCAGCCTCTTCAGTGGAGCTGATTGATCAGGGTGAAGGAATGACTGTCCTCTGAAGTTATCATCAAAACCATGGTCCGGATATGGGTCAGTGGAACAAAGGGCCTCTTACTTCCAGGCCACCAATTTCAGTGAGCCCTTAGAAGGTATTGACTGAAAACCATCTTGCTTGTGACTTCTCATGTTTGGCTTCTGGACTCAGAAGCTGAGAGTCAGGAGAGCAGGCACAGAGGTACTGATGGTAATTTGGCAGCCAACATAGACTCAAACCCTTACGTTTACCTCAGCTAGGTGTGTTTACACACGCTGATGGTTTTGTCCCAGGTGGATGTTTTTAGCTGTTAATGCTGGTCTTTTTGCAGCCCTGATCAGCTCTGGTATGGGCAAAACATGTGCCTGCAGAGACCTTGCCTTGAACAGCTGAGCCCTGGCTATCACAGACTAAAAAGCACGAAATTGTAAACCTGAGTGTGCTACAGGTCCCAGAAGGCTTTGAATGGTCTTGTAATTTATCTTTTAACTCTGCTCAGATTCACAGCAGGGGTTATAAAGAGGGAGAGGATGATACCCTTCGAGCGTTTGCTGTGGCGAGCCTGCAGGGGAAACATCTACCTGAAGTACACCGAAATGGACACTCCCCTGGAGGACCCCGTGACGGTGGGTACCAACCTGCTGTTGCTTCTTCCTTGCAGAAGCTGAACCAGTGCCCTGGCTGGGGCAGATCTGGGGGCCTGAAGGCAGCCTTCAGATGAAAGGCAGGAGAGTTTGAGGGGGGGACAAGGTTTCTTTTGGTACCACCTTCCCCTTCTGCCATTATCAAGGTGGTTTTTCTGTCCTGCCTGGTGGCCACCAGGGAGGTGGGCTGTGACCAAAGAGGGTCAACTCCCCTGGTGTCTCCAGGGTGAGCCCTGGGGACCTCCTGTCCCCTACCCCTCTGCTCCACGTTGCTCCTTCTCCCAGAGCCACCATCCTTGCCTGGTCTCTGAAACAGCACCTAGGAAAAATGTTGATCGTGAAAAAGTAGGGCTGGGGGAAAACAGCACACCACTGAAGAGGCTGTCTTAAAAACAAACAAAGAAAGAAAAAATCATTTTCTGCACCTGATTCTTTGCCCTGGGTGCTTTAAATTCTGCTTGAATTGCGTTGCAGAGAGAAGAGGTGAAAAAGAATGTGTTCATTATCTTCTATCAAGGAGAGCAGCTCAAACAAAAAATCAAGAAGATTTGTGACGGGTAAGGCAGCCCGTGAGCAGGTCGCGATGACTCTTGCGGAGGTGTTTGCCTGTCAGCATGGGCTGGCCGAGCTTGGAGCAGGAGATTAGATCTCTGCTCTCCGTCCATCAGCAGTACCACAGAGCTCCCTTCTGCTTCTCACTTCTGTTGCTCCTAATCATAAGGGATATACATCACCTCGGTGCTGGGAAATTGAACTTCTAAATTTTCCAAAGTGACTTAGAGATGGTAGGAGGTTGAGAGGTTTTTAACTTGGGACATCTTAAAGGGGACTCTTTTTTTTTTTTTTTCTTAAAGAAATATTTGGCATCCTTCCCCTGAAAATCAGGGGCCCTAGCAGATATTGCAGCTTGTGCACTTGGAGCATGCTAATCCCCAGACTGCTCCCAAGCCTTTCAGCATGAAAAGATGATGCTGTAGTTTGCTCCCCCCTTTCCCAAGGCCTTTGGGCAGTGTCTGTGTAATCAGAGACAGAGCCCAGAGAAATGAAAGCTTCATACAGCCTGACTTGTTTCCACCCTGTTAAGCATCTTGAAAAGATAATTCAGGTTGAATATTTTGTTACTCTTTCATAACACTGGTGACCGATGGGCTTTGTTGCGGCGTAAATCAGATTTGATGAGGGGATCTGTCTGCTGTTACCGGATCCATTTGAGGCATAACCCCGCAGCCAAGTGAGGCCAGCCAAGCGCCTACAGGCTGCAGAAGTTCAGGGGGATGGAGCCAGCAATTTCTCTTGCCCAGCCTGTGCGCTTGGGGCAGGCCTTTCCTTGCCTCCTGGGTTTAATCAGAAGGGCAGTCCATTCAGCTGGGAGCACTGACTTCACCCCAGATCAGCCCTGTGCTCATCCTCAGGCCATGTAAGGTGGGCATCTCTCTGCATAAAGCAGCTATAGGGGCATGGAGAGCTGGGGGAAGGCTCTCAGGTCACTCCTATCTGACCCTGAACCTCAGAAAAGGGGGGAGTTTTGCAATCAACACTGGGCAGGATCAGTCTGCTGCCAGTTGTCTTTGGGCAAGCCTCATTTTCTTTCTGTATTACAGTTTCCTGCTTGTGTCCCACTTCTTTGCTTGCTTTTTTGGCACTGTTCAGTGCATTTCTCCCCTTCTGTACTCCTGGGCAATCGCTGGCTGTGAATGCTTCCCATTGGACTTGCCCCTGTGCCGATGGCCTAGCAAGTTGCCAGGGCATACAGTTAGAGTTGGGGTTGCACACAAAGAGCTGAGGGCACTTGATTTTGGAGGACTTTTTTTCCTCTGCAACATTTTAGACTCCCTGCAGTCAAAATACTTTTTTTTTTTTTTTCTGGGGTAGAAGAACAGACAATATGATGCCTGCCAGCATTTTCATTGCTTATTGAACCCAGAATCTTACCAACAAGAGGCGTGACCCTCTGCAGCAAGGTGCAGCAGGGAGCCTGCAGCACTGGCAGTGTGAGAAGATCTTTACAGGGTGGGCAATGACATGACACGTATGCTGTTATGATGTGGATGTGGTGGTAGGTTCACAGAAAGTATGCTAGCTTCTCTCAGCCTTTTGAAACTGAAAGGAAACATACCCACCTAAGACAAATCCACAGGATGTCCTTTGCAGTGCTAGCACACAGGTTTTCCTTTATTGCCAGATAATCAGGCTACACTTGAAATCCTCCTTTATGTCCTTTCTTCCTCCCTTTCAATTTATTTATTTTTTGCTTGCTATTATGCAGTATGTGTCTGTTTTGCTAAGTGTCTGTTTTTTAAAATATATTTATCCTATGCATCTCCTTTTGTGCTCTGTGGGCCATCAGCCATCCCTGATACACAGGTCAAGACATTTTGGTCTGGCCCATCTTTAAGGCAGGGTTAACTATACCTGAAGCAGATGGCTGTGTCATTCCAGCCCCCGCAGGACATTTCTGCTTAGCACTAAGTCATCATTCATGACAAGTAAATATCCTGCAAAAATCACGGGATTGATATAAGCCAGTCTCCTGCAAGGCAGGCTAAGATTTGTTTGCAGAGCAGTGTGCCTCAGGTTACGCCTGTAGTCCCTGCTTGACTCTAATTGGTAACATTAGTCTGCCAATTTCATGAGCATTAAGACCATGCACAAATTTATTAGTGAGAGGTGTAGGGGAGCAGGGAGAAGGAAAATGTAAGAAATTTTCTTTTCCTCCTTTTCTTGCGGCTGCCTCGGTGCTAATGTGAATACTAAACTGGGTTTATCAATGTAAGGATTCCCTGCTGAATTCTCCTGGAGCTTTCAGAGATGTCTGTGCCATTAGGGCAAAGCTGATATTCGGTATGCAAAATGGCTGTTAAAAGATCAAAGCAACACTGCTGCAATAACGTTATTGGAAACGGGGGAACTGTACAGCACGGAGGAGTAAGCTTTCAAGTTTGATTAAAAATCCTTATTAAAGATGAACTAAGAGCTGTGAAGAATAAGAAGATGGAAATAATTAGGTAGGGTGAATAACCTTTGGAAAGGAATACCAGGTGTTGAGTGAGCAACGATTCGATTCTGGAAAGGGAAGTTTAGCTGAAGAGTGTGTGCTGTCATTATACGCAGCTCTGAGCTGATCTCTAGGAAACTGCTGCTCGTTTTGTTCAATTTGCAACTGTCCTCGCTTGTGTGTGTGCTGGAAATGATTCTGAGGACCAGGTGGTGGTATATGCTGTGCTCAGATGAAGCCAGAACGTGATGTTTATCTGAACAGAGCATGCACATTTTTGTCTCTTAAGCGGGGATGGACCCCCATGACCCTGTTACATCTTCTTTTAATTCGTCACACTTGCACAAAGGCAGCCTTTCAGCTACCCTGCCTCAGCATAGCTCCACTGCAGGACGGCAGCAGCGTGTTGCACTCAGAGGGGTGTGGGGGGGAAGATCTGGTGCTCCCTTCTGCACCATCTCCCCCTCTGTAAGGAGGCACAATCTCTTCCTGCAGACCTGTAAAGAGGTGTGATCTCTTCCTGCAGACCTGCTGGAGCAATACTGAAGGATGACATTTATAATGCCCTTGAAGTGGCAGGGCTGGCACAAGCACTAGATATCACTGAACAAACCAAGTAGGAAAAGAAAGAGAGGGATCTCTGCTATTTTAATTATTGCAACACCACTAGAATGACTTGCAGTAGTAAAGGTGGTCAAGTTGCATACTACAGGTAAAGTAGTGTATGATACCTGCATGGAGATAAGACCTTCACTTACACACAGGGAGCCTGCATTTGTCCTTATTATACCATACTAAACTAACCAGCTGAATCTCCCAAATGCAGTCTTGGGGGTAAGATAACAGAAAACATTTACCTGAGTCTGGACACTTACATACTGATGCTCATATTTAAAAACACCTGAGAGTGGTATATGTCAGATCAGTGTACAACCTCACCCATCCTTCCCTTGCTCCCAAGCTATTTAGCTGTACAGATGGACCAGAAGTCAAGAGGCAGCCGTATGATCAGCCTGCTTTTGTTTTACCCTGGAAATACAGAGGGTCTTTTTTATTTTATTTATTTATTTATTTATTTTTTACGGGGTAATTTACTCGCACAGGCTGCGTGCACGAAGGGCGTTTGCTTGCTGTGCAGCAGTAGCTGGGCTTTGCCTACCCCCAGTGACCGAGTGCGGGTAGTGCACTGGCAGTGACACGGGATTTTTCCAGCCTCGGTGCAAGAGGGACATCTGTTGGCCACCCCGTTAACCGGGCTGCCTTTGCCAAGGTTATTTTACTGTGGCTCCTTGCAGCCCGAGCAACTTCCCAGGACTTTAGCAGGGCATCCGTACTGTGGGCGTAAGGGAGGTGCCTGTATATTAGTGCTGAGCACTGTATAATATCTTGTGCCTTGTAGCAGCTGAGACAGGGAGTGGGTTTTCAGCTAGAACAAGCAAAAGGATGCTTTTTCTTATGAAGAGATTAATGTACCTTTTTGGACATTTCTGGGAGACCCATAACAGCTTTGTTCAGCAGTACATGGCACCAGGTGAAGGATAAAGTCCAGTTTCCCCAACTTTGAGCTGAGAAGAGTACAAAGGAAAAGAAAAAGTCAATTAAATAAATGATGCTTCTCACTTCTCTCTTCCTGAGGCTAGGTTTCGTGCCACAGTCTATCCCTGTCCAGAGTCCGCCACCGAGCGCCGAGAAATGCTTGATGGAGTGAACACAAGGATCGAGGACCTGAACACAGTAGGTGGCAATGGCTTTACCGGGGTCTGAACTCTGCAAGTGGACCTGCCCAGTTGCTTGTCCTGCCCAAACCCCTGTGGCCATGGCCAGGTCTCTCCGTTGCTCAGTCACATCCTGCGGCTGGGGCACAGGGATGAGCAGCAGTGTTGCTGCAGTCTCACAGCAGTCTCATGGAACTGAGCTCTGTGTGCAGGCTGTAGTACAACTATACCAGGTGCAGAAAGGGCTCAAGTGATTTTTTTAAGCTATATTACAATTAGGTTTTCTTTACCATGATAATCTATTTGAGGCTGTTAGTACACAAGCAATGGAAAACCAAGACTGCCTCTCTAGAAGTTCAAGTCTCCAACCTTTTTTTACCCCATCATTTAATGTAGGGCTGAAAATTACCAAGTTCAGTTGCTGTGAGTACTGAATGGCTTGTATATCCACATACTGTACCAGGACTTCATGCCTTTTAGAGGACTCTTACCTGTGACCTTTGCATTGCCACACATGACGATACCTGTGTCCTGAGGCAGGCGGGAATGGACACCCTGTTTGCAGTTGGCACCCTGCTGTAAACCCCCTTTGTGGATACCCTTAATATCCAAGCCTGCTCCTGAACTGACTTTCACTCATAACCATCATAGGCAGGAGTCTTCTTCAGCATTCCTAGACCATGCTGGTTATCCTCCTAACACAAGTGTCCCCTGTGCCCATTTATGCATCAGCACTGTGGTGTGGGGATCCCACCAGGACCACGGGCTGTAGCTCTATAAGCAGCAGCCACATAGCCCAGGAACTCCTGTTGGTCTCCTGAACACTTTCAGGGGCTTGGGGCAATGCAGGGAGAGCCATCAGCAAACAGCATCATGCACCTGGTGCCAAATGCGTCCATACCCAGACCTGCATACTCTGCCCACCAGTACACCTGGCTCTTTCATATGAACCAACCCCTTTCCACAGCCCTCCCCAACCTGCCTTCCCAAATAACTGCTGAGTAGACCATACTACCTGTGCCTTCCTATCTCGAGCACTGCCTGTGCTGTGCTTGCTTACAGGTGATAACCCAAACTGAGTCCCACCGCCAGCGACTGCTGCATGAGGCAGCAGCCAACTTGTGGTCCTGGGAGATCAAGGTGAAGAAAATCAAGGCCATCTACCACATCCTGAACTGCTGTAACATCGATGTCACCCAGCAGTGTGTCATTGCAGAGATCTGGTTCCCAGTGGCTGACGCTGGCCGGATAAAAAGAGCTCTCCATCAGGGAATGGTAAGAGGCCAGTGCTTCGGGTCCCCAAAGCCCTCACACAAACCACATTGCTCATATGTTGAGCATACGTTCAAGCTTTTGTCTGTTACTATAATGCTGGCCTCCCTTTTCAGCGTTAATTAAAGTTGAGGTTGTTGCATGATGGCTTGGCCTTGGGGAGTTTAAGGTCAGCATTAAATCTTAGTAGGTTTGTGACTGAACCACAAGAGTCAGCAGTGCTGGCAGTGTTGCCCAATTGAATCAATAGCACAGAAAATGGGAAAATCTGGACATTAGAAAAAGGGTTGAGATATAACACTTTTAAGTCCAACACTCATATTGCTGCCTGTGCAGCCTGGACAAAGGCCTTTGTGCTGTGGGACCAGTGCATTTCTGGTAGCCACCCTGACTGGGTCTGTCCTTGTCTCTGGGTCTGCAGGAGCGAAGTGGCTCTACCATCGCCCCTATCCTCACCGCCATACACACCAGGATGGCACCACCCACCTTCAACAGGACCAACAAGTTCACAGCTGGATTTCAGAACATCGTGGATGCATATGGGGTGGGCAACTACAGGGAGATGAACCCAGGTGAGAAACACTTGGCTACCTGTGCCAGGCATGCCAAAGCCAAAGTGAGGCCTTTGGGCTCTCATCAGCCTGAAACTGACTGAGAAATCGGAACCGTATTTTCTGCTGACAAGAATTGGCACTGCCTAGTGTATAAGCATGGATTTTCTCAGGTACAGAATCTGGCCCTCAGTCCTCAGTGGTTGGTTTTGGCAGGAATAATGAACAACACAAAAATAGAATGGGAAACAAATGGTGAGGTAGCAGATCTAAGGAAAAGATTTAAACTCACAAGGTGAATATAAGGTGAGCTTATTATCATGCTGAGGACAACAACAACAAAAAAGCACCAGAGAAAAGTGTAAAACAGTTGTAGAGAATCCCAAGGAGACCACTGAGAATGAACAGAAACTTGGAAATGGGAGCCTGTGGGAACAGATGAGGTAGACTCTAGGTGCTTAGACTTAGAAGACTGAGAAACACAATAGTAACCTTCAAGCACATTTTTTCTCTTGCAGAAAAGAATGCAATTGTCTGCACATCATGTTTTCCTTTTTTTTTTTTTTTTTCCTTTTATGATGGGATGAAATGAAGGCTAAACTGCAAGGAAGGTGGAGGTCAGAAAGTTGGAAAATCTTTCTAGTGGTAAAGCTAGTTCTGCACTAGATCTTGTTGCCTGGTGTGTAGGGGAGGGAGCAGGGAGGCCTTTAAGGACAGCAGCTGTGAAGAACGGCTTGAAGGGGTGGACTGCTCCTCTGCTGAGTCCCTTTTGTTTAGGAGTTGAGTGTCCTGTGTTTTCTTTCCTGCAGCTCCTTACACCATTATTACCTTCCCCTTCCTGTTTGCGGTGATGTTTGGGGATTGTGGCCATGGTGCCATCATGCTGGCCTTTGCGCTCTGGATGGTCATTAATGAGAAGAGCCTTCTGGCCCAGAAGAGCACTAATGAGGTGAGTACCAGGGAGCTGGTGCACCCCATCAGCTTAGGAAAAGGCTCGTTGTCCCCATTTGATAAAAGGAGCGTTCAGCTTCCCAAAGACTGAGCAGGGATCCTCTGAAGATGCCTGTGGGGCAGATGTTTGGTTACCAGCGCTGTGCCTCTCCCCCTGCAGATCTGGAACACCTTCTTCAGCGGGCGTTACCTGATCCTGCTCATGGGCATATTCTCCATATATACTGGCTTCATCTACAATGACTGCTTCTCCAAATCGTTCAACATCCTTGGCTCGTCTTGGCATGTCATCCCCATGTTTAAAAATAATACTTGGAAGTAAGTGGCTAAATGTGGGAAACAAGTGAAAACACACCAAATGGAGCACGTAGGCTTTAAAAGAAAGACAGAGTGACTGTGTGGGGAGGGAAAGAACACCCTGCTGTGGATGCAGTCATGAATGAATCAGAGGTTTTGTCTGACACACACAGACAAACTCACTATTGAAATGGAAATGTGGAGTCCCTGGGAACATGCCTGTTTGTTCAGGCACTGATGTGCATAAAAATCTGCAGGTGTCCAGGACTGATGCATAGAGAATTATTAGTGTGATGGCAGAATTATTAGTGTGAGGGCAGGGCCCACTTCCACACTCACACACACACACACACATGTGCACACAAACCCAGGATAATAACTGGAATCAGTGAGAGCCATCATGTGGTAGCCCTGAGCACATCTCATGTAAGTGTGCTGTAGGCTTATACCATGAGATTTAGCTGCAAAGGTTATTTCACTTTTCTCTTGTAGTAAGGATGTGCTTCTGGAAAACACAGAGCTGCAGCTGGATCCGGCAGTCCCAGGGGTCTACTCTGGAAATCCATATCCATTTGGAATAGATCCGGTAATTAAATTAAATTGCTCTAAGCTAATTTGTGTTTCGGTCCTGTTTCTACATATCAGGTACATCAGTAGCTCCCTACTCTCTCTCCTAAAGCCACGCTCTTCGCTTCTTTCTCTTTACCTGCTCTTTACACAATAGTTGTGATGCCTTTCTGTAGCATTCAAGGATATAAATACTCATCTTTTAAAACTATTATTATTGGGTTTTTTTTGATAATTTTGCACAAGCAGCAGCTAAATGGTAAGCAGGAAGGAGCTCTGCTTTTACTAGAGGGTGATCTTGTGCTGTAGTGTCTTCTCTGTCACCGGGCTGCTGGACCCAGTTTCCTTGTTGGAGTACTTCACCCATTACATAGCTACTTCACAAGTTTGAGGGTTAAGTCCTGATTTCTATGCAGTGTATTCATCAAAGTGTGAAGTAAATGCCAATGTTATTTAACAATCCACAGTTTCTTCTCTGTGTTCTAATTCTTTCTTTCCGTTCTCTCTTTCACATTTTAAAATGCAGTTGTTAACATCAGGCTTTCGTGTTTCAACCTTAACATCAGCCAGTTAGTCCCTGCTGTGGCTGGATGCTCTCTCATTTGTCGGTCACACAAAGAAACATGAGCTTCTCCTGTTTTGTAGAGTGATTGACCTTGTAGGGAGTTTTGCACAAACCAAGCTCTAAAGCTCAACCCAGGAAGCAAGCAGTGCAATTCTGCCATGTCAAACAGCCGAATTTTCTGTACACACCCCCAGCACACCCCTAAGTTACTCTAGCCATGGCTAACACATCTTCCGTACTGGCTGCTGCTTGCTTGAGGGGCTGGGACCCCTGGGTGGATGGGTGGGAGGAACAGAGGAGAGGCAGGCAATAATCTGGTCTCCCTGGCCAGTGAGTCGAAAAGAGCTTTTCTATGTTGTTCAAATTAAAAGTTAGAACATGCTCTGTCCTCATTAATCTGGTGAATGTCAAACAAACTTCTCTAGCAACAGGAAGGATTTTCTTATGTCTTTCCACCTCTGCTGAAGGAGGTGACTCAGCCTAAGGGCAAGGAATGACACCACAAATACCTAGGTTCTACTACCAGCCTTGGCTTAAGTTTCTGGTGGACTGAAGCAAAGTCACTACATTATTTTAAATCCCTGTTATTTCCTCTGATAAGTGAGGATGGTACATTATACCTTTCAGATGTGAAGACAGATATTATATCACACTTGGCAGAGTGAAATTATAAAGAACATATTATAAAGAATATCTAGATTTCTGTTGCTTGTTATATTCTTACTAGAACTAGTAATAGTAAGTTGTTGAGTAACGACTTCCACAGGTCTTACTGAGAAAACACCTTGAAATTTTGTTCTTCTGTCTGTATTCCTTTTCTCAAAGATTTGGAATATTGCATCAAACAAGCTGACTTTCCTGAACTCCTACAAAATGAAGATGTCGGTTGTGATAGGGATTGTGCACATGGTTTTTGGGGTGATACTCAGTCTCTTCAACCACATGTAAGTCTGTTTCACCAACCCCATTGCTGCAGCACAAAAGTCCTTGTCTCTAGTGTCCTTCATTCATAGCCTCATATCTAAGTCTGATGACTTGAATTTCACCCTTTCCCCATTGCGCTGTGTACACAGTCAGACTCAAACCACTCAGAGTGCTGAGTCCAAAAGCCACAAGGATGGCCATCTCTTGGGTGAATTGTCTTTTAAACTTTCTCTCTTCAACTTTTACATTTTGTGGAAATATTAAAACACACTAAATTAAAAACATACATTATCTCCTACTATTGATAACTTCCGTATTGAAAGACAAATTCCTTTGGTCTAATTCAAAGCACACTGAAACCTTGCACACTGTGCAAGCATCTCTTCCTCCTGACTTAGCGGGCCTTTGTTCAGGATCCATGCACATGGCTATTCATCTTCGTCTATATTTTGCAATAAAAAATAAGAACTGTAGGTAGAATGACGGGGTAGACACCGCCCTCGAGAGACTACCACAGCAGGAAGGTGTGTAGTGACCCACAAGGACAAAAAGCTTTTGCAAATGACAGTGAAGGACTGCACCTACAGAACTGATTTTATATCTGCTTCTGACCTTCCCCAGCTTATAATGCTTAACTTTGTGAATTTGCTATTTTTTTTTTTATATTAGCTTTTATTTCAACATATTAATCTTACCGGTATGGTAAAGCCATTTAAACAATGGCTTTTATTCGTAAGGACTGCCAATACAGAGTTCTTTTTTGTCTAGTGATAGCTGTATGTTTCTTATGTGGTTTTCCAAAGACTAAACAGCATACAGTATTCTCATACTTGGGTGCAAATTTGTATCAATACCTACTGTATTAATTACACATATCTTTTCTTATTCTTTCCAGCTACTTCAAGAAATACATGAACATTATCCTGCAGTTCATTCCAGAGATGATCTTTATTATCTCTCTTTTTGGATACCTTGTCTTCATGATTATTTTCAAGTGGTGTCATTTTGATGTCCACTCATCCCAGAGTGCACCAAGCATTCTCATCCACTTCATCAATATGTTTCTGTTCAATTACAGTGATGATTCAAATGCTCCATTATATACGCACCAGGTATGCATCAGTCAGCTTGAATCCACTGTAGCTGTTTGTGAATTCACAGTGGGTGTGAGGAGGGTGGGCATAAAGATGGGGAACGGGCTCAGAACCTCAACCACAAATGCCAGTCACATAAGAGAAGTTTGTTCTTCTGGTCTTCTTGTTGGCCTTGTAGATAGGTAGGAGAGATGCAGAGGAAATCTCATTCTTGGTGTCATCCCTGCAAGAACAATGATGCAGTTTAAGATACTTGGGGAGAAAAAAAGGAAAGAAGGAAGATTAGATGTTCAAAACTGTGTATTACAGAAGTGCGGTCCTGAAGTTTGGCTAGACCCTAGAGATATAGCAATCGTCTCCTTTCCTTGATGATCCCTTCCTTATTTCTACTTCGGAAAACCTGAAAACTCTATTTTCAGCTTAAAAAAAAAAAGGCAGTAGCTTGAGGATATGTGGCAGCTTTTTGTCAAAAGTATCTTCTTTGGGGAGCTCACAAAAAAAAAAAAAAGCTAAAGAGAGAAAACATCTTTTAAAGTCACCTATTATTGTTCAGAACAGGGATGTTGTTTTTTTTTTCTTGCTTGATATCAGCAGCATCAAGAAGAATCTGCAAGCAAATGCTGCCTCCAGTCACACATTTACATTTATTCAGTTGCACACTTTGGTACTCCAGCTTGAGCTCAGTTATAGTGCTGCTGGTGAGTCAGGGTTAGTAGGAAGACCTGGTCTGTTCCAAGTAACTGCGTTACGTCTGCAGGAGAGATTGGGAAAACAGTTTTATCAGCCTGCAAAAAGTCATCAAATAATATTTTGTTTTGTAACAACTCAAAGCCTTTCCAAGACAGTCATTTTTTCTTCTATACTTACCCTCCATCTCCATTAGTAACTCGGTTTGTGCAATTCCCCTGGGTAGTCTGAATGCAAAGATTGTGTGAAATTAACCATAAAGTGATAAGGGAGCTGAGCTGTCTTAAAAAAATATGTATACAAAAGATGTAGGGTTGTTTTATTTTGTTTTTAAAGTACAAACATTTATGTTAGGACAGAAATAGGAGTGGCACACTGCAACAAGAACACCTTGTATTGTTTTTGCTGGTGGAGCAATGTGTGATCAAAGCTAAATTACAGGAATTCAGTTACATTCTGGAAATAGAAATGGAGAGCAAATCCTGTATCCTCTGCTTTCCAGGGGAAGACTTGAATGACTCAGCTCTCACAGCATTGTTTTTACGTTGGTCAGAGCAAGGCAAACCGATTACCTCACCCAGTGGTTAAGACATTTGCTTGGACAATTGGAGAGCCAGGTTAAGGTCCATAACATTTGGTTTTGGCAAACTACTCTTCCCAACATGAAAGACTTTCATCTCCAAGTATCCAACTGTCTCCAAAAAGCTAACAGTGCATTTTGGAGCCTTAAGAAGTACACATTTATTTTTGTATCTTTACAAACAGGACAGACTCAATCAATATGGGGTGTGTATCTGTCAAATAAAACAAAAACAAACAAACAATAATAATAATAAAAAACATTTCATAGAATTAGTTTTCTTACCATAAATTTAGTTGGCTAAAGGAAGTAAGAGTGACATTTTGTTCTTCTGTTTGTTGTCTCTTTTAGAAAGAAGTGCAGAGCTTTTTGGTCATCTTTGCTCTGATTGCTGTTCCCTGGATGCTCCTAATTAAACCTTTCATCCTCCGAGCCAACCACCAGAAAGCACAGCGCATGGTAAGGGACAAGCATCAAGCTTGGGTTCAGTACAGCAAAGGCAAAGCTGAGGCGACAGACCCCCAAAAGTGATCTTTTTTTTTAAAGAGGCTGCTTTCCTCTAATCTCCAGTGATTTCAAAGTGTGTTTTAAGGTACATGCACCCAGACACGCACTATGGGTCAGACATTTAGCTGACCCATCTAAATGGGAAGCAGGAGCTTTTGCTCCCAAGGCCATATGTTTCTTGGGAGAAGGGTGACACCAAGCTCTTTCAAACATAATATCCTAAAACAGAGGAGATTTAGAGAGACTGAAGGGCCAGTAAAGCCAACACAGGGCACAGGCCTCCATTCCTGGTCTTCAGCCATCACTAACAACTGGTCGGCTGCTCTGCAGGAACAGGGCATCTGTGATACCCCTGGCCTCTGAGAGACCAGCACTGCTTGGAGAAGAGCCTTGATTTTACAGCTTTCCAGCAATGCTTTCTTTCCTAAGTGACTGCTTTCACATTAACAAAACCCTCCTTCCCATGGGCTCTGTGGTTCACCCAGCTCTTCAGCATGCAACTGTGGCAGCTGCAGTTTCCCAGTTGCTCATTAATTCTCTCCTTTATTACGCTAACAGGACTTTACTTGTCTGTCAGGATTTACTTCTCTTTATAGTGGGAGGTAGTGCCTGGAGTACCTTTTATAGGGCACAGATGTTTCCATTAGAAGAAAGAGATGCTGGTTGTGCTGTGTGACCTTTTCCAACCCAGTCGCTTCTGACCTATAACTGAAAGCCAGGTCCCTGGAGACTTTTGCAGCCCTGCCTCTGCACTGTAATTTCTTGTTTTGTCATTCTTCTGGGATTTCGATGAAAGCTTGACATGGCTGACTCCAGCTCCTGCTTTTACGCTAGCAACATCTGACAGCTTTTCCCCACCTCCTATTCTGCCCTTGTATTTCTGTTCCTGATTTTCATATGTTAGCTGTCTGATCACATCTTACATTTACCCAGATTTATATGTTTGCAACAAAGTCTGTTCCCTGTGCTGACATTCAGGTAAAGCAAAGATAAAGCAGGTGTGACAAAGATTGCTGCTGCAATAGGAAACAATATGTTATCATGAGACTTTGCCCATGAAACCTGTTGGAAGCTATAAAGAATGACAAGGCAGAACCTGACAGAAGCTGTGAAGTCAGGATTTTGTTATGCTATATAATAGGGCTATTATAGACATAGAATGGAGGGCTATTCTTATGCTGTGCTGTCATTTCTGTGATGAGGCTCGGATCAGGTTGCTCAGGCTTCTACAAGAGCTCTGTAAAGAATGATTATGAGAGAAGATGGGTTATCATAGTGTTTTTGTCGATTCAAGAGAGATGAATCTCTCAATCAGGAGATCTGAATTGTGTTTCTGTCTGTATCCCAGTAACTTTGTGAACTTCAAGTCACCTGATCTTTTCAGGCTCCTTTTCCCTTTCACCTGATGAAAATGTCTTTGATTTGCAGCCATATAATTGACACGATCAGCCTTAATGTGCCCCAGTATTCTCATATGCCAAAAGTAATGGTTCTTTGCTTGGTGGGTATAAAGGGTGCATTGTGAGACCAGAAACTAGCTCTAAATTAGTTGGAATCACTGTAAAGTGCTCTAGGATGGATTTTTTTTTTTTAATTATTACCAGCCATTCAGTAGGAGTACTCAATTTTTGCAGTCAATGATGACTGACTATTGTTCAAATTGTCCTCACGTTCACGATGCTGTTCTTCACGTGTTACCTGTCAAGAGGTTAGTGATGGAGCTCTGTGCTGTGGTCTGCTTCATTTTGGTTGCAACCTCTAGCATGACACAAACAAAACATTGCATTTTGTTTCTGAAAGATTCGGTCTCAGGCCAACTCAGGAAACACTGGGGGTGAAAATGAAGTGGAGACCAATCACTCCAAGAAAGCTTCCCAGGGAGACCACAGTGGTGGCCATGGAGGACATGAAGATGGTGAAGAAGAGGTAAGAAAATGTGGGCAGAAAGAATTATTCAGACAGACACAGTAGTACAAGACACAAAGCCAAGCAGAAGGTTTTTTGGAGTTGCCAGCCCTTCTTTTTAAGAAGATACCAAGACATTCTGTTGCAACAGTTTGTGTTTCCAAACAGAGTAAACTCTGAATTTTAATAGAATAAATTCCTTTAAAATTTTCCTTAAGTTTTGCCTGGTGAGGGTAGGCATTCTTACAGATCTCATGCTTTTACAAACCTCAAGCTTTCATTTCCCCAGGGGGTTGTTTCACTTCTACTTAGCACCCAGAGAAGGTCAAGACTTCCCCCAGAGTAAGCAATTTTTCCTTCCTTTAAATTGCAAAGGAGTATTTAAAAGTTGGCAGCCTGCAGTGTTGGCTAAGGAGGAAAATCTTCCTTTGGCAGAGACTGTCAAGGACTTCTGCAATATGCAGCTACACAGTGAAAAAAGTGACAAAAATGTTTGTGACTGTCTGAAGTATCAACAATATCAAGTGTGTATATGGCTGACTGAGAAGGGCGTCTTCACAGTCTTAGAAGAAATGCTTATTTGGTGATGCTATCTGCCAATGGGCAGATAGTCTGAACACCTCTACTTTATATAAGAATTTCTATGTCTATAGGAAATCACAAAGATTGATAGCAATTGGATTGCCATCTTATTCCAGATTTGAAATTATAAGACTGGAATAGGAGCTGGTTTCTGCATTTTTGCTTTTCGCTGAAATTCAGAGGAGAATGTAAGGAAAGGTCATAGAGAATTGACACTTTTAAGCAGTCTTTTTATCTAGATAGTATCTTTTTTGTTGCTTAGGACATAGTGAAGAAAAAGGAAGAGTATGAAGAGTCTGTCGGAATGTTATCTAGGAAACCCTGAACTAAGAAATAAGAGAAATGTGTTTGGTTTTACATTGTTTCAGTTCAATTTTGGAGACATATTTGTCCATCAAGCTATCCATACCATCGAATACTGCCTGGGCTGCATCTCCAACACAGCATCCTACCTGCGGCTCTGGGCGCTGAGCCTTGCCCATGCACGTGAGTGACTGGCTGTGCCTGTTAGCTACCTCACCAGCAACTCCCTGCTGATCCCTGCTTCTGATGGTGTTTGATTAGCGCTGCGGATTTCCTCATTAAATCAAAGTTCTCCTTCTGGGCAATTGCATCCCAGAATGTTTTGCCTCAGATAAATCGAAGTGTTTTGTGTTGGCCTTCTCAATTTTTAGTGGTGATTCCCAGGTGCTATATGTCAGGGATCTCCGGACTCCATTTGCAAGCCAGGGCCCATTTTCCATGCTACTCCATTGCTGTCCTTCTGGAAGAGTCCTCGTGGTGTGTGGCAGTGTAGGAGGTGCAGCCCAAGTGGCTGCTCCAGTCCACAGAGGTAAATGCAGTATGGGAACCATAGCTGCATGGCTCATGAGGCACTTGCTATAGCCTTAGGGTACACAGATAAATGTTGAGAAGACTTGAAACAAATACTTTTATTCAGTTCAGTGAAACAAAAAGAAATCTTTCAGTTAAAGGACTCTTGAAACTTCTCATTTTTGGTAGAATTTTTCCCAAGCAACATTTAGCAGAAACTCACATTTCATGAAAAACATACAGCATTTCAATGTCTTTTGTCTTGATTTAAGACAAAAACAAATTCTTAAACTCTAGAAATTCCCTCAGGCTGGAACATCAGATTTTCAACTACCCTAATTTTTATGAAATGGTTTTTATTAATATTGCTGTACTGCCTCTGGCTATGAGTTGTGCCTGCCCTGAAGAACTGGGCACAACCTACAAAAAGAAAACAGAAGGGAGAGGGGCGCCATGCACTGATGGGTTGCGCTGTACTGCTTGGCACAGAAATGAGCCTAGTAGAGGTTGATTGGAAGCTAACATGCATTAGCTTTACATGGAGGACAAGCATCTAAATAAAATAAAACAACTAAAGAACTTAGCTAAGGGCAGGCCTACGTGATATGTCAGAATTCTGCCTGGAAAACCATTGTATTCTTCTGCAGCCTTGCGAAGTGGCGCTGACAGGAGTATTTTTCCTGAGGGCATCAGCTGCAAGGGGATCCCTCACATCTGTTGTCACCTAAAGTAGCAGGTCATTTAATTTATAGTCTGGATATGGCCCGAGGACCTCCCTGCAATGACTGATGAAACAGAAAACAAGGCTGGACTTGTGGCTGGCATATCTGGATGGGAAAGAGCTGGGCTAAGTCCTTGCCTTGCCTGTACCACAAGAGGAAAATTGATTGATTCTCAATCTATCCTACGTAACTGGGATAGCTAGATTAGGAGTATGTCTTCTTCTTGCCAGACACATCAGATATGTTGATATAGACCTGTTGATAGCTGTTGATCAGATATGTTGATATAAATGTGTGCAAGACACACACACACACACACACACACACACACAATCTTAAAGAAACAGGCAAGAAGCAGCCTAAATATTAATACAGCCTGTCTTGGGTAAGACCAACCAGTTGTCTTTTTTTTTTTTTTTTTTCCACCACAGCTTCTCCGAGGCACCTTAAGAGAAGTTGTTTTTGAGAACAAATGGGTGTTGGAGAGCAATACCTGTGGGTATTAGCCAGCATCAGTCAGTACAGCTTGAAACCTCATCTGCACATGTAGTGACTATGTCAGTCGATCATGTTCTCTGGGATTTAGCAGCAGGCAGTCCTAGAAGGCTCTGTGTAGTGCCCAGCTGCCACGTTAAAGAGGTGCAAATTAAACTGATGACTGTATCATGTCAGGGTAGCAACAGACCTGGTAGTGTTCTTGTGTGGACTTGTGACACAAAGCCAAGACAAACCAGCACATTTTGCTTCCAACACAGTGAAGAGGAGCAACAGAAAATAACTTGCATGCACTTTCCTTCCCTTCTCATCATGGGGAAGCAGCGTGGCGATATGTGATTACTGTCAACAGTGTTGACGTTTTATTTTAAACCAGCTCACCTATCTGGGAAAAATGGGTGAGCTGCCAGACTGTTTCTGTGCACAGCTGTTGCTCAGAATTTGTTTCCTGTTATTTCTTCTTGCAGAACTGTCAGAGGTTCTCTGGACCATGGTGATGGAAAGTGGACTCAGAAACAGCAGCTGGACAGGCCTCATCACCATCTTCATCATCTTCGCGGCGTTTGCAGTGCTGACAGTGGCCATCCTGCTGGTCATGGAGGGTTTGTCGGCCTTCCTGCATGCCTTGCGCCTGCACTGGTAGGTGGTGTGGCCTGTGGGAGCTTTCCCCAGGTCACTCCTTCAGAGAGATAGGGCTGTAGGCTCTGAGGGCCATCATGACATTCATGATAAAGCCTGAAGACACAGCCACACCACCGGTTGTGTGTCCCACACAGGGGTACCATCACACAAGCAGCTGGGGACCACCAACTGCAGCAAGATCTCAGAGGTGCAAAACCTGCTGAAAACCTGGGTCAGTTTTCATGCCGTTAGCCCAGATTGAGCTCCAGGCTGTCTGAGCTTTGTGGCAGACCGGTTTTAAGTGAGGAGCATTTTCAGGATGACTTGGAGCAAGTTGGAGCTAATGGGTGACAAGTTGCTCTCTGGGTCTGCCCGTGTCTCTTGGCTGGCTCTGAGAGCCGACTACGTTCCCAGGCTGGAGGCCACTGGCTCTCACAGCCTCCCTTTTCCCGTGGGTGCAATGTTTTAGGCCTCTCACCTTGGTGTAGGTCCTGCCCACCCCAGGTAGCACTGACATCCCTCTCTGCTCCCTCCCCAGGGTGGAGTTTCAGAACAAGTTCTACGTGGGAGCCGGATACAAATTCTCCCCATTCTCCTTCAAGAACATCATAGATGGCACCACGGAAGAGTAAAGCCAGGGCATTGCTGCTTTGCTTCTCAGACCAGGCTCTTTCCTGCAGTCAGTCACCCATGGAGTGGGGCTTAAACAATGAAACTGAATGGGACATGGCCTTTGAAAGAAGATCAGCAATACATGGAGATGTCCTAACTGCATTCCCACATAGTGCTGTGCCAGCTGAGAGTGGTAACAGATATTACATCATCTGGGCTGGCTGGAGCTGGGCTGCATGTCTCCACTACTGTCCTTACCAAGTACCTAGTCCTCAGCATCCGACCAGGTCAGCTGCCTGCTGCTTGGTTAAATAGAAAGAGATGCTCCTTTCGGAATTAAATTAAATTAAATTAATAATCAACTTACATGTGTTTTGCTCTATTTACTGCCTTGTCTTTGTGGCTTATTTCTTTCCAAGGGAAGCATGTTTTGGCTGTTGTTTCAAGCTGTGGTTGATCATATGTCAATGATTAAGTCTCTTATAAGATTGCAGCCCTTCATTGCGCACACAATGCAGAACAGCTCAAAGAAGGATCATATCGCAGGCTAGCAATTTTCTACATTCTTTACTACAACAACCCTCCTATTATCTGATTTGCTTCAGGGCTTAACAGTACAGGATTATAGACGTTTGCACATGTCATCACTTAACAAAAGCGTTGGTTTTGAGCTGTGTAAACAAAAGAGTGCACCAATTTCGACATTGGCAGGCAATTTATTTCTCTCTATGGATTTCTTTCCTACTGGACACTTAAGATGACTCTCCCTGTGCTGTGTTTTTCAAGACAGGTTGTTAAAACAGACTGTGTAGAAATGCTAATTCCTAATGAACATAACGAAGAGAGAAATTGGAACCGCTGAGATGAATTCACAATGTTGATATACTCTGATCTTTCCTAAATATGTATGAATTGCCAATTTTTCAAACTGAATCGTGTTAATCAAGATGGGCTATTTTTTTCAACCACGGGGGATGTAAAATCACAACATAGCACACTGACGGATTTGGAGGTGATAATGCCTCCTTTCAGAGGGTGTAACTGGGCAAACGCTTTTCAAACCTCATGTTCTCAATATCCAGCTCCACCAAAGAAACATGTCCGTTGACTGTTCCAGCAGGATATGCAGCAGAGTAATGGCCAGGAGACTGCAGTGGTCAGCCTTGAGAGCCACCTTCCAGCTATGGCTACCTTTCGTTATTCACTCCCACCTAATTTGTTTATTCCTGTTCTGGAGAGGTCTGGGAGAAAAGCTGTCTTAGAGCAAGAAAGGCCAGTTTGATGCATTACCAAATGCAGAGAAAACAATTTGCTTTATGAAACAGTGGGTGGATTTTCTGCACAAACACATATTTTATCTTTATTGCACCTTTCCACATGATTGCGGTATAACTGAGGAGGTGATTACCTGAAACAGAATATCTGTTCCTTTTAGAGCTTCTTGGTGTTCTGCTTTTTTGTCCGAGGTTTACATTTTAAGCAAGAAAAACGAGTTATCCTCTGAGTACTGCAGGTGACAAGATGCTCTGTTGTTTACTGTACTGAACAGTGAGTCTAACATTTGGCTTAATTCTGTAATCTGCTCTCATTCTGTGTGAAACCAGATAATACAGCAGAGCCTGTGGCTCACTTGCACATTTGCAGAATGGGGATGGCAATTCCATACTCCCCAAGAGGACTAAGCCCACTTGCATTCAGGGAGCAATCAGTGAAATATTGCTGAAACGAGCCTGAGGAGAGCCCTGGCTTGCATCTGGGTTGTTTTTAAGACTCAATAATAAATAAATAAATAAATAAACTAACTAATAAAACAGAAATGTTCCAGACTGCCTTGTTTTTAAGTTTTTCCTGCAGAACGTGAGGGGTATTTTGGAGCATTGCAGTGACTGCCCATTCCCCAGCACAGCTGCTAAGCTGAATGAGACCAGGTTTTCTAGCTGGTGCTGTGAATGTGGCCACCAGATGTGGTCAGATCCAGAAGAGATTGCTGTTAGAGAGTAGTGGACCTTGGTACAACACCCTGTTGTCTTCGTCTGGGCTTTACCCACTGCTGGAGGAGGTGGGGCTTCCAGTTACCTTACTGGGAATTTTTAACCTAGGGAGAAATGGTTGCCTTTGGATCCAGAGCTCATCCCATTTCTAGGAAGGTGTTTGTTTCTGAGGGCTGGTAACATATCATGTATACCACTTTGTAGAAGATTAATATATATATTAAAAAATAAAAATAAAAATCAGCCAGAATGACCATGAAGGATGGGAAAGTGATAACAAAGCCAGTTGGAATGGTTTCAGTCACTCACACTCATTCTTTTACGGAATTTTTGTTCCTCCTCATGAGAGCTAGAGCTGTGTGTGGCCAGGCACTCCTGCCAGGATGACTGGGGATACAGAGGATGAGGATAGCCAGGTACTGAGGTCTTGTCCAGTCTCTTGGGTCCTCTGGTTTGGTGATGATGTTTTTTAAACAGATCTTTTATAATCTTCAGGAGCCAACAGTTTCTTGAAGCCTCTGGCTCTTGCAGCAAACAGCACTTTCCTCAGTGTTTACTTGTGTGATGGCTCTCTGTCATGTCCTTGGCCAGCAGCAGAGGAATTTCTTCTCACCCTCTCGCTCTTGTTTCTCCTGGAGCTTTCATTTATGCAGACATTTCCATTCACACTTCTCTGTGACCAGTCTTTGCATTTCCATTGCAAACAACTAAATTATCATGAGGTGGCTAAAAGGAGTAATGGACAGCATGCCTTCATTCCATCCCAAACAGCTGAGCCTGAAAACACATCTCTGCAGATGAATATTTCACTGATATTTTTGGTCATTTTTTCCCCTTCTGCTTTGGGAACCCACGATGCCAAAACTTCAGCTCCCTTCTGTGATTGCATGCACAGTGCCTGAGTTTTTGCAATGAAAACAACGGTATGGATCTGGAAGCCTGGATCCTGCATCCAGTTTAGCAGTTGCCAATAGTGGCTGTGGCTGAATATCAGATATTATTAAAAGGAAGATGTAAAATAGGGCTGTGAAATAGCTTATGTTGGCTGACAGCAAATGCATTCCTGATGCTTGAAAGTGTGAAACTTGGCGTGAGAGCTACATGCTTTGATAAAACAATCACAGCATTGCTGCTAGCTTGGTGTACATATTTCAAAAGAGAAGGATTTAGGGAACTCTTATGGAAAAGAGACAAAAAATCTCCCCAGCATCTCCACTGGGAGAAACTAAAGCTAAAGCCAACACAGTCAACCAACAAGGTCAGCATGTACACTCCTTGTCAAGAGCACTTACAGCACACATAGCTGAGATTTACTGGCCAGCACAACCTGCAGCACTCAGATTTGCTCTGGGGCGAGGTCAGGATCACCGCAAGCCACGAACACTCACTGGAGTTGTGTTCTTGGTTGGGAAATTAAGAGAAACTAAGCAGATAGACGGGCCCTGTTTTTGTGGTGATGGCATCTGAGCTGGCTTTGGTTGGCCTGGGGGAGCTGGTGGCTGTGGCACTTGGGCGCTGCTCACAGCCATGGTGGGCAGCTGTAGGTGCAAGGGGACCAGCACAGGTCAGCATTGAGGCGCCCCGCTGTGCCACCCACTTCTGGGGGTGGAGGTGGGTGGGGAGGGACCTGCCTGTGCCCAGGGAGGAGGAAACCTGATTCCCGGGAGCTGGAGCCCGAACCCCACAGCACCGCCAGCACGGCAAAAAGAAAACAGCAGAAGGGAAAGAAAGAGCAGTAAGGGAGGAAAAGTCTGCTCCTCTGTGCCCGAGACATTTCAGAGGTAAGGAAACTTCACTCAACAAAT
Source organism: Anas platyrhynchos (assembly GCF_047663525.1). Taxonomy (NCBI): domain Eukaryota; kingdom Metazoa; phylum Chordata; class Aves; order Anseriformes; family Anatidae; genus Anas; species Anas platyrhynchos. Next base: position 59,742,072 of record NC_092587.1, read on the forward strand.
AAATAAATAAATAAAATTAATTGAGCCTTGGCTTCGGAGTGGGGATTTCTGATCATTCGCGTGTCATGTCATCCTGCCGCCGGGTCCCAGCAGTAGTTTCAGTGCACTCTTGGTTGTTGCCTTCTGATGGAGGATCGCTGTTTTCCCTGCCAGCAACAGTTTTGGCAGTGCTGTTCTTTTGGCTGGTGTAATTGTCATTTAGTATTTTCAGTGTGATTTACAAATAGCGGGAAGCTCTTCCTTGTGGCTCCCCAAAGAGGTGTGATAGACATGAGCTGCTCCATCAGAGCAAACAGGGCTGCAAGTGCTTGGGACGAGCAAACCCTATGCTCAGTAGGAACCCTCATGAGATTTACTGAAGTGTGGCACCTAAATCTCTGTCTCTGGAGATAATTATTCTGGAGATAAATGCTGGTGCAGAGCATACGGTGCTGAGGACTTACCTGAACAGTGGCTTCTTACCTGCTTATGGGGGAGTGAATTTTGCTCCAGCTGCCCCAGTGCCCTGGCCACAGGGGGGGCTGCAGATGCCTGGACAGATTTCTGGTGTCACTTGAGGTGCTAGAGCAGATATCCCACCTGGTCAGCTGCTGCTGTTTAGGAGCTGTGTGGGTCTCCCATAGGTGCTAGCTGCTATTCTGACACCTCTGGGGGTGTCTTGGCCAACCCCCAGTGGTGGGGTGCCCCTCTGCACCCTTCTGCTTGAGGACCCGAGCCTCACTGGTGGGTCCTGCATGGCAATGCAGGGTTTCCCATGTCACGGGTTTCAGGTTTTACAGGTGCCCATGTTTCATTACGGTAAAGCTCTTCATGACTCAGCCACAAAGCAAAGCATTACCTTTTCTCCTGGGCTCTTCCAAACACCCAGTTTGGTTGCTGTTGAGCTGGTTCCACCTGGAAATGGTCTGTAAATGGTGGCCAACATGATCAGCTGGTGGCACCATGTGCTGCTGGCAGCTACAGCTGCCTCCAAGGATGCTGATCAGAGACAGTAGTAAGCAATATCCTACGCATCCTCTGGGATGCTGGACTGTAATGGTCTGTAACAGCAAGGTCAGTGTACGTGGCCCAGCCAACTAATCTGCTATTAGCCCTGAATGACCTCTTCCTAACTGCACCTCAGTGCAATGTTTGTAACGTGCCCAGCCTGGGAGTGCTGTACCTCTGTGCTTTCCGAGCTCGTGCTGCCCTCTACCTCAGCTGAGATTTCGTGTCTTTTGTTAGATGCTTCTTTCAGTCATCAGGTCAATCCCTGGCCCTGCTGCAGCCCCCAGACCACTGCTGGGTGGCGCTGAATGCTTCCTCGGCCAAGTCCGGCACCTCTGGATGGACATCATCAGAGGAGAGCTGGTTGTTACCCTGTGCATGGGTTGAGCCCTTCCCGACAGTGTCTGAGCATGCACTCAGCAGGAAAGCCTGTGGGTTAAAGCTTTGTGGTGTGCTTAATCCCTGCCACGGGATTAAGATGATATTTTCTTACCAGGAAAAGCAGCCGTGATCAGTTCTAGGGATCTAGCATTAGAAACCAGAACCGCTGGGGGGGACAAGCCAGCTGTCTCCCGTTGCAATCCAGAACTCGTGGCTGTTTCTTGATCACATAAAAGGATGAGGATTAATGCAGGGGAGTGAGGCAGAGGACCACATGTCCAGAGAGAATCACTGTGCTGGTAGGGGTGGGCAGGGTGAGGAGGAGCTAGGGGCTTGCTGCTTGCCAGACATCCCATCCTGGGAAGCCAGGGCTAGGGGAGCAGGCTGGGCAGCCCCACTCCTCTGCGTGGCTGTTCCTACCCTCTGGCTCTGCTTCATGCTCTCACATGCTCTCACAAACCTCAGCAATTACAGGGTGCAGCACCTCAGGTCCTCAAAGGATGACATTTCTACCTTTGGCTGGGCAACATAGTGCCAGTAATTGTCAGTTCTTGGATCTTGGAGATGATGCAGCATCCTTTGGCTGTCTTTGCACATCCAGGCTGTGACACAGTCTTGCATCTTCCCTGAGTCTCTGGACTTTCTATGAAAACAACCAGAGCAGTGTGATGACTGGTCTGTCAGCTCAACTAAACTGCCTTGTGATGCTTCCATGTTTTGTTTTTTATTTTATTTTTTAACCAAACAAACAGACAAAAAACCACTGTGGGAAGTGTCATTTCCTACTAGCTGCCTAAAACAAATGTGTTTGAATGTATCCAAATGCTTCCATTGCAGTGCAGGAAGCTGCTTTGCTGGCTGATAGCAAAGGTTGCTTTGTGATCACCTGAAGGTTTCACAGTTAAATCCCAACCTTCTCTGGCAGTGACTGTGGACCCCAGCAGGAGCTGAGATGGCCGCTGCACCGAAAGAGGCAGTAAACACTATTGCCTTGGAGGAAATCCACACGGAGGGCCAAGAACCCCCCAAAGGTAAGTTTGTGTTTGCAGAACTAGAAATTTTGGTCCTCGTGTAGTGGGGTAGAGGCAGGGTTCTGGCACTCCAGTTACCTACAATCTCTGCACATGCAGCCACGGGGACCAGCTTCATACTGCTCCTCTCCCAACATAGCTGCCAGGCTTGCCTTCCACCAGCAGCAGTGGAAGAGCTGCCTGCCTTGGTTTCTATGAAATTATTATATTTTTTTCTTCTGAAATTCTGTTCCATTTCAGGGTTTGACCTGACCAAGCTGGAAGATAAATGTCCTGACAGGAAAATTTGTACAGCTCTGACTTTACCTAAATAAGAGCTTAAATGTATACATGCACTGAAAGCTTCCTGCAAGCTCTGTTTATAAAGCCATCCCAGCTCATGTCTTGAGCTGCTTGCTTTGTTCTTGAAATGGGGGAAGAAAATGAGGAAAAAAACTTTAGGAGACAATATCAAGCCCAGAGCCCCAGCTGTGCCTGTTGCAGCAGCTGTGACTATTGTAGGGCTGGGGGACAGGACAGTCCCCAGCCCTGGCTCACAACACCCATGCCAGGACAAGTTAGGTGTTTCCAGCCTCTCTACTGGTACAGTCCACATTAAACGTTCATATTTCATAAAGACCTGAGGAGGTACAACTTGACGACTGATTCTGTTTTGTTTTGTCTCTTTCTTGCCCGTTGGTGTTACAGGGCAGAATACATTTACGGTGGAAGAAGCTGTGGAAACCATTGGGTTTGGGAGGTTCCACATTGCACTTTTCCTAATCATGGGAAGCACCGGGGTAGGTGTCTGCAGCCAACTGCACGCTACCAAAAAAACACTCTCCAACTTTTCTTTCTCACTGTGCAATAACAACTGAAAGCACCATGCACACATATTGCAGCTTTTTTTTTTTTTTTTTTCCACACATACTTTCTCAAGAAGGAGTTCTGTTTTTGTCACCTTTGTCCAAAATCAACATTGGACGAAACTGATATTGAACCTATTTCAAGACAAAGCAGAACAGGTTGCCCCGGGTTATCCTGACCTTGCCCCTGCCCTGGGTCACCGTCCCACCTCCTGAGGGTTAGGTTCAGCCTCCTGACTGCATTTTTCATGCCATCCCCAGGGCACCCAAACCCTGTACAGTCTGACACAGGATGGCTGCCCTCCTCTCACCCTTGGCTACCTGGAAAACCTCCTAATTAACTAACTAACAGGGTCCTAGGTTAACAGCACATCTGGTTTGGGAACCAGGGACAGGTTGGGGTGAAGGTGTGATGAGGACATATCCGTGAGGATTGCCATAGCTGAGATGGGAAGGCCTGTAGCTATGAGTGAATGATGGCTTATTTCTTAACTAAAGCCAGCTGCTAGGAGCAAACAGACAGCAGAACAAATTTATTTTATATTTTATTTTATTATTTTATTTTATTTTATTATTTTATTTTATTTTATTTTATTTTATTATTTTATTTTATTATTTTATTTTATTTTATTTTATTTTATTTTATTTTATTTTATTTTATTTTATTTTATTTTATTTTATTTTATTTTATTTTATTTTATTTTATTTTATTTTATTTTATTATTTTATGTTAGGGACCTCTGTGGAGGCACCACAGTTTCACAGGGCCTGTTTCAGCATGGTGGGACTGCCCTGGCTGCAGGCTAGGTGGGGCTGAGGACCTTCACCCCACGGGCTCCTCACACCTTCTCTTCTTGCTAACGTGCACACTTGTTCCCAAAGGTGGCTGAAGCCATGGAGATCATGCTAATAGCTGTTGTGTCTCCCCTCATCCGATGTGAGTGGCAGCTTCATGACTGGCAGGTGGCTCTAGTGACGACGGTGAGTGACTTGTGCTCCCCCATGCAAGTCATCCTCCACAAGGGCAGTGTCTGCAGCACCACCACGCTTCGTAACACACATTTCCCAATTGACCAAATAAATTCCAAGTCCTCCCCTCGGGGACAGGCCACAACTTTAAAATTCCAGGAGGCAATCTGTCATGAGCACACATCCATGCCCAGAAGCGTAAAGCCAAAATGATCCCCCAGTTCCTGACTCTTCAGAAATCCTTGCCACCCTTTGCTTGAGGACTGACCCTATGCATAGCTCCAGCACTGCGGTTCATCCTCCTGCCTAGAAAGCATTTAGCTCACCTCCATTTTAGTGAGCAGAGCTGCCTGGTGCTGCTGGGAGCGATCACCCCACAGCTGTCTTCCAATTCCCCGTAGATGGTGTTTTTTGGCTACATGGTCTTCAGCATAGCGCTCGGGCTCCTGGCCGACAGGTATGGACGCTGGAAGGTGAGTGGGCACCGGGGCTGTGCATGCCCTTCCCCAGCCCTGTGACAAGCCACGAGGGGCCGGCCACCACCTGTCCCCTTGTCCCTTTGCTGTGCAGTGTCCCTGAGGAACTGTTCCTGTGAGAGTCCAGGGGTTTGTTGCATGGGGCTCAAAACCCTTCGGATCCACCCGAGCCCTTCCCAAGGCCTCTGGAAGGCTGGGAGTGCTTGGTTCTGTGACCCTGATTTTGCCCCTTGCAGATTCTGCTGCTCTCCTTCCTCTGGGGAGCCTACTTCTCCCTGCTGACCTCGTTTGCCCCATCCTACATCTGGTTCGTCTTCCTGAGGACCATGGTGGGAGGCGGCGTGTCAGGCCACGCGCAGGGGTAAGGCCGTGCTTGGCGCCTTGTGAGGAGCACCCTGACACCAGGTTCTGTTCATGAATAAGCAAGAGCACGGCTCTGCTTTCCTTCCTCCGAGGAGGCACCCAGGGGCCCGCAGGGGCTGTATTCCTGGGTTTTAAGCAAGAAAGGCCCCACAGCTCATTTTGGCTGACCTTGGCGCAGCGCCCGGTGTCTCGTGCGCTGAGCCTGATAAGCTGAGGCTGCGCGGTGACCGGGAGGAGACGGCCAGGAAGGGGCCTCCGAGGGGGCTGGAAGTGCAGAGGAGAGCAAATTCCCACATCGCCTTAAAGCAAAACGCCGTTCTGTAATGCCATCGAATCCCTGTCCGTCTACCTAAGCTGCAGTTCCCAAGGGCTCCTCAGCCCTGGGACGGAGAGGGCAGCTGGTTTGCATTAAACCAGTGACAGGGGGATTATTAAACACACACATTACAAAAACAATTAGACAGGTAACAGATGAGCAAAGGCTGCTTCCTTGTAAAAAAGTCACAACAATTCTGCTTAGAGTAGCGAATTCTTCCTGAACTGGTGTAAAACCTTCCCACTTAAATGAAACTTTTTGCCCTTTTGGTGCGGAAGCAGGGAGTTGTTTTTTTGGGGGGAGGGGAGGAGAAATTCACAGTATTAACAGCCACTTCACTAAGAGCCTGGCAAAATAAGTGATTTCTTTTGACTCTGACAGGGAGACAAATGCAACATTTCAGTTTTTTCCATGGTTCCTCAAAGTCTGGGTTGAAACTCAGGGCAGTCAAGAAAGATCCTGTTCCACTCGCAGGGCTGCGGGAGGTACAGCATTGCCCTTCCTGCAGCAAACTTCTCTCAGCCTTTCCCTTACCTCCCTTTGAGTCTCCATGAATGCTGGTTGGAATACATGATTTTTTCCAAACCCACTGCCAGGTAGGACAGCCCAAAGCAGGCTGCACTGGCCCAAGAGCCCTTTGCTGAAGCGAAGGATGGGAGGCTGGTGCTGCCAGCAGAAAGAGACACCCTGTGCCCGGGTTGTGCCTCCACCAGCCTCCTGGGGCTGCCTCCCTCAGAGGATGGAGGGCAGGACCAGGCAGGTAAGGTGCTTTCAGTCCCTTCTGCTGCTGGTGTTGCACATTTTATGAAACACCTCAACAGCTGAGATGACAGAAAGAGCCAACATGGACTCTTCCCCTTCTCTTTTTGGCCAAGAAGGGGATTTATGCCAGGCACCTCCCTGCATGTAACCTGGAGCCTTCCTGACTGAGGACATGTTGGCAGGGTCCCCCCGGGAGCTCAGCGGTGGAAGAGGGGTGGTCTCTCTGTCTGTGGGCAGCCACTTTCAGTACTGGCTGGACTGAACTGCTATTTGACTAGTGCAGACATTCTCACTGTCTCTGTCTTTCTGCCTTATTTCCCCTTTTCACCAGGCTTATCATAAAAACAGAATTTTTACCTACCAAGTACCGAGGATACATGCTGCCCTTATCCCAGGTAAGAGCCAGTACATTACTTTTTCTTCTCATCCAGAGTCCCAGGAGATTTGTCCTGCTACTGTTTGAAAACCAGGTCTCTGACAGGCCAGCCTGTTTGTGTTAGTCTTGGGCCAAACGAGTGCCTTCTGCCTTCTGTGCTCAGAGCATTATTAAGGATGCACACCCACAGCTGCATGCAGAAGGGGAGCAATTCCTTTTCAGATAACTGGATGCTCCTAACATTGTGGGGAGACTGAATGACAGCTGACATCCAGCCTTTCGGGTACCTTGCTGATAGGTATTTACAGCATTGCCTGCTGTAATGGGGTCAGTGCTGGTGGGCCATCACTTGAGAGCCTGGGACAGCACTGCCAGCACAGGGCTTCAGCAGGAGTGTGCGTGTTTTCTCCACTGAGAAGCAGGATGAAGTAGTCAGCATGGTGCTAGATGGGGCAGAGGATGCTCACAGCTTCACCTGTGCTTATCCCACCTTTCTTTGGGGTGCACCAGGAGGCCCTGGGCTTTCTCTGATGTTCACAGTGAGCAAAAAGCTCACGCAGATGTAAGTCAAAAGTGAGGTGGGCTGAGGAGGGGTCTCCATGGTCAAGGGCAGCTCAACATTTCCAATTGGTGTGTGCTGGGGGTCTCACATTGGGTAAATACAAACCTTTGAGTCTGAATGATGGTAATAATCCGTGATTAACGAGGCAGCTCCCAGATGAGGTCCTGGGCTGGGCCTCTCCCTGCAGGGCCAGCATAGTTAGTCCCAAGCTAGGCCTGAGACGTGCTGGAAGGGATGTGGCTGCCTGTGGGACCAAAACCACAGTGAGCACGACTGGGGTTATTCCTTGCTCAGCCTCCTGCAATGACCGCTTCATGCATATGCAAATGATTTGTGAAGGCCTCGCTGAACCCATGAATTCATCTGGCTGTTGGAACAGAAGGGTTGGTACACAGTCTTGGTGGCAGGGGTAGTTTGCTTTGCATTATGTTTGATCCCAGGGCTTCATTACCCAAGTGTCATCGGAAACACAAAGGTTTATAAAGAGGAATAATCTTGCATAGAAACGTGTTATTTCTGCCCACAGCTTACTCATGAACTTGCTGTGGCTTTTGCGAGTTTGTTTGTGATTTGTACTGCTGGAACTCCTTTGTGTGGTCCCCCTGAAAGGGACATTTCTCCTGACGGCAACAAGTGAACTGCGGGGAGGAAAGTACTTGCAGGTTTGGGGCCACATTATCCACTGGTATTACTTGGCACTGGAGACCCACCAACTTCCAGCAGTAGAAATCTCGCCCCTTTTTGCCTTTGGTGCTTGTAAATCTGCTGCTACCCCGCGGAGATTCAGACGAGAAAAATTCACAGTCCTGATTGTTAGCAGAGAAGCGACTGGAAGAACAAACGAGGCTTTAAGTACAATAGCAGCTACAGCACATATTATCTGTTTTCATCCAGAGCTAATTTCTTTCCCTCTTTCCTTCAACCCAAACTCAGCTTCTCTGACAGCCTCAGGATAGCTCAGTGTGAACTGCAGCTCTCCCCAGGACAGATCCCCACCTATCCAGGGAATGAGACCAGAAGGCATGAAAATAAGCAAATCATTGCTGTTAACCCCTCCTTTTCCCTTGGAAAGGTGTTCTGGTTGGCAGGATCCTTGTTAATCATTGGCCTGGCATCAGTGGTGAACCCAACCATCGGCTGGCGGTGGTTGATCAGAATCGCCTCCATCCCCGGCATCATTCTCATCCTGGTGTTCAAGGTAGGAAGAACCTCTCTGCCTGTTCACCACTGCACCACCACCAACCTGGCGTGTCCCCAGGCACCAAGAGACATCACCCTCACTGTGTCAGCCAACCACATCTTCTCCAGGTCACTCACTATTCAGAAATACCAGCCCCAGACATCTTATTTCTGTCTGATTTCTGTAGAGTGACATGGAAAATCCCTACTTCTAGTGCTCTTGGGCAGGATGGGTGGCTGTGGGCAGCACAGGCTGGTAGGAGATGGGCAGGAGGGCTTTCTACAACTGCTCTGCTTTCAGTTCATCCCTGAGTCAGCACGGTACAACGTGTCCACGGGGAACACAGCGGCTGCCCTGGCCACGCTGAGGAGGATAGCCAAGATAAACCGGGCGACGATGCCCGAGGGGGTGCTGCAGGAGCCCCCCAAGGTAAGCCCAGCCTGCAGTGCTGCCTGGGGACATGGGGGTTGCTGAGGGGGCACGCCATGATTTTTTTTGTGTTTACTGATTTTGCACTGCTTGTCCTATTTCTCTTAGCTATCCTCCTTATTTTGGGACACTGGGACCTTCCCCTTATCTGCTTAACATACTCCATGCCACTGTTATGCCTGCACATTCACCTTTGAATATGCAAGCTTAGTGGAATTTTCCACCACAAAAGCCCGATTTATTTCTCACACTACCACCACTGGATCTTCCCAGAGTGTCCCCAGCACCATGAGACCCAGGACCCATTCCTTGGGGTCCCCCTAGGTGCCATGATCATGGGACAAAAGTCCAACCTGCAGGTCCCAGAGCCTTTCCCAACCCCTGGCCTTGCTTGTGGGCCAGCTCCCAGCATCCCAGGTCCCTGCAAGTGGAGCCAGAGGGGCAGAGCAGGGGAGGACATTTCGGAGCTGCCACCATTTCCACCTCTTTAAGGAAGCTGACAGCTCCAGAGCTGATTGCTTCTCATGTCCAGGGCCTCAAAGTTATTATCCGACTTTTTTAAGTCCCTTCCTTGGACCTCTTTGCAGCTTATTCAATCCCACAGGTACCACACATTGTCCTCAGCAATTCATGCAAAATGTATTGTATTGGAATTAATTAGGATTAAAGCTTTGCTGTAGTTTAATTTCATTTATGTAATGGAACCACATTGGCCAGGCACAGGGTTTTTGTTAGTTGTTCACCCTCCTGGGCTTCAATAGTAATAATAGTAATAACAACAACAATAATAATAAAGGCAACCCCAAAACTATCCCTGTTTTCTCAGGCATGTGGGGGCCAAGGTGGAGGATTGCAGGGCGATCTCTTCTCACCCCCCTCCATCCTTTGCAGACATCCTCTGGAAGAGGGGCTTCCTCTCCAGAGGGCTGGTGGGGCACTGTGCTCTTGGGGCAAAGGTACTGGCACCTGGACACCTGCTGCTACTGCAGAGCTCTTGCCCTTGTGTAAAAGATGGCTTTTAAGCAAATCTTTCTACTATTTAATTTGAAGGAAAGAAGAGGAAGGTTCAAGGACCTCATCCATCCCAAATACCTAAGAACCACTCTGCAGATATGGATCATATGGTAATTTTTTTTTCTTTCTTTCTTTTTTTTTTTCTTCTTCTCTTGCTTATCAGCTTTGCAGGACAGGGTGACTCAGTCAATGAGAAGCAGGAGAACTCATATCAGCCCACAATGAACACCACATGTGCCCTCAGTTTGGTTTCACTTCATGTTGCCAGCTTGTTCATCCAGAGAGGAGGACAAATGCACTGCTTCACAGGCCAGCCCACGTATCAGTGAGACAGGGCTCAAACAGAAACTCATTAACTGGTACGACTGCCACTGGCTGGGGAAAATTAAGATTGAAGACAGACGAGTTTCATTTGCCATGTTCCCAGTAGCTGTATGCATGGGTAATATATGTTTCATCGGCTGGGCTGTCTGGAATGGAAATGTATAAATAATGGGTCCGTGGGAACTCATTGACCCAAAATCTTGCTAAGTCAGGCTTTGAATATTTTATGTTTTCCCCTCAACTTGCATGAGTATTATGAAATATCTTTTTGTTTTTAATCCTGCTTTCTCTCCTACTCCCCCAGGAGCCACTGGCGTGTTCTCAGGTTTGCGTCCCCATCCCTTCATGCCCTCAGCATCCCCCATGTCCCCAGGCAACTCATTTCATAGCCTGCATTCTGGAGCTTGTTTCTGAAACTGCCGGGGGGATAAAAAAAATAATGAAAAATTACTTCTCAGCCTGCTTATGATTAGGCATATGCTGAATTACTTGATAATGACACAGCGAGGCTGCCACCACCAGTGCCCCGGTCTTGACAGCGAGCCAGGGTGCGGTGTGAGTCTCTCCAGCAGGATAATGAAAACTCCTTTTAAAAATCACTGTGAAGGAAGGACGAGGAATAAAACACTTGGACAGCTACTGCGTTTGAGCTGCAAGCACTGGGGTCTGATTTAGAGACACCCTTCAGGCAGGGGAGGTTTAGAAGTGTCTCCCCATACAGACTGGAATAAGACAAGGGACTACAGTGGCACACGCTCCCTGCCATGACCACGACATTGCTGCCTCCCAGCCTGGAAGGACCAGCAATTGGGGTGGACACTGGGACAACTTGTTCCCAGCTGGATCACCGCAGCTCCTGCCCAGAGGCAGCAATACTTTGCAAAGCTGTAGGCTACAACCAGCATTTATGGAGGAGCTGAGAGATGTAGGAGCATTTCCTTCATTTAAAAGTGGAGCAGGAAGGTGGCAGTGTGGGCTGCGAACATCTGGGCAGAGCAGTAGTGTTAATGTCAGAAAGTGCCTCAGGATTTTATCAATTACAAATCAGCAAGCTCTTGGCATTAATCTCTTAACAAGAGCCTGTAGACTTCATGGCTTCTTCACTTCCTTTCCCTGGGGTAACACAGCAATGATGGGAAGGGGAAAAGACAACACACATGCAGCATTGCACCCTGCTTTCTCAGAGTGGCTGTGGGGCAGTGGAAATGCAGGGGTGAGCTTCACCCTCAGCAGGGTGCTTGGCAGTCCAGGTGTCCTGCAGCACAGCAAAACCCAGCACTAATGAGCAAGCGATCACAGAGTTACGAGCTAGGGTGGAGGAAGAGAGGTGTGTGGATGTGTGGCAGTGCTCTGCCATGCTCTGGGTGCCTGCTGAGCTGGTGGGTGCCCATGTCACCACTGGGCTCATGCTCATGGGGTGCCCATCCTGCAGCACCACAGTGCAGGGAGAGTCCCAAGACACCCGAAACCTGCTGCATTTCAGTGCCCGAGCATTTCCTCACCTTCCCTGTCAATGTCCCCGTTCATCCCCACAGGCTTGGCATAGCTTTCGCTTATTATGGAGTCATCTTGGCCAGCGCCGAGCTGCTGGAGCGGGACCTGAGCTGCGGCTCCACGGCACCGCTGGGGGAGGAGGACCCTGGCCCTGCCTCGGAGGAGAGCCGCAGCCCCTGCCACTGCCGCCCGTTTGGACCTTCTGCGTATCAGACCATGATCATCAGCACCGCCGGGGAGATCGCACGTAACCTCCTCTCCCCTCCCTGCCCTTCCAGGCCCCCAGTACCACCAGCTTGTGCTCACTGTGCCATGCTGCTCACTGAGCACCCAGTGGGGTCAGCAAGCATTTTATGCTTCTCCTTTCTGTCTCTAGTAAATCCTGTGAACATCCTCGGCATCAACTTCCTCGGAAGACGCCTGAGCCTGTGTATCACCATGGGATGTACGGCGCTCTTCTTTCTTCTCCTTAATATCTGCACCTCCAGGTAGTCGCCATCAGCATGCGGGTGTTGTTGGGGGTGGGTGCAACTTCCCCTACGTGTACAACATTTTGCTTTCATGCAGGCTGGGGAAATAGAAATGATGTGAACAACATCCATGAGAAAGGATACTCACTCTTCTTTTTCTTTTTTTTTTATTATTATTATTATTTTTTATTTTTTAGCTGTGGCAGTTAAGTCTCTTCTAACTTGTAGAGCCAGGCACTTCAAAAAGAGCTCAGAGCTCCAAGGGAAAGGTTTTGTGAGTGCTGTAATTACCAGGCTGGTTCCCTCTCAAGCTAGCAGAGCCTAACAGCTCCTAAAAGTCAGGGGGCTGCAAGTTAAACTCTGCTTTAAGCTAGACTGGGAGGCTGCAAACAGCCATTAAGGTAAACGAGCCCCTGTGAGGAGTCATTAACTTGGGTACCAACCTCTTTGCTGCTATTACTGTTATTATTTTCAGTTTTCTCTGCCTAATCTCTAGCCTGAGACAGCCAGCATGTTTGCTTGCAGCTTCTTTATAGACGTAGCAAAAGTCCTGCCAATGGACTGAAAAACAATTACACTTGTCAGCAATCAACTTTTCCTTATTTTAAAAGCCCTATCACAGAGAATACATTAGGTTGCGTCTCTGTTGATCACAGTTCAGTGACACTAACTCTTTGCTCCACGCTGCTTCCCCTTTAGCGCAGGCATGACTGGGTTTCTCTTCATGCTTCGTGCCTTGGTTTCAGCAAACTTCAACACCATCTACATTTACACAGCAGAGGTGGGTCCTTCTGAAAGTACGTGAAGCTGCTGGGGTATGAAAGCCCATTTGCCAGGAATGCCACTATATTTCTTGACGAGTTCGAGTTACCTTTCTTGAACTAAGTACGTCTTGCTTCCTGACTACACTTTTCTTATACGAGATAAGAGAAGGAATCAGAAAACTGGTTGGAGGTGAGAAGAGCAGGTGGGACAGAAATGCCCTACTGAGCCACCTGTTGGTCAGCTACTGCTAAATGTGATTTTTGAGGGTGTTGTGTACGGACATCTTCCAGAAGTCTCCATCTTCCCCCTTCCCATCCCTCTGAAGTTAGACAATAGGCTACCACTGAAAGGAACCTTTGCCAGCACTTAAGGGACTGATGTAGTTAGTATATCGAGTTTTTATTTATATATATATATATATATATATATATATATATATATATGTATATTATCACCTAGTGGAATTTTTGTGTTCTGTCTACAAATAATTTTGATCCTTTAGAGAGCTTCTCCTTCATACAACTTTGGAGCAGTGAGTGCTGTGGGTTACCTACAAATTGTTTTCATTTAAAAACACCATTGTGTGAAATTTAATGTATTGACTTTCAGATTGAGTAAAGTGATAAAAAGCTAATAGTTGTAGCTGCCTGGGTTGGCCTGATAGTGTGCCATACTTCTTTTAATAGCACACTATATTTACACGTGCACCAGACTTGAATAAATACCAGCCTTTAATAGTCCAGAATCAGATGCTGTTGATGTGAAGACCATTGCTGGAATAGCCATATGATAAACCATCAATACACACAAAGTAATTGAGGATCAAAACCAAACTTAGAAATGCCCTTCCCGTCCACATGCCTGGACTCTTCCTGACTTACCTTACATCCTCTGGCTTGGATTGATAAAATATAAAAACAAAGGCTTAAATGACAATACTTGCTAAAATCTGTTGACATTAATGGGATGTAACTAAAGTTAAGCAAAGCACGTACTTAAGTGCTTTATTGTCACAGGTGTTGTGAAAATATGAGATATGAAAAAGCAAATACACAAAGCATGTTCCTCTAAGCCTGGAGGTTTCTTAACAGCATTTCATTTTCTTTCTCCTCCTTCTAAACAAAGGCGTTGATGCAAGTAAATAGGCTGTCTTGAAGGCTGCAGACAATATCCTTTTTTGGGGTTTTCAGATTCAGGGCCTGGCAATATAGATTGATTTTTTCCTTTAGCACCTAGCTTATGGTCTGTGACTGACCTGAGCAGCTCAGTGTAACTAGAAGAAAGGTGTGTGTCTCACCCTAAACCTCTACTTTGGGCAAGAAATGTCAGATTTCAAATGGCACAAATAAGACACAAAGGAACCTTTAATTCTTTTTATATTTTAAGAATATGGCTTTCCATATCTTATGAATATGGCTGCAATGGGTATCTCTGAAGGAAAAAAAAAAAAAGAAAAAGAAAAAGGGGGACACATATCACAGAACATTGTCACGTTAATCCTATTTCTTTCTGGCCTGGTTTAGGTTTATCCCACTACAATGCGAGCCTTGGGGATGGGAACAAGTGGGTCATTGTGCCGTGTTGGAGCTATGGTGGCACCGTTTATCTCACAAGTAAGAGTATAGCTGATAATGTTGGTAAACCTTGAGGCAAACATTGTTATCAAATACACTGACACATGCTCTTGAAGTTCACAAAAAAAAGCTGATGCACTCAATCTAGGTTATGGTGTTTTTTTTCCAACTCATTAGTTCTTTATCTGATATTTATGCAGAGTATTTTGGTGGTCTTTGACAGATGTAGATCTGGATTAATCTCTTCACAGAGCTTAAATTGCGAGAATTTGTTGCTTTCTGAAAACTCTTAGATTCACAAGACAGATTGTTTTTCTGGCTGTTGAGTTTCTCAGGTGTTTGTAACACATCACCCACTCTTTAATTCCTAATTAACTGCCATGTCCCAAAATCAAACTATTGTTTTTTTATCTGCAGGTTCTTATGAGTGCTTCTTTCCTTGGGGCCCTGTGTCTTTTCTCATCCGTGTGTGTTGTGTGTGCAATCTCTGCATTCACGCTGCCCATTGAGACCAAGGGCAGGGCACTGCAGGTTTGTATTGCCACTCCAGGAGCTCCTGCATAGCTAAAGGCTATTTAGAAACTAGTAGGTTTTGATTTGGCCAGAAAGCACCCCAAACTCTTCTGAGGGTTCATAAGGCAAAATAAGGACTGACAGATAAACAGAGGAAGGTGCTGTCATAGCAACTTAAAGCACTGTTACCCCAGTTGCCTCAGCTCATTTCTCATGTAAGAACAAACAAGAACGCCAGTCCTAACCCCAGCTCCCTCGTGGCAGCATGCTAACCTAAATTAGCGTAAGCACTTCTTTGTCCCAACTGGAAATTGCTGTGCATATTCTGCTCTGCCTCTCTTGTATGCAGAGATAATAGCAGATACAAGTAACACCTGAAACTACTAACTCCACTCCTACATCAAATTCAAGTCAAATGCCCCAGCTGCATCAGCCCTTTAACCTAAACCCTTGTGACTAGTGTTTCCTATAAAGCTTCAGAGGCAGTCAGACAAAACACTAAGCACAAAGATTAAGAAGGAATGTCAGTTTGAACTCTGATAGCCTCCCATGCCCAAGTAGCACTGATTTAATTACTAGAGGTGGTGAGCAATTCGGTGGTTACAGGCAATTCAGCTGTACCAGCATGGAAATTTTCATACCATGCAAGAGGCAGGTCTGCATCACTCTGCATATCCCTCTGCAGTCTTACCCTATAAGCCAGAAGACCATGGGCTAGGTAATCCACGTTCTTTAGCAACCTAGGGTACGACAGATGTTTGGCCAAACTGCTTTATGTGGGATTCAGGACCAGACTTAATATATATATACATATACAAACACATACATGCATTATATGCATACAGACATGCACACTGAATTGCATTGGGTCACATCTAAGGTTTCCCATGGGTATGTGGGACAGTTAACCTTAGAGATTTTGGGAAAGAAACATGTTAATCGTTGCTTGCCTCTTAAAATGCATGTCTTTTAGAAATATGGACTCATGTTTTTATGCCATTTTAAAATATCTACATGATATTTTGTAAATGACTAGAAAAAAATATAAAAGCTTAAGAAGCTTTAAGTGAAATTTAATAGGAAGAAATTTGAGTAGACGAAGCAACTCATTTTTCCCATGTGGGTGAAATTCAACCCCATGCACAGATGCCAGGGACCCACAATCCCTCAACTGGTTGGCTTTACAAAAATTATTAAGCAAACACTTCTTTAAAACTGCTTTAAACGCAAAAGGAAACCTCTGATTCAGATACAGATAGATTAATGTTGGCTAGTAGTGGCTGAGATAAATAGGAATGTAATGATTCCTTAATGGGAGGGGCTCTTCCCCTGCAAATGTAATGGCATTATTACTTGCTACAAATAAGAGTAATAAGCTCCAGTTGCTGGCCTTCACATGTACAAGTCAAAAGGACATAAAAATAAAAATCTCTAGATCTAGTTGTGTACTACAAGACATCATCATTAGATCATATATTCAGTTTGGTTATTCTTTAGAGGTTATTTCAGAGATTATATTTGTATACGTAGTGTCATTCAGGCATTGCTGAATCACGACTGTTGAATGTACTAAGGGCAGTCATCTAACCCATTATAAAGTTTAAATGCACAATGTAAAAGCTCTTGAACAAGGCAATATTTAATCCTAAAGCTCCAAACAATAGATTTGTATCTCAACACTAAGTGAAACAACTGAATGAAACACATGTAGGAAATGTTTTGTGGAATCTGAACAATGACATTTAAAAATCATACTGTCCATTGTCTGGATGGAGACCAGTGAGGAGGTGTCCGCTGAGGGCCCATACTGGGACTGGAACTGTTCAGTGTCTTCATTGGTGACATGGGCAGTAGGATTCAGTGCACCCTCAAGTGAGGCAAGTTTGACACCAAGCTGAGTGGTGCAGTTGATGCTCTAGAGGGAAGGGATGCCATCCAGAGGGACCTGAGTGGTGGGCCAGTGTGAAGCTCATGAAGTTCCACAAGGCCAAGGGCACGGCCCTGCACATGGCTCGGGGCAGTCCCAAACATCAGTACAGACTGGGGGATGAATGGATTGAGAGCAGCCCTATGGAAAGGGACTTGGGGGGGGGTCTGGGGGATGAAAAACCTGATGTGAACAGACAAAGCGTGCTTGCAGCCCAGAAAGCCAACCATATCCTGTGCTGCATTGAAAGAAGTATGGGCAGCAGGTCTAGGGAGGTGAATCTGCCCATCTTCTCTGTTCTCATGAGACTCCACATGGGGTACTGTGATAGGTTCTGGGACCCCAACATACATGTCAGAAGGACATGAAAGGAGGGCCACAAAAACAAGCAGAGGGCTGGAACACCTTTCCTATCAAGGGACTGAGAGAGTTATTTAGCCCAGAGAAGGGTTCAGGGTGATGTTACTACCAGCAGGTGTAATGATAAAACAAGTGGTAATGGTTTTAATCTGGAAGAGGGTAGATTAGATATAAAGAACAGTTGTTCAGTTGCTCACTGTGAGGGTGGCGAGGTACTGGAACAGGTTGCCCGGAGAAATTGTGGATGCCTCAACCCTGGAGGTGTTCAAGGCCAGGCTGGATGGGGCTTCAGGCAAAAGGTGTGTCCCTACCCATTAGAAGGGGTTGGAACTAGTTTAATATTTAAATTCCTTTCCACTCCAAACTATTCCACGATTCTATTCTGTATCTGTCTCAGGTTATTAGGACAGCATCAGTCTGCTTTCAAAATAGCCATGAGGATTGCCTATCAGAGGCAAGACCATTAGAACACATAACCAAGTGGTTGTTCTTTTCTTCTGTACCCATTTTTGTTTGTTTTCACGTGCATTCTATTAATTTTTTGTGTTTATTTTCCCCCTTTTTTAGCAAGTAAAATGAAAGCAAGTATTTGATGGTGGAGTGGATAGGAAAAAAAAATAAACCTTTGGAACCTGTCATTTCCTGTGAGCTGCATTTGATGGTTGCTTCTCCATACCCTTTCCATTATAAAAAAAGAAAAAGGTAACTGGAACAGTGTAAAAGCTATGATTTGCATAGACAAAGGGCAACTTTCTCACATACATTCCCTTTCCTGTGATTCAATAAAAAGATGCTTTCTACTTATCCTGTGAAGCAAGATGAAGACTGTTTACCACTAGTGCTAATAGTAGTGCCAGTGTCACGTTGCAAAAAAAATTGGAAACCACCACTGTTATCATTGCTTCAGGGAACTGAGGCAATGAAGAAAAAAAATACATGAAGTAGATAGGGGCTTCACAATAGCAGCCTGAAAGAATGCATTACTTACCTTTAAAAAGCAAAATAGCACTCCTCAAATACTTGTGCATACATCATCTGAATTGAAGTGGCTAATTTTAACATCTCAAACGTCATTACATGGGCAATTTCTGAAGGTTCTTAGGGTAGCATTCGAGATCAGAAGACAAAAGTTGAGTCTGAATTTTCCAGTGGGTTATTTAAACACACATGTTCAAACAGTTTACTGAAAGAATTTTCTTGTCTTCATGCCCACTCACCCACATGCCTGATGGTAGCACACAGATGAGGTTCTTAGGAGGGAGGAGGCAAGCACAGCTTACCACAAGAAGTTCCTTGAAGACCTACCTAAGGGCTTTCTGTACCAAAGCATCCGTGTCCTGACAGCAGCTGTGGCAGGCTGGCACAGAGCTAGCCTGACCCATCACACTTAAGATGGCATGCCAGCAAAGCACACAAATCACACGCTCATCTGGACATTCAGATCTAACAGTGATGGTCTGAATGGCCAGCTGCCACAGCTCCCCAGTTAATGCAAGAGTAAGCCAGTGGGCTGGATGCCCAGGAGCCTGACTGACTTCTCAGCAACTATCACCTGCATTGCTTATGCAGCCTCTTCATAAAAGCTAGTAAGGAACCAAGAACAATTTCAGCTACTATGTTAAGAGCATGCCTGTTTTTGTTGTTTGTTTTTAAATATTTTTCTTATGAAAACACACGTGAAGCTTGATGAAAACGGGAAATAGACTGATGTAAGGTCATTCCTTAGCTTCTTTTCCACCTTCAGCTCAGGAGGATTTTTTTATTATTATTATTTTTTGGTTCTCTCTGTTTTGAACTATACTGCTGCAAAGTCTGAATGAAAACCAGACTATAGAAGTCTTATACCTCACTCACACTTCTTAACAAAACAGAGCATTAGGTTGTGGGTTGGTTGGGTTTTTGTGTTTTGTTGTGTGTGTTTTTTTTGTTTTGTTTTTTTTTTTTTTTGTTTGGAATAAACTATTTTTAATTTGTTCAAGTGTTGGTTGCATGATTTCAAAATTTTCTGTTTTGAAGTGAAAAATCAGAAGCAGAGAGAGAAGCAAGTGGACTGGAAGAGCACAGCAACACTCATCTCCCCAGTATTTTCCACTGAAGAACAAGCTGTGTATGAAGGTGTATAGGTGTCTAATTTCAGTGCTCACTGTGTTAAGCCTAATAAACATGTGCTTGCAACTTAAGGTCCAGAGAAACACGTGTCAGCTTCCTCTGGAAGCACACTTTCTGAGTGCATACATATACGGCAGGGAAACACAAGCAGCACTTGTGTCTATGCTTGCCAGTGATCTATCCACAGCACCATTATCTGTGCTACATGGCAAGTAAAAAGCAGGCTTGTGTACACACGCATCTTTGTAATACCATCTGAAACATACTGGCACCATCAGAGCTCAATTAATCCAAGAGACTGCTTGTTCTCCCTAAAACTCAGTTTTCATTTAAGATGACACAAATGAAGAATATAAATCAATAGCTGGAGCAGCCACAGACAAGTACTTCACTAAATCTGAAATTGCTGAGGGCAGAAACGACTGTCTATGTGACGGTCAGCACCTCTGGAAAGTAGACAGAACAACAACAACAAAAGTTTGTCCTCATCTGATAATTTTAACAAGAACATATGAAGGGTCAAAGAACAGGACTTTTTTTTTTTTTTTTTTTTAAAAAAAAAATCTTCCTCTTCAAACTTGTGTACTTCCAAGAGAATAACAATGCTGGTTGTATGCTCACAAACAATATCTAGGAATTTGGAAAAACAGCAAGACCTTGTGGATGAAAGAATATTTCCCTCCCTCCCCCAAACATACCCAAAGATTGACTGGTAGTTGCAAGCAAACATTTTTTCCTCCAGACTTAGCCTTTGACTCCATTAAACAGAAACACATCAAACTTATGAGACACTTGTTAAACAACATAGTACAGAAATACCATTATTTCTTGCTGGTGCTGAGAAAAGTGGTACAAAAGCACTGTATCCTTTGTTTCCTCTATTAAAAACTCTCAAATTCCTTTTTTCTTTCCTTTTTTTTTTTTTTTTTTTTTTTTTTTTTTTAAAGTTTTTTAATACACTCTCCCTTACATTTTAAAATGACCGATAATGTCTTTGGGAGTAACTACATTTTCATTGTACCAGTCAGTATTGTAGGACAACAATGTTACACCACCTCTTCTCATGGCTTGTGTTAAATACAGTACAAAAATCAAGTTATGGCCAGCCACATGCCTTTGGTAAAATTAAATGTCCAGTGAGATCACATTTTCTTCAAACTCAGAAAGCCATTCAGCTGAATCCATGTAATGTTTTAAAACTTAGTTCTATACAAACTTATTTTCTTCCTCAAAGAGAAGTTAAACAGCTGTCACTCCATACAAATCACAAATTCTGTTCCGGTTCCATAAGTATGATGAAAGTTTGGAACTTCAGAGAAGCTTTCCACATGCCTTGGATCTCCATTAGATTTGTGTTTCAGACAAGGTGTAGGAAGTCTAGTAAATATCCACAAACCTACAGGTCAAAGCAGTCATGACTTTTCCCCTTTTTACAATTGACTGATAAATATTCTTAGTTTTTAAAAAATGTTCCACAGTCACACATGCGTCTCATTTAAGCAACTGACGGTCTTCTCCTTTGAGGCGTTTTTTCCGGGGCTGTACAAAGTCATCATCTGAGTCATCACTAAGTTCTGTGTTCTCTCTTTCACTCTGGCAGTTCGGCTGTACAGGGAACTTTCTCTCAGGATACAGGCTCGTTAGAAGTTCTTCAAAGTAAGCTTCAAGTTTCATGCCAGCATCAGCCACTTCTGAATCAGGCTGTTGGGTGAATTAACAACATCAATACATCATGAAATAGCTTTATACCTAAAGGACTTAATGTGATTTAAGTGCTTTCATAAGTTACAAAAATCAAACAGCAGTAAGAACAGCACCAAGAATAGCATCTTGGGAACACATGGTACCCAACAGCACAAGCCTGCAAAACAGAGGGAGAGGGCAGACCTTTTGGTCCACACCCCCACTGACCTTTTTCTCTGATGGATTATCACAGAAGCTAACTGCAAAAGCCATGGGTTGTGAAGTTACATAAAAAGAGTCTACCACCTGTTATATCCCGCCTGTTACAAAAAAGGTTGGGTTATGCTCTGAAATATACAGGTATGTCTCAAGGGTATTAAAGTGTTTTGGAATAACCACATGAAATGCTTTAGTTTGTCTAGCTTACAGACCTATCTTTAAATTATGGTGAATATATTACTAGAATGGATAATGACCGAGTTTCAGAAGACTAGGTCTGAAGTCATTCATAACTACATTGGCTGACCAATTTCCTGAAGTAGAAGTCACCATGGCAGGTGATTCCCAGCTACTGAAGATGTCTGGATGAGAACCCAACTGAAGCCACTTAAGAAACCTTATTCCCACTGTTAATTCTGTCCCTTTTTGTGGTTCACTCAGTACTTGCAACCCTTTTTCAACATGTATTACTCCCTTACATGCAGTGAAGGACAACAGCAGTCTATCAACATTTAACTAGAAGTCATAAGGGTGAGTATAGACCTTCCAGAAGGAAAACTCCACTGAATTTAAGATTTGATACACTCAAGATTAAACCAAGTTTTTAGTCAAATCCTCACCATTAACCTCTATAATGAGCAATGATTCTACTCCTTATGTGTTGTCCTGCCGTTCAGTTAGTGTGTTTGTTTTAAGCCTCCTTCCTTCTACAAAAAGATCTTTACTGTGTACTCATCTAACACCAACAGTTTCAAATGCAATGTTTTCACTAGGGTCTTATCATCAACCTATGTTTAAATAAGTTCTACCCCCACTGGAGTCTTCCTGAAAACATCTAAGCTTACAAAATCAGACAAGATATCTACTTTACTAACCTCATTAAATTCAGCACAGTTTTGGAAAATCAGTCTGAAGTCAGCCACAATATCTTCTGGCTTTGTGTAGAATGAACTGGTCACTTGAAGTCTTTTCTTGATGGTTGACAAGTCCATTGGCTTTTTGATTATTTTGTAGTAATCAGGAACCTAAACAGAGAATTATTTATTTTAATTATTTATTGAACAAATTACATCTCTTAGTTTAAACTAAAATTTCCAGCTAATAGTGAGAAATTTAATTTCACAGAATGGCCAAGGTTGGAAGGGACCTCAGAAGATCATCTAGTCCAACCCCTTTGCTGAGCAGGATCACCTAGAGCACGTTGCACAGGATGGCATCCAGGTGGGTTTTGAATACCTCCAGAGGAGACTCCATAACTTCTCTGGGCAACCTGTTCCAGTGCTCTGTCACCTTCACAGTAAAGAAGTGCCCTCTCACAGTCAGCCAGAACTTTTCATATTAGTACTATGCAGCACTCCAATCTTCAAAAATCAGGTAATTATTATTTTTTTTTTAAAGAAATATGTATCACAATTCTTTTTTTTTTTCATTTTTTTTTTTTCTTTTTTAGTGATATCACTTGGAATTGTAAAAACAGCAGACAGCAACATAATTTACTTTTCACATCTATTTTTGAAGTACTTTTTGAAGTAAGGTTAGCTCTTGGGGACTAGTGACTCCCCTTACAACCCAGTAAGGTTATACTAGTGACTCCCCTTACAACCCAGTGTTTTGTTTTTCAACTGCCCTTCAGATAGTTTTAGTAGAACTAAAAATGTTCAACGCACTCAATGTGCAGGAAACTTGACTTCTGATAACGAGCATAACAATGCCATTACAACCACTTCCATTATGGAAATGAAAGAAGTGAAGTACATACCGTGGGAGGAACTGGATCTTGAAAAGCAAGACTCATTTCATGACAGTAGAGGTATAGCAGCAATCTTTCACATTTCTGTATCAAGAAAAATAGATACCCAAGTAAAAAAAAACTACATAATTTGTCCTAAAATAATGAACTACAGAAAAAAACGAACAAATGCTCAGTACTCCTCCCAGCCCCTAAGCAGAAAAGTGAGCACAGAAACTGTATTAGGAAGCAAGCCTGTCATAACTAATGGTCTGCAGCATTCATTCTCGCAATATTTACATCCTATTATTATTAATTCTCAAATGCATGCTATGAAGCCTGACGTAGTTACTAATGGTGTTATTCAGTATTTGCTGAGTCCAGCAAACATTCCACAGAATAAAAATAGCACATGTGGCTCTGAGCTTTTTATAAATATTCAGAGACAACTTTTCCCCGCCCTCCCCCGCCCTGATCTGGGCATAACTGCTCTGTAACTGCAAAGCCTAGAGTGCCTTTTGTTAGCAGTGAGGAAAAATCTATTCTTTGTGTACCCAAGTATATTAAACTGGATCTTGAGCTTGGAAAGAGATTCAGAAAATAGTTTTCTGTGACTTTATGCTTGCTGATCTTTCACTGGAATATTTACAAGACTTGTAACTTACATTTAAAGCAAAATACGAACAGAGCTATTTTTTTCCTTTCAGACTGCAAAGGCAAACAACGGCCCTACCTGTAGACTAAGCTCCCAAATACAATACTCATCTCAGTATATTTACACAGGTTGCCAACAGGAACCAAGTAAAACACTGCTGAAGTTTCCAACAGACCTCAGAATTGTTTTAAAATAAGTTTTTAATAAAGAAACAAAGAGATATAAAAAAAAATAAAAAGACACCAACAAAAATCAAAAACAAGAAAAAAAAATCAAGAATCCAAAACATTCCGGCAAGCAGTTCAACCTTCTGTTCAAAGGCACAAGTTATTTTTGTTTAACTCTGAGGTTTAAGGCAAAACCAAATTATGGTAACTTGTTTGGTTTTTGTTTGTCTTCAACACTTTTCCACCAGAGTATTTGGAGTTTCAAACTGATATAAATTATTCCCAGATATTTTTGTTAATCTGTGCATCTTCACTAGGAAAGATGCTACATAGCTTTTTTAAAAGAATGGTAATAAAGTGCTTTAAAGACAAAAATCATTAGTTGATAAAGTCAATCTATGCTAAAAAACACAAAGAAAAAATTGCTCAAGGCAAGGTCACTGTGCATTAGGTCACTGTTACAAACAGCACTCAATAATTCCTAGAATGCAGTCCCAGTTCAGAGCGTCAGACCACAGGCACTTCTCAGACTTTAAGAATGTGCTGTTCAGTATGTTTACATGAAGGCTGCTAAGACCTCAGAGCTTATTAAGTAAGTTATTTATCCTTTTTACCATCACTTGTTTGATTTTTGTTTGTTTGTTTTAAATGCATGCATGTCATAGTACAAAAAAGCAGCAAGACTCATCCTTACCCTGCGGTCTATTGGCGCCAAACCCACAGTATCTTCCAGTTTTCTTTTTTCAGGGCTGTGAGCGGGTTTATCACAATCATATTCAACTTCTGGCTTGGACAAATCCCGACAGAACGTACAAATCCACTCCCCACTAAAGACAAGACAGACAGAAAAAAGACAGACAGATACGTTAGCCTCACTCTTGGTAAAGTAGCACACTCTTGATAAAAGGCTTTCAACAACAGGGGAATGGTTTGTCGTAAGACTAATGGTGTCTACTTTTATTATTGCTAAAAACTTTTCACTCCTTTGAAAAGTTTCACGGAAGTTCACAAGACTTTGAAAAGTTCATAAAACTTTGACCTCCTAGAATTCAACCAAAGCATTATTAAGAGTTGTACTTTGTAACTACTGAGGGACTGAAGAATTCATTTACAGACAAATGACGTTGGCAAAACAGAAGAAGTGTTAGTGTTATATAGCAAGAACCATATTTTCTCTCTACAAGCTTGATCTACCACGTATCCAGATTAACCTAGACAAAATTTTTTTTGGAAAACTGGATATTCTTCAATCCCTAAATAAACTTTCAGCTATTTCTGATTTTATCAATTACAGTCTAAGAATACACAATAGATGTAATTGGCAGCATATGAACAAGACAAAACTAGTTCCAGAAGGTGACTGCGTTCACTGACTCTCTCATACAATTCGTGAGCATCTCTACTTTTCAGAAGAACTATGAAGAGTCTATGCTTTTAATATAGTTCTCTAGAATAAACTTGTGGAGAACTTGCACTCTTACAGATCACCACAAGAGGGCCGAATTGTACTTTACATAGTAGACAACTCAGCAATAACCATTTATGCGACCTAACTGAGAGCACTTACTCAGAGATCCTATAAGAGTTTTGGAAATGGAAAACAGCTTCTTCAGAACCTTTCAGTTCATTTTGATAGTAAGGCAGAAGACTTCCAATATTAAAAAAAAAGTCTTACTAGTACTTATTTAGAATAACCTTCCACCATCTGCTAGCTTTAGTATACAGAAATGAATAATGGCATTTTCCTTCAAAGAGATTTTTGCCTTCTCCTGTCTTAGCTTAGCAGATTTATTTGATATTTTCACCTCTGTACCTGGACCAGCATCAAAGAAACGATGTGACAGATATACAAAAATAGATACAGGTCATCACCTAAAGATCTTATAATACAGGAAACACATGGGAGATGGAGAGAAGGCACATTCAAATACCCAAAGAATCAGGAAGAGTAGGATGGGTTGGTGCAAAGGGAAAAAAATGCAGTAACCTGGTGAATCTATATGGGAAAGCGTTCTATCCACCTGAAGCAAGAAAAAAAAGCAAATAGACTGAGATGCTGACATGATGAAGGAATTTTTTGTGTTTGAAGGAACTAATCCTAAGAGATCACAGTTTGTGAAATTAACCAATATAGTTGAAAAAAAAAAAAAAAAAAAAAACAAACATGAAGATGAGAGGAAAAATCTGAAGCCAGGAGGAAACTTAAGCTAAAATGTGGTTCTGAAGTCCAGGAACCTACTGTACTTGTATCAGTATGCACCTTTACAACACCGAACACTTTTCAGAAAAGTTGTTTTTAGCTTCCTTGCTCTCCAGACATCATCATCTCAGTTTCCATAGAATGATCCAGGGAAAATGAGAACTCCTGAAGACTTATTTCTGAAGTTTTCATTTTAACAGAAACAAAGTCTTGTGAGTTTGAAATTATCTGCTGCCTCGAGGATTTTTTTCCTCCCTTCAGACATGCACAAATATTAGTTGAAGTGCTTACTGTGACTTTGCTGGATTTTGCTTATGGTACAAAGCTGTAATTTAATATCACTTTATTAAAAAAAAAAAAAAAAAGCTCTATAACTCTGAAGTTTCAAAAGGTAAAAAAACATTTTTAAAATGTAGAAACATTATTAAAGAGTAGATATTCTTCAGAAATACGCTTGTTCAGAGAAGCACATAAACAGAGATGATAACTATACAAAATTAAGTTTTTATTCAAATGTTTCATCCCAGAAAACTATGCTGATATTTAATAAGAAAGCCTAATATTTACATAAAAGCATTAAACAATGAGCATGTTATGACAAATGTTTTATCCTTTAATACTAATAAGCTTATTGCATAGTGTTTCCAAGTTGGAACATCACAAAATGCCATTTATCTTATCAAAGAGACTCATTCCAGAAGCAAACGCCAGTAATGCTTTTAACAGCCTATTTAAGACTGAATTTTGAAACCCAAAGAGTTGAGTAGGACTTTTGCATAATCCTCTCAAGAAAGCCTACTACTTGTTTCAGCACAGAATGTGATGTTTCTAGATATCATGCACTACATCCCATGCTTGGCATATAGCCATATTTAGCATTAGTAAATATATTTAATACTGTATTAAATTAGATTTTTCTGTAGGTATTTTATAATTATTAAATAAATGTAAACCTTTTTCTGTTGGCCTTAAAAAATTTAGACTAGTAATTCTGTGGCCTAATTTTAAGACCTTAGCTAATAATAACAGATGCCCTAGATGTAAGTGATCTTCCTTAATTGCCAAATAATTGAAGAGTTTTATTACAGATTTTGCAGCCACAGTAAAGTTAAACTGAAGTTTCAATGCAAAATCCAATTTTCACCAATTAATAAAACTGCAGACTTCAAGACTTCAAAGATGACAAAGACTCCTTTGAGGCTTAAACTTCTTGTAGTAGGTTTCACAATACAAAGCTTACGTCTCTTAATGCAAATTTAGATGGAATTAAAGGGGTCATAGTTACCTTGGAAAGTTCATCAGCGAAGGGACATGACAAGAAAGATGGAATACTTTGGGACATTTCTCACAACAAAGGAGCTCCCCTCCATTTTGACATACTGCACACCAGTCTTCATTGGGGTCATCCTCTTTTCTGCCCTCCCCAGTGTGTGAGGGGCCTATCCATCCTGACTTCCCAGTGGTTGTATTCTCCAGCAGTATCCCTGGTTGATCATCTGTGCTGTCTGGTGCATCTGTTCTTATGACAGCTTCATCAGAAGTGGAATTATGATTGCCATCTAACAGCAATGAAGTAAGTATACTTCTTGAAAAGGTGGTCTGTAAGAAGAAGTAAAAGAAGCTTTATTATGCTACTGATATGATTTTATATGTCCCTAATGAGTAAACTGAACAGAATAACACATTTATATGTAGGCAACCATACAACTTTGTAACATCCATGAAAGAATTATCATGTCATAGCAACAGGCACTTAAACACAATAAATTAGCTATGAGATGCTATTTCTGGCATTTTAAACATTGCTCCTGCAATAAAACTAAAAATAAAACTAATATTTGATGCCCCCAAAGCATCAAAGCAACGCTATTTATGTATATTACTTCACTACTTAGCACCACATGAAAATTTGATGTTTGTAAGCTATTTCCTGCTTTCCCAGGTTTTCAACAGATAAAAGCAGTCTGATCACACCAGTTAACTCAATTGGTAGAAGAAATAGTTCGATTCTGAGTTTCACTTCTTCATTTTACATCAATACTTTCAGCTTTTCAGTTTTCCCCTGAATAAAAAAGTCCCCAACAGAATATTTGTAAATTATTTTATTCCCCAGAAACACAAAATACCCTCCCCAAAGGCAAAAGAGATCTTTATTAATCTTACATTCCGGGGCCGGGATTCCTCCTCTGTTTCTTGCTTCACTATAACAATTGGGAAATCAAAGTTCTCATTTGGTGCACTTGACTCTTGTTTAATTCTGATCGGCTCCAACATAACAACGGGGACTTTGTGTGTAGAATCAGCTCCCAGTGGCCGACTGGAAGAGCCAGAACTGTAAGTGACAAAAAAAGGCAAAAAGGGAAATTTGATGTCAGAACTGTACATCTTTGGTACACTGATTCTTTCTGAGACTTCAGAATGCTGATTCATTTTGTCTCTTTGAATCCTGAGCACTGAAGTATTACTTCCACAGAATACAACATTCAAGTTTATTCCTTTTAATATATTTTGAAAAGGCATTACAGAAATGGAAATACAATAATAGCTTGGTTTAAGAAGTACAGATTTACTCATGGTTTTACTTCCCGTTAGTAGAAGGTTTGCAAGTAATCTCAGTTTCTTTTAGGTCATATGCACAAAAGCACTTCCACTGAACATCACCCCACTTTGGAACAGAAGCAGTTATATCTTGGGGAAAGTCTATGTGAGCTCCCCAGATATGAGCTGACCATTGTAAACCACACAAGCAAATAAACTAGATAAATTACATACATTTACATTTGCTTGGAAAAATTTCCTACAACCTCATAGCTCTAGAAAAACTAGAGGCCTACTTTTAGAACTAGATTCGATTTTCATTCATGTGCCTACTCATAATAGAAACAGAATAACCAAACTCAAAAATGCCATCATATTGATTTTTACTATATAACAATAACTTTATGTCAAAAAATAAATAAATCAAGCAACAGCAGATAGAAACACATTTTTTAATGCAAGTAAAGGACTTCTGTGAAAAACATTTAAATAGTTTATATTTGTATGTTGTGAGTCCTACAAAATATTTACTATGTAAATGGAATAGAGCATAAGGTATCATATATTAAAAAAGCATCTGTCTTTCCAGTTCAAGTAGAATCAATGTCATTTGATTTTTTCTCTGCATGAAAATTTAATCTCATGTCAGATGTATGCCCTAATTTATTGGAACACATTAGTGGATCTGCTCTCTTCAAACAACACTGTGTAAACCTATTTGTTCATTAATATTCCATCACTAAGGGATACAAACATTTTTGTAGACTCTCAGTAGATATCTAGACCTCACTTAACTAACTGTGCTGTGCCATAAAATTCTTAATAACCCTTTTTATAATATCAGTTTCTTAAATCTGAAGACTTTTATAGTTCCACAAGGACCTTCAATACGCAATTTTTTCCCTTTAGCTGATTTTTCTGAATTTAAATGCCTTATAACGAGCATTCTTTTAATAAAGCCAACCTATCCATCACTTACAGAGTTAATACGTTTTTAGATGTATTTTAGTAAATTACAAATGTATTAATACTTTTAGATGGCAAAGGTTGTTTTAATAACTATCAGATCTGGTCTTTTTAGCAGAGAAGGCTAGGCAGATAAACTTCTATATTCATTATTGACAGAAGAGACTGAAGCATGTTCTACAGAGGTGGAAGTCGCACTTTCTCTTCTCTCCTAGTACTTCCTTACCTCTCTCTGCTCCCAACGCTGGAGGCACTGGGTGAACGAATTGGAGGGTGTATGTTTGTCACGCTCACGCCTCCTAGGACAGAAGAATCAGATTAGAACATAATACATACCTATGCCAAGCCTGATACATGACTTGGAGAAGTATGCAGGTTTTTGGTCAAATTTCTCCTGCCTTGTTATTTAACACATATCTCAGTACATAATCATGAGAGGATACGAGGAAAATAATAGAGTAAAGGAGAGGACTAAAAAGGGGCCCACTGCATGTAAACAGGCTGATAATTCAATACTTTTGCCTAGCTGATTCCTATACCTGATCACTGCAATTTCTTTAATCTTAACTTACTAAAATCTATTTTTAACTACTAGTTATGTGATCTGCTAAAACATGTTAAGCCATATTTGCATGCAAGTAGGATGAGAGGATGAGGTCTCAGGACAGGGTGGAAGAGAAGAGCAAGGCAGATATGAGAGAGACACCCCCACTCCACCAAGGGTCTGGGGACCAGATAGCCCCAGATAGCCAAAGAATTGTGAAGAACATTTTCCCTCATCATTGATCCTGACAAACATTAGCAGGCTGTTTGTGCTATCTCTGTTCACGTGGGTATCTGAATGCATTGTCCTGTCTGAGCTGATCTGTCTGAGCACATGAATGCCATGTGAGGGCATGAACATTGAGTGAGAATGTATTGGGAACTCAGGCTCTCATACCCAACAGTGACAGTTTCCTGTGGATACACCTGCATTTGCAATTTGCTAAGATCTACTACGTTTTTAAGATCTGGCCACTTAATTTTGTTCACAATGCTAAAACATTGTCTCAACTTTACCTCCTGTTAGGCTTTCTACAACTTTGCCTTCACTTCAGTATTTCTTGCTGTTGATAGAAATAATTAATTCTGCTAGTGTTAGCATTGCCACTTCAGATTGTTCCATTACGCCACTTAAGTAGGAAATTGCACCACAATCCCATTACCTGAGAGGCCTGGTGATGGTACTGATGAATTTGGAGACTGCACAGTTCTGTTTGAAGGGGGTTTTGCCTGGCTCTGCTCTGCTGTGCCATCCTTCCTTGCAACGGTATCCAGTGTGATGTTTCCTGAACAATCAATCTAAAAGGCAGAAAAGAGAGGGGAAGCAGTTAGTTTTGGGAGAGGAGGAACATGGAATCAAAAAAAAAAAAAATCACGCCTCTGCCATAGTGCTTTTTTCGCTGTGAAGACCAAAATGCACGTCACCTAGCTTTAGTCACCAAAAAAGTGAGGTGGTTACTTTAAAACTGATCATCTTGCTTTCACTGAAAAGAGAAATGGCCAAATCCGAACGGTGATCCATAACATTATTTTAAGCTGAGATGATTCTGGAAGTGCCATTCTTTCCGCCATCAGCTACAGAGAAAGCTTACATCAGACAGGTAAGTAGCTTTCATATACTGAATTAAGAGGATATGAATGTTTTTTTAATCTCCACACCCTCTTTCAACATGCTTACATTCTATACTCTAAAATACTCTAAAAGCAATACACATTAATCTATGAAACAAAACTACCCATTAATCCATTGAGATTCTTGCAGTCCTGTTCAACATTAAAGGATGCTCTGAGGATACATTTGCCCTGCATACTTTCTGGGCTGGTGCCAACCATATTCAATAAAAACAGCAAGTTAACACTTGTTCTTTCTAGCCACAGCCCAGGCCAGATAACTGAACTTGGTCCAAGGTTATTACTCTAGCTTTCTACACAGACTACACATTCTGGTTTGATAAAGAAAAACGACATTTTGAAACATTAGGTTTTTTTTGTGTGTGTTTCTTTTTTAATACATAAGATCATGCTTGATCGGAAATTAGGTCACCTTGGTTTCAGTTTTCTCAGTTATCCAGACACATCACAAATCCACGGGTAACAACTGCATTGACCACTGAAATAAATTTGTTTATAAGCTAGACTTCTCAGAAGTGGATGCAGAAGCTTCTGCTAGGTCAACACACGTACAGTGATTTGCGCAATATATCTTCAGTAGCATAAACATAACCATATATACAAGTTGAAGAGTTCACAGTGATACTGTGAACAAAAATGTAGAAATGCCTTACAGACTCCATACTTTCATTACTGTGTTTTGCAGTTCATCTTTTTACTCTGACACATACTGTGATATCACTTCACTCTATTTTTAAAAAATAGAAAATTTTTATCTAAGATTTTATTGGGAAGAACAGGGGAGAAATATAGTAACAGCAAGTTATGACTAGAAAAACATGACATTTCAGATATCTAAAACTTTAGACCACAGAAATAGGCTCAGAAGTTATTTGAAAGAAAAATCAACTGAATAGATTGATAGCTCTAATGCAGACCTCTAACAAATATGGACCAATCAGAAGAAAAATGAAAGAATTTTAGAAGTTTTAGGAAAGATGATCTGATGATGCTTCCTCTACCACCTGCTCACATGCATGTTAGAGGATATATGAAGAAAAGTACCAACAAAAGGTAGAGAAAACAAATATTTGACTATGCCAACACTCAATACCTAATACAGCACTTCCAATTAGTTAGAAATATATTACAAATTCATAAGTTTACCAGAAATACCGTCAGCAGCCAGTAACTGGTACATGAAACCTAAGTCAACACATTTTTGTTAGTATAAATAAAAGAGGGGAAGGGTGGGGGGAGGTGCAATAGGCAGCAACCAAATACACAAATCCAATCACAATTACAACCTGGAATGCTATTTTTCTTAGTAGTCCTACTGGCTGTTTCCCCAGAACAGTCCTGAATACTGCCAGCAGTATATAGGCAATCCTGCATTGTTGCTTCCTGGAACTGTCTCATTATGACAAGCAGAAGAAGAATTTTAAAACTAAAAGGATTTCTACTTTTTACAAACATTCAAACTGACTTCAAAATAGCACCCATAAAACATTGCTCATATGGTACACTTACATCAGGAAGAGATGGCAGATTGTAGGAGCTACCCACTGGAGAACTCAAGTCTATCACAGGAGCACCATATGTCTTCCCATCACATCCCGCAGCACTAGTGACTGTGGGACTGGATGGAGTAGATGTTATGTTGCTTGCAGCTGAAGTGGCGGTTGAAGTTTGTCCATTACCAACCTGCCACTAAAAAGAAAAGAGATGATCCACAGATATCCAAAATTCACTTTCCCTTACCCCCAGTACATACAGTACACATCCTGGTTCTAACTCACCAGCTAAACAAGCAGTTTAGCTCAGTAAACTGAATTCAAATTTAACATCCTGATTTACTCTGAAGTTATCTAATTTCAGTGACCAATCTTACAAGATAAGGAAAGATGACAAGTAGTTGAAAACTATGAATAGAAGAAATAATGTGAATTCTTAACACTGAGATACAGCTTTGAATTTAAGTATCTATTAATATTTCATGCTGCATTGACAGTATTGTGGGAGGAATGTAACAATTTCAGTGAAATAAAAGCATTACCGTTAATAGGCTGAATGCACAACTGCTCCAGTACTTTTATTAAGTAAATAGCTATATCATCACTTGGACACCATTAAGTGTTTGATGCTGTGCTTCCCTTAACAACTTAGAATGATTAAGAAATTGAAATGCTATATGTATCTCCATCTATCTATACATTTAGCAACATGATACGAAGTGTACAGACTAAATTTCATTCTCATGTAGACATACACAGTTTTCAATTACTTTAATGGAATTTCATGGCAACTGCAGACAAATTTGCAGGCTCAACTCCTTTCTAGTCAGTCATTCTATGATTCTATTCACTGGTTTCTAGTTCAAGAAAGACGTTACTAGATAATGAAAATACTTGAAAGAAAGGCTTGCAGACAGGCCAATCTTCTTTTCAGATGCTCACAACAGAACTGATTTAGTTTGTTACTATAGGTTCTCTTAGATATTATGCAGCTTTCTTCAATTCAGTTCAAATTAGTTCTCTCACATCATAAGCACTGCAATTATGAATGGTATTACTCTACTTCTCAGGTCACAAACCAGATTCTTCCCTGCTTGTCTCTGGCAACATGATCCTCTCTTTCCTTCAAAATACCTAACAACACATGTTAATAGTTTTTTTGTTTGTTTTGTTTTGTTTTTTTTTGCAGCTATGGCTTTTTAGTCAAGCTTTTACCTGGTTTCTAGTAAAGCTGTTACCATTGCGCTAGATATTGGGATTTACCATTCTGTTTATTCATCGATTGTCATATATAGGTCATGTCCTCGTTAAGTTTTGCATAAATGGCCAGAGATCACAGTAATAGCAGACAGAATGAAACACCTATGCATCACACATAATGGCTCACTTCCGTAGCAGTTTAGAGCTGTCAGAATGAAAGAAACTTGACAGTTCTCATTAAGAAAACCGTGGGTATCTTGTCACAGAGAAGAAAGCAGCCTCTGTTCCAACTGAAAAGCACTCTTGAAACATAATACAAAAGTAAGATGATATAAAGCACATTTCATGTTTTATTTTTACACAGCATGTGAAAGAAACTCTACCTGTTTTATAGCTTGCTGTGCCAAGAATGCCATCTGCAATGGGTTGAGCTTTATTGCTTGCCTTGGTAGGTTCTGACTTGGGGGAAATCTCATCTGTTGTGCAGGAGGAGCTGAACCATTGGACTTAGGGTTATGATTCTGAAAATGAATCAAGCGCGGAGGTGCCTGCATGACGAAAAATTCTGTAAGTTAGGTGATGTCAATTCAGTGTTCCAGAAATTGTTAATGCCCTTCACTTTTGAAGCACCTACATTAAATGCAGAGTATCACCCCATTTATCTGAATGATCACACAACACATTGAAAAACTAAAACCAAAACCTAGTATACAGTTTTGAATCATTCTGACATAATAAATGCAGGTATGTCACAAGAGCTAGTAAGAACATTCCAATTTTGAAAGTCATATGGGAGAACCACAGTTCCATGCAAATTGTGTGTGTGAATGACACGTTCACTTCATAATAATTTGACAAAACAGAACGCATAGCTCAGCACTATATATGGTTGGAAGCCATATGATACTATTTTCTCAACAGTAATAGACTGAGCATTACCACACATTCTACCAAACAAGTTTAAAATCGTCATTCAACGCTCAATAAAGAACACGTTCCCTAGACAATTCATATAGCCATCAGCTAAAGATGAAGCTATCTGCAATTCTGTATCTAGACCTAATTTATTTCTTTACTTTATCCTTCTTCAGCAACGTGGAAAAAAATAATCTTCTCTAGAAATAGTCATATCTTACCTGATGAGAAGCAGGAGGCTGTTGCAGAGCTCCAGGCATTCTTGGATTTGGTAAACCTACTGGACCTGCTCTGCGCTGAGCTTGTTGCCTCTGAGCCATAACCTGTTGCTGCATGTGCTGGAGTCGGAGCTGAGCCAAGTTTATTTGCGTTGGGAACTTAGACAGCTGGTTTGAGGGTAAGTTGCCTGCTGGCTGCAGATTTGTTTCCATCACAGGGCTCTTGGGCATATGTGGTGGTGTTTCTTTATCTTCTATTACCAGAGAACCTGGTTTAAAAAATAAAATAAAAAAGAATACTAAAATATTGCAGTTAGAATACTATTTTTCACAAATATTTCTTTTTATACCATAAGGTCATCACTCATTATTGTAACATAAAGGATGGGTAAACATTAAATAAGGACTCCATTTATGTTGCTTCCAGGCAAAAACATGGCTGTATTTTATAATGCAGAAAAAGGAGATACTAGCAAACTGCCTTGTACTGCAGCCTCCTCTGTGATGTAGATTCCCCTAGAAAAGTGTTCTGGCATCTCCAGAAGAACAAGGGAACAGTTTCCCTGGGAGAGGAGAGAACATCCTGATCTGATCATCTCATCAAAAATTTAACTGTGTTACCATACTCAAAGGTTTGTGATTTATTTTATTTTGCCTCGGAGTCAGCATCATGGAACATTCAAATGGTATTCAGTTCCTGATACTCAGTCCCAATTCCAAAATGTGATGGGCAACTCCAGGAAATGTTTCCTCGCTCTATTGATTTATAGGAAAACTTGACTAGACAGGTAACTTTTAGACACTAATGTGAGGTGAGAGATTTTATCTGAAGAAATATATAGCGCAATTATATGAAACCCTCATGTAAAACTCTGGCTACCATACCCAAGAAAGATGAATTCCAACTAGAACAGATGTTGATTTAGACTCAAGGGAGTAGTATGCTGTTTTTAAAAGAAATAACAAAGAAAGATAATTTGTTTAAAACAGAGCAAGGTATGGAAAGTTATCATCCAAGACCTAAAGTTAAAAAATTCCAATGATCTGTGAAGGGCTGCACACAACAGCTTTTCAATACAAGAGGGGGATAAACAAGTTCCCTTATCTCTCAGAGATTCAGTACTGCTTCCTAGGAGAGTTCACCTCCTGAGGTGGGCACACCACAGGACAGTCTGACAATCCCTGTCCTGGCAGAATTTGACATCCCACTACCACGTCTGTTCCCATATCTGTAAGTCTCTGTGGATCCTGTGCAGTCTGACCTGACTCATTTTTGAGTAAATTATCCAAAGGAGGAGGAAATGCAATGTGCATTTTATATTCCTCTTTTTCAACCCAAGAGCTGGGAAGCTATGCAAGAAGCATCCTTTTAGTTCCCTAGCTAGACACATAAAGGAAAGGGCTGTGCATAGACACAGAGGGAGTCTAGGCCAGCCAACATACTGTAGCACAGAGCAGGACAGAATACTAGAAGTTGTACTATTTTCATATTGATTTGGGTAATTAATAATTTGGGTGTTGCATACATTTTAATTCCGCTGCTACCATGTCAGTCATTAACAAATATATTAGATATGTTAAACAAAATGAAAAACCCTACCAACCTATTATTGCCTAATAGCCCTTACTAAGCCTATAACAAGTCTAGGCAATTTCCCATAAAACAAGCAGAGAAAAATGCTGATGAATAAAACTGTTCCCCATATATTTTTGTGCATGAAGGAAAACAGATAAATTTTACTTTCTTTCTCTAGAAAACGGATTACCTTGACAAAGAATGGTATCAACTGTACTACAGCCAACCATCACCAAACCCATACCACATTGCTATTCCATTCTCTCTAAGTCTAATTCTAGAAAGGCTTCTGAAGAAGTAATTAACATCTGTTGTGTAAAGCTACTTAACCCAAAGTTACCATAGGAGAATTATTCCCTTCCATTATTCTAGAAAACTAGGGGTCATGTACAATTTATGGAATTAAAGCACTTTAAACACTGTATTTTCTTAAATACACTCTGAAATCCATAAGCAAGCTATCCCAATGGTGTCACCCAATGGTGATCCCAAAGCTATCACCCTGCCAGTAACATGCAGCCTGACAAAACACAAGTCTTTCCCAGAGCAATTCGTTTCTTTGACTCTATCCCAGACAAAACCAGGGCGTTAGTTTTCTTCATAGAAGCCTGCATTTTGGATTTTTGATGAAAACAGTGGCGGTAACACCTGTTTCAGTTGTTGCAGAGCAGTGCTTACACAGAGCCAAGGACTTGTCAGATTCTCGTGCAGCCCCACCAGCGAGGAGTCTGAGGGTGCACCAGGAGCTGGGAGGGGACACAGCCAGAGCAAGTGACCCAGACCAGGCAAACGGATATCCCACATGTGGTGTCATGCTCAGCAACAAAAGCTGGGGTAAAAAGCTGAAGGAAGAGGTGGGGACATTCAGGGTGATGGCGTTTGGCTTCTCAAGAAACCGTTCCGCGTGCTGAGGCCTGCTTTCCTGAACTCCTGCCTGCCAATCGGACGCAGCGACTGAACTCCTTGGTTTGCTTTGCTTGTGCATGCAGCTTTTGCTTTACCTAGTAAACTGTCCTTATCTTAGCCCATGAGTTCTTGCACTTTTACCTTCCCAGTTCTCTCCCCAATCCCATTAGATGGAGTGAGCAGCTAGGTGTTGCTTAGCTGCCTACCAGAGTTAAACCACAGCACTTACTTAGACTGTTACTTTTTTTTTTTTTTCCCCCTTCAGTGGTTCTTAAATATAGGTTATTCATTGAAATTGAACCTGTCTTATCATAAACTTAACAGCCTGAATGCCGCAATTTCCAAAACCAGATAGATATAACATGACCTGGTTTTATCTATCACTTAAGTAGATAAACTGTTATAAAAACTCCTATGCTGTAAATATGAGAGCCATTTATAACATAGCACTTTCCAGAAATTAAGGGAACAGACTTTAGCTGATTACAAAGACTCATTTGATGAGAAAAGCACAG
Source organism: Anas platyrhynchos (assembly GCF_047663525.1). NCBI lineage: Eukaryota > Metazoa > Chordata > Aves > Anseriformes > Anatidae > Anas > Anas platyrhynchos. The sequence continues at coordinate 59,779,953 of NC_092587.1, forward strand.
AAAAAGCAGAACCAAAAAAAAAAAAACAGCAAAAAAAATGCACAGAAGAAAGTCCCCCCTCAACAAACATCTTTTCAATTCAGCAGCAGCTCACATAGTCATCACCATATGGCTTGACACTTCATTTCCAGAAGCAGATTCACTTTTGATTTTTTTTTTTTCCAAGTAAACTTATTTACAAAGAACTTTGAAAGTTTCCTTGCTACCATCCAGCATCCTAGTATGTGGAGAAACAAAACATGTTTGCCTTAAAGTGCTGCCATAACACTGTTTCTCTGCCTTTGTAGAGAAACATACATCTGCACCTCTCTGTGCATCTGTAAAACTGACTTTAATTTATGACAAAAGGCAGAAAAGGTCCCACAGGTATCTGCCAAAGCATTATATATACAACAGAAAAATAAAAACTGCCCATCAAGCTAGAAGTAGAGAGAGAAAGGAAATACAACAGCAGTCACAAAATCCTAAAAAGACCTGAGTTTTAATTCCTGCTCTGAAGCTGATGTCTTCCTAGCATGCTTATCTCCATTAAACTCAGAGGCTTTCAGGCAGTCACACAAATGGACTACCTGCAAAGCTTCCAGGTTCTGGGGTTCAATAGTGTCATAAAACCTGGTAGCTTAGAGCTGTAAAACAAAAATACAAACACTAGTTTGGAGACTAGAGCAAAACTTCCCAGAAGGTAACAGAGTACCGATGATGAACTGTTACATGGCAATTCTGTTAAAAACATGCTTTACCCTGAAGTCCACTCCCAACTTCAGGAAAGATGATCTTAAAAACAAGACAACTGCCCAAAAGCAACATTCTCTTTCTTGTTCTTCTATTTTTCTTTGGTATTCTTCCTTTCTCTTCATCTTACTTCCCCAAGGCTTATTGTTCAGCATGACAAGGAAGCAAATAGGGGTTCTTAAACATGTTACGGTGCTGCTGTGGGTTTCAGCTTGAGAAGATAGGATTGAAGTAGAAGAAGGTCTGGAAGATGCAGAATGAGACCGACTTTAGGTTATAAAATAGGGTTATGTATTGTCTTCCTTGATTCAGAACCTAGGAGTCACATGTACTGCCCAGGAAACCAAAAGCTGCTACTTTCACACCATCACACAGCATTCAAGCAAGGGAAGTTCATTAATACTTCATCATAAGTATTCATCAATAGTACTTTTTCAACACAACATACTTCAAATGCCTTCTACAGGTAAGCAGGTTAATCTAAAAAAAAATTAAAAATAAGTAGTGCAGAGGCTATTCATCTTAACAAAAACAGCTGCTTTCAAAACAGGAGCAAGGTGCCAAAGTGCTACTAAAACTTTACCATACCTAGATTAAAAATATTTTGAGCCCAGAAGCTAGGATCACAATGAAACTGGATGGTATTGTTAGTCACTGGTGAAGCGTCACACCTCGCTCGGAGAAGATAGCGTAGTCGATACGTAATCTAGAATAAGAATAAAACAAGAGTTTTTCTTCTGGGGGTTGAAGCCATGAATATGAACTATTCAAAAGAACAAACAAAAAGCCTTGAACAAGCCCCTCGAGATCTGGAGTGTAAGAGATAAAAAAGCTTGTCCAAACAACAAATAAAAGGGATATTTTCAACATCTCTCTTCTTTCTAAAGTAGCTCTAAAAAGCAATCAACTACAACATAAAGAAAATTCTTTTCCCTTGCAGAGATACATATCCTTCCACAAACTGAGTCATCACATTCAATCTACTTACAAAGAAGGGATTCAAATAACCATTACTAAACCTAAGTTAACCCATTCATTTTTCAAAGAACAGTATCCCATCCTTTTAGCAACAAGTATCATCACAAGGAGTTTTCCTCTGTAGTATATTTAACATCTCTTCAGAGAGCCAAAAAATAGAATTTTGTAAAATTTGTCCAGTAGAGCATTATCATACTTTCTTTCACAAATTTCTTTGAAAATTCTCAGGTATTTTCACATTCTTAGAATTCCTTGGTTCCAAAGGTAGTTCTGAAGGACTGGACTATGATTAGGTTACACAAGCAGAAGGCTCTATCGAATCCTGAGTCTTTATCTAGATCCTCAAAAGAAAACATTTTCTTGCAATTATTTCACTAGAATTAGCTAACACAGACACTGATTTACAATAACAGCAGATACAGGAAAAACCTTATCAAGTTCTATGATTACATCCTTAAAATTTCATTTTCCTCTCAGATTTTTCTCAAATAATTCCCTAGAAAAGTTGAAGAGACTTATTTGGTCATATCTGCCTAAAATAATACCGATTATCTTTTATGTAGGAATTTTATAAGACTTCACTCTTTATTCCTACTTTTTCCTTTAAACAGGTCAATTTTTGACCACATACAAAAACATTTAGCAAGACTTAGGTGTTTTGAAGGTTTGTTTTAAATGACCATGGAAAATTTAAAGTGCCCTACTATTCTGAATATGGATTTCCTAGTATTTCTGTGTACACTGCCAGAGTCAATTATACTACACTGTAGAATTCCTACTCTTTTCTGCTGTCACCAATACAAGTTGCAAACTACTTTTGTCACAGCTTGTTCCATATATTCCTCCTGTTGTGTGCACATATATATTGTATATAAACTCATAATTAGACTTATACCTCTTGTGAGTAATGGTAGTAGCTAAAAAACGTTTTGTTCATGCTGGCAGACTAGACTAAGAAATTGATGCCTTCTATACTGCTTAGTATGCTATTTCCTTGGAGTACAGGCATTACCTCCATATTGGAATGCTGAATATACATGTAAGTCTGCTAAGTATTCCTCCCTCATAGTTTCAAGGGGTTGGATATCCTTGAGCAGCAGCTTCATATGCTCCTCTATGCATCACTGTTCAGGAACAGGTCTTCCAGATGTACATGGACAAGCTAGCTACTCAATTCCAAAATAACACTATCTTCAGCAAAAAATCTGGAGCCTGAGTTTTATCTGTTCATTTATGAATTCTCTCAAACTTTTTCTGAGGCTTTACAGGTTAAGATAGTCTTTTTTTTTAGGATGTATAATGTTTACAAGATTAACATGCCTGCAACATACTATTTTTTCTTACTCATATAGCACAAGTCATTGTAGCAACACTAGGCAATTATCAACAACATGACTCAGTTTGATGCCCTTTTTACCCAATTAATTTCAAAATACTTGCTACGGCAGTATAAGGCAGGCCTAGTGAATTTAACCATTTGAAGTTGAAAAAACAAATATAGAACTATCTCCTATAGAGACTATGGGACTACTTCCCAGTAGTGTATTAATAGGTCAAAAATAAAATACACCAAAAAGCCTGCAGATTCTCAACTAAGCAATAAGAAAATAAGGAAAGAAAAAGAGAACTTGTGTTCCAATTATAGGAACTGGAAAAAGAGGATCTAGCATCTCTCTTCAACGTTACCACAGATTTTCATCTGGCAAGTACAATCTACTAGCCTCTGGATAAATGTCAGTATTTTTAATTTCATTTTTCTTTGTTTGTTTGTTTGTTTTTGTTTTTGTTTGTTTTTTGGGGGTGTTGGTGGTTCTGTTCATCATGAGCAGTCAGCCTAGTGAGACCATGTGCACTCAGATCCTAAGCGTCATTATAGTGTTGAAATATTCAGTTTCAAAACTGTTTGCATGAACAAGCACAAGCCTCAGCTTCATTTTTATCAGCTTAGCAAATTATTTTTTGCATACTTAGTGGAAGATGAGTCTAACAGAACAAGGAAATACTTTTTTAAAAAAAACATTAAATGCTGGATATATGAGACTCCAGAATATACAAATACCTTCTTACTCTGAACTTAGAAGCTGTAACAAGCATTGAAAAGAACTTCAAATAATAACATAGGACATGCAACAATCTTGCTGTGTTTCACGGCTACAAGGTTTTTACTTCAGAGTAAATGAAGTATCGCTACTTTCGTGGATCTGCACTGATTGTGTAGTAGTACAACAGGATAGAACCATAAAACTAAATTATTAGAAATGTTCTACATCTACATTTTTGAGAAAGAAACTGAAAAAATTTCATACAAACATTCTAAGTAATATGAAGTCATTAAAAAGTCTAATTCCTTGGTGTTACAGACAATTGTGTGCATGTATCTGCCCTAACTATAATATCTAAGTAAACAAAGATCTGTATTCCTAACTTTACCAAGCGTTTGCTGTACAGTAGTGCTGTGCTGCTCCCACTGGAAACTGCCCATTTGGAAAAATTCATGACATGTTCCAGCTGTTTAGAGAGACCTGCCACTTCCTGTTGTTGCTGCAGAAGTTTCATCCGATGCTCTTTTGCCAGAGTCTGCAAACAGAAAAGCATTTCCAGTCCAATGGTTCAATTTACAGTTAAAATACGTTAGCTTTCATGTTTGTTATTCCTAATGATCAAGTAGTTTCACCTAGCTCTTCTAAAAAGCACCCCCTGCCCCTTGACTGCAGCTATCAAACAAGTGAGTCAGTGCACATTTAAGATATCAAGGTTCTGTGTGCATATTTGCATTTCTCTTGACATGTTTTCATATATATACATATATATATACATACACACACACACACATATATATATATATGTGCCTCTTTATACACACACGGTTTTTTAAGCACACTTGGAGGTAATAATTTTCTAGGTATCAATTTCAGACAATCTCGCTCAATATGCTGTCTGACCGAAAGACCTTTCATGCATGACACACAGGATTATGATCTGCAAAAGACTGGAGGAAGAAACAGGGTTTGAAGACAGACCCAACTCACAAAAAAAGGAACATGGATAAGTAAACAAATATGGCTTGTGTGGGACATCTCTCTGCTTTGGAAGAGTAACAGGACAGGTACAGGTGTCTAGTACTAGAAATCAACTTTAATCTTACTCTGAAAAAAATAAAAACTGACATTTTTTGTTTCTCGTGACAGAAATAAAATTACCTCCAACTGATGCAGCAGAGCTTTTCCCTTTTTGTTTATTTCTACCATCAGTGTAAATATGGCAACTTTAATATCCTGTTCCACCTGCTTTTGATTCTGATTCACCTCAAGAATTCTGCAAGTAAACAGTATAGAAAATTATGTTCTTTAGCTCATAAGCCCACCCTCCAAACACAGTATTAAAAATTTCTCCACTGTTTCTGAGACTACAATATTTCTTAATCATATGCATCAATAAACACATATACCATCAGATATTTTTAGTCAGGAAAATTACTGGAAGAAATAGAAAGAGCAAGTACCAGTGACCTATGACAAAATTAATTCACTAGTGGCAAATTCTAATGACTTTTGTCTGTAGAATTACTGACATATGTCACTGAAAAAAATTAAAAGCTCATTGTAATTGAAATCCTTGATTGCCCTGGACCATTCTAGAAATGCGGGAGACACTCAAAATTGTTGAAGCACAGTTTCCACCTAAGGTAGAATGATACTCTATAAACAAAACAACAATAAACTCATCTTTTAAATTTAGTTATTTCAGCAATAATGTTCAAACTGGTAACAGGGAAGCAAAATCTTACATTGTGAAAACCACTACTGCTAAAAGACAGTGGGCAATAACCACTTAAGACACATCAAAAGAAGAGAAAAATGCCTGCTCTTTTTTTTCAAAGTAAGGCAAAGAAGGGAAACTTCAAGTTGCACTGAACATCCTATACTGCCTTGAATCTTCTTGGGTACTGCCTTTGAACTCTGCTGAAGGAACAGTTACAAAGGTCTACTGACACATGCATTTTACATATTTACTCTTTTCCTAGGTTTGTAGTATAGAGTGAATAAAGCCTCAAGCATGAAAGTATTACATAAATCTTCCAATGCGCGTCACAAGTATTATGAAAACATGAATCATAACCTTTCACTTTCTAAGAGGTATCTACGCTGAAAAAATAAGTGTGCTGATGGTGGGGAAGAACATAAGACTGCCTTCTTGTCCTGGTTGCAGCTGGGATAGAGTTCATTTTCATTCTAGCTGGCATGGTGTTACGTTTTGGATTTAGTATGAGAATAATGCTGACAACACGCTGGTGTTTTAGTGCTTACACAGAGCCAAGGACTTGTCAGCTTCTCATGCTGCCCTGCCTGCGAGGAGGCTGGGGGTGCACAAGAAGCTGGGAGGGGACAGAGCCAGAACAGCTGGCCCAGACTGGCCAAAGGGATGTCCCCTGCCATGTGGCGTCATGCTGAAGGATTAATATGGGGAAGCTGACCAGGGTTGCGGGGTACCACTGCTCAGTGCTGGGCACTGGTCAGCAGGTGATGAGTAATTACATTGTGCGTTGATTGCTTTGTACATGTTATTATCACCATCATCATCATTATTGCTCTTTTTCTGTTCTATTAAACCGTCTTTATCTCAACCCAAGAACTTTCATTTTTTTCCTTCTGAATCTCTCCCCAATCCACTGGGGGGTGAGTGAACAGCTGCATGGTGCTTAAGTGCCTACCAGGTTAAACCACAGCACTTCGACACTCTTTACTGTATAACTCGTTTTGTTGCGCACAAACTATTGCTGCCCATTAAGTCCACAGGCTGAGCAGAAGGCTTACCTAACACAACCAAGCACATTAAATAGGCAACAGTCTCTGTGGCAAACTGAAGATTTTAGAAGTTCTATAAAATTTCAGAATTTCTCTTTCTGAAAGCCTAAGTCTATTAATCTAAACATTTCAATAAATTAGAATGTATAGTCAAGTTGCCCTCTGTCAGTTTTAAACTCAAAACCCAATACATACCTGTTTTGAATCTGCTTCCCTGTATATTTTATGTACTTAGTCTTCTCCATCAATTTAGTGATGAGCGTCTCAATGATCACTTTCTGGTTTTGAAAAGCTTCTTCTATAAACTGGTACCTGCAGTAAACAAGTAGTGAGTATTTATGCATGCAAAAGGTGTCATATGCTAAGAAGCAGAGTAGCAAAGACTTTGTTACATGAAGAAAGATGTTGTCAAGTCCAACATCTGTCATCCTGAAACTTCATGCCAGCAACAGCAAGCCTATTTTATTTATAGTGTATTTCCTTTAACTTTAATTTTACGTTTTGAGAATTATGATTTTCATAAATATGAAGGCATACTGTATGACCTTGTCCCAATTTTACAGAAAGAAAAATTAATAACATGCTGTAGACATTATTCTAAATGAAAGAGCATGTAAGCTATTATTTCGTACAAGATAAGAATGTAGAAACAGAGCAAAGAAAAGAGCGCTGAGTCAGTAGAAGTCAGCAACACTAAATCAAGGAACTGAAATCATCAACAATTTGTGGAAAAAAAGAGGTGGCATATTCTGGAAGGGGTATAAATCCTAAGAGAAGAACAATTTAAAAAGGGTGAATGCAACTCAGCAAGATCAACATTTAAAGCTGTTCCAAGAAGCAACAGTGGCCAACATGCCTCTACGTACTGATGTCCACCTGGCTAGGCAAGCAAGTTCATTGGGTGGTTGCATCAGGAACGGTGAGCATATTAATGTTTAACTTATGAGTACATCTGTCCCAGGCTATTACTGTATGCATTAACCAGAAAATAATTGTCCTGTAGGTAGAAGATATATAATCCTGCTTTTCATCTTCAATAGTCATTAGGAAACAACGAAAGAACAGCAACCCAAAGACTTAAGTATTATAAACAGTGTTCTCAAAGTACAGGATAGCCAAACTTCAAGTCTACTTTTCCCTTTAAAGGGCTCTTCACTGAAGAAATGCCCATTTGCTCCCTTCTGTACTTGTTGGGTAATGTTCTGTTATACAACCATCTTGTTGAAGGACAAATGGAGAAATTACACATAAGCATACAGTTATATAAAACAGCCCTTGTGCTTTCTAAAGGCTCTCTGAAGAGCTGCATAGCAACAAATTCTATCCAAATAAATCAACAGTAAAGAAGTGTCTTGTTCTTAAGTCACCAGACTAAAAACTGGAAGAATTAGGTTTAGCTATAAACTATCACACACTTGTCAGGCACATTCTTTTCAAGACAATCTTTGTTTATTTCCCTTCTGACCGGATAATTTTGCTCTTTTTTCACACAATTGTATTGTATATGGCTAGAGCCTTAACTACAAGTTAACTTGTAGTTATCAACTTCAAGTTATCTTCATATGAGCAATCTGCATAAAGCATATACTTTGTTTTGATACCTGTGCTCTTTGTGTTCTAATAACTGACAGTCTCTGCAGGTCAACTTGTCACAGGTTTCACAATATAATTTCAACTGCTCCTTTTTGTGGTAAGGGCAAAACACAGGTCGTTGACTGGTCACACCAACCGCCTCTGTTGAATAAAGAAAGACATCAGTTGAGTCTCTTGAAATTATTAAATATTTCCATTCTCAAGTTTTTTCTCATTATAACCCTCAAATATATGTTAAAAGCATTTATCAGGCCACCTAATCAATACAACAGCTGTAAGCTCAAACTATAATGTCTTACTCTTGATCAAGCATGGAGCTAACACCCTTTATCATGGAGAATGTTTAGACCCTGTTTTACCACTACTTACTATACCCTCACAAAAAACTATTTACAACAGGAATAGCCAGTGCCATTGCAATTGCAAGAGACATCCCTCAACTAACAAGATCCCTTCACAGGATCACAGAATGGCTGAGGTTGGAAGGGACCTCTGAAGATCATCGAGTCCAAATCCCCTGCCAAGCAGGATCACCTACAGCACGTTGTGTTCCCTTGAAAAGGAACGAGGAGATGGCTGACCTAATTTGTTGCTGTCTTCTTTCTCAGCAAAATGAGTGAAAGGGAGTTTGAGGATATCAAAGATACAGGTATTCAAAAGAACAAAAAAAAAAATACAATACATAGTAACCAGAAGTTACTAATGTCCCTTCAGGAGACAATTCTAAATGGTTCAGTGATCTCAGTTCTCAAAGCAAATACAAAGAACATAGAAAACATCACGGTATGGTAGAAAAAAATTGTTCTTTATGCAGTGTAACCAAAAAAGCCTGATCTGTTATGAGTTGGGTCAGACACTGAGTTCATAAGGATTATATGGCTTGTAGTGAAAACTGGGATCACACTGCAGCCCTTCCTTCGCTGCAGATCAGGAAGTTCTCTGTTCTGTACCCATTCATTTACTTTAATTAATAAAACCCATGGAGTTATTTTCAGATTTGTACTCCATCAAACCTCTTTGAAACTGACCAACCGACTCAGAGGAGGACTGAATACACAGAAAGCACTGCTGTCAGTGTTTCCTCAGCAAATTACGTTCAAAATAAGTTATACACTGCTTTTGCCCTCTCTGTGTACATTTGACACTCACTTTTGATTAACCATATCTGAAAATGGGATAAAGAATATAACAGCCAACTCCAAAGTATCATACTGTACTGGAAACGACCCTTGGAGAAATAGATTACAGAAATGATAACCCATATTATATAAAAAATTCACAGGACTAGATGCTGTGGAATTAAAAAAATATATGTATTTATTTATAATATTTAATTTATAAGATACGTATTTACAAGATAAATCATACTCGTCCAGTGGTCTTATTAGAACAGGCAAGTCATTTGGCAGCATCCTGTTACAGTTATAAAAGTTCTACGCTGTGACTTAGAGACAAAACAAAATGGGATATTTTGGGATAGAATTGAAGTAAGTGACTGGGAGGCTATCAAAATGCATCTGTCCTTTTATATTTACGTGGATTAAGGAATAGAATTTTTGAAATTTATAATTTTAAAAACAAAAGTGGTGATTTAATTCAGTTTTCTAATGCAGACACACATCTTTTGGGAAATTATAAATCAAGTGTGCTACCTGGAGACACTTCCTCTTTCTGTCTTACAGTATGATCCTTTGTGAATTTAACCCTCTGGTGAGCTCTGATGCAGGTCTTGCACAACCATTCCACACATTCCACGCAAAAACCATTAGCTTCTGCATTATCTTCACAGCTTGTGCAGACCTGACATGAAGAAAAAAGGTAGCTATTAAAATATACATGGAATACACATACAAGCTATTGTTCATATATCTTCAGTGCACTTTTATAGTTCTAAAACAGTGAAACGAGAACAGAAAACCGCCTGAGGTACAGGAACACTATAAATAACTAAATAACTGTAATTGAATGTGACTTCTCAAATAAAATGGTCATTTTGTTAGTGTTGCTCTAAAACATTTACTTGCCATGATAAAAATCCAACCATTACTTTCTACCTGACACTGCACACTTTGTGTGACATGTGATGTTTACTAAATACAAAGTATTTCACAAGAGCATATTGTAAAGACAGTACACAGTCAGCACTGCTCTGAATTTAGAAGACTCTCAGTTCACATGGAAGCTTTAATTTTAGTTTCTGTTCATCTACTTAGTGTTTTTGGAAATACATACAGTATTAAACAGAAGGATTCTTCTCAAGAATCTCTGCATCACCACTTAAAGACAGCATTCCAGTTAAGCTTATCAGTAAAGCTACCCTTGAATAGATTTTCAAATAATGCATAATAGTTTTTGACTGTGGCCTCTGGACTAAACCCAATAGATCTAGGAAAAGGTAATTAAGGAAAAAACACCTGATAGCAGACCAAAACATCTCTGTGCACAATCAATATATCCATAAGAAAGATATCCTACAGATCCACCATTTGAAAAACAGGTTAAAAGTTATGAATGATGGCCAACACTTCACAGCTTCATAATATTATTTAAATTTTAAGTTCTCCTTTACAATATGCATGTAGTCATATCTTTAAGAGGACTTTCCAGTGGTAACAATAACGAACATGCTTATGCAGATACATGTAGACAACTAACATCCATTTCTATCAATGTTTAGCACTGCTGCAAACAAAAGCTTCAAGGTCTCTGAAGATCACTACATCCTGCAGATCCCACCAACCGAATTATGCTAGAGGAGCAACAGGGACAACATTTATATATTAGTTTAGTTTTCAGGTGGATTAAAAAAAAACAGTCCACCTTCTGCACCCCCACGAGATAAATATAGCTTAAAGCAGAAGCAACTATTTATATCCTATGCAGATAGCTAACATATACTTAGAACTGTGTCCCAGTTTGCAACTTCAAGAAAACAAGGAATATTAGCACAAAAGAGGTGAACTGACTTGCCTTAGGCCATATAGCAAGTTACTGACAGGACTGGAATTTGAACATATGAGTTCCAGATCCCCAGCGCTGTGCTTATTCTTCTGGATCATGTTGCCTCTCAAAGCAAATATCTTCTGAGAAATGAAGTTACAACGCAAGGGTTGTAGACCCCTCTTGTTGTCACTTGGAGTTTGAGGCAGTTCATTTTCATTAAAGGTGACCTGCAAAGGAAAAAAAATTGGGCTTGTGCCCCTTTTTCTGTTTCTTTACAAAAAGGAGGCCTGAAAAATGTATTTTAAAACCTTTTTTTTTTTTTTTTTTAGAAAAAGCTTTTCCCATTATCTCTTAGACCTATCCAAACCAGGGGTGTAGGGAAAAATATCAAATACAGGATATATATTTAAAAAAAATGAGTTACAAAAAATGGAAGTAAAACAGTTAAAGGAAGTGAATGAAAGAGTAAGTAAAATTTTCAACTTCCTGGTTAAGTTGTAATTTCAGTAACGTTTTGGAAAAAGAGTATTCATGCAGCAGTGCTGAATCCTTAAGAAAAAAACATTTAGAACAAGCGCATATCACTTAGGCATTAATTCAATATTATATTTTCTCTGACAGCAAATCCCATGAATGAAATTCTCTCCCTTCTTTTTCACTTGTCTCCTCCTTAAGTGTGCTAATGCAACCTTTTGCAAGACTGTGGTGTAAAACCTGATTCATTACATCATTGTAGCCCAACGATCAGTTACATCAGCACTACTTACTCGGTAGAGAACCACTGCAAGACAAGAAGTTTTTAAAAACTTGTTGCCAGAGAAGTGTTATCATTCTATGCCCCTCGATTGCTCAGAGGTGTTTTTGCAAATTTACAGAGTAAGAGATTGGACTTTTTTTTTCACTAGAAAAAAAACTGTGAAAACAAAATAAGCAAATAAACAATAAAAAAATCTTTCAGGCATTTTTAAAGTCAAAGAAGCAAAACAAAAACAAAATGGTGGAAAACCAAATGGTATTAAAAAAAAAAAAAAGAAAAAAAGAAATGTACTACATCCTTTCCAGGTCACCTTTAGCAAACTTAGGCAGATAAATTTGGTATGTCATGCCATTTATGTGATCTCAAAGGATTTCAGGAATTAATCATTCTTTCCAGATTCCAAGATCTTTGTGCTGTTTTTTCTATATGAGTAAAGTGTTTTCCAACTGGTTTGACCTGCTATAGTGAGAAACAGATGACGACTGATTCAATAACCAATAATCATGTACTGTGAAATGAACTGAAACTCCTCCTTTTGTGGTCCAAAAATATACATATTACAACTTTATACTTGTCAAATCCACCAAGTGGAATTGAGACAGATTTCTAAAGTTCTTCACAGACATCATAACTCAAGCTGTCAAAATAGTTACACATTCTAAGTAGAAAACTAGATTTGCTTTTACCCACTTCTTATTTAAAATAACCCTTTTCAGATAAAGGTTAGACTTTTCCTAGTTATTAGAAAAAAATATATATTTGTTATAGTCTTACAAAGCTTAAAACTTTTCACTTTTTTTTTTTTTTTTTTTTTGACTCACACAAGCACTCCTTTAGTGATTTCAAAGAAAACTCTCCCTAGTTAACCTGTAAGTCTTCATTCTGGTTAGACAGATTTATTTTTAATTGAGTTTTCCTTCTAATTATGTCTAGTTCAGTTACTAATTTTAGTATTTATAACCCTGGGAAACGTTCATTCAGCCTTCATTCAATTATAATGAAAGCTAAAATTACTCAGCATGTTGCAGGTAGGTCACTATTTTTTTCTGTTATAAAGCTTGTTATTTAAAGACAGATTGGCATGCAGGAGTTCAGGTAACAGAGCTGTCATCCTAGCCACTACTCATCTAACTAGCCATAATTTGAATATCAAAGAAATTAAGTAACCAAAGGTTTCTGAATTTCAAAAGAATAGAGGAAAGCAGACCATAGGAACATTCAGTGAACTAACATTCCAACTATTAATTACTACAGTATAAATTAGAGGCAATAGTAACCTCTATTAGATCCAAAAAAACATTGGTGCCAAAAGCTTTCTTGGTACACACAAAATCAGCACAGACAGCACCGTCTTTTGGGGACTTTCTCAGCCATATGTAACCCTAAATACAAACCATACATATCCTGACATCTCAAATGCATGAGCCCTGAGCAACATACACTACATTCCCTAAAATCCCATCAACAGCTTCTTTTAAGTGCATCACAGCCATGTTGTCACTCTTCCTCAATCAATTATCCACTTAGACCAGTGGCTTTCAAAGATGTTTTCACCACAGCTACATCTTTATGATATATAGCATAGTAGTTCTTCTTTGGAAGAATATGTGGTGGCTATCTGGCACCATACAAGTTCGTGAATTATCCTGACAGCACCAAGCTTGCTGGATACTCCATCAAAAAAAGCTTTTGATACCCCATGGCCCACAAAAGTATACCCATGTTTCATGATTACAATCAACTTCAAAAATACAAAGGACCCTTCTTGAACTTTCTGTTCCTTATTCAGGACACAAAGGTCTCAATTAATGTGGGGAAGGTGAGGAGAACAACACTATTCATTATTTTGCCACTAAAACCAGGTAGAACAATTCTACATCTGTCACTACTCCCCAGAGAAGTATCTTACATAGCCTGTTATATAACCAAGCTAGAGGTTATGGCACAAGCCCCAGATTCCAAAAAAAAAAAAAAAAAAAAAATACTCAGGACTATCTCTGCATAACAAAGTTATTTGTTATCTTGCTTTTCTTCCTCACTGAAGTCACTGGAAAGTTAACATGATCAAATTTTCAGTGCAACAGGGGCTATTAATTTTCTTCAGTCTTACTGGTAGAGTATCAGAAGACCTTAAAACTCACAACCATCTCTGAAAATACTGTTCTTTCCACACTGCAACCAAAATGAAAAAAAAAAAAAACAACTTAAAACTATCCTACATTAAGAGAACATAGACATACTGCTCATACTTCCAGAGACTCCCAATTAAATTTCAGTTTCAGTTAAGTTTCCCAGAAATAGAGTTGAAACTGAACAGAGTTGAAAAATGCCTTATAATCAGAAGATGGTTAAATGTTTTTTGGAGACATAAGTCCTCTTACTCGGAGATGATCAAATGTATGCCTTTAATGACCAGTGAGTGACCTAGTACCACAAACCTGACTGGGTATTTTCATTTGTTCTTAAGACCCTTTCATACAGGTAAGCACAAATTTCAGCTAAGCTTTGAAACAAGTAGACTACACAATCTCTAAGAAGCCATCCCCCAAAAAACTACATCAAGAGCCAATGATACATTTTCCTTAATAATGAAATACATTTTTGAAATACAAGTTTTTAAAGGCCACAATGCAAGTGTTAGGGGATTAGCTTAAAATGCACACCACATTAATGTGGTAACCTTTTGTATTGTTATTACAAAGAATGCAGCAATGTAAAAAGAACCTGAATCATCTGCAAGAAGTTCCTGGAATTTAATAAAAAGTTTAAGAGATCTTATTAGCTAAAAATGAGGCATATTACTTATCGCTGCGTTGTGCTGATATAAGAAAAATAAAGTTGATTTTACTAGAGGATTCTAGTTCACATGGGGATCTCTTGACATAGTGCCTTTCAGGTCTCTGCAAAGAGTGATGAAAGCATCCTGTTCAAAGTCTAGAAATTCCCATTCTAACACCTATTTCTTACACGTAGCTTCCATTATCACAATACAATTTTATACTAATAGTTAAAAATAGTTTAGAATTAGAACCTTCTTCTTAACACATACTTTATTTTAATCGATTTTCTAGGGTAGCTACTCCATGTGATGACTAAGTACTTCAAGTCTTTTTCTGCATATGAACAGCAAAAAGCCCATGCAGCAAGAAGCCAAGGACATGCATACACATCCAAAAAGTGTTAACTTGATTACATGCTAATGCACTTACCTGATTTGATTTTTCTACTGTGCTACTGGGAACCTCAGTGGTATCCTTCACAAAAAAGTTATCTATGATGTGTCTCTCTGCACATTCCTGACCACAAATTGGACAGCGGATAACACCAACTGGGGGGGAAAAAAAATCTGATTATGTTTGCACAACATAAGATTTATCAAACAACTTCAAAGACAGCTTGTAAGGATAAGTACTTTGAAAGTCAGTATTAACACTTTTCTATCAATAACATCTGAGTAAAAAGAAGCTAATTCTTATTCATCACTGATGGAACATTTTACCTGTTATTCCCTAATGATATAGTCTTTTAACCAAGGTCAAGCATCTGTGTTTCATTCCTACATACAGTTTGCTTTAATCTTTTAGAAAATTAATTCATTTTCTTCTAAAGGGAATGTATTCTCATTGACAGTTTGTTGTTATAGAACGGATTAAAGTAAACATTCGCTAATATGAAGTATTCATTAGTGACAGCGAGCAGTTTTATACACACCAGCAGTGTGACATGACTGACTTCCAGCTATGTAATGAGAAAAACTGAAATGCAATAAATTTGAAGTTAAGGGAAATAATATACAGAAGAAACAGACCTGTATTAACATAATGACTACCTTCATAAAAAGCAAGGAAAAGAGAGAGACATAGGAATAAGTGAGCAAGGTCCTCTCCCTCCTCTCTTCTCCAAGTCAAATTGAAGAACCACTCTAAGAGCTGACAAACCAAAAACCAAAGGATTAAACAATTAAGAGTTTTCCCTTAAGAGGAAATAAAAAAAGGACAGTCACACTCCAAACCTGAGGCCCAACAGTGAGTAAACCACATTGAGAAGACCTGCAGAAACATTTTTTACAAGAGACACCTTTCCTAGATGCCAAGACAACAGAATGTCTTATTAGCACCAGGACATGTTTATTTTCTAAGAAAAATTCTTAAATGCTGGCATTAACATCTTGCTTTGAGAAAATTATCTTCTCATCACTGTCACTGCAACCAAAAGGAAAAGAATGGAAACTAAATAAGGCTGAAATAATCACCTCCTCAAGAAGAGAGTGGAGGGGCAGGAGCTGAGCTCTGCTCCCTGGGGACAGTGATGGGACCCGAGGCAACAGCATGGAGCTGGGACAGGGGAGGGTCAGGAAGGGGTTAGGGAAAGGTTCTGCACCCAGAGGGTGGTCGGGCACTGGACTGAACTTCTTGAACTGATGCAGTTCAAGAAGGATTTGGACAACACTCAGACATACAGGGTGATTTCTATGCGGTCCTGTGTTAAACCGCGAGTTGGACTCTATGATCCTTGTGGGTCCCTTCCCAAGTCAGGATATTCTGTGATCCTATGACTTAGGATGTGGGAATCATCATGGAAAGCCTACAGCAGAACAGTCATGAGAGTCCAGACCGAAACAGATTCTAGATCTACACCTGCCATTTTAAAAGAAGCACGATTTTAGGGCCTTAACAAAGGTTGGAGGCATTGTTCAATCAAAAATAAAATGAAATAACACTAGCATGTAATTTCAGCACTTGCACATTTAATTAAATTGGCATTGGGCATAATCTTGTTCCTGTTTCACTTTCACAGTAAAATGAGGAAGTGCAGAAACAAACATTTCACTTTCTGAAGAAGAAAGTAATGCCCGTGTTTCACACGGGATTCAGATAACTTTTTCAACAGCGTTGCTGTAATAACATGTCAGATGTAATGGGTCAACTCACTGGGTGCTCCAGAAGTCCACTAGTTTTACTTGATTAGCTCTTCATTCCTGAAATTTAGCCAGCAGCTTTCTCCTTATATATAAGGCATTTCATTTTCATCTGAAAGGCTACGATGCTAAGGCTATTTTTATTATAATTGCCATTTTGCCAGTCTGTTTCAACATGTATCAATGCAGTTTTCTTTGATATACATATTCTATATTTGGGCTGAAACTTTTGTAACTTTTTCAACACCATCATCATGAAGGATAATCAAGAAATCCAGTTATGGTAGGCCAGGTAGTTAATACTCCAAATGCTGAATTTCTCCTTTTATTAAGCAAATCAATTTACCATAGGCAAGAGTGAACAAATCTCCTAATACAATACACAAGCTACATACTTGCTGAACAAGATTAAAAAAACAAAACAAAACACAAAACCCCGTTGTTACAGTGCCTAGGACAATCCACCCTCTGTTCCCTCTTTGCTCCTTCCTGACCCCAACACAGCATAGGACTCTTGGCAAGTGTCTGAGGGTCTGTGCATTTGTTTGGGAGCAGGGTAGAGGAGAGAATCAGACTGGCAAACTGATTTAGCCACGGGTATATTTCTCCTGTTCTTCCAAGCTTCACCTTCAGCCTCCTGATTTGCTACACTGACCAAACTACTACTGTAGTTTGTACTGACTAACTGCTCCTTATGCTAAAGCAACATGAGAAACAGCTCAAGAATAGGAAGGGGCCAGCACCACAGCTGAAGATTAAATATGGAACCTTCAAAACAGATCAGCTTGAATTGAAAATGTGAGAGCAGGGGAGCAGAGAAGACAGGGGAGAAGTTATAAAATGTGCTATCTGCTTGAGTTAGTACCAACACCAGAGCACTTAGTTAACTCTGTTGTACAGGATGAATATCAATAGTGGTCCTTTTCTGGCACACAGAGATACCTGCTAAGCACTTTAGCACCGACACCAAATGTTTCATTTGCATTTTCACTGATTGAATATTGCCAACTGTAAGGTCAAGAGACTGAGTAGAAATACAAGACTAAGATAGGAGAAAGAGATGAGGAAAGTGGCCCACACCTGTCAAAGTCCTCTTGAAAAGTTTTTCTAGAGTTCCTTATGCTGTCTAGCCCATCAGCTGGTAGTTTCACTGTGATAACATATTTAAAGGGTACAAAATAAAAGTACTACACAGCAGCTGTGGAAGGGGAGGGAGAAAAACCGTGAGAAAGAGCCCTGCAGACACCAAGGTCAGGGGAAGGTCAGTGGAAGGAAGAGGAGGAGGACGTGCTCCAGGCACCAGAGCAACAATTCCTCTGCAGCCTGTGGAGAAGACCATGGCGAAGCAGGTTGTTCCCCTGCAGCCCTGAGAGGACCACGCTGGAGAGGAGAGGTCCACCCTACAGCTCATGGAGGACCCCACACTGCAGCTGGTGGACATGCCCTGAAGGAAGCTCATGAAGTTCAACAGGGCCAAGTGCAAGGCCCTGAATCTGGGTCAGGGCAATCCCAAACATCAGTACAGACCAGGGGATGAATGGACGGAGAGCAGCCCTGCAGAGCAGGGCTTGGCAATGTTGGTGGATTAAAAATTGGACACAAGACAGCAATGTGTACTTGCAGTGCAGAAAGCCAACTGTATTCTGGGCTGCATCAAAAGAAGTGTGGCCAGCAGGTCAAGGGAGGCAATTTTCTCCCTCCACTCCACTCATGAGATGCAAAAAAAGATGGAGAACTTTTTACAAAGGCATCACGACAGGACAAGGGGTAACAGTTTTAAACTAAGAAAGAGTAGATTTAGCTTAGACATAAGGAAGAAATTCTTTACTCATAGGGTGGTGAGGCACTGGAACAGGTTGCCCAGAGAAACTCCGGATGCCCCATTCCTGGAACTGAACCAAGTTGGATGAGGGTTTAGGCAACCCCATGGCGTGGGGTTGGAACTAGTTGATCTGTACAAGGTCCTTTCCAACCCAATCCATTCTGTGATTCTATTCTATGACAAAATATTTTGCATATACAGCAGTGATCTGATGAAGGAATTTGACGCATGCTTTGAACCCCTTTTTTCTCATCCAGTTTTCACGTACAAAGGCTTAACTCACAGAATGGACAGGTATCCGCTTCTAAATCTGATAGCAGTAACAAAACAAGACATTGCACCCATGAACGATTATCGTTCTCCCCAGCCTACTAAGAAACTTGATAGAAGAGTTTCATTTCTTTTGCTGTTTAAAGCCGTAACTCACGAACAGTATTAAGCCAGATGGCTGACGCAAACATAGGAGCACACATCCGAGCCTTTTGCTAACAAGCCAACAGGTGTTGTAGCAAGCAATTAACTCTAACTTTTTTGAACAACCAAAAGGACAATGATATTTTCCACAGATTCTCCCATTTGTGTTTTATCAGTTACAGGAACAAGAAATTCAATAGAAAGACAGGTTTACACAGTCCCAGCATTGTCTTACTACATTCCATGTATGTAGTTGCTCTCAATGTTCATCAGTACACCATTTTCCTGTAAGCATTTAATTACATTTTAAACTGTTCCTTAAGCACACATAGAATGCCACTCCTAAATTAACCTCTGTAATAATTAACATTTCCTCCACCAAGTCTCTCTGCAAGACACTCTCCTAGTGCTACAGTGAATCTCTCTCTCTCTTTTTTTTTTTTTTTTTCCCCTAGCACTATGGTTTGGAAGTAATCATGCAATAGATTTCTAATCATGCTTTATTTTGTTGCAAACACTTCCTTCCTCTTGTTTCAAGACACTTGCTTCCTGAATTATGCCACCATTTATTTCAGTGCTTTCAGAGCTGGGAAGCCTAGCTATTATACTATGTTCTGTTCAAGTAGATTCAGATTCTGAGTAGTAGGATATTAAAAGCCATTCAGTTGATTTCCTTATATACATTGGTAAGAAAAATAATTCTGTTGAAACTAGGAGAAGCATACTATGCCATAAAAATAGGAACTACTTAACTGTTTTAAAGGAAAGAAAAAAATCCCCAAAATATTTTGCTATTATTTGTTATTTATTAGTATTTATTCAGCCCTCCCGTAAAAGGAATAAAGGCAAAAGAGAGCAGTCTCGAAAGCTGCAGCACAGTATATTATTAACACACAACACTGTAGAATAATATCATGAACTTCCACTAATCCAAATACTATTTCTGCAACTGTCAGTTACTAAGTACATATTCTTCAGGTACATTACCAAGTCAGCCAAAACCCTGTATTTCCATAGAAGAAAAAAACCACAGAGTATCTTTAAACAAACATGGCCAGAGCAGTTGTAATGTAGCAGCATCAGAAACAGTATCAGAATCCACTTGGCGTTTTGGCAAATGCTGTTCAGGTTAAGTACACTCCTTGATGGTGTAACTCTACTGTTTATCCTGATTAAATTTGGATTAGGGGGAAAATCTCTTTAATTCCACATAAAGTTCTGACGCTCAACTCATTCTTGACCCAATCTAAAGAGCTTTGAGATATTTGTGAGTGAATTGTACAATATAGTCAGGAGGCTTCCAAGAGCAAATTATTTTTAGTAAGCAGCAAAGTAATTCTTCTTCCTGAAGATACTCTGAAGACTTGCTAAGATCGCAACTTGCTAGAAATAAGAAGTTCGTACTTAGTATATTTATTGCCATTTCCTTTCCTGATGCCCAGTCTCGCACCATACTCTAGAGAAAGAGGGAACTTCTGAGAACCAGATCTAGCATTAGAGGAGGAAATATGCTGAGGTCTAACTACCTTTCTTACTACTCCCTGAGGTGCGTGGAGGTGGGGAATTACACAAGGGTGATATCACATTTTCCTAACGTTGTCTCAAGTAGCATCACCCACCATTGCTCACCTACCTCCACCAGCAGGTTAAAGAGAACAAACACCAGAGAGGATCCAAGCAGAGGTGACCCCAGCGCAGCAGACCAGTTACAGGACTAGTTGGCCAGGGACTTTCAGACAGGATCATTTTATTTTTGACTGGACTTACCCCCTCCCTCAATTACCTGTTTGTTTCAAACCCTATGTTTCTCTCCCAACCTCACGTCCAGCTTCAGTCAGTTTGCAACAGATTTGCCATCCTTTCTTCCAGTCTAGAATACTATCTCCTACCAAACCTCATTTCACAGAAGATCACAGAATTTCCTCTGGTGGTAACAAGAAATCTGTTTTTTTTTTTTTTTGGTTCTAACTGCTATCTGTATTATTCACATCAAACGCAATCCACTGCTTCCATCCCTTTAGTGCCCATTACAAAGCATCAAATACAGGGGAAAATAGAAGCAAGAAAAGCCCATAGGATTCATCTGCAAAGTAACTGGAAATTTCAGTGTGTTTGGGCCTGAAGCAGCGTAAACTTTAGTGGACATGAGCAAGAAAACAAGTAGAAATGTTTGAGAGGTAAAGAGTGCACAAAAAAGCCATGTATGGTTAAAAATAGTTAAGGTTCCTATGTAGTCTTAGCACTTATTGAACCTTTGAAAATGATAGCACCGCAAGGAATAAGATAACATGCATTAGAATACCTTTCACAGTCCCATTTTACATGGGTTATAGCTTTCAGATTTCAGAAACCCAATAAGAATTGCATAGCTTGCTTTCCTTTAATAACCAGCTATCACACGAGTATCTTCAGTCAAAGGTATAAAGCAAACCAAAGAAATTCACCGTCTATCAAGAAGGAAGGAAGGCTTGAAACTGATTCTCCTTGTCTCTTTACACTGATGTAAGCAAGGGGAAATCCTAAAGCAAGGTAGTCAGTCCATTGAGCTTTGAGAGTAACTATTTTCAGTGTGTCAATTTGCTTGTGTCTACCATCAAACTAGTGCAGGGAGATTTTAAAAGTATACTTAACATGCTTAACATGTTTATTCTTGCTTAGAGGAATGAAGTCCTCAAGTGTCAGGGTTTATTTTTATCAAAATAATCCTGTAAGTTTGGGATGCTTTGTTTTTAAAATGAAACAAGCATTCACAGAACACTCAGGCAGGCGGAAGCATTTTACTTAACTTGGGAGAAGTCCCAAAATCACCATTAAGATTATCATGAGGATGGTAAAGCAGCATTAAGTGATCAGATCCTACATTTTCCATCTACTCCTCTGCACCAGGAACAGTTCATGCAGCTCTATGGTGAGCTGAATCAAGAGAATACGACTCCTGAGGTGGAAGAGCCAAAGGGAAGACATGGCCACCCCTTTTTAGCGGTTGCATCCACATATATAAAATGAAGCAACCACAGAACTTTGGATTCAGACTGTGCTTGAACCAGGCCTGGACACCACGTTGCTAACAAAAGTAACAACGCTGGCTCTGCTGCCCATTCATTTCCACCCCATGCCAACCCCTCTCGTGTGACCAGCAAGATTTATGCTGCCACGTGGTGAAATGGATTGGGGAATGCAACGTGGATCGATCAGTGGGTGTTGAGAGGGTTAGTTTCCAGTGCAACAGTTCTCACTTGCTGCTGACTCCCAGTGCTATATGACTCTTCGAGGAATGCTAGCCTACATTTTAGACGTGGAAGGGAAACCACAGCACATTCTTGCACTTCTTCACAACCCATGCACTGCATCCACAGTGAACCCATCTCAAGCCACTCAGCAGAATGGATTTGAGGCATACATTGTATTATTTCCAACTCAGTTCTCAATTTCCTGGGAGTACATTCCAGACTACTGAAGCATTCTGAGACAATAGGAGGAGACGGGGTCTGGTCTGACCCAGTTTCAGCTCGTTTGTATCTTCACTGTAACGAACAGGTTTCAGAGCCAATTTAGTAAAGGCACTGGATAATCATCTGTAGATCCAGAACGGTATTTCTGGTTGTAGATGCAAAGCGTTTGCTAAAAGAGGTCTTAACAGCTCCCTTTATTCAGCATAGATCAGTCAAAAAAAAAAAAAAAAAGTTTTGTGAAAAGGAGCTCTTTATTAAATAGAGCACTTGGAAGCAGCTGGTAACTAATCTTGCCTAAAATGACACAGTCATTACAGAATAAATTAATTAGGCTTGCATAAGGCAATTTTCCCTCAGTTTTTACAGAAGTTTTGTTTGAAATTTTAACTATAAAGATCTCAGAACAGAAAATACTAATAGTGTGTCACACATGGCTAAGATTTTATTTTTTTTTCATATGTGCAGGCTAGTTAACATTAAGAGAAGGTATTTTAGAGACTGAAGACAGTGCCAGCTACAAGATTTATAGCACAGCTACACAGAAAATTAGGGCATTTCAATTATGACCTACGGAATGTTTTCTCCTTTTGCTGTGTAGATACACACCATTAATATTTGCAAGGTTTTTCATTAAAAATGCATGGGATTGAGGGTAAACTGGATATATTTACACAGGTCATGTTTTTCTGTTAAAAACAAACATTTAAAAAACTTAATTCAAGAGATGGTACCATGTGCAATAAAGTCTGAATCGATTTTAAAAATAATTACTGCTTTCCTCTCGTTTCTCATTAAGCCAATACGGGTGCTGCAAAATTGGCAACTTCTTCAAACCAGTTTGTTCCAGAAAAAGCTGCTCCTGTCTAGTTCTGACAGCCTGCTGCTGCTACTGGAAGGGAGGTAGGTTAAACCAACCAGCAAGCACATCTCTAGGGGAAACCAGCACGTACTGCCAAACCATAAACATTTATACTAACCACAAATTGAGCAGATAAGTTTATTAAAATCCAAATGCTTTATTTACCACCCTCTAAAAGGTAAATAGGTGAAAAAAAAAGACAAAGACTACTATCTGTAATCCCCCCTCTGGAAGAGTGTTACAGGCCAGTTTTTATGCTGCAGTGCATTGACTTTCTTGGAAAGCACTGCAGAGCTGAATTAAAATATTTCAGCTGCTCTGTGAAATGGTTCATTGTTTTTGCCGTACGTGCCCAATCTTCAAACATTTCAGATACCACATACTAGACTTCATCAAATTGTAAATTTTGCAAGGGCTGATGACCACTTCTTAATACCTTCGGAAATTCTGAAGGGAGAGTTTACACCCACATCCAAGGCTGTCCAATGTATTGCCTCCAACAATATAATAAGAAGTGCCATAATGGTAACAAAGGGAAATACTACTATCGTGGGGTAGACAATATTTAAGTACAAGATTACGAATAAAAAACACCTCACTGCCTTGCAATGGACATGCTTAAATGATGATGTAGAAGCTGTGAACAATTATGCCAATTTTCATTGCTGGCTGTGACAAGTATTTCTTTCATTAGAATTAAAATATATTCTTTCGAGTCCTGAAATTGTCAAGTATTTCCAACTTACATTTAGGAAATATATAATGAATTTCAGTATACAATATGAAGTAATATGCAAGGATTTTTACGATTCAGTGACATTCTTGCATTGTTTTCTCTGAGCAGCACAGCAACCTGAAACTATAAATACTAACGTTTTGAAAGAGATTTTGATACTGTCCAGATATATACATTCTACTGAAATACCATTTTGCAGATACCGTAGGTTCCCATCAGTGCTCAAGTCCATTATATCCATGTGCTTCTTGAATAAGGAAATTGAAACCTTTCTCCCTAAAGAGCAAAGTGCTAGGATACTGTTATTACTACTTAAAACAAACAAACAAAAACATTGGGGTAAAAATTCGTTTTGCCAGAAACTCTGGTAAGGAAATAGATCCCACATTGGAGTTGTGAGCATGACACTTCTAGTAGTCATTTGCTTTTACAAAGAAATTTCATAGTCTGATCTTTATCTTGTAGATGTCTCATCTACTACTGACTGATGGTTCAGTAGCTGCACTACAATGCATCTATTACCAAAAATTACAGTTATATAAGAAGTATATAAACAGATGATCATTTGGGCAGCTGAAGCCAGTCACGATCCTAAAAAATGAAAGCCCTTTTGGAAGACACTCACTGAAGGTATTGGTTCCTTTTAACTCTCTGTTGAAAAGATGAAGTCTATACTCCAACATGTGAACCTTTTCATTGTTGCTCCCAGCTCCTCCATTTAGCCCCCAAACTGAACTACTGTTTTAAAAAAATACCAATGTTCCCATCAACTCTGAGCAGATTTGAAGGTAAAAAAAAAAAAAAAAAAAAAAGTCTAAAAAATAACTTTGAAGAATCTGGAGCATATTAAGGGATCCAAGTTGGAAACAGTACTGGGAACAACAATAGGTAAACAGTCTTTAGTCAGAGTATTTCATGAGAAATGTCATCCAAAACAGGAATACTAATACAATTCAAGTTCTTTGGCAAACTCATCCTAGTTCCTCTCTTCTTTGAGCACTCAGATGCACCCTTACAATCCTTTCTTTCATTAGTCTTCTCCCATTCTCCATCACCACTGAATAATGGGAAACTATCTATCAAGACTTGGGAGACCAGCTTCTTGGGCCCCCATTTTCAGGGCGCTAGCCTTCCAGGAGCAGCACTTCAGGTGCCTAAATGTACTTAATTTGAGGAGGATACCCTGCCTAGCTTCCAGCTACTATTCCAGACGGAAATAGGTCTCCTGTGGATTGTGCAGTATGTATGCTGGTCCTTTTTTTGAATATCACCGACCCTAGAAATTCAAAAGCAGCAGAAGTTAGTCTAGTTTGGATGGCTGAACCTCACACCTCACCTACCCTATTTCACATACCTTTGCTTTACAGCTTCTGCAACTGATTTCAAATTACCAGTGCAAAACACTACTGAGAGGCACATGGAAGATCTCTTATACGTTATCTGAACCAACTGCAGTCTGCAGTTCCAAAACAAAACTTGGTTAAAGTCACTTCAGTTTCAATATGCAGAGCCATCAACTTAATTGCAGTGCTTGCTGCATCCATCTGTATTCTGCTACACTGACATTTGTTTTGAAGTTCTCCCCAAGGACAAAGTTTCAGAAGTCATCAACACCTCTCCCTTGTATGTCCTTCAGAGTAACTCAAAACAGATTACAATGAGGTAACAAATATAATGGAAGACTCCCATCAACTTCATCCAGAAATTGCATAAACAGGGAACAGATGCTCAGGAGTACATAGGAATAGCATGCTAATTTAGAATAAAAGGTTCTGGATTTTCGATTTCTAGACTTTCTGCTAATTAGTGTCTCTCCAGTGACATGAAGAAGCACATTTACCATGCCCAGGATGTAGATCCCTAACAGCGAGAAAGAAGGATTTAATATGTACTTATCAATAAATTCTGAGTACTCATAAAGGTACACTTTTAATCTGTGCTGAAATTAATGCTATTACATAAAAAGTGCTTTCATTTTTAACCTAGTAATCTTTTAAGGATTTCTAGGGATTTCTAAATTTTTTATTTATTTATTTTTAAATCAAGCTGGCTGTTCAAAGGGACAGAGATGATGAAAGGCACAAACAATATCAAGGTGGGAATTTTCATTGGATAATTATTCTTAAAAAAAAAAAAAAAAGATACTTTACTTCCTGTCATTTCCATCAGACAGGTCTAAGTGCTCTTCAGGACATTACTATTGGAACAAAAAACTAAAAATTGAAGCCATTTAATTCATTAGAGCAAAACAACCTCAAGATTCCCTATTCCAGTCTGACTACTTCCCATATTCAAAAGCTGTATCACACTAAATCTTAAATGTCACATGCAGAATTCTTGCATCTATGAAAAATCAGCTCATAATAGCAGCACAGAAAAAATACAGATTCACTATACCAGAGCAACTCCATAAAGTTAAACTTTACACTTGAAAGAGGTCTAGAGCTCTTCTGCAGTGTTGTCAAGATTTTAATACATTGGGTGGGATTCATCTTGGTGCTGATTTACACAAAGTTCCCTTCAGAGTCAATGTAGACCTAGGTAATACAGGCCATGAGTTATCTCAGAGGCAGGAATACTGCTTGTGATCCTATTTCATATCTCCTGGGGTTCTCTCTCACTGTAGTGTGCAGAACAGAACTGAAACACCAACTAGATACTGTTTAGTGTTCACTAAAGAAATCTAGCCTTCCTATGGGTTTTCCCTGCTTCCCAAATAAAAAGAAAAAAGAGAAGAGCTCATTCAAAGTTGTTCCCCGCCCCCCCCCCCCAACAGGACACTCCCTGTACTTAAAATGCAGCTTAGGGAAATGAATCTTCTACTATAACTGGCCTTCACAAATACCATTTATCTGTCCTTTAGAATCACCTCATCTGTTTCCACCTTCCTGTGACACAGTACCTGATAGAACCGATCACATATTAGTTTAGATAATCAAGTTCTAAAAACATGACACAACATGCCACTGCCTTCAAAAACAGTTTGGGAATGATGTACAACTACTCCGTTTTTAAGGAATACTCATAAGAGTTCCACCATGGCATTGTGATCCTTAACCTACTTGGCAGGTATAATGACAAATGAACAAAAAAAAACTTTCCAAGGTAGAGCAACAGCTATTATGCTATAGATTTGAAGCCAGACATCCTACAGCCTATGGCACCTATACCTTACTGCTCAATAATTTACACCAGTGGAAAGGCAGCCAAAGAAAATCTTATTAAATCTGATCTCATCCCAATGGAACTGGGAGCAGGAAAGAGAAAAATAGACAATAAATGCAATCAGGCTGGAACACAATACAATAATAGCGTTGCTAAATGGACTTTAAAAGGATGCAGGATTAGCATTTAGCTTCTTAAAGAATCCAGAGTACATTCAGCTCTTGTACAAAGGGTGGAATGGAGGGAAGAAGACAGTAAGCTCAAGCCACTTGGGATGCCCAAGTATAAGGTCTTCTCCATGCTGCCAAAACAATTGCTAGAATTACTACTTCGAGAAGAGATCTTTGGCCCCGTTCAGAGTTTAAGCAAGAGTGGTAATAACCTAGAAGACATGAGCTACCGGAAACTATGACTTTGGGTCTAAGTTGTATCTGGCCCTACTTATAAGGCTATTGCTAAGTAGAAAAAGGCAACAGAGGCTGCTTCCCAATGTTTGGCTGAATCAGCTCAGTCCATCAGGATACACACAATTTTACATTGTGACAGTTCCAGCAGTATATACAACAGAGTCATTTATTAAATGGTGAAAGCAATTCTTGCAGGTCATTCTTATGCTACGGATAAGAGTTAAGACATGTAAAATTCCCTATTCCTAGTGTGTTTGTTGTTTGTTTTTTTTTTGTCTAATCTTCACTGCTAGAAGATGTGGGAAGACGACACACCCTCCTATACTCTTCTGAAGACAATTCCACAACACCAGGCTCTTTGTTTCTGATGAAACAGAGTAACCACTCTGTGTAACAACTTGGACTGTAACATTTGAAGAACTGGCTCCTAGCATCTCTGGACTCACATTCAGGCAGAATATGAGAAGCAACCTGCATCTGTGTTTATCCCAGGAATGAGTATCTATATTTTGAGGTAACACTTACTCAGGCAAGATCTAAAGCATGAGCTCTGAGCTCATGAGCATCCACCTCTGAGTTCTTGCCTAGAGAAGAGACTGAGGAAAAATTAAATAGAGCTTCTCAAAGGAGATAAGTTCCTTTAATGTTTATTTCAACTATCCAAGCGAAGTATTCCAATGCATTTTGGGGATTTCAAAAATTGTGCTATCTAGTGGGTTATACCCTCACAGTCCCATTGCTGGAAAGAGAAAAGTAACGAAGGCCAAGCACTCCGTAGTTGGTATAGCCAACAGTTCACAAGTAAGAGTGAGAACAATAGTTGCTAATGCATGATGAAAGACCCCCTAAAGAACGGAATGAAACTACTGAGGGCTAAAAGCCAAATGGTTAAACAAAGGTATTACTGTGACTATGAACACTCAAAAGAGCTCTACCTAACCCCGAAGTTTCCTCCCTCCTGGGTTCCAACCCTCCCAGGGCATTTAGCCGATACATTACTGAGGCCTTACTATTAGACACCACATATCACAACATGGCTCTGTGCTCTTCCCACAAAACTTGTCAGCTAAACAGACTGTCTTTATCTCAGCAGCTGACTGATAAGTTAGTTGTCCATTACCCTATTTTATCATTTTGAATCTGAAAGCTGAATTTCAGCTTTTGTTTGAAAAAAATCATCACAAGTCACAGAAGTTCTCCAGAATGCAAAGATCATTCAAAGCTACTTCCACTTCTCTTTAAAGCAACTGACTAGAAGGGTAGGTACTTTACACTCCTACATGACTTCAGCAAGCAGTTTACTCATTTTAAAGCAAAGTCCATGCTTGGAAAGAGAAAAAAAAGTTTCAATTTACACTTGTACTGTTCAGACCAATCTCGCACACAACTCATTTTCAGCAATGGGGCTGCTGGCACTGGGCTGCTTCAGCAAGGCACCGTACCTTGCCTTTAAAGTTAGAACCCTGCTCCCACTTCGCAATGTCTTATTCTCCAGCCCTAGCAGAGTGCTGCAGCCCTCCACCCTTTTTTCTTCCCACCTACTCTTTCCCTGCACAGCTGACAGCAGTGCCTCCCAGCCAGCTGCAAGCACCCTGGTGTCCCAAGTTCAGTGGTGGTGGAACCTGAACTTCTCTTGGGCTCATTCACACTGCAGCTCTGTATCTCCTTAACCACGTAGCAGGGCTCAGTAACAGATGCCTAGAAATGAGTGAGATGCATAAAGTAAACTTTTAAGTCCATTACATGCTTTCTGAATGCAAGCAGGCATCCTAGAAAATACACAGGGTTTTTTCCAAGTCGGTATTTTTGTAGAAATAGTCCCTTTTTTGACTATGTACAGTAGAGACAGATGTGTCAGCTCAGTGGGAAAAAATACATGGTCACTTCTCAAATTAGGTAAACATTTTAATTCAAATAGTATTTCAGCTATAGCCTTGGGGTTTTTTGTTTCTTTATTATTATTTTTTAAATTGTGCTAGATATACTTGAGGGACTAAACAGAAAGGGGAACTCACCACTTTAAAAAGAGTAGCCATGGGGAACTCACTTATTAATCAGTCTTCATTTTATATGTGACTTTGCAAGAGAGTTTCTGGTTAAAAACTGTGTAGTTTTCTTAATTATTTCACACAACCATTTCCCACTTTGATGTTAAACATTTGTTTTCATACATTCTCTGTCCTTTAGAAAAAACCTGTAGATAGTCAGTTCAAGTGAAGTCTCCACAGTATATTGAGCTGCAAGCACACAGTTTAAATAGTAAATGACTCCACAGCTACTTTCTATGACCTTTAAATTAGCTAAAGACAAAAAAAAAAAATCAGTAAGCTGTTACAGCAGATGAAAGTTAAATAAGAGGTAATAAATACATTAAAAGATTTTTTTAAAGGAAACGTTTCATGTATAGATGTCATTCTATGGGAAACACCAATAGGAAACTACTCAAGGGAACAACAAGTATTTTCATTACAAATCATCACCAAAAAAAGGCAGAATTCACTTTTGTCATTTGCTTTCACTAAGCCTAGAGTGGATGTAACAATTCCATACTCCCAAATTCATTCAAATCCAGTGATAACAGTGCCTTCTAAACCACTGATGCTCACTTGGTTCACCATGTTGCAGGAGTTAAAATTCATGGTCAGAGCCTACACAGAGGACCTAACTGCCTTTTCATACAACCAGAAATGATATAACCTTTTGATTAATCCCCACATCACATCGTTCTGTGTTTTCAGAAGGACTGCCAGCTGTGTTGTCAAACCCACTTCACTTACAGTGCTGGTAACTAGAGCCTAAGCAGCTACTAGAATAATACATTTTGACTTCCATTTGCATCATCCTTTTCCAGAAGGAAATCTTGGTGTTATTCACTGTTCAGCTGGATCACCTGCATAGGTCCCACACACAAGCTACAGGGTCGTATTTACCTAAAGAATTTGCTAGTGTTAGCAAATCAGCAGAGACTACTGTAATACAGCACTTCATGTTATGGTAAAACTTTTAAAAGCCTTAATTTTCAATTAAAGAAATAACATATTTGTCATAAAGTCAGTTATTCACAGCAAAATTCAGTCATGTTGAAGTTAAATTATTTTTGGTTTTCCCCTGCCTCACTTTTAGATTAGAAATAACAGGCAAAATACCCGCTTCACACGTTTCCTGTTACTGGGAAATTCCACTAAATTATATGGAAATTCCATTTACAGCATCTTCATACAAACTTGCACAACACTGGCGTAAAGCTTTTCCTGTACAGAAGTGCAGCTTCTTTAACAATGCTACATTCAGAAGCAAAAGTTCCATGGAAATTCCTTCCTTAAATTTAACAAGCTGCTTAAAGTCGAGCTAACACAACCACTCTGTCACTCACGTAAGTCAGCAGGTCAACCTAAAAGCCCCCTGTTTGGATGGCCTGCTAGCTCCTCAGTATGTTTCTCTAATGAATGAAGTAGACCACAAACAATGCACACCCCCTCCTCCACTTGCCTCTTAATGAACCTGTGCTCCATTAAATTATTTTTCTCCTGCCCTTCAGACATCATTTTCCAAAGAGGGATCTCTGTCACATGCATTCAAACAACCCAGTGCACTTTCAGCTAGATACACACATGAGAATTTCTAGTACATTAGTTTATATT
The DNA here is from genome assembly GCF_047663525.1 of Anas platyrhynchos. Lineage (NCBI taxonomy): Eukaryota > Metazoa > Chordata > Aves > Anseriformes > Anatidae > Anas > Anas platyrhynchos. The sequence continues at coordinate 59,811,175 of NC_092587.1, forward strand.
TCCTCTGCTGTTCCTGATGGTCAAAAATTTCTTTCCTTTTTAGAGATACTAATAGCTTACCACAAACATTAATATAGTCTCGTACTGAACAGAATTGGAAGGCTTCCCTCTGAGGATTTAAACCTTTGCTCAAAAACTTTCTAACACAAGTTCAACTATTTTGATAACTTGCTACAGTAACTTTTAAAAGGCTTCTAACTCAAATGAACCTGGCTACACTGCTTCAGCCGTTTTAACTCTCATCTGACGTTTCTGATGGCTTCAGCTTTTTAATCTCTCACTTGCTATTGGTGAAAAATATCAAGAAAATAAATGCATCTAACCCACTCTGAAAGTACTATTCTGTAAAAATGCATAGGGTAATAAACAAGTATCGTGTGCTTATATTGAGCATATATTGGAGCAAACATGATTAAAACTTCTTTCAGCATCATGTAGATTAGTATTTTAACTTTGATTTTATAACTTGATAGCCAAATCAAAACATCAATCAGGCCATCAAAACAATAATATTATATTTAACCTGTAACAGTATTAAATGCTTTTCGCGTCTGGGACTCTGGGAGTTTTCAATTCAATGTAAGCACAAATCAAAAAAAAGAGTATGAAAGGTATACCTTATAAGTGTGTACAAGAAAGATACGTATGTTCTTTTCAAATGCAAGCACTCCCCAAACTTGTTAAGTTTGTTATGGGTTAAACGATTCATTTTAACCACACGAAGTTTAACAAGAGCAAGTGCCGGGGCAACTGTGGCTATATGTACAGACTGGGCGATGAGACGCTGGACAGCAGCCCCGCAGAGAGGGATCTGGGGGTTGTGACTAACAGCAAGCTGAACATGAGCCAGCAGTGTGCCCTGGCAGCCAGGAGGGCCAACCATATCCTGGGGTGCATCAAGCACGGCATCGCTAGTAGGTCGAGGGAGGTGATTGTCCTGCTCTAGTCCGCGCTGCTGTGGCCTCACCTCAAGTACTGCGTGCAGTTCTGGGCACCACAGTACAAAAAGGATGTTAAACTATTGGAGAGTGTCCAGAGAAGGGCTACGAAGATGGTGAAGGGCCTAGAGGGGAAGATGTGAGGAGCAGCTGAGGTCACTGGGCCTGTTCATCCTGGAAAAGAGGAGGCTGAGGGGAGACCTCATCGTGGCCTACAGCTTCCTCACGAGGGGGAGCAGAGGGGCAGGCACAGATCTCTTCTCTTTAGTGACCAGTGACAGGACCCGCAGGAATGGCATCAAGCTGCAACAGGGGAGGTTCAGACTGGGTGTCAGGAAGAGGTTCTTCACTGAGAGGGTTGTCATGCACTGGAACAGGCTGCCCAGGGACATGGTCACTGCACCAAGCCTGTTGGAGTTTAAGAAGGGTTTGGACTGTGCACTTAGTCACATAGTCTAAAATTTTGGGTAGACCTGTGTGGTGCCAGGAGTTGGACTTCGACGACCCTTGTGGATCCCTTCCAACTGAGGATATTCTATGATTCTCTGATTTCCTGATGGCACCCTAACAGAAATAACACTTGTGAAAGGATGCATAGATGCAGCCATAGATGTGTATGTATGTGGGAGTGTGTGTATACATAAATAAAATATGGACTCTGCAGCACTAAAGATGGAGGGAATTCAGTTTAATCAAGTGTCAATACGCATGTTGAAATAGAAATAATCTAATGTAGCAGGCAGATAAAAAAAAAAAAAATCTTGAGTCTTCTTAAACTGAAAAGAAAAAGGTCTTTTCAGGACCTGAAAGAAAAGCAGATTTTCACCACAAGAAGGCTCAAATAAAGCTATTATATCCTTCCTAAGGATCCTAATTATCAGACCTAAAGAGGGAAAGAACATGTCAAACATTCTTATTTCTCTGTATGTAAGTTATTCCAAAAGCTGTATTTTCAAGATAAAATGAAGTGATGGCGTCAGAAAGTCCAGATGACAGCAGATATCAAGATCAGCTGAGAATATGAAAGAGTTTAAAGATATCTATATAAAGACTGACTGTGGGACATAATAAAACAGCAAATGCCACCTGCATACAGGATGGGCATATCAAGGATTCAGTCTTCATTCCTTGCCTTGCAGATCTCCGAGTTGTATTGGCATACAAATATTTCTGAGCATTAATTGGCTGAAATATCAAACAAACACTGATATCCTTGTTCGGTAACTCTGAAGTAGTTATTCCTTAATTAAGAGCAAGTATCAAACATATTTGAATTGTTAGTCTGGACACTCCCTAAGAATTTATATCCTGGGAGCGTCCAAACATCCCATGCTCTTAGTATCTTCATACAGATCTCTTTGCTGATCAGTTTGTCTGCAGACGAAACAAAGAAGAAATGTTTCCCTCTATTATTTTTACTATTGACACTAGTAAGATTTAATTAGCATATCTGCATAAAGTTTTGCTACACATTTCTATTCATGAATTTTTCCACACAATAAGTCCCAATATACTTATACAGTGTGCAGACTGATGACAAAGAGCAAACAAAAGCATGTTTACAACTCGAAACAAAATAAACAGGCTTAAAAAGGAACAGAAGCTCTAACTCTTTCACATTAAAAATTTCCACTTAAGTACAATCTCATACATACCAGCTAATATTTGCATAATCAAATAGTAAAGAAGGACCATTTGAGAAACGAAAGGAAAACGTACTTCCAGTAAATACCTTGGGTAATTTAATGTATGTGTAGACATTTGCTCACAAGCAAGCATTGCATTTACAGAGACAGTCTTGCAGCCTTCCCCACAGTTCATAAAGTTTCTGCCCAGCAAACAGTCATTTGTCCATGAAATAACAAACAAACAAACAACAAATCAACTACATCAAAAAAATTACCATTAGACATCCAGAAAACGAGCAGTGAGCTTTCTGGTTCTAACACCATTGAAGTCACACAGCTAACTCTGCAACACCTTATACTTCAGGAATAGTACAAAGATCAGAGATTCCCAAGTATTATTCTCTATAGAAATCATTTCATTTTAAAACTGAATGCATGTGACAGTATGGAGCTTATCCACACCGTAGACAGCCTCGCCATCAGCCTACAAGAGGAACACTGATTAATGCATACCACAAGAAACTCCTTGTGTCTTGAAGCTTGTCATTGCTACTACCCACGCTGAACTTTGCATTCAAGTAAGTAATACCAAAATTCATAATTTGCTCTAGATTCTCAAGTTTGAGAGATTTTTCACAGCACTCCTTTACTAGTTATGTTTTTACAGCAAGAGAACCAACGTTCTCCCAAGTTAACTTCCAACATGCACACAAGTATGTCAAGTGAAGGACCTTTTCTGCTTGGAAATAGTTTAACAAAGACAAAAAAAAAAAAAAAAGAATAAGACCCCACATAGCCAGACTTTACACAAAATTCATTTTTAGTTACCTGTTTCTCAACTAACGTGGACATGAGCACAGCACTCCTTTGCAAGGCTGGCTCACGGAAGCATTTGTCAAATCAGATCCCTTCCTTTGTTCAAGACTGACTCCCTTCTGTCAATCTTTCTCCAGGCTTTTTTGTGCCTCGTGCTCCTGCTCAGCACACATGCATAAGCATCCTTTCTGTTTATCTTTCAGGAGCTGCTTATAGTTTGTAATTCTATTGTGGGCCTTCCCTAGGACATTCCTTCTAGCAAATAGCTTCCTTGCTGTTTATTTCTTCAGGATAGTCACAGTATCTTATAATTTACATCATGTGAGGCATTTATTGTCCAGCTTTCTAAGCTGGTAGTTTTCAGTTTACTACTTCAGGTGATTTCTCAGAAACACTGTGCAGCATATTACCAGAGAAGATGACAGATTTGCACTGTTTTGTCCATCCTTCTGTCTTCTTCCTTAAGAACTCCTCCAACCATAATATTTTTTCCACTACAATCAGCTTTATACAGTGACGCCATTTAAAAAAAATCCTAACTTAAGTTTATGATGTTTTATATCAGTTGGAAAACAAAGCAGCCAATGCACATCAAGTTCACAAGTCTACAGTCATTGTCACTTCAATGGAGCCAGAACAGTGACAAGCGAAGACTTAAGGAATGCATCAGGAAGAGTGGGAGACTTATACAGGTCTCTTCTTCCTGTTGGGCGATGAACGGTAGTGTGCAAGCATGCAAATAACTAGAAAGAAAATATGATAAAAATCATGTCACCAAAAAATAGCATGTATGTACACTTGTCAAACAGGGAGGAGGAATATCTACAGTATTATTCATTCATACAGAACCAACTCAGAGTCAAAAAGAGTGAAGAGAACTGCCAGCTTACAACTGGTGCGCGATTCATTGTTTTAGCCATCCTTTGTCCTCTTGTAAGCAGGCGTCTGAACTGCACTGATCTTTTCATTCTTTTGGTACATCTCACTTCATGCTTAACTATGAACCCCTATTTGTGCTACATTTAAACATACCATCTGGGAATTGAGCTGTGCTGTTCATGACCTCAAAACCCATAAGACAATTACATACTCCCTCACCTATGTCACAACTCCTGAGCTAGCTGCATCTCTGCCCCCTTTCTCATTTCCAAGTCACATCTTGAAACATCCTGCCATACACCGAAGTTTGTGCTTTTTATGTTCCTCCCGTGCAGGATTTCACAGTTCTACTCCAAGATGTATGAGCAATAACATCTCCCAGATCCACCAAGCTTAAAAATAGTGGCTTTGAGTCTCTCAGCTTTTCCCAGTTCTGGGACTTCTGACTAGACAGTTTGACTCCCACATAGACTATACATTAAAATTAAAGTCTGAATGAACACGCTAACGCAGATATCCATGCAGATGAAGACGCTCGGCGTATCTTGCAAATAAACTACGTGGGTCTGACTTTCTCAGGAAATCTGAAGCAAGCTGTTGTCTACAACTGTCCTGAATATTCGTCTCTCTCAAGAGTGTTTTTCCTATGAACTGCTGCAAACGCTTCACGTATTTGAGTTGTAATCTTTTTGGTCAGATCTGCCAGCAAGGTTTCTCAGTAAAAACATTAAGAACTAAGTGTGCTTAAGGAACAGTGGCTCAGCAGTGGCTAATCTGGAGTTACTGCTGCCTTCTTCACGCAGAATTTGTTGCCTGAGCCACCCCCCCCCTCCCGCGTATCCCAGAAAAGCACAAGCAGCGCTATCCATCACATCCCGTAAACAAGCTCAGTTTTCATTTCATTTTCGGTTGAGACTCTCCAGGACCTCCACCCGTTTCCACTAGAGGATGCCTGCTGGCACCTTCTCCTAAGACGAAGCCTCCTTTAACCCGATAAAGCAGCCCACCAGGGCTGGGGACAGAAGCCTTAGCAAGTTGCTCCCAGGCTGGAGCCGTCCCTCGCCCATCACCAGGCTGCGTTTCCACACCCCCCCCGGCGGCAGCAGGCGGGCTGTCCGAAACTTTGTGCTGGGCAGAGCCGATCGGGGAGCTTTGACACCCAATCCTTCCCGCGGCCCCCCCTCCATCCATGTGAACCAGCGGCAAAGGGGGAGAGGGACCCTGCCGGGACCGTGGGGAGGAAGGAGGGAAGGAAGGAGGGCAGCAGGGAGGTGGGAAATTTGAAAAGCGAATTAAAAAGGCGAATTTAAAAAGCGCAGGGAAGCCCTCCGCCCCGCCACCTGCCGTCCAGCCCCACATCGCGACAGCACACGCCCCCCCCCCCCGTTCCCTCCCTGCCTGCCTGTCGCGACACGCGGCTTACCGGGCGTGCAGTGCAGGGGCGAGGAGCCGGGCGGGGAGGGGGGCGCCGGCGGCTGCGGCTCCTTGTGGGGGGCGGCGGTGGGCACGGGGGGGCCGGCGGGGGGCAGCATGAGGTAGCGGTCGGGCGGCGGCAGGCAGCGCATGCAGACGGAGTGCAGGCAGGGCAGCAGCTTGGGCCGGCGGCTCTGGATGGGCTGCCCGCACACGCCGCAAGTGTCCAACAGGTTGAGCGGCGCCGCCTCCCCGCCGCGCTCCGCCGGGCCCTGCCGGCTCTCGGCCTCGTTCTCCCCGCTCAGCGCCGCCGCCCCACCGCCACGATCAACCGGGCAGGGCAGGGCCCCCCCTGCCGCTGCTGCTGTTGCCGCTGCTGCCGCCGCTGCCACAGCCGCCGCCGCCTCCTCCATTGTCCTGCCCGGAGCTGCGAGGGGAGGGAGGGGAGAACGCAGGAGGGAGGGAGGCGGGGCGGCCCCGCTGCCCCCGCCGCTGCCCGCGGGGTTGTGCCTGCCCCGCCGCGCCGCACGGCCAACGGCCGGCACGCCCTGCCCCGCCCCGCCCCGCCCCGCCGGTCCCGCCCCCGAATGGCGACGTGCGGGGAGCGCCCGCCCCGAGGCACCGCCCATGGCGGCCGTTGGCGGGGGCCCGCCCGCTGCCGCCGCCGCCCCGCCCTCAGCCCTCAGCCCTCACGTTAATGGCCGCCCCCTGGAGGGGTGTGAGGGGGGTTTTGCCCCTCGCCGCCTGTGGAGGTTTCTGTGTGCGGTGTGGCGTGGGGTGTCCGCGCCGCCCCGCGCAGGTGTGTGGGCTGGGTGAAGTTGGTTGGCGATCGGCAAAAGTAAAAAAGTGCGGTGGTGGTTTGGGCTCAACGCTTTACTGCGTCAAATGCTTTAAGTACACTTCCCTACATACAACACTGCCTACGTTTCATCCCAGGCCAGTGGTGATCCGAGAACACCTCTTCCTAGCAATCCCAGCTGGACCCTACCATCAACTGCTAGTAAACACGAGCATAACAAAGCCACACATGACAAGACTAATTTATTAAGCTCATAGGACAACTGCTTACAGGAGCGCTGCCATGATTTGGCATGTCTCACATCCATAATTCACCATAATAAAACAATACTACAGGTTGTTGGGGGGAGGAAGGAACCAGCTTGGAGTTAGGGTGAGGAACTTTTAAGAGATAAATACCATTCCCTGCTTAAAAATGTCAACACGGGACCAGCCATGCCTTCTGAACTGCCAACACACCAAGAAAAATGTCACTTTCCTGGAGCACACCTTCTGCCTCTTGTCCCAGCTGCCTCTCCCTCTGCTTACACCCCGTCCTCTTTCTCCAGCCCCCACCTTGGCTATGGGACACCGAGCAATGATCTTCTAATTCCTTGTGACAGGAGCTAACATGCTGAGAGCGTGTAAACATTAGTGATGAAACAGGCTCAGGAATTAAAGCTAATGATGATGGTATGGGTTCTATAAGGTGAAAAGTATCAAAATGCCACTGGAACGGGCCTGCCAGGAAGCAAGTGATAACTGAAGTACATCTGATTAGTTTTGATAGCAAACATGATTAGAAAGTCAACAAGTAATCTATTTTTGAGGAATGATAGAGAGCCAGAAGATCATCAAACCAGGCAGTTTCTGTCACTAGTGTAAGCTGTTTCACCAACGGGCATCTAGACAGGAAAATAGAGATTATCTAAAGGTACAACAACCATCCTGCAAAGGATTTGGACAGACGCTTTCCTGGAAATCATAATCTCCATGAAAAGCCAGTGTCCCAGACATTACTAAAATTACACAATTTTGTTTCCTGCAAAGTTTGTTTGCTTGGGATGTTTACAAAGTGCACTCAAACTGCGCTGTAAAATCTGTATTCGCATGGCATCCAAACTGCACCTGATTTAAAATAAATGTTTGAACTTGGATTATTTGAATTTGAATGTAAAATCCTGCTCTCCTTGCTGTTAGTGAGGAAATCGTATTAGGAGTACTCACGGCAAGAGCTACAAGTATTAAGAAATAGCCATCCCAATACAACCAGGCATTCACTATAGGAAGACAACAGAGTGAAGAAGAAAGCCTCGAAATGTAACTCCATTACTCACACAAAATGTGGAAATAATTAATAAAGATGCTGCACCCCCTTATTCTAACATAGCCACACTGGTTTTGGACCACAGACACACAGCTTCTGGCCATCAGCATGTGGTGGGTACATCCCCTCTGTCTCACACTGATGGTTCTTTGGTTCAGGCAGTGCTGATAAGCAGGCCTATCTGAAGCTGATGTGGTATGCAAAATTTGCAAAACAGTGCAGAGTCATGCCATGTCAGGAACTAAACTGACTGCCCAAAACATGAATTCCTACCCAGAACTGATATAATTGAGAAATTACTAACAAGAAAGAGAAAAATAGCACATAATGTATGACTGTAAAAGGAAGAAGTTTGACTACAAGTCAACAGTTTTAGAGTGTAAATATCTGTAGTCACTAGAGTCCACTGAGCTCTTCTGCATGACAGTGGGCTGCATGGTAGCGATTTCCCTGTGAACAGGGATGCCTCTCAAGGTTACTCAACCTCAAAGTCGAAAGATCTCTTATTGTATGTTTAAGCAACATTTCTTTATGCATGCAACATGTATATATACGTCAAGCTTGAGCAACATTTTGTACACATCAAACTAGCTTAATTATTTGGCGCAGAGTAAGTAGTAGAAGGTTCAACTGCCAGTTAACCATAATAGAGTGTCTGATGACCATTTCTGTTTAGTCACTAATTCTATTTAAACATGATTAATAAATCTTTTTGGTTAACCTCATGATGAGAACTTGTTTTAATCATTCACCTGTGACAAATATTGGCATAGTTAGCAGGATGGCATGTTCAATCACTGACTGCTTATGGAGACACGGAGTTAACCCCTCGCCAAAATCTGAAATAACTGGAGTAAAGTAGAGGAATGGTTAAACCTCACAAGAAAGAAACTGAAAAATGGTAAAGAAAATGGAATCATATGCAAAATGTTTGGAACGTGTTTGGAAGCAGCAAGTCCGCATAAGGAGTGTAAAGTAAATGAAATGAATATGTTAGGAGATGAGGTTGAACAAAGAAAAAGGCGTGAAATGCTGTTATCACTGCAAATAGAACAATTACAGAAATTATTGCGGGAGAAAAAGGAAAAAACAAAGCATAGAGGACAAGCTAGAAATAATAACTTGGGTGCCCCAACCCTCAGGCCCCAGATCCTGCAAAAATCCATAAGCTAATAGTGTTTCCAGAAGATTGGGATGGAGATATTTGAGAAGACCCCAATCATGATCTGAGTGTTGAGGATGAGTTGCATGATCCAGATTCTACAGCAACCTCTGATTCATCTAACTCTTGCCACCAAACGAATTTACAGTATCCCCTCTTATTAAAACTGAGTCATCTGCTGGAGCCTAAGGAAGTGACCTAAGAAATATGACAAAGACCATTTCATGGGATCCCCTTCAATGGGCTAGTTTGCAGGAAAAATATGGGCAGAAGCCTGGTGAAACCAAGACTGAATATTTGTGGTACATCTCCTTAACCAGAGGAGATTGTCATATGTTAGACCAAATTGAGGTGGATGGTTTCTGGGGACCAGGAGTGTTTTTAAACAAGGGACTGGACCCTAACACTGAATCATACTTCATCACACACTGGACAGCGTGTTGGACAGGGGACACAGACCTTGGAAAAGGGGAGTCCTAATGATCAATATGATCATTGGGCAAACTCTCTACTGCCATTGCAAAGACAGACTGCATCCAGGCTATGAACTACAGGGGTACACATGGTAATTACCCTATCTCAGCCCCTGCAGACCTTCACCTTTAAGCCATGAATCCACTGATAAGGGGAGTCTCCACTGCCCTAAAACCGTAACTCATTGCAAAAAGGGGCAAAATAAAGCAAAATGTAGAGCATAATGCACAGGATGGCCAGCCTTGCTTTCAACCCATCCTTACCTGGGCAGAACTGATGCATGGCATTGTTAATTGCAGTTGAGAAATGGGATGGGACAACACAGTGTCAGCTGGGTGATCCCAAACTGGAGTAGACAGCAGACAGGTCAGACAAGTAAAACAGACTCCCCAGAATTCTCAACATCAACCCTCTTCTTGAGAGCCCCCTAATAAAATAATGGGTTCCCAGCAGAGAGGTTTTCCCTGTGAGAAAAAAACTTAGCATTAGGCGTACCTCAGGTAGGTGTATGGGGCTGAGCAACTGGAGCTATACTTACCGTAGGCCAGGCCATTCAAAAACAAGAAGTAGTAGGGAATCCAGAGCAAACCAAACAACCTTCTGCTTCCAAAGGCCCCACAAATAATTCTTTTAGACCACTTAGGGAGGGACTGCAAATCTTGAAACCAAAAAAAAAACAAGTAAATCCTGGATGGCAACTTGGGCCATTCATCAGCAAAACTTAAGTTCATCAATGGGATGACACAGATGGCAGCCCTCACATCTATGTCCCAGTTGCCCCCCAAAGACAACTAATAAAATTTTTATTCAATACAGGATTTCAAATTTCAATAATCTGTGACAGAGGGACTCTAGCTCTAGGAGCTGCTTGGGGCTGCTTGGAAAAAGTCTGAAAAATGTCTTCAGTTTAAAAGCAGCGGCCAGTTTGATCTAGTTTCTGTCAGAAATATTGACTTGTTGGCCTCCTCAGTGTTTCAGTAGGATGAGATAAACCAGTAGAGGCAAAATGAGGATCATGATAAATTGATGCAGAGTCAGCTTAGAAAATCTGGAAGTCACGTTGACTAGCTGCAGGAAACAACCAGTAACAGATTACTTCATCTCTTCCTTCATCTTCCACACTCACAGAAGACTTTAAGAGTTTGCTATGCTACTTGTTACTCGTGTTCACAATACGTGAGTTTTATTATATCCTGTCGTTCTTCTGGACAACCCAGTTAAAGCAAATTCTAGAAGCAATAGTATTCCCTCAGCATTTTGCCTTCTCTGTAGATGTAGACTGTCACCACAGCTTAGGCCTTTGCCATTTTCAGTCTAGCGACCTACAACATGCTCTTCAAGAAGCTTCAACCACAATGCAATGGCCGCTGACTATCCAGCAGAACTTCTCAACAGAGGGCTCATAATTAGGAGCTTCATACACTCAGAATATAATTGTTGACTCTGATTTCTTCCTTTTGTCTCTGGTTCACTGTTTGTCTTCTCCTTGTATTTCTAGATTTTCTAGTAGTCACTAGGTCTTACAAAACACAACCCCTCCTGGATTACCCCTAAGCATTGGCATGCACATTTCCTCCTCCCGAGACTGCCATGTGACAATAAATAGTCTCTTTCCAAAGTTTTCTCATGGACCAAAATAAAGCCGTGTGGCTGGCAATGTGATCTGGACAGCTCAGTTTTATCCTTTATGTGGCAACAGGGAAGGAAGTGGCAGAGAAGACTCAGCACTCAATCTGTATCATTAAAAAATGCTTCTGCTACTGTGGTCATCCAAGAGGTAGATGTAGCAGCTTTTTGGCCAGAATCCACCAGCAGCAATACAAAGCAGTCAATGGGAAAGTCTGCCCCAGAATAAGCATTTTCTATTCCAGCTTCTCTTGACAAATGGATGTCTTAATATATGGTTGTTTTTGCTGTTCAACGAAAACCATAAAATATAAAGGATGTTCACCGGGGGCGAGATGAATGCATTAGAAATTCAGTTAGGGAGATGTAATGCATTAGCCTTCCCAGCAACAGTGAACCAGGAGAACTTTACATACCATCACAGCTAGAATAAGCAGTGAATGAACATAGTGCCTCACTAGCGACGATGGCTGAATTAGAAACTAATCTACAATATGGTTTAGGACTACAGGCTGCCTTCTTGAACTCCACAATCAAGAATCCATAAAGCTGCAGTGAACGACCTACTCATCTACTCAGACAGGAAAGATTGAGAGAACATTCAGAAACCTGGCTGAGATTTTTTTTTTCTTAAAATTTTCAGCTTCGTGTTTTCTATACTACACTCACCCAACATATGCATGCACACAAAATCTTTACTTCTGAATTATGGGATGATTTCTTGGAAACCTCTTTTGTGTCCTATTATATGTACCGTTTACCTGTGTCAAATATTTCTTCTGCAACTAGCAAATAAACACTGACACTCTTCTTTTACAATCAAGAAGAGAATCACTTCACAAGGCTTCATCTGCGCTGGAAGCTCCCCACAGATCACAGAATGGCTTGGGTTGTGTGAGAAACAAAGTTGTGTTTTTGCAGTAGAATGTGTTTTTGCAGTGGAAAATTCCACTAAGCTTGCATATTCAGAAGTGATTGTGCAGGCATAACAGTGACATAACAGTAGGGAGTATGTTAAGCAGATAAGGGGAAGGTCCCACTGTCCCAAAATAAGGAGAATAGCCAAGAAAAACAGGACAAGCAGTGCAAAATCAGTAAAAACAAAAAATCATGGGCCTTCTAGTCATGAGGGAAGAAGGAAAAAACAGAAGATGAGAAAATAATGGTTGGGAAAATAAAATTGTACATGTATGGTATAGTAATAATCATCGAGTAGTTTGTGAACCTGTAGTGCTCAGCCAGTGAGGAAATGTGAGGCATCAAGCATGGGTTATAGGGAATATAAGATTATGATGGACTTTTGCTGGGAGCTCCTGCTTGCAGGACACCTGCCATTGCAATTGTGAACAAAATAGCTTCACAGAAGACCCCGTCTAAAAAAAATATTGAGGTATTTCTCACAGTTGGAAGGAGCCTTGAAGATCATCTAATTCCAACCCCCATGACGTGGGCACGAACACCTCCCACCACACCAGGCTGCCCAAAGCCCCATCCAGCCTGGCCTTAAACACTTCCATTGGTGGGGACATCCACATCTTCTCTGGGCAAGCTGTTCCATGAGGCTGGGTTCAACACCCTGGAGTAGGCCAGCCACCCCATGATCTTCCCAGTGCTCCACCCAACACGCCTCCAGGATAAAATGTGGAAAAGCAACACCACTACACAATTCCCCTTTAGTTTTGTGCTCAGAGATGTCACAGTACTTTTGCAAGATGACCTTAGGGTCATCTGATGAGGTATTACGGTCCCCTTTCACAGAAAAAGGACTTGCCTGAAGTGAGAGCCAACATGACAACTCCAAACACCCAGTAGTAGACAAAAATGCTGAAAATGACAATGTTATGCAAAACTCCTTTTTCTTCAGAAATGTATTTTTTTATGGTTAACCTTCACTTCCATAGACAATTTCATGATCACCTGGCATTAACATGGCTAACCATGAAGACAAACCCAGTTAATGTCTCCTAACAATGTGCTAGCCAATTACTGTATCAAACAGATCCCATCTCTAATCCCCAGTGGACCTTTGGAGGCCTACATCTCTCCTAGGCATGAGCACGATGCTAGGACTGCCTGTGCAGAGGTGCCTCATGCTGTGGTTCAAAACTCTCTCTGTTCCCGTTAAAGCCCTCATGCTCCCTGGCTGTGCAGTCTCAATGGAAGTGGAGCACCCCAGCATCGTCAATACAGACTGCCCAAAAGAGAATTTAGGAATGGAGTTGCAAGTCCACCCTTAATGAGTTAAACTAAGATATTCGTCCAAATAACCAGGCCAACAGACCTTATTCCTAAATTATCACAGGGCAGCTCCAAATCTGTCACATCCAGTTTCTTTTCTGACATATAAAAGGCCAGAAATAGCTGTCTGCAGCAGCACGAGTAACCCTGTTGGGTATTAGACTCATTTCAAGGAACTCGGGAATTATCCAGCGGGGGCCACAGCTTCTGTTTGTTAAATCTCAGTAATCTCAGGAATTATAAAGTAGGGGGTATAGCCGTAATGCCTGTGGATTCTAAATGCAATGATAATTGAGTGTTTAGCTTCCTACCTGTCTAAGCACTTCCCTTGCCCCCATCTCTTTCTCCGATGAGGATTCCAGCTAGGGTTCTTGTTAACCTTAGTGCTGTTGCTAGAAAGAATGAAGTATTGTGAACTCCTGTGAATGTATGTTTCTGTAGGTCCAAATTTTTTGGAACTCAAAGTATTTCTCAAGTCACCTGACTCCACTGGGAGACTAATCCACCAGGATGAGAGTCTGTCTTTGTTTCACTCCTAAAAAGGGACTTCAGAAATTTCTTTCTTTCTTGGGATGGGGATGAGGGAAAAATGTTTTAGTAATCACTTTCAACATCAATAATGACAGTAGTAGGTGAATGCACATGGAAAAGAAGGCACATATGCCATATTTTTATCACTTCTCTAATGTGAGCACTGAAAGCAGCACCTCTGGTACTATCTTAACTGTGAGGGGAACAAATATTTTGTTTAGCGAAGGATTCCCAGATTTTAGAGTGTTCTTCCATTCAAATTAGGAAAAAGTTTCCCCATTTTTCAAATACTTTGTAAAGAAAGGATTTTAGGACGTAGTCTGGAATGAGTTAAAAACTGTGCTTTCAATAAAAATACTCTGTTGAATTTTATTCTTTAATTTATTATTATGTTAAATAAATGTTATACTGCAACATAAAGTATTTGAATTTTTCTGTTGTTCCAAAAAGGCTAAAAGACATTTAACAAAACATTTACCAAATTACCAGAACTTTTGAAATTTTGTTGAATTTCAGCAACTTCACAATTTCCTGAAGCACTTCTATTAAAATAAATAAATAAATAAATAAGATTCCCCACACCCTTGCAGACTGTAAAGGAAAATGGTCATTCTCTCATTGCTAGTATTCCAACCGTCATCTCTCTTGCTGACCCCACCTGGTTTTCAGTAACACCTTCATAGGCTGTGCATTTTTTTGTCCATAGATCTTTGGCTGAATACCCACAGTAAGGTACATTTTGTTCTGTTCTTATGCTTATCGAGTGTCAGAGGTTTGTTTTCCTTCTTGTTGAGAACAGATCACATTAAATTACTAAGACAAGCACAGGACCAAAAATACATCAATTTTTCACTTCTGTTCTGAAAAGTAACTATAAAATGGAGTTATGCAATCACATATTTATTTTCTCAATGATTTTAAGGTCAAATATGCCCAGTTTAAATGTAAAAGGTGTTTTGTTTTGGTTTTAAGTATTAATCTCTCTGTTAAGCTACTGCAACTTGCAACCTAAAGGTCAAGATATGTCTTCGTCACCAATGATACTGCTAATTGAACCTTGGTCAAATTATACCAATATTTTTTACCAGAAAGACTATTCTTTATTATTTTATTTTATTTTATTTTTTAATTTTAGCTTAGGCTTTCAGGAGCACCTATAAGAATCACGTTAAGGAATCAGTTGAGAAGAATAAAATCTCTGTCTTTCACTTTGCTTTAAATACTATGTGTGTTTAGAAACGCCCTACTTTGCACACAGGCATCACATCTGTATGAGGGATTTGCATCAGTGTGACTAAATTGATTTTGCTGCATCATTGCACATTTGCTTTATGTAAACAAGGGCCTTACTGTTGGCTATGCTGAACTAACGAGAAGAAAAAGGCAATGAGAACTTTCTCTAAGGTTATTTGGAGATAGGGCTCTGAATGCATATACAGGGAAAGCAAGAAGGGTTGTTTTGATTATACATGTTGCTACTTTTACAGAGTTGATACTCAATGAAGCAAAGCTCATTAGAAAATTCAGAATCAGTTAATTTAAGCCAAAGCAGCATGCTACAGATTTCCTACCAGAAAGATATTACAAACATTATCTTGTAACAAACATTATCTTGTTTTTTTTTTACTGAAAATTTTATTTGCAGTAGCAATTAGCTACTAAATGATATTTACCTCTTAAAAAGCCTCCAAACTATTTTAGTGTTTCCCTTTCACTGTGTCCTAAGTCTCATCCAATCTACTCAGCTGGATCTGCAATGGACAAGATGCATCAGGACCAGCTGGAGTCAAACAAGCTCATCGGTTTTATTATGCAGCTTCTTTGAACAGCCCTGAATAGATGGCAAGACAATGAAATATAGGATAAGCATGTCACAAACCTGGCTAAAAGCCACACTAGAGAGGCACAAGACTGTCTAACCTGTAATAATTCCTTCCAAGCCCTCCAGCCATTTGTATCTAGACTGAAGTCAAGAGTGTTGCACATGGTCAAGGCACTCACCTGGCCTCATGGCTCTGAAAGCTGACTTTGCCATGGGAGACACCTACACTCTGACTTGTGTAAGCTCCAACACGAATCCCAAGCCTCTCTACATGTTTTTTCATTCCGTTGTATTGAAAGACCTGTGGTATTAATTCTTATGATATTATAATGAAATTAAAGGACATGGATTGCATATATAGGAACTTTAAATAAAAAATATCTAAAACTCACACATTTTACTCTCAATTAGCACAAGACATATGTGGACCAAGGCAAACACAGAAAAATCGAAGAGCATTTCCTTCTCAAAGTCTTCATGTATAGTTAATATGTGGGGGAGAAGGGTGGGAGATAGGCATAGTTAATTTTGCCTTTGCCTTTCCACATATGACTTCCAGCTATAGGTAAATTCCTTCCTGGGCATATGGTTTGACATACATCTCTTTTGGCAACAGTGCCAGCAGTTAAGCAGTGCCACTTCAGCTGCTCAACCATGGACTGCAAGAACATAGCACTGTTAAATGGCAACTAAGATATCTTGGGAGGGCTGGGGGGATTATCTGGTTATCTTCCTTTTCTTGGTAGCTGGAAAGAAAATCTTTATAAGACAATGACTTATTAGTTATGGATCGCTGATGAAACCTTGATGCCTGTGTTTTGGCTTCCCAGACATAGTCTGCTCTGGCTTTAACATAAAGGGGTGAATCTTACTTATACTTACAATCAGAAACGGTATTTTACAAAACAAAGCAAATTCATATGGTGAGGGAAATACACCTCTAATTATTATGAGCTGAAATGCACATCTGTAGCTGCTGGTTCTATCCAGTCTCTCTCTTATTAAATACCCCAATAGAGTGGCAGTGCCCCAACTCCTTCAGCACCACCTGATTAAAGTAGTATCAGTCACAGGATCAGAAGAAGCCTGTGATTCACATGGATCAGTGGAAGACTAGGTTTAGAAGACAAGGAAGACAAGGTGTTACATGACTTTGAGTCAGGCCATTCTGTGAAGATCTGAGGGCAATGTTTACATGCTAAACATTTTAGTTTCTGCCCCTTCTCACAGTTGTAGCGAACAATAAGACTGGAGGTTTGCATAATCCAAAATGTCGCATGCTGATGTGCCGGCAAAATTGAAGAGGTTAAGACTGATGCCAGCTTTTGTATCTGTTGACTTGTTTTATTTAAAATTCATAATATTACTAGAGGAGTCAAAACAAGGCTTCAACTCCATAGGTATGAACCCTCAGAAATATTAGCAAGGAGAGAAAAACAGCCTTATATCTTGATTCAATTATCTTTCCTATGAAACTGTGCAAGTGCTGTTACACCTCTTAGAAATGTACCTACCAAACCATAATATTCTACATATTCTGCCTCTTTTAGATTAGTGCCTTAGTGTATGTATTTTTTAATTTTTATTTTTAATTTTTTTTTTTTCAGTTGGAGCATTGTCAGCACTGTAGAACCATATAATATTGTGACAAAACCTGCTTATTCACTCACATGCGTATTTCCATTGTAAATCAAACATGCAAGTAAAGCAAGCAGAGTTTGACCATAAATTGGAGAGCTTCATAAGCGGAAGCTATCTATTACAGTCACAGAAATCTGACCTCCAGATCTGTGGAGCTGCATATTTATGACTTTCCAATGCTTGAATAGATTTTAAAATAAACCAGTCTGTAAATACAAGGAGAAATCTAACTGCAGTGTTATGAAGTTGTGCAATGCAGCACTCCAGATTTGTTTTCTTTGCAGATATATGCAACTCTACAGAACCATGGGCAGTATGTAACTATCTAAATGCCTAATTTATTTCCTTTACTTCCTTTCAAACAAGCTGTACTGCAAAGGAATATCTTAATCTACAGTATCTTTAATTTTAATGTTTTTTGGTTTTGATTTTGGGGGTGTTAGTTCATCTATTAAAGACATACTCTGGGATCAAAGACAACCAGATTGACTTTTGTTTTTTGTTTTTAATAAATATCACATGCTTGCCAGGGCGAATTAGTGAGTCTACAGTTCCGTTTGCATTTAAACAAAAATAGCATTTTCCTGTCCCATGGGTATGTTGTGAGGGACCTCAAAGACTGAGATGTCTCACATACTGTTGTAATTGGAAGTCATATAAATAATGTTCAGCCAGCAGATATCCTAAATGTTAAAATGAAGTTGGAACTCAGAAGTACTTTCTAATTTGCCATTATTGCCATCCAGTAAAAGATTAAAATAAGAAAGAATATTGCAAATTTAGTTTTGCTCTCAAGTAATGACTGGGTGCATTTTACTCCATCTTGGGACAAAACTTACAGCAAATGACATGATTTTCATTTCAGATAAGGACCAAGAGAAAATTATTCCACGTTATACATTTTTACAGAGATTATACTTTATTAAAAGATCATAAGAAAGAATACCTAAAATTCAGATTATCAGCAAAAACACTTCGGCATAACTCCACTGAAGTAGATAGAACTAGACCAAGTTGTACTTCCTGACAGTCTGTCCTCATGTCCCTAACCATGGTTTCATAGAGTGACTGAAAAGTCCACCTTCCCAAAATACACATGGTGGTTTCGTTCTGCTGGGAAGCTGAACATCATCACAACCCCTCTCGCACTCCCCCTCCTCAAAGGAAGAGGGGCGAGAGAATACAATGGAAAAGAGGGCTCCTCTCCACGGGCTGCAGCTCCAGCACATGAGCAGGACCGGAGCAGGTCCTATGCCTGCGGGGGCTCTCCATGGGCTGCAGCCTCCTCCAGGCCACGTCCACCTGCTTCACTGGGGGCTCCTCCACCATGGGGGGGGCTGCAGCATGGAGATCCGCTCCATGTGGGACCCATGGGCTGCAGGGGGACAGCCTGCTCCACCGGGGGCCTCTGCACAGGCCGCAGGGGAACTGCTGCTGCCTGCCTGGAGCACCTCCTGCCCTCCTGCTGCACTGACCTGGGGGCTGCAGGGCTGCTTCTCTCTACATTTTCTCACTCCTCTCTCTCAGCTGCTGTTGCACAGCAGATTTTCCCTTTCTTAAATCTGCTCTCGCAGAGGTGCAACCAGCGTTGCTCATAGCTTGGCTCTGCCAGCAGTGGGTCCTTTTTGGAGCCAGTGGGAGCTGGCTCTGATCTGACACAGGGCAACTGCTGGGCTCAGCTCACAGAGGCCACCCCTGTAGCTCCCTGCTATCAAACCCTTGCCGTGTAAGCCCAATACAATATATTATTTTATTTCTTAGCTTCTACTTGACTAATCACAGGAGTGTGCCAAAGTAAGAAGGATTGATGTGAAAATGGACCTGAATAGAATCTGTATTGAGCTGGAAGCATGACAACTCTTTCTCCCTTGAGAAAATTAAACAACCAAGACAGGAGTGTTTTAAAAATATATGTATATTAACTTAAAAAAAAAAAATCTGCTAAAAGGAGATAGCTGCAATAAAACTACATAAAACTATACTTGTCCACTGAATTGTAGAAGTCAAGATATAGAAGTTGCTTTAAATAATTGATGGTTATCCAACAGGCCAGCACAAAATTTTTCCCTTCAGTAATTTTCTACAGGTCTGCCCAGGTGTGAATGCTCAGTATCTCAAGTTAGAAGTCCCATTCTTGCCGTAGAATATGATGCCACAGTCCAAAGACTATCATAATTCTGAGTGCATTTGTTAATGTTTTTCTTTTGTTTTCCTACCTCATTTTCCCTAAGTACATTCTTCTATATATATATAAAAAAAAAGGTATTTGCATTGTCACAGTATCTGCATTTCCCGTATCTGCAGACATTAGCAGTGTTTACCCTTCAGTATTTTTTTCCTGAGTGTATTTAATGTTAATTTTTTCTTCCATTCCTTTACTCACTTTTTGCCACATTTCACTGCATTCTTTCCAATTTTCCTACATTTCTATTGTAGCCTTTATGCTTTCCCTCTAACACTGTGCCACCTCTATGCTCACTGCAATATAGCAATCATGTCCCAACAGCATTACAGCGAGATCATGTCAGATCAGAGTCATGCAGTAGTCATATCAGATATACCACACTGTTCTTATACGATTATCTGTGATGTGCTGTAGCCAAGGCACAGGGTTATATTAAGAAAAATGCCTAAGGACTTTCAGAGGAAATATAGGAAGCCAAAGAAAAGCAGCGTTTCAAATAAAAGAAAAGAGCCTCTTTCACTTCAACAAGGTAGAGGAAAAAAGAAACTTCGTTAGTGATATTGCAAGCCACTAACAATTGAGTGATTCAGACTTACAAGCAACCAACAATTACCTCTCATACATCAGTCTTCATAAAAGCAGTATTTCAGTCATTTCCTGCTCAGGCTGAAGTCCTGTGGGTATCACAACCCTGATGTAGCCTAGAAATGCAGGGTGAGGAAAATGAAGAAGGTGAGAAGCTATATTTTGAGTACCAATAGAGCTGGTATTTTGGAACCTAAGAATACTGAGAGATTTTGGGCTCTCTGCCAAGGATGTTGCTGTATGTTGGGTTGCAAGTCCTTCCTCTAGGGTTGCATGTATTTAGCTAAATGGGGAGAAGAAGAAAAAGTAATAGCCTAGGTAGAATCATCCTAATCTGCTTGGCCAGACTAGGAGCCTGAAGAGCAAGAAGGCTGAACACGTTCCAGGCAGATTTCTCTGAAATGGGGAAAAATAGTTTATGGCTTAAGGAAATAGACTGTTTTGCTCAGAATCTTGTATTTAACACAAAATGGAAGAGAAGGTAGAAAAGGAGAGAAGACTAAAATCTTATTTAACCATCTCTAACTTATTTTCTAATGGACTTATAATGTTTTGGTTCAAAAGAGATACCTCCCAACCAGTCTGTAATAGCCTGACCATGGAAATAAATGCAATTTTCCTGGAGCAGCTCACTCCAGCACATCCTTACACAGCTGATTTCTTTGTTTTGTTTGTTTGATATTTTTATGTGAATTATTTTGGAATAAAACAAAGACACACCAAAATCTGCACAAAAGACTATATAGCAAGAGGGATGCGTAAATCATGTTGACTGGAGAATATGAAGTAACTGGAGAATAATATCTATTTCCATAAGTTTCTTATTTGCAATCTCATGGAGAAATCTTTCAAACAGAGAAAGTACTGTCTTTTAGATTTTGCTTCAGAGCTTGTCATTACAGAACAGTTACTCTAATATCAAGTAAAAACAAGCCAAAAGATGGCTTACTTCATGGGATCCATTCAAGTATTTTGCTTAACAAAATGACAGTAGGCTGCCATTCCCTTACAGGAAAATATTACCTAAGCCAAGGAAAAAGAGTGTTGGTAGACATAGGAGATAATACACCCTCTATTGTTCTGATACCCATGAAGCATCCTATAGAAATTAAGTGCATTTGTATAAAGTCATCTCAGTTTCTTTTTCCACTCTACTGAACTAGTGCTAACTGGCACGTTAAGGCAGGATTTGATTATGTGGCTTATGAGGTGAATTGGTTTGTATCCAGACATAAAATGAGTTGTCTTGAAGAATGATATAGGGGGATTTAACTTTGCTGAGTCAAATTTCAGTAAAATAAATAGACCCAGAGGGTCAAGTGTATTAAAGCAACTGTGGCACTGTACAAAACTGTATTGCTAAACATGTTTTGGGATAGTGTTTGAGGTTTAAAATGCATAAATCTTAGTTTGCTTACTCCCATGGCAACATAAACTACAGCAAATTTTTAAACCCTTTAACAAAGATAGGAAAAAAGGAGAAAAAAAGCTGAAGGATAAAAATTATTCAGAATGCAAAAATGTATGGGTTTCATTAAAAAAAAAATCCCATCCCCATTAACTGTTGAGAATCTGTATGTAGAAAATATTATTGTTTAACAGGCTTAAAGAGACACTAAGAAAATGTATTATTGTTGCTATTTCGGAAAAGAGAGTTATTAAGTTCACTGAGATGGGCTGGAGCTTCTATTGGAATTGTTGTCAAAGTCCAGTCCTTCCCTTGACAGACAGACCTACAAACAAGAAGGCATGAGAACTGAAAGGGAAGGGAACGTAGCTTCTTGTTCTGGTGTTGTCTCTGAATAGCAAGTTCAGGTTGCTCGAAAGCCCCAAGCACAGCATATGCTGTGCTGTCTGTTGGTCACATGGAAGCACGGAAACGGTAGTTGTGCCCAGCTGACTCTAACAGCTTTTTGGAGGGAGTCTATTGAGAGAGTCACAGCAGTTCTCCAAATGTCATGGTTTTAACATCTCAGAAAGACTGTTCTTAAGCAGAAAACAACAGGAAACATCTGTGAAAAAGGAGAGAGCAAGGGAGGGAAGGAAAAGCTAAAATAGGGGGACTGTGACAGCTAGATCCTAGTCTCATTCCAGGCATTGTTCAAGATTTAGCCAACACAGGTGGAGGTATGAGGCCACTTGGATGCCTCCTACTAGCCTAAGTCAGGTCTGTCCAACTTTCATGTCGGTAACAAATGCCCAGTGTGAAGGAGCCATGGTGGACTGACTGCAGAGAACGGGGAAATGTTATGTTAGAAGCTGAGCTGTATACTGGTCACCTTGAACTACACCAAACATAGACCTTGGCACAGCAGGATCTCATTTTTCTTGTTTGCAAGTACATTTCTTATCTTCTCTATGGAACAGAAATCTGTACAGTGGTCATTAAAGATACTGTATTTTTTTTTTTGTAAGAGTAAACGTATCAACCGTGTTGTCCTATCTGAACAATATGAAACCGTATAATTCAGGACTTGTTATTTGACACTCATTCTCATGGGAACTAGTGCAAAAACAATTCTGACAAGTCTGACATGTCTGACAGGCTGTAGGGGAAAATATGCTACGCTTAAAAATTCTGATGACTACTTTGAGAAAGCCTAGATCTCTCAACATTGGTGCTAGGACTTAAAAACTGACAAATGATATCATTTGTGTAAGGAATGTGCAGTTCTTATCTTCATGAAGTAAGTGTATGGAAGGTCATGGTGCATATTTAATATAGATGATTTTAACAACGGAGTTTCATAAAATCCCATTTGCTATGGATAGGTGTCTGCTACCATGGGCTGTAAGATTTCTAGGCACTCAAACACCAAGCTAGGGGGCTGCTCTTCCTTGAGTGTCAGCAGCCCCACTGGTGGTATCAAGGATGTGGAAGAAGGAGTTGTTCAAATGCACCATGAAGAAAATCTCAGATATACTGGATCCCAGAGCTGTGCTGGAGGAACAAGGCTTGGAGAAGGGATCTGGGAGTTCGGATGGTCCAGCCAGTAGACTGGGAGCAAGGGATTTCATACTGGGAGACAGCAAAGAGAGAATTGGTTTGGGAGATCAGGAACAGGGATCTAGTGTGACTGGCAATGTGAGGAGACTGGGTTTGGGATGAAATGGGGAAGGCAAAGAACAAGGATGGTGAGAGGCTGAGGGAGACACAGCAGATTAGCTTGCAACTGGAGTATTCATCTACCTGATTACTTGTCAGCCCAGCAGAGAAGCAAATCCTCAGTTCATGTTTCTCACCAGTGCTCATCAGCAATCCTCTTCTGGGAGTGCTTTACTCAGAGGATGACAGCCCGTGACTGGTAGTGGCACTCCATTAGCTCAAGTAGCAGAAATCTGTGCTAATTCTGCAGTTCTCATTCTGCTGAGAAAAATGAGGGATCATGATGGAATTTGTCTCTTTCCAGCTCATTTTCATTTTTCTATCTTTTTTCTGTTTAATAAAATAAACAATTTGTTAAAGAACATTACCAAGATTGCTAAGTCAAGCAATTGAAATAAGGAAATAGCAGAATCAAATAAAATGTTTATTCTGTTTAATTAATTTTTCCTAATGTGATATTAGGAGCTTATCCCCCCTTCTTATCCCTGTGTGGCCTGATAAATAATTAGCCCAAACTCATTTACAGCAGCGAATATGCTAATACTACATAAATATTTCTTCCAGCATGTCTTTTTTAATACGTCTTCACTACATAGAGCAGCTTTCATTCTCTCCCTGAGTTTGTACAGGGAAAAGACAAGAGCCACATCTATGCAATCCTCCTGATTTATCTGTTTTGCACAGTGTGACTGCTGCCCTCGCACTGAATCTCAGTTGTTTCTGGGCTTTGTGCTCTGGTCACAGGCTGTCTTTTCCAGGCTGTGCGGTATCTAGAACATTTTGAAAGTGACTTATGGACCAATAAGGCCGAGGTAATTTCCCCAAATATCTACAAAATAGAAAGGACCCTTTGCTCACTCCGGGGAGTAGCCTAACACTGCCTGAGAGGAAAATGAAAAACTAATCATATTTTTCAGAGGAAAATAGGGGCCCATATTTGTGTCTTGGCTCACATTCCCTCTCTTCGAAATAAGCCTTAATGTTCCAGCATACGTGAGCTATGACTGAACCTGCCAGATTAGCCTAGAGAGACAGGTCTCGTATCAAAAATCATTGTTTTCACAGAGATGAAATTAACCCAACATTAATCCAAGAAAACGACTGGAAGCGTGGAAGGGCTTGAGCTGTTCCCAGCGCCTGCAGCTGCTCCACCCAATCGATACCCTGAGCGAAAGCGGGGCTGCAGCAGGAATCCAAAAGAGAAATCATTTATTAGCTGATAATAACAAAGAGCCCAAGCTACCTCATTGTGCCGTGCTGTGGGAGCTGTCAGCACAGGGCTGTGTTCCCAGGGCGCGGGGGCTGCCAGGGCCAGGCCGCAAGCACACCACGTAGTGAATTTTGTGCCCTCTTAGCCCTGCCTGGCCTGTTAGGGAATTAACCCAGCCTCAATTACTGCACAGAATACTGTAGTGCAGTATAAGCACGTCTTCTAGTCTGTAATCAAGTGCTCTGATTATATAAGAAAATTGAACATCATTGCGTAGATGCCGCCTCATCACGGCTGTATTCTGGGGCCCACAGCCTCCATCTTCGTGCTTCTGCTGCAGAAAAGGCAGGGGACTGTAGCATGATCTCACCTGCGCAACTTGCATCATGAGGTGTGATGTCTGCTGTGCGTGCTTATTGCTGGTGAGGCAAGGGTGAGCTATGGCTTGTGCCTCATTGCTGCTGTCAGCCTTGCAAGCAGCTAGGCAGTGGCATTTCAGCGGAGGTTTTGGATCCAGAAAACAAGCCTGTTCTTTAACGCACCTCCACTCAGAGAAGCGTGTGAACGCACACTTAACTTACGCTCAGTAGGCCCTTAAAATAAGGCACACATTTAAAAGCCTCTCCTGAATCAGGCTCTTTACTTCAACTGCTGTATACATATAAATACATATGGGCTTTGGTGGGCAGGCTCCCAGGATAAAAATATATAAATTTAGTTGTTTAACTTGGAGAACAAGAACAACCTCATTTTGGAAATGAGGTTAAACCTCTATGAAAATATTGAATAAATTCTCATTATGAATACATGTAAGAAACACTGATGCTCCTTTATGGAGGCAGATATCTAAAATTACTGCAGTCTTTACTCAAAACACAGAAACATGCTGCTGCTCAGGACACAGGAATATATATATATATAGCACAAGAAGGTGGAAAATTTTCACCAGATACCATTCAGGAATCTGGGCTATGTGTGGGTCGATTTTATGAGAGAAGTAAAAGAAAGCCAAGAACAGACTGCCAAGTTTGGCTTAAAAAAAAAAAAAAAAAAAAAAAAAGAAAAGAAAAGAAAAGCAGATAAATAGCAGTTTTGTGTTAAAAATTAGCTAGAAAATGGTTGGGAACTGTAACAGAGACAAGGTATTCTGCCTTTGGAGACTCTCTGTATTCAAACAGGAGTTTACGTGCCCTCTTACATAGCATCACCTCAAAAAGCATGCTCAGAAAAAGCACACTCCAATCTCAAACTTCATGAGCTGAAGCTGAAACAACTGACAAAAGCTTGCAGATCACTCAAATAAAAAAGGACTACTTATTTTATATATATTAGTGATCTTTCAAGATAAATATCATATTGCACACCCAAATATTAACGGTTAAACAGCAGATCTGTCTCTAAAACAGACAATACATAGAAACGCAACATGATTTGACTAGAGATCCCTCATTCAGTCTAGGCAATAAAAACAAACCGTCATTGCTTATGATGCCAGCAAGATCCAGATACCTTTGAAGATACATGAAAGCCAAAAACCCTTTAATCAGGCTTCATATAATCTCTACTGTGGCATGACTTACCTGAGTCCCGCACCTGCCAACTCTTCCTGGCATGTGGACTTTCCCCCTGGTCTATCATGACTGCAGCAATCACACAGCGGTGCCTTGGCAACAGGCCCTCGGCTCCTTGAAGCATTTGGCAGAGTGCTTTAGCCTGGACATCAGCTGCCCTCTGCATCTCTGGAGTGAAAGCTTTATTTTCCTTCCCTTCGGTAAGGTTTCTGACTATTACCTGCAGTGGCAGCTAATAAAACGAGCTAGCTAATGCAAGTTTTGTTTCACAGAGGAAACAAAGCAATTACAGAGAATATATATTTATTTATTTATATATTTTTTTCCTGGTACCCTTAGCTTATTCTTACTGTCTTCTTTCTTCAGTAAGACTGGAATATACAGTGGAAGCTTTTGTTTTCTGTTTCTCTCCATCACTTGTTGGTGTTCCTAATGGACACGGTTGAGATTGATCCCTGTCATTCCTGTGAAGTGGGTCTTTTTAGGATCTCTCATGAGTATCCTCTTCACACATTGGTCTCCACTTGATCCTGTTATGGGGGACTCTTGGGGACTGCTGTTCACAGAGTGGACACCAAACACATCCTGTTCTCCCTGCTGACTCTGAAAGGTAAGCTGGTGGGCTGTTTGACTCCCTGTGCTAACGACAGAGCCCAATACTCAGACTTTCTCACAGGCACTTTTTCTTTCAGGGATACTATTTTTTCTAGCATCTATTGATGTCTCCACCCTCCCAGGTCTATTTTAGCATTGTAATTATATGCAAATAATAATTTTAAAAGTCTTGGTTTTGTTCTGGGACTCAGTATATTTTATTTCCCATGTTGAAATGAGGTGAATGGCAGAAGATTTTCCTAGCCTTGCTGTCGGTTCCTTCCTAATTATTCAGGAGTAGGATATGGACAAGGCAGGCAAGCTGTTCTACTTTCCTGGAGTTTGTGTTTTCTAGCATGGCTTTGATGCTTAGTAGTAAGCTTTCAGAAACGTTTGCTTTGATAGCTGATTTTGAATCCTGCTTGACTTACTTTTTTTTTTTTTTTTTGCTAGGTTATGTTTCTTCACAGTTTTTTTCAGGTCTATGGCTCAGTAACACAATATTACTAGCACGGTTTATGCTTCCAAGATATGTGTAATCCACCCATGGTATGCTGCTGCTTCTGCTGCCTACACATTAGCTATGTACGATAATGCAAAACAGCAACATAAAACAAGTACGGCCTTGTTTTATGCCAGTGCTCAAGGTGAAACAGTCTACTGCCTAGCTGTGCTCCCAGATGCAACCATCCATCCCTCCCTGTAAGGCTGTAGGGATGGAGGATGAGCTGAGTGCTGCAGTCCCACAAGACGTTCCCAAGGCTGCTGTAAAGTAACCTTAGAAAATCAATGAGACTGGTGATGAGCAAAGCCTCTCATTGCAGGTGTTCTTTCAGGGTGCTCTTTTGTGTGACTATCCAGTTTTCTGGGCATGAGCCCAGGGACTGTTGTCCTCCCATTGTCCATCCATTATCTGTTGTCTTGCACAGCATTCCACTACATTTGACTTCTCCTACAGCATAGGGAAGAGAGATGGTTTCCCAGTCACTTTTTTTCTTTTTAATAACTGCATGTTCTCACTCATCAAAAGTTTTCTTTTCCCCAGATTTTGTTCAACAACTTTTTTAAAGTTTTACTCCTGCATTGACATCATGGCCTTTCAGCATTTCTGCTAAAATCATGTGTCATTGCATTGTTGCTGCTACCTACTGGACTATGACTTGCTTTTCTGATACTGCTACTGAGCCAGTAGCAATCTCCTGTTGTCTGAAGTCACATTTCAGCAGAATCTAGTGTCAAGGAAGGGCTGAGCTCTGTCGAAGACTTCTTTAAAATATTTTACCCATCTATCACATGTCCCTATCTTTGCTTCTGATCAGCCCATTTCCTGTTTAAACTAGCCACACAGGATTTTTGTAACTTGGTAAACAAGATCTGTGGTTTCCTACCATGACATGAGATTCAGTTTCAAGTGCCGTGTCTCTAATACATCTCTGTTCATCTTTCTTTGAACATCATTTTTCACACATTGTTACGCTTCCATGTTCCATTTTGGGCAGTTCCACACTTTTCATCAGTCTTAGAATTAATGAATTTTCATTTCTGAGTTTTTCTTTTTTTTTTTTTTTTTATGGTACACACCTGTTTGGGCTTACCCAATTTGTTGTTCTGCCTGAATTGACGCTGCTGCAGATATATCACATTGTTTCATGAGGCAGCAAGGCAAATTTAATGGTTCACTCCCGTTGAAAGGGCACTGCCCAACCTTAACTCCTTCCAGTCTTAGCTGTATGTTCTCACTTCCTCCTTGTTCTTTGATGCTCTTCTGTCTTTTAGTGAAATCATTCAGCTAAGTAAATCAGCACAAAGCAAACCAGTTTAAAGAAACTAGTCAGCTTCTGTCAGGCTAGCGAACTGAAACGGCTCACAGGCCAGCTGGGTGAGGATCTGCCTTCCTAGGTCAAGAGAGAAGCTAGCACCACAAGGACAAGGCTGGTCGAGAGGCTGGATCACCTTACATCGATGGCAGCATCTAGCTCTTACAGAGACTCAGTCATCCTGGCAAATGTCCTGATGAGTGTTACACCTTCTTAACACCATTTCTCCACCTCCCCTGCCATCAGTTCCAAGAGCAACATAAATCACAGAATCACCAGATCAATCTGGAAGGAGCCTTGGGAGGTTTGCAGTCCAACAATTCCCACTCAAAGTAGGGTCAATGCTAAGCATAGACCAAGCCACTCAGGGTTTTACCCAGTCAGGTCTTGAAAACCATCAAGGATGGAGACTGCCAAACCTTGCTGGGCAACCTGTGCCAGTGATGAATTATTATGAATTATCCCTATGGTGATTTTTTTTCCTTATAAATCTGCATGGGCAAAGTCAGAACATCATACAACATCATTTAGTTTTCTGTTTCACATCACTTATTTTTAAGTTGTTTTCCTTTTGAAGCCCATCCTTCCCAAACTATCCTGGTTGGCATTTTGAAGACCATCACTAATACTACCTGTAATGTAACACATCACTAATACTACCTGTAATGTAACACTGACTTCAGCTTGCGTACGTGTCAGAATCTATTTCTCCAAGTCCTTTTTGCCATTTGATAAGGCCTTCATGTTTCTAACAAGATGCTTAGAAACATTTCAGACAGATTGCAAAGACCAGTTTCTTTCCCATTATTTTGGTTGATCTTACCCACACCAAGTAATTTAACATGAGGCCTAGATCACCCCTATAACTCCAGTTCTGCATTACTAATAAAATGGCTGCTAAGCTTTGAGTGACAATACATAAATTTAAGCAAAGCAAAATAAATACATATATATATAAATTAAAAAAATGACAACAAAAGTGAAATTGTTCAGTTGGTATTAGTCACCCCAGGACTGAAGGAAAAAGAGAAAAAAACTATAAAACCCTGAAGGAAAAAAAAATCAAAATAGAAGATAACTCAGCAAAACCGAGGATCTGAGGATCAGCCTATTGCAAGGAGCAGTGGAGAATGCTACTTCCCCATGTGATTACCATCTGCCTGACCAGCAGAAACTCAGTGGGTACCTGCATCAGAGATGGTAAGTACATTAGTGCTTAAGCTAATAGCATGTTAGTACCAGGCACTTACTGCATGTATAATCCAACAAATAGCATAATTGATGCATGCTCACAAATTGGGTTTGTGATCCTGCTTTCAAGAGTCCATGCACAGGAAAAAACACCCAAATAAAAGTGAGTAAAAACACAGAGTTTTATACTATACCACCACCCTATCTGTTTCTGGGTTGTTATATACTTACCTTTGGTACAAGAGTGATCTACAAAAAGAAATAGAGATTTAGTATTTCTTTAATTCATGCTTTAAGGGCCATTGTGGATATGCATGCTCTTCTCTACATTTCTCTGTTATAGCACAGCACTGTGCAATATCCATTTTGGCATGTGGTGTGCAATGCATTGCTCAGATCACCTGTTTTGCTGGCATGCTTCCTCCTTTTCCATCCTAATTGGCAGAGGATGGTTTACCTTCCCAGGGTGACTCATCCTGCAGGCTGGCTGGCTCACACAGCATTCCTCCATCATCTGCACACAGAGGTATGTAAAGGCAGGATATGGGTGGAGAAGGAAGCGCAGCTCAATTATGGAATCAAGAATGCAAGAGGGAATGCATGAAATTAATATTGGTAGAGGCAAATGCTGGCTTTCTTCCTAAAATCTTAAACTCTACCTACCTCTTAGGATGGCTTCCAGCAGAGACAAAGAATTGGGCTCACATTGAAGTCCAGGGAAATGATCTTCACATAAATGTAAGAGATCCAGGCAGTTCACTGTGCCATCCAAATAAGCTAGCCACCAGAGCTGAGAAGAAAAAAAGTACTAGAAACAGTGGCGAGGGAAAGCTGATTTTTGAAGTTGAAATGAACTACCACTTTATTTCAGACAAATAAGATTAAAAAAATGTAAATAGCAGTAGGAATGTCAAAGTTTGGGATAAGAAAGAACAAGCAAAAGTGGCACTTTGGCTTTTGAAGCCGCATGCTTTCCTGTAGCAAGGTCAGCTGTAACCTAAAGACTCATCAAGGAGATAGTTGTCTTGAGTGTGGGGAAGGAAGGAAGGGTGAGTCTGCTGGCCTGTGCATTTTTGCTGTGTGGGCAGCTACTAATGGGAGCAGCAGCCCTCAGTGATGGCCTAGTGCCTGGTGATACGGCCAGTAACAGGACCCCAGCAGCTTGCCAGCACTTGGTGATTCAGCCCGACAGCAGCTCTGAAAAATTTCTTCTTCTGTTGGTAGATCTATACAGATGTGTGCTCTCACTAAGCTCAATGCAGTCAACGCAGTCAACGCAATCTTTTTTTTTTTTTTTGGCACACAGTTGTTTATCAAGATAAACATGCAACGCTACTATCAATTCACATCAGCAGAGTTAATTTTAGTGTACACTAAAGTTTCCTGGAAGCCAAAGGAAATTAAATTCCAACTGAAAATTAGGCGTATGCCTAAATGCCTTTGCTGAATCTCACCCTGTATACCTGACCTGATGCCTCATGTTGTATGTTTTCTTGTTTCCATGTGTTAAAAAATTCTTTCAGAGCTGACACTACACAAACTCTCTCATAACACAAAAATCAACTTTTTGTTCTCAAAGACTGGAAAAGAAATCTTCAAAACAAAATGCAAGAGTTATGAATAGGTGACTACATATAGCTTTTTTGAATTCACATATAGCTTTTCAGAATTCAAAAAAGATGAATTTTCCATGCTCATCATTAACCTTAATTAACCTAATTAATTCCCATCATTAATCATTGATGCAAATGAGCAGCTGCCTAGAGGAAGGTGAGACCCAAATCACTGTCAGAGCTGAGGGAATGGCTGGTGCAGTTCACCTTCTTCTCCAGCCCTAGAGCTGCCTGTATACCATACAGCCAATTCTATCTCACTGGACAGGTATCCCATGGGCAGCCCAGACAACCTGCCTTTTGTCCTGACAAACTGAGGATGAGCTGGAGCTACAGGGAGGATGTTATAGACAAGGGTAAGAACCCAAGGAAACGATCCTCCAACATGCCCACTATTCCCAAACCAACTGGTTAATAAAGCTATTAACTGTCAGTGATGTCACCCGATGGGAGCATACCAAACCTATACGTAAGAAATGGAAATAATTCAATCACTTACAAGCTAGTGTGTCCTATTGGCATCATATTTAGAGTTTTAGAACATTTTTTTTGAAGGCAGTAATAACTGAAAGATAGATAAATGGAAAATGAGATTAAAATTAATTGATGACTAAAAAAATAGCTCATGCTAGAGATTGCTTTCTTTGATAAATATGGAGACAAACATGCTTTTGGGTAGCTGGAAAAAATAGCATTTGGTATAAACAAAGCCTCAACGAAAATGTTAAGTGATGCCTGTATAAATATGCCACATCAGACATGCAATAAATGCTACAGTGATACATGACTTTATTTAGGAATGCATAACACAGATAATCAGGAAAAAAATAGACCAATGAGTAAGGCTGACTGTGGTTCCTCTTCCTGCTTACATCCTTAAGTCCTTGTAACACATCGTTTGGCTATACATATAAGTTTTACAGTTACACTGCATGGCTAAATCATGGTTAGCGTGTGTGATAAGTCATGCGATGGAAGTTCATTAGCTTGTGAAAAACACGGGGCCAATTAAACTGGGAATACCAGAAAGATCATAGAATCATAGAATATCCTGAGTTGGAAGGGACCCTTAAGGATCATCAAGTCCAACTCTTGACACCGCACAGGTCTACCCAAAAGTTCAGACCATGTGACTAAGTGCACAGTCCAATCTCTTCTTAAATTCAGACAGGCTCGGTGCAGTGACCACTTCCCTGGGGAGCCTGTTCCAGTGTGCAACCACCCTCTCTGTGAAGAACCCCCTCCTGATGTCAAGCCTAAACTTCCCCTGCCTCAGATAACACCACAGAAGTTAGGATATGAACCCAGAAAGTGAGGTACATAAGTGAAAGATACGAAAGAAAACAGCATAATGTTCCTGCTCAAGGAACTCAAAGGGGAGTTACAACAAGAGAAAAGTGAGATGACGCATGCTTAGATTCCTGAGCAGGATTCTCAGCAGCAAGCACCAGTCCAGGTACTTGAACATGTCATCACTACAGCCCTAGTTATTAACATGGCAGCTCAGTGTGGGTTCCCACAAAATGTGACTACTCTAAAGCTGTTGAGCAGCCACTCAGTTGTGTGCTGCTGTTCTGTATGTAAAGGGGAAGAGGTGTTACATCCTTTGGTAAGAACAGAACAACACTGTGGTTTGTGCAGCACATCCCAAATTCATAGGGGTAGACTGAAAACCGAAAATGAAGTCCTTTCAGCCCTGAGAGCTTACTGAAATAGGAAGACACATTTTCCTGTTTTTCTGGACAGCTATCCTTGGATTTTCTTCTCCTACAGCCTTCATGAAACCTCTGAAATGCCAGGAAATATGAGGCAAATTTGGTGTGTTCCATTTCAAATTCTGAACAATTCTAGCCTATCTGCTTGCTTACTGTGTAGGTGATACTCTAATGGCTGCCACCAGTGCTTTCTGGGATTATGCAATTAGGTTTTTCCACATTGCTTGTGTCTACTCATACCCTTCTCTTGAGAAAAAAGATCTAGATTTAGGTTATACTAAAAGTGATATAAATGAATAGTTGACCCCAATGTGGTTCTGTGGGCTGAATAAAGACATGTTTTTTCATAAAAGTATATTACTGCAGTAATTGATTTCTTTAGAAAGAGTCAATTAGAGAGGAAATAGATACTGAAAGAGCATGAGCACAATGGACAAAAACAGAAAACGAGGAGGTGGTGGCTGGGGAAGAGAAATAGCTGCAAAAGAGGAAGAAACTATGAGTGAATCAAGGGGAGTGTATACTTCTCATTATTTCATACAACATTATAGCTAAAATACGTCAATATCCGTGGTTTGTATTTATACAGACTCCTGTCAGGATTGGTGGCAATCCTGTAGCTCCTTCCTTCCAGCCAATGTCAAGGGAGCCACAGCACAAAGACAGCTTCTTTTTGCTCATCTGGTGAGGAGCAGTATTGTGGAGTCCTTATTAAAGTCCTAGAGCAGTTTAAGCAGCTTAAACTGCTTTACAAGCTTAAAGTGTCTAAGCCTGCAAAGCTGCTTAAAGCTATTTAAGCTGCTTAAGACACTTTAGGCTGCTGGAATGTGCTGTAGGGTCGTATGCAGCATCCTGGCCTACAAACCAACCTGTCCATCTTTGGGTTTACAGGTCTGAGCAATGAGACCTCTTCAGTGGGGTTCCCAAAAGCAAGTTCAGCTGAGATGAGCTTGGTTTACTTGGGTCTATTTGTCTCTCTTCACTTTGGGATTTAGCCAGCCCTTGACATCTGATAGGCTTGTCTCAGGATTTTTGAACTTCTGCAGTATTTTACTCTTCTACAAGAGACTTACTTAATGGTAGGCCTGAAGCTAGCCTAATTCATTAGGTCAATTTTCATCCATTTGCACAACAAGATTCATGAGCTCTAGTGTTTGTTTTAAGAGATAACCTTCTTATGCACTATGAAATCATAGCTCTGGTGTCTAAAAGCCATATATATTTTTAAAAAGAAAAAGGACAAGCAAATATTCACTGAAGCATGGCCCAAACAGTGAACACCAAGTCTAAATATTTCTGATTTTCTGGAAGGTCATGTTTGTCCAGATTTTGACCTTATCTTTGAGGATTGTGGCCATTTTTTATTAGACTAAAATAACAATGCAAACACTTCTGATGTTCACAGTCACATTTAGATCAACAACGTAGTGTACTGTGAAGAGCACAGATTTCCCTAGAAAATACCTGATACATTTATTTATTTTTAATACAAAGTTGTGACTAGAGTTTATCAGAAGTTTTTCATGGATTTGGTTTTCCAACAAAGAGCATATTTTCTTCAAACCTTAGTTCTGCTTAGTTTTCCTTCAGGAGCATGATTTTAAAAAGATTTATTTTGAGGTAACACAAAATGTATCACACTGCAGAATGCTACTTTATTTGCACTGTAATTCTGGTTGGCATTTTCTTGCGTTTACCAGGGTCCTCGGAGGACTGTGGTTTCTATAATGTTCATTGTGCTCCGCTGCCTAAAATATATATGTGGTATACCGTGACTGCAACATTTTGGGTTTTGAATGTTGAAATGTTTAGTTGTAATTCAAGCCCTCAAAAATTTCAAACTTTCCAAAACACTTTTTTTCTGATTTCTATGTAACTAATTTTCCAAATTAGAGAAAAAAAAAAAAAAAAAAAAAAGATCTAAAATATTGCAAACAATGACTGATACTCAGAATTTCCCACAGACTTAGAAATCTTGACTTGTTAATTTTACTGAGGTCTATCTCTGTGCTGTTGTTTTCCAGACCCACTGGCACAAAAACAGGATTTTGTCCTTTTCTATTGGCAAAGACAATTTGATCTCTGTTTATTTTGGATATGTTTGTTTAATTTCTCATTTGAGCACTATCATAAATGATTAGGTCATTACTGCCCTGGG
The DNA here is from genome assembly GCF_047663525.1 of Anas platyrhynchos. Lineage (NCBI taxonomy): Eukaryota > Metazoa > Chordata > Aves > Anseriformes > Anatidae > Anas > Anas platyrhynchos. Next base: position 59,846,192 of record NC_092587.1, read on the forward strand.
AAAATAACTAGTTTAATAATTAACTTGTAGTTGCAAAGCTCAACGGCAACTGAAAAAAAATACTGTAGATTACACATACATCATAGAAATATAGAGTTGGATGATTACATAGTCTGTTATTTCTCAATACTTTTAATCAAAGCTGTAGCTAACCTTCCTGAGGTTAGTTAGAACAAACCAAAACAAACAAACAAAAATCTAAGAAAAGGAGAGTATTTTAAGTCCAAAGAACAACCTGTGTAGTCTTCCATAATGACTAATGAACATGTCTGGGACTACACGTGGAATTAAATGTTTTCTTAGCCCAATCCTGTTATGGATTACCTTGTCATAATTTGAGTACTTCACTGTAGTTCTAGGAATCTTATCCACTATCTGTGAAATATTCATTTGATCCATCTTGTAGATGAAGAAAGACCATAAGTATCTTGGTAATGGTAGGCGGCAGTCTCTCTGATTTGTGTCAACATTAAGGACAGGATTATACAACCTTCTTAGATAATATATTCTAGTATTAATCTTTTCTTCTACTTAAAATGTTACTACAATACGTTATCATAGTACATTACAAATAAAAAAAGGTTTCTTGCCCATATATTTGGTGGAAATGAAAAAAAAAATTATCTTCTTTGTAATAATCTTTTATGTACATGAAAATTGGTGACTCTCATATAACCTTATATTTTCTATATTTTAAAAAAAAAAAAAAAAAAAAAAAAAAAAAAAAAAAAAACCTTGCAATCTTTCTTCTTGAATCTAATTTTCCAAACTTCTTGTCCTTGTTGATTTTTTCTGGATTGTTTCCAGTTTATCTACATCTTTCTTAGCTTATGTTGCCTCAGAGTAAAATACAATAGTTTAGCTGAGGCCTCACCAGTGCCAAGAAGAGCACACTAATTATCTCCTGTCTTACATATAGTGTTGCTAGCAGACAATTCAAGAGAATTTAGAATTACATTAATCTATTTTCCTCAACAGCATCACACTGTTGGCTCATTAATAGACCTCATTAATCACTAGATCTTTATCTGCAGTGGCATTTTGTGGCTGCGCTCTTGATTTTGACCTCCTAAATATGGTCCTCTGTGATTGTCTTTGTTCAATATTTTAATGTTGGAATTCAGAACCTTTCAGAACACATCAAAACAAGTTTGAATTCTAATTCCGTCCTTGAGCATATTTTACAAATCTTTACATGGTGTCATCTGCCAAAGCTTAGATGACAAAATCTGAGGTGCACTTGCAAGTCTTTACTGAAACTCTGAACAGAATCCTATCTGTTAGGAGCTGTGCAAGACTTCTCTTCAGTATCCTCCTAGTACCAACAAGTACCAGCAACTGTATGCAGGTTCATGTCTACTAGTGGACTGATTTAGAGGTTATTATAAACGAGACAGCTTTCTCCAGTCCATTTACGAGCACACAGGACAGTGTCAAAAGCCTTACTTAGGTCAAGACACACCTTGGGTCAAGATACAGTCAATTCTACTGTTTTTCCGTATCAATAGAACCAGTTCCTTTGATCAAGAAGGAAATTAGATTAGCCTAACAAAATCATGTTGGCTGTTCCTTATCACCTTATTATTCACAGGGCATGTATGTGTTCACTTTTAGATAATTTGTCCCACTATCTTTCTAGGTATTGAAGTTAGGTAGACTTCCCAGTAATTCCCTAGGTTCCTCATTCCCCATTTTTAAAAGCAGAAATTGTTATAACCCTGCAAACCATAACCCACAGCCAACAATTCCTTAATAGCGCTCAAATCGGAGCCTGCTGCAAATGTCACATTTAAGAAACATTATTGAACACTTTCCATCAGATATTTTTTTAAAACCATGTGCCACAGCAGCAAGAATTAAGGAAAAGCAAAGCTTTAAATTGAACGGGTGTTTTGCTTAAAATAATTTGCAGAATATGTGTTTTAATGTCAGATCTCTGACCATTACTAAAAGTCGTGTGAACACAAACTTATTCCCATATTAGGCTGTACTGTTGCTGCAGGCCCCTGAGACTTACCGCTCTTCCAGGAACTCAGAGATAAGTTGAGAGTTCAGTATGTATTAAGTGAATTTCAGCAAGCTCTAGAGACTTGCATATATCTCATTTATTCAAACAATCTATGACTTTTTTTTTCTCCTTTTCTGGCATATGTTCCCCTAGTTAAGAAATAGTATTGTTAAGTATCTGTCATTAATGTTTATGTGTATGTGAAGAATGTAGCAAAATAAATAACGAAATGTTTCACTCTACTCTGGGTATCTGTTATTTGTGCCTCTGCCTTTCTCTTCCTCTAACTCCTTCGTATTTATAGAACCTCTTTTTCTTCCATTTTATGCTCCAGGAAAGTTGTAACTCATTTTGTGATTTAGTCTTCCTGGTTATAACCCTAGATTCTTATACCACTGTTTTATTACTATCTCACTTATATGCCCTTGCCTTCACTCTTTGTAGGATTTCCTTTTTGATATTCAGGTCACTGGAGAATTCTCGATGCAGCCATACTGGTCTCTTTCTGCTTATCTTCCTTCTACATCAGGATGGTTTGCTGTTGTGCCTTCAGCACCATTTCATTTGCTAACAACAGTTCTCCTAATCAACTTTATTTTTCTAATATCATCTTCACATGGGACAATTCATAACACCTTCAGCTGCTCTGATAAGTCATAGCCACTAGTTTTTAAACGTCTTAAACTATTTAAAAACAAAACAAAACTGGTACTGGTACATCTACACTTTTAACTTGAAAATAAGAACTGTTTTAAGATGGATTATATGTGCTCTAAGCAACTTAATTATAACTCATTTTAAAGAGCTACTTTGCCAGTGAAAAAGGGCTTGTCAGGATTTTCAGCATGATGATTTATGATTCTGTCATAGTGACAGATGTTCTTCATGTATCTCTGACATCGTGATCTGGAATCACTGTGCTTTTTTTCCATGTTTGCTGGTAAAAAGAAATGCACTATAAAAATAATTTTATTTGTCTTCAAGGCCTTGCTCTGCATTAGCTTGGAAAACTGATATTTTTCAGAGGTGAGTTCTGTGTTAACAAACACGTTACTGGTGATACTATACCATGACAGCAGCACTGCACACCCAGTTGGGCCCCCTTCCTGGATGCTTACCAGGCTGATATGCTCAAATCCAGCAAGGATCTGGCACACTGCTGCACTCCTCTGAATCTTGGCAGACTTCAGCCACCATCTCTGTCTTCCACTTCTCAGTTCATCCTGTGGGCTGAGATTCCTGATCTTAAGCACTCTTTGTCTGCAATCAGGATTTATTAGCCATACATCTTGGTTGCTGAGATGCAAAATTTGAGCCTAGAGGGACAGAAAATAATTAAAGCATGAATACAGAAAAGCGTTCCTAATGGAGAAAGAGAGATGGAGAGCTGTAAGGAGCTTCTTTCTGCAAGTCACCGCCTTAGTCCCGTACTGCATTTCACTGAGTACAGAATATTGTGTTCCCTGTTCTTCTTTCTTTTTTTCTCCTGGCCACTAGGGGAGACACAGTCAGAGCAGACTTTGTCTTTTGCTAACTTACAGCTTGCACATAGAGGGAGACTGTAGTCAGCCTACCAAGGCATCAGCAGTTTGCATGGTTCAACGTGATTTACTTGGGGATATTTATTTCCCACAGAATGGGAAATCACAGCAATTCAATAGCCCTCCTGCTCTAGCCTTTTCTTAGGTACAAGAATTGTTCTCAGCGCCCATGTTTCTGCCTGAAGGACTGCTGAGAGAAGCTGAAGGACTGAGACATTTACACAATAAAATGGTGGAGAAACACAAATAAATCAATATTTATATGCATTCTTCATTAAGTTTCACTGATGCAATTGGGATGCAAAATTACACTAGGAATTTCTACCAGCATAGCTGTATCAACTAGGCTTTGCATTTCTTCAAAGCCTCAGCACAACCACTTTGGTGACATCTTATGGGATAAACATAGCTAAGGTTCAAGGTCCCCAAAATACATCTTATCTCGGTGTACCAGGAAGCTTCCTAACAAAACTTCTGCTCCTATTAATATTTTATTATGATCTGCAGTCCAGATCTCTGTGACAGTTACGTTTACTGCTTAGTCTTGTTCATCTTTTGAGTTCTCAGAAAAAAAGATGTAGAAAACATCACACCACAAAAGGAAAAAGGTAGAGGAGAAGCAGTTTTGGCAGATAGGTTATAAAGCTATATCCTCACCAAGGGGAGAAAAAAAATAAGTGACCAGATACTAGTTCATATTAAATGCTTTGAGAAGACATAGCAGACTGTAGATCTTACCCATTAAATTATCCCACCCAAAAGCATGTTGCATTGGTATAATTTCCTTCCCAAACTGATTATCTAAATAGTTTTTATTCAACGTTGCTCTGGACTTTAGAGACTATGCCTTGAATATTTTATAAATGTCACTGTTTTCTGTCACTCTACTCTTTGTTTCATACATTCAGATCTAAGCCCTCGGTCTTCAACGTAGTCTTGTGCCTTTTTTTTCTTTTTCTTTTTTAATCTAGCTTACAATCGTTTTTCCAGGGCACAGTTCTCTCCTTTTCCAGCTGTCACAGCCAGCAGAGGAATGGACTTCTGGGATCCTGTCTAGCTTTAGAGATCTATGTTCATGTACTCTATTGACCCATTGTAAAGTAATAAGTGAAATAAATGTGGTGGTTTTATCTCTTTCCCTGCTGGATAAGACTCCACATCACAAACACTACGCTATAATTGAGGAGCCTCAGAAGCCTTTCAAAAGGGTTCAGCTGTGGAACAATACAGGGTAAGAGATTTTAAAACTGAAGTGTAAAGTTTTGCATGTTCATTTCTTCCCTTGTGCTCAGACTTAGTCAGCCCTGGTATTAGCTAAATGATTTTACAAGCTATAGATTCATCCATAAAATTGCAGTGAAATATTGCAATAATATTTATTTACATGAACTCTTCAGACTGGAGTTATTTTATAATGAACATTTTGAAAGGAACTGAAAACTAAGCTATGCTAAGATTCAAATAGAGAGAACAGTTCTGCACTTAGGGAACAAAAACATCAATGCATCTCTCTCAACTCTATTTTTTAAGACTGAGCTGTCAAATAGGTGCAATTAATAGGCAATCCAAATTCTGAATTTCAATACTAACTTCCTGATTATTATCAAAAGAGGATGATGTTGCTGCATTCTGGGTTTTCCTGAATACTGCATCACCAATTGAACTAAACCAAGCCTGCCATGCCTTTTTTTTTTTTTTTTTTTTTTATTATTATTATATGACTAGCAGTTAAGATGCCTGATAAGCAGAAGGACATATTGTACTGCAGGCAACATCAGAAGCCTTCACAAAGATGGAGTTTCATTAACAGAAGGTGCGCCTACAAGGACAATGGGCCTACAGAACCAGTGTGCCTTCAGGGGGCTGGGATTTAGGCAAGCTTGGGAGTTAGAGAAGCACATGGCTCTCCATCACTGCTGATACCCCCTAGTCCTGGCCTAAAGCAGTCGCACAGCTTCCAGACTATGGCTGGTGTACCGAGCGAGGTGTAGAGCAAGGGCAGAGAAGTTTGCTAGTACTCATAGCTACCCACAGGGCTGTGGTTGGAGTTATTCAACCATTAGCTAAATTTTGCAAGATTTTGAAGAACTGGAGCATGAAAGAAAATTACTTCTACAAAAGCGTCTGATTGCAAAATGGCGGAGCTCATGACTACCAGTTCTGCAGAGCTTCAGACATCTGTAAAGTTGAAGGCTTAGATTCTATTCTTTAGGGTTTGGGAAATCAACAGAAGTTAACCTTCAGGCAAAAGACATCCAAATAATTCACTACCATGGTACAACTACAGAAATCAAGTTTCATAGACAGTTACCATTTCCTCCCTTCTTCAGGGCTGTAGATCTTTGAAATTATTTGGTCTCTTAAAAAAAAAAAATGCAAGTGGCATTGTTCTAAGATTTATGCTTGTAAAATCAATATATTTGTCAGCTACTACATAAACTTATTTGGCTTTGAAATATTTATAACATGGCAGACAAACTAAGTACAAGTGGAGTTTGTTGTGTTATCACAAGACTGTCCTCTTCAGAAAATGTTCTTTTTAGTTTTATCCATTTTTCAGAAAGTCACAAAAGTAATTACTAGAAGCAGTATCATATTTTTTCTTTTTAAAAATATACCTCTAATTAGAACCCTTAGGGAAAAAAATATCATCTGATTAAAGTTCTTGATCATGGTCATGAGCATACATTCACATACTTGTAAGTTACAACCGTTCTTTCTACCTTAGTAATTTGGTTCACAGCATTAGGGCAGCTTTGAAGCAATTCCCCAGGACTGTCCGCACTTGTCACATATTAGTTGTTTTCTCATAGTGGTGCCGGTGTGCACAACATAGATTCCCATTGGATAAAAGCCAACTAGGAGCTTTTCTCCCAGGCATCCCACCCTCAATGGAGCAGTGTGTCTTTCTGCTACAAGGACCTCCAGCATGTAGCTGAACATGCCTACCCAGAAGGCTCTCAAACCCTGTGGTGTGGCTCAAAGCCTGAAGGAGGTTGCAGGGCCAAGACCTGCATTTATCTTCCTATTTGCTGTCAACTGTTTCAGCTCTCAACTGTTTCAGCAGTGTCTGCCTGTCTGCTGCTCTATCTTCATCCACCCAGACTTCAGATCTGAAACCCTTTCTCTTATTTCTCCTGCCTCTCTTGTTGAACCCCCTTCCTGAACCCTTCTTTCACTATCCTCCTTTTGTAATATGGCTTCTCCACATTTCTACATTCCTCCAATACATTGGCACATCCCTCTTCCACGCACCAAAGAATTCAGATAACTGCAGCCTGCAGCCCTAAAGATATGAAGTTTCCCATGAATCCACGTTATGGGAGGGAGAAGAGTTTCTCAAGGGGCAAGATAACCCAGTGCCAAGCTCAGAAATTTGAGAAATTCAGCAAATTTGAGAAACCAGCTGCCAACTGCAAGCGGTGAGCAAGGCTGCCTTCAAAAGCCAGAAATCAAGATTGTCTTCTCGAAGACCAGCGACTGTTGTCACCAGGCCTGGGAGCTGTGCCCAGTACAGGGAGCTTAAGAAGGTCCTTGGGAGGGAGCTAGCATTTCATTGGGATTTCCACACCAGGAATCCTAGGGTCTCCATGCAGGAGAGTGTTTCTGCTTGCTGTACCTCTGCTCCTCATACCTGTCCTGGGCCTTTCCTTCAAGCTGTGACTTTGAACAAGTCCCCATTGGGTGGGGGCATGGCAGGGGTAGGGTCCATGGGTGCCAATGGCCCATTGCAAGGTGGAACAGGAGTGCAGGAGATAAACTGTTGACCCACTGAAGGAAACAGGGAGAGGGAAGGTGAATATCCGGAAGGACTCCTTTCTACTTCTCCAGGGTCTAAGCAACTCAGGCCCTTACTTCCTTATCAACTGTAGCTGCTGCTTTCACAGCCCTTATCAACCTTTTCTCCCTAATGCTTGTTGCAGAGCTGGTAGCAAGCAAACCCTCCTCTTCCTTCCTGCTGCTGCCTGGTTCTCCCCAGTGCAGAATGCCAGCCCAGGACTGCAAGGAGGGTGGCAGCGATGGTACAGGAGGCAGCACAGTCACTTCCTGAGAGCTGCAAAGGTCCATGCCACCAGCTGACATGGTAGCAAAAAGGTATAGGAAGAGAGGCAAAAAGGTATAGGAAGCCAGGTACAACACAGAATCACAGAATTTCTAGGTTGGAAGAGACCTCAAGATCATCGAGTCCAACCTCTGACCTAACGCTAACAGTCCCCACTAAACCATATCCCTAAGCTCTACATCTAAACGTCTTTTAAAGACTTCCAGGGATGGTGACTCCACCACTTCCCTGGGCAGCCTGTTCCGGTGTCTAACAACCCACAACACAGCAAGGATGAACTGAAGAGCTGGTGGATTATACATGTATGTCCCTGAGGAGTCAATAAATGAAGCAGACTGGCCATACTGGATGCCTAAGGGTGTGAAGAACCTCTCCATCCCTCTTTCCAGAAGAGGGGAAGATGGCACGTCAACATCTTGCCAATTCTCTGCCCAGAGAAGCTGTGGATGCCCCATCCCTGGAGGTGTTCAAAGCCAGATTGGATGAGGACCTAGACAAAGTGATCTAGTGGGTGGCATCCCTGCCCATGGCAAGGGTTTAGAATGAGATGATCTTTAAGGTCCCTTCCAACCCAAACCATTATTTGAATCTATGATCTTGGGATGCTTTTCTTTTGCAGTCTTCTCATCACAGGCACTGCAAGAACGCTTTGCTGTTTGATCACCCCACTCTGTTACACTCTGTGTCCCCATGCATGGTGCAGACAGTGTCCAGGATACCTCTGGTTTCCTGGTGCCTCAGTAACCAGAGTGAGCAGGGGTAGAGGACCTGCATGCAGCCACCACACAAACTGGTCCCTACTAGTCAACCCAGATGGAAAGGCTCACCTGCATCCTGCTGGAGTTCACACAGGGCTCAGAAAGCACTCATAACTGGAAGCTGTAGGAGTGATGGCACCAAGTCTGTCTGGTGTGCAAAGCTCATCACCTGGTAGCAAGATGAACAAAAGCTCATCCTACTTCCCACCTACATGCAGAAAAGGCACAGTTAAACTTTGCAGGTGCACTCTTGCTGTCACAGTACAGACTAATGATCAAAAAACACGGCATATATTTTTTCCCACAGGATCCAAACACCATGAACTTTCCTTTCTTGGGGACGAGGTAATCATATCTCCACTGAGCCTGAGGCTGAAGTTGTGGAATATCTGAGGCTGGAGTTGTGGAATATGCCACAGCCTAAGCGCCTTTGCTGAAATCTGCTGAGGAATTCATAAATCTCATATAGAGGTTGACATAAGCCTTACAATACCTATAGCTGTAGGTGCAACAGGCTGGGAACAGAAGAATATGAATCTTGCCAAAGTCACCCCTTGATTTATGAATCAAGGAAACCAAAGGCTAGGAGAGTTTCACAGGTGTCAGCCAGAGCACTATTGGAATAAAAAAGGTTTGGAGGATGGAATCTCTTTCATCTACTTGTCCATGGAAGACCTGTCCTCCACAAATAGGTCAGTGACCAAGGACTAAGGATTTGAGGCTGCAGACTGTAAAGCATGGCAGCTGCTCGCTTGAGTATGGCTATGGGCTCCCAAATTGCATGTGAGGATTGTGCTAGTATGGCACCAACTCACAGCAGAGGACCTTGCCCTTCAGCATCCCAAAGTCTTGCATCTGCCATTGGTTATCCTATACCTGCCATAGTCAACATAGCCTTACATACTAAATTTAGTTGAAGACCTTATATTTAGAAAATGCTGCAATTTTTAGACCTCAAAAATGCATTATTGAAGGACAAAGATATTTTGCATTCTTCCAGACCAAGGGTATCCAAGTGCTCAGACAAGATCTTCTCAGTGCATTGCAAGCTCTCCCAGAAAAAAAAAAAAAAAAAAAAAAAAAGAGAGAGAGAGACCTTAAAATATTAGTATTACAATACTGGATCAGACCTTTGACCAATATATCCCAGTATGACTGGGAGTCCAGATATCCATGAGCAAGCCTTGTGACTCAGCTGGTGCTTGGACAACTGGAGGTGGGTGAATATACGTTGGAAATTTGTCAGGCAGTGATGATCTTTTAGCACAACATCTAACAAAGTTGTTAGCTCTGACATAATTAAAAATATGATCAATGTTATGTCAAATCATTCTTTAAGTTATAACAGCTCAAGTCTGTTTTTCACTGAATCCCTGCTGTTTTCATTTTTAAGTACACGTTTAACTATCAACAGCTTACTGGTAGCAAAATCTGATAAAATGGCTAAAAATAAAGCTTTTTATTATTTATTTATTTATTATCTTTTGAACAAAGATGATACTAACTTAAGGAGATGGCACCTAGCAACTTACCTACCATTCTCTTTGACTAGTTCCGCATTTGTTCATTGTTCATTTGTGTCATTTTAAGAATATTAATATGGTCCTCATCTCTTTTTTTTTTTTTCTCATCCGCATTATTGCTTTGTGATTGTGAGTGAGTGGAAATAAACACTTCACTCTGAGATAATTGGTGCCATTTCCCAGCCTGGTTTCCTTTTTAGGTCTCTTCATTTCCCTGTTAGCCAGAGCCAGCCTCTGCACATCTTGTGCCCCTCATCAAAATGCAATTTTTTCCTGCCTACCACCCTGCACCTACGGCAGCATATTCACCCTTCGATCGGGTTATTATGCATCGCCTCAGCAACCTCTTCTGTATGCACTACCCATATCTACACAAAGTCCGCCACACTCTCTGTACCCTTTTCTTTCTCATCTTTTGTTGAAGCCTGCATTTATTTTCAAAGACTTCTCTACTCAGCCTTTTATGTGCTGTGCTTTAAACCCTTTTATTCCCCTGAGCATTCCCAGCTATCCATTCTTTCCCTAAGAGGGAGGTGGATCTTCCTTGAAGTTATTATTCAGGGAAAGGAGATGAGGCCCCATTATTTGAGAGGCTCTGTTTGATTTCACAAGTCATTTAAATGAATGGTGCATATGTGCAACTAGCCAGTGCTTGTTAAAATGGTTAACCTGATCATTTCATTTCAGCGATAGTGGGAGAACCTAAAATCATAACATGAGTAACTAAGTAAAATGGCAAGAATTATGTTTTGTCCTGCTTTCTTTGAAATAATATTCAATAACAACATAAATCTTATAGAAATACTGATGGGGTATTACTATATCTACCAAGAGTTCATTATGCCTTACTTTATCAGAATGAAAGGCAGAGAAATGAGTGATTAGATTACGATGTCAAAACTGCGCCATTTTTATTTAAGCAATTGCATTACTCGCAGAGCAGCCTGCCAGAAAACTGACTGGTTCAGTGACAGATCTCTTTTTCTATCACAAAGCCCCTTTTAAAATAATTAGCAACAGGACAGAGAGTAAAATACAAAATATAGGGAAAAAGTAGATTTTTTTCAGATTATTTAAATTGACTATTCTACAGCTTAGATCAAAAAATCACCGCAATAGTTCACCTAACTTTGTGGCTCCCAGGCAGAGGAGAAGGAACATTTAGATTGGATAGCAGTTAGGACAAGAAGGACAGTGACAAAGCTCTTCATATAAAATCTCCCCACGATCTGCCTCACCTCTGGTATTGACTGAAGCAAAGCATAAGTTTTGCTTTGATCCTTTACTAAGGGTTTGTGTGTGGTGGTTTTTTTTTTTTTTTTTCTTAAACATACAACCATTTACAATCAACTTATTAAAAACAGCAACTTCTTGATTATAGTTCAATTAAAAGACATTGGAAAAAGCGCTACGTTGGTTTCAAGTTCCCAAACATTTGGGTATGATTTCTGGTGGTTTTATTGGGTATTACACCTGTAACCATTTAATGCAGAGAAAAACATGGCCATGAAAATAAAGATTCCAAAGTGATGTCTGACAGCATCTTCAACCAAGCCTGTGACAACTGCTGGAAGTATGTGGAAAACCACACCACTAAATTTTGCCAGGCTAGTGTACTGATGACAGATATCCTATGTTTGGAGACCTCTTTTAAGCATAAACATATTGATTGATAGCAGAGCTTTAGTCTTAATGCTTCAATTTCCTATGGGTTTGGCATCTGTTGTGCTCCAACCCTTTTGCCAAGCTTGCCTCCCTTCACTCAAAATAGAGGAAATAGGTTGCAGTAACTCACCACTTCTCCGTAGCCAAGGATTTCTCTCCAACATCTGCAGAAGCAGCATAGCCAGCACAGCACTAAACTGTTTAGTCACCTTTTGCAGTCCTGTCCAAGGGATGCTTCAAGGACTGCTTCTGTGCAGAAATCCACAGCCACCAAAAGCCTAATAGAAACCACAGGCAGGAGGAAAAATGTTAGTTAAGGACAAAATAAATAAAAAAAGAAAATCCATGGTCATATTGTAGATTGCCAGAGACCTAAGGTGTCATAATGCTCCCCTTTACTAGCATAAGCTTGATTCCCATGAGGGACTGTTCCTCCTTAGTGGTTAATCCTTTGATGGTATACTTTATGTCTATAACATATATAGGTAACTCTTAATAAGAACAGAATCATATTTCATGCACTTCTTTCTAGCAGTAATTGGGAAGCACCTTCACCTGCCAACACTTACGTGCCATATTGTGTTTGCCAACACTCTCCATACCAGACCTTTTTATTTCATGCTAAGACTAGAGCTTGTCACGGCTGTGGCAATGGGCCCATCTTCGTCGCATATGTGCTCGTTTCCTGGTTGAAATTCCTTAGCTTTTTCTGAAGATGGATGGAAACAGTGTCTGACGTGAAAGCTCAGTCTTATTGAAGTCTGCAGGAAACAGCAATCACAGCAAAGCAAGTATCCTGCACATTGTGAGCACCTTCCGTGCACCAAGCAACATCAGAGTATCTTATATGCATGCAGAGATACACTTCCGTAGCTTGTATATTTATGCTCTAAACTTCATCAGTTTCCCATATTAAAACATGATGATTTCATATTCACTCTGTGGCAGCATATGCTGATCATCCCGGAAAATATTAATCATTTTTCTGCAGTTTCAATTCTGAAGTGTCATTATTCTGCCATTTCTAACTTCACACTGGATGAAGGCTTACCCACTGGTGTCATTGTAACATGACAGACTATTACCAAGTCCTTACTAGGGGCATAAAGCATGTGTTTAAGGAATTACGTTAATAAAGAAATAGGAACTCGGTGGCAGAAAATAGCATTATAGACTTTAGAACACCAGGAGCATAATTAGTACTGTGGCATAATGATGAAAGAAAGCAATAAAATAATTTTACTTCATTCTGTATTTCTTGGAGCAATGCAAATTACTTTGTCAGCAGGGAAGGATTGGTTTCTTTTCTCAAATTTCATCTGTATGCTGTCTTAATGTTGTTTTACAAAAAGATTTTGCAGAACACAGTGAGTATCGTACAACCGAATTTTGAATTCACGTGGTACATGAGAGATTGTCCTTTTTTGGGGTTGGGAATCTCATCTGCAACACAATTAGGAAAGTTCACAGAGGCCAGAGAACTGATAGTTCCCTGGTCCCAGGAAAAACAGCAGGATGTGAGCATTTGATCTGTGATCTATGCAAAGCTGTGGAGGCTCAGGAGGATGGAAATATTTGCATCCCTATACCACTCTTATTCAAAGCAAAGAGATATCGTGTTGGTGGCAACCTGGAAAATTTAGAGTGATAAGAACTACTGACATGCTTGATTATTTAAGTGTTGCAGTTGTATCATGAGATAATGGTGGAAAAGAGTAGGAGAATTATAAGCCACTAGAGTAATTAGAATAAAAGCCTATTAGAAGCAGAAGCACAAGGCAAATTACATCAAATGCTTTCTCCACTTCCTACTGATGCCCGTGTCAAACTTCTCCTGCACTACTCATTTCTCCCACATATTAAGAAGTTATTATTTAACGTACTGACCAGAGAGATCATTGTGCCACTGTTTTTGTTGTTGTTTTTGTTTTTTCCCCAAAAATCCTTACTTTTTTTTTGGTCTCAGACAATATATTGGGCCAAACTCAGCTGCTGTGTGTTAAACTGTGAAGCCTCTGAACCCCATTCCCTTCTAGCTGCTGTATCTACCAGCACTGCGTTCACTCTATCTTACTGTTAGACCTTTATTTCCTGTTGACTGTGTACATTTACAACACATAACTGAAACATGTTTATTTGCTTTACAATCCTAGACAATAACTGAATTCCATCTTGATTCTCTGCTTTTTATTTACCTTTACTAACTTCAGCAGAGTACTGCCTTCAGATTTTTGTAGCAAGAGAACAGTCAGTCTGAGCTATAGTAAGTCAGTTTGCTGCTATTTCATTAAAACCTAATTTAGACTGAACTAAACACTTCTCTGAACTAATTAGACTGACATTGAAAACTGCAGAATACTAAATCACTAATGGTCCCATTTTATATTAATAAATGGAAGCAGATGTATTGACATCTTACAGATTCGTCTTTAATATGTGAAAACAGAGGAAAAAAAGAGAAGGAAAGGCAAGACCTGACAGGAACATAAGATTGTCAAGAAAAGGGACAAGGTTCTTTTATTAGAAAGGTGGACAAGAATTATAGGTCCCAGAGACAGGATTTGGTTATGAAATTTAAGGCAACTCAAAACGCTCTTTAGTCTGTTCCAGATGGGGAAAGCAGCATGGGAGAAGGAGCTCACTGCCAGCTGTGGCGAGACAAGCAGGGAAAATAGAATATTTAAATGATTTCTATTGAATTACATGAAAAGCCTACATTAAAAGAGAGTTAGGGTTGCAAAGTCAAGCACTCAGGAGATGGGAAATGCCTGATTTAAAGTTTCCCAGACAACTAAAACTTGTAACTCTTGTAGGCACCATACAATTTTTAATTACAGGATCACATACACCTTTTTACACAAGACCTTTGGCCTTTCTCTGCACATGGAGGGCATACATTTAATGAGCAACGATTCATTGCTTTGTTTTATCCTCATTGTTAGGTGTATGGTCTCATGCCTTATTTACTATATGCTACTCAAACTCTGCCCTGAATACACAATTAATAATATCCTCACAGGAGCTCCCGTGAAATTTATAGCTATAGTACTTAGTGCTTCACAAATATTAATTAATGTCTCCAACCTCCTTGCATGGACAGGTCATTTTTCTTATTTTTATGGTTAGGAACAAAGCCTTGAGCTTTTCGTTTTTCATGAAACTTGCATTCCTATGTCTCTGCTTGAAGAAAAGACCAATCGCCATTTCCCCTTTCTGTCCTGGCACGAGGCTGGTGCCCCCTCCCTACCTCCTGCAGGAATACCATACCAGGGAATCTCCACTCTTGATTGTTTTAGGACAAGTCTATCTACCTGGGCTGCCTGCAGCATGAACTCTGGTATTTTCCTGGGCAGCAGGGGAAGAAAACAAACAACCTCCTATCCAAATCTACCACATGAAGGAGAGAAGACCACTGCGTGAAGTTCATCATTGAAATGTGTCCTTCAAAATGAAGCAGCAGCACTATGGGAGGTGCTGTGCCCGCAGCTCCTCATGTGTTTGCACTGAGAATGTTACAACAACGGTTTGAGTAGCTGCTCTCCTTGGCTGCCACACTCAAAAGGGGAGCAACACCAGCAGCCAGAGCCAGCTGCTGCCACTAGATGATGTCCAGCTTCACACCTTCCCCGACACAATGACAGCAACATTCATACAACAGAAGTCCAGCTCTTCCAGCCTGAATTCCTTGGCTTTGCCTCTGAAGAGCACATGACCATCACATGCAGCCAACCTCATATTCCTTCTCTTTGAGTCAAATAAGCCCCTCAGGCTTATTTTATCCATGCCTACAGCCATGGCTTCACACCCTTGCTGCTAAGAAGGGACTCTGCTCTGTGACAAGCAAAATGTGTCCCTTTGATACCAGCATGTTGTTAAACTGCTTTGTGTAAAAGAGATAAAATATGTACTTTGAGAAAAGAGCAAGATGTCCCAGGGCTTAGGGATGGCTAAAGGATAAGGAACTGAGGAACTGCTAATCAGGAAGACCATTTTGTTGGCATTCCTAAAGGAAACATCCTGACATAAGCTCTTGAATACATCACCAATCAACATAACATAAATACTTGGCTGAAAAACAAAGATTAGGGGTATCGTAATGTGAACATTATATATCCATGAACATTATAACGTGAACTATCCATCATAACAGTGAAAGTCATGTCCCTAGGCTGGAAGACCTGGACCAAAAGGGGACCCTTCCCCTCTGAGGATGCTCAGAATGGTTCTGTCATGTCAGCAGTATGCTGATTATGTAAGCAATTGGAGGCTAGGGGATTGTGCCAACATATATATGTATTGATAAGGGATTGTATAAAGACTGGCATAAGAAGTCCAAATGGGTGCCAGCTTTGTGGGAAAACACCTGGCACCCAGACTTGCACAGATCTGAAATAAACAATATCTTGACCTAGTGCATGGATTGGCTTTTGCACACCAGGTAATGAACCCAAACTTTTTTTTTTTTTTTTTTTTTTTTTTAAATCAGACAACACCTTTAGCAGAGCTTATTTACCATGTCTTGCTCAGTTCACGTCCCATCACCAACCTGGCAAAGTGAGTACCCACACTGATGCATCCACTGGGATATTGTTCCTCACCTGGGGGAGATGCAGGTGATCAGATTCCCCCATGCTTCCAGTTGCTTCTAGTGCTTCTAGAAAGATGGGCAGCAGTAAAGAGAATGAAGTTTGAACACTCCCATGGCTCCCTTCAACATCCATGGCCACCCCAGTGCCTGTAGACATTAGGTCATGGGAATTAAAAAACTGCCTTGGATATTACAGAAGCATGAACTTCTGAAGCTGCTCTGTTGGACTCCTCTCTACAAATCCCAGGAATAGCTCCCCTAAAAGAGACAGGTGCACTGAGATTTTCATGGTCCCGTGCATTCATGTGAGCTATCTTTAATTTTTATAAGTTTATGTTGGCATTGTTTCCTGTAAAGAAGTTACAAACTAAAGTTACTACCATAGCCAGCAGAAATTTTTTTTCCAGTAGGAAATGACATCAACCAAATTCCTAAGCCCTCCATCTTAGCTCCTTTAGAGCTCAGAGTATGACGATCATAGAATATCATGGGTTGGAAGGGGCCCACAAGGATCGAGTCCAACTGGCTCCAAACATAAAAATTAAACCATATGTCTAAGAGTACTGTCTGAACACTTGAAATCAATTGGTCTTGGTGCTACAATTGCTTCCCTGGGGAGCCTGTTCCAGTGCCCAACCACCCTCATGGTGAAGAGCCAAGAGACTGGATTAACATCCAGTCTAAACCTCCCTTGTCACAGCTTCATGCCATTTCCTTGGGTCCTAGATGAACAGAAGCAGAATCACTGCTCATATTTCCTCCTCTTTTGTGAAGAGCCGTGCTAGAAGGTATGGCTGAAGCAGAGTGGGAATATCAGGGTGTGAAAGAACAGGAAGAAGTGGGAGAAGAGATAAACAGAATAACATGCTAACAGCACCTAAGTTAGTAGGTCACCAAGTTCCCAGCTCAACTACCTACAGTTTCACCCAGATTGACAAAACAAAGGGCAACCTAAATAAGACAGCCTACACCCAGAAAGAGAGACAAAAGAACAATGACCTAATCGCTGTTTTTTGCCTAGTGACTCACAGAGGTGGGACAGCTGGAGACAGGAACATTTCAGTCACTGTCAACACTTAAAAGGTACAAAAAAACACATTTAAAAACCAGCCACACGGTTGCCAATAATAAAGACAAACCAGAAGACACTATGAGAACTAAATAACTAGCCTCCATCATCCTCTGTGTCATCATAAATAATCCTGGACCAACCATGTTCTGACGCATCTTCAAGCTTCTGAGTATGAAAGAACAAATGACCAAAACCTATTAGAGAGTGACCACGCAGGAGTGAAGCCTCACTTGTACAAAATAAAATCACCTTTCCCTCCTACGCTGTCTCTTGTTGAGGTTTGCTCCATTAGCTGGGCTTTGCAGAACAATTCTGGGTGTTGGACATAGCTCTCACCAGGTGGGTGAAGCCTGGTCCTGGTGGAAATCATGTTTGAGCCCCAGATCAAGTGATGATGGAAAAACGGCACGCGGCATAGGGCTTCCAGTGGGCACAAGGCTCTGGCTCTCCTGTGGGAACAGAGTGGTCTCTGCTTCCCACAAGCCAACATCCGAGCATCGCACTGGGGATGCTATGCAGGTTGCTGAAAAGAATTTCACTCATCTACCATCCCATCAGCCCCTCGTTCAGCCTTCTCTAACCCCAAAAAAAGCAGTGTCAGTCACCTCTATGGTCTACAAAAAGGTGCTACCCAACTCCGCTGCCACACCCATTTGTTGCAACAGTTTTAGGTGACCAGCCACTACTACCCCACTCAGCTTCGCAGGTCAGGGACAGCATCTTAAATACCACAGCCAACACCACCTTTACAAGCAAGTCACTCATCCCTTGCCTGTTAATGGCTTTGCACACTCCCACAGCACGTAGCTAGAGTACACATCTTTAAATGTTTTACAAGCTTGTGATAGTCACCCATTTATCATTTATGGGAGGGCACTAAAATAGTCTGCAGGCAATTGCCTGCAAATTGTATCTAATACTAGAAACTGTTAGTAAATATCAATTATGTGGTGAGTATGTAAGTTGTAATTCTTGTGACATCAGCACAACTAGCATTTCAATTTTCCAAACATTTTAAACAAGCATGAATCTGCAAAGGATTCTCTTCACAGAGGAAGCTGCTGAGAGAAATTCAATCTATTTAGTTTCTACGCAACACTGAGAACATAAGGTTGGGTTACAGCCTTATGCCACCACAGCAGGAAGCTCAACTTACGCGTAAATAAGTAGCACATACTGTGGTTGTATTTTCTTGAATACAGTACTCTGCTTTCCTTACAGGTGAGCTTTTGATTTGGACTAGGGTTATACAGAGTCACAGAACACTTTGGGTTGGAAGGGACCTTAAAGACTATCAAGTTCCAACCCCCCTGACATAGGAAGGGACACCTCCCACTGGACTGATACCGAGGCAGAAGGACATATGGTTCTCTCCCTAATAGAATAATACAACCAAATGTTTTTTGAACAGATAGGCCAAACCTTTAGTATGTTCAGCTAGATAGAAGGAAGTCTAGAAAATTTGTATCCCTGGTGCTACCTTACTCATTAATTAGTCAGACTTATCTATAAGAACATACAGAGTTTTATCCCAGGACAGGGGCAGGAGGCAAGATAACCCAGACCTTGAGGATGTGTCTGAAAAGAATAGGTGGGAGTTCACGGTACACGTCCTTGGATGTGTAACCGACTAAGCTCAGTATGCATTCCTAAGTTGAAACAGTAAGATAAAAAAGAACAAGATGGCCTCAGCACGTGCAAGAACTGAGTTCAACCAGCATAGTGAGGAAGATTATCAATGACCACCAGAAGACCCCAAAAGACCACCCCACCAGTAGAAACAACAGCACATGTGCCAGGGATATTTACATATTTTTAATGAGTTACAGGAAATAGAATGAACATGTTAATTATTTCTTGGAAATCTAATGAATATGTATATTTTGATTGCATATAACCCCTGTAGTTTGAGCAATTCGGCACGCACGCTAAGTGGAGTGATCCCCCATCCATCCAGTGCTGCAATAAAAGAATGTCTGCTTTTTAAAACTCCAGACTGAGTCTCAGAGAGTTTCTTTGACTGACTTTTACAGTTTCAAGGCCATGTTGCTCAAAACATCGTCCAACCTGGCCTTGAACACTTCAAGGAATGGGACACCCAGAGATTCTCTGAGCAACCTGTTCCAGTGCCTCACCACCTTCATACTACATAATTTCTTCCTAATGTTTAAATCTAAATCTTCCCTCTTTTGTAAGCCATTACCCCTATCACTATACTTCCTGGCATAGTCACTCTCCAGCTTTCTGGCAGACTCCTTTTATGTACTGGAAGGCTGCTTTAAGGTCTCCCCAAAGCCTTCTCCAGGCTGAGCAACCCTAGCGCTCTCAGCCTGTCTTGATAGGAGAGGTGCTCCAGCCCTTTGATTATCTTTGTGGCCCCGCTCTGGACTCACTCTAAGAGCTCCATGCCTTTCTTCTGCTGGAGGCCCCAGAGCTGAAGTCAGTGCTCCAAGTGGGGTCTCACAAAAGCAGAGCAGAGCAGCAGAATCACCTCCCTCGACCTGCTTGCCACACTTCTTTTGATGTAGCCTGGGATATATAGTTGGCTTTCTGGGCTGCAATATCAGCTCATGTTGAGTTTTTCATCCATCAGTACCCTCAAGTCCTTCTTCTCAGGGCTGCTCTCAATCCATTCTCCCAAGCACAAATACAGGCTGGGTAGATTGCCCTGACCCAGATGCAGGACCTTGCACTCAGCCCTGTTGAAACTCGTGAGGTTCATGCAGGCCCACCTCTCAGGCCTGCCCAGGTCCATCTGGATGGCATCCCTTCCATCCAGCACGTCAACCACACCACACAGCTTGGTGTTGTCTGCAAATGAAGTTACTACTTTCAGTCACAGAAACATTTTGCTTATCAGCAGGCAAAACACATTGCTTCTGTATGTGACTATCTGCAAACAACATGCGTGGTTATGGTCAACATTCATATAGAATTAAGTTGCTTTCTATATCTAAAAATGAATCTTTTATTGTAAAACGGTTCCTTGCTGTTATTCCAAGCAAAAGGAGAAAGTAACAGTAAAGTAAATAATAAAGGGCTGGCTTGTTTTCTCCGCATCACTGCAGCAGTGCAAAGGGACTCCAATGAGAATGATAATCATGGCCAAAGCCATTACAGAGCACAGCTGTAAAATTAGTAGAACAGTCCGAGGCATCAGCTCCACATTCGGACCAGCACTCCTTAAATAGATACTTTTCAGCCCAATCAACTCCCTGATCTGGTTCACTGCACAAACTATTGTGCTGACAGAAAACAGCAGTGGGAAAGAGGGGTGGGCAAAAAAACTACAGGGTAAAACACTTCTTAAGCCCTCACCACCAGCAGGTGAAGGTGCTTGGAGCCACGGCCTTACACACACATTCCTGTGGAGTTCATCTTCCAGTAGCATTTTGTGGTGTCCTTACTAGGGGTTGTTAGGACAAAATAGAGTTAGAACTAAGCAGCCTGTGGTAGTACATTCAGGAGAAAGTCCAATCTTATGAAATGGCCGACAACATGTAAACATTAAGTGAGAGCTGATCAATCTGTCTACACAAATCTAGCAACAATCTAAGTACCTGTGACACGATAAAATAATACGAGCGGGTCCAGAGAAGGGCGACGAAGCTGGTGAGGGGCCTGGAGAGCAAGTCCTATGAGGAGCGGCTGAAGGAGCTGGGCTTGTTCAGCCTAGAGAAAAGGAGGCTCAGGGGTGACCTTATCACTCTGTATAAGTATATTAAAGGAGGCTCTAGCGAGATGGGGGTTGGCCTGTTCTCCCATGTGCCTGGTGACAGGACGAGGGGGAATGGGCTAAAGTTGCGCCAGGGGAGTTTTAGGTTAGATGTTAGGAAGAATTTCTTTACTGAAAGGGTTGTTAGACATTGGAACAGGCTGCCCAGGGAGGTGGTTGAGTCAAAAGACGTTTAGATGTAGAACTTAGGGATATGGTTTAGTGGGGACTGTTAGTGTTAGGTCAGAGGTTGGACTCGATGATCTTGAGGTCTCTTCCAACCTAGAGATTCTGTGATTCTGTGAAAACAGCCTTATAGCACTGTAGAGCCACAACCATCAACTGATTTCTGCACACATATAATAAACGCATACAAAACTCAAAAACTGTGTGTGTTACTCAAACCTGAAGCGAACACTTGAAGTTAGTTTTCCCAACCCTGAATATAACTGTAGCAACAATGTCTTCAAAAGGGACTTTGGTCTAATCAAGCTATTGCAAGGTATATGGTGGCTATCATTTTCCCAGGCTGAATTCTGGCCTGGCTGCTAGACAGGGAATTGTCCTCTTTGCTTCCAAAGCCAGCTGAAATGCAGTTGATTATTTTCTCAGAGTTTAGCATTCACCAACCTGAGGATTCCAGGCAAAGTTTAGTATCAGCTGTCTTCTAAAGTTCAGATTATTTCAACACGGCTTGGTCTTTTTCAGCCCATAAGACTGGATGAGAAGTTGAATTCATCTACTTCAATTTATTTTGCAAAACTAAATAACTAGAAAATTTGCACTCCAAAGACCTGATACATAGAAAAGTTTGCCCACAGCAAGCCAGACTGGTGAGCCTAGAAAGCCATGTTCACTGTTGTTTTTTTTTTTTGTCTGTGAGGTCACAAAGATACAGATCCCAAATAAACTTGTATAAAAATAGATTGGACTAGCTATTTTGTTTTCTCCCAATCTGCTACATTTTGCCTTCAAAGACTGGAATTTTAATCATTTCTGCTCCGAGTTTCACGGTAGAGTTTTATATGTGTTAGCAAACTGTTCTATTACATATCTCTAGAGATGTCAAAACTTCATAAAACAAAGACACTTTGAATTCAATTAGACCACTTCTCACTCTGTGGTGTTTGACCAGGGTGAAACATCTCAACGAACCTCTTCACCAATTTTTCTAGGCTACTTCATTTGTCTGTCAACAGCTTTCCTTATGATCACAACAATTATAATTACAACACCCTAGGAGAGCTTTTTTTTTTTTTTTGAAGGTACTCATTTCCTCATTTGTGATTTATTTACTAGCATAGTCTCGAGCCAAGAATTTGCACGTAACTTTATGGTTTCTCTTCAGGCATACAGTCTGTCAGTATTACTAATTCCCTGTAAAATACTTAAGCAAA
Organism: Anas platyrhynchos; assembly: GCF_047663525.1. NCBI lineage: Eukaryota > Metazoa > Chordata > Aves > Anseriformes > Anatidae > Anas > Anas platyrhynchos. The sequence continues at coordinate 59,868,522 of NC_092587.1, forward strand.
AAATCTGAGTTTGAACCAGTTCAGTGAATTTACCGGAAAGATAAAGAAGAGAGGAAACAAAACCAGGATCTATTTCACTGACACTGTCACTGAGCAAACAGTTTCTACACTAAATGGTCCCTGAGAGCTACCAGAGAGTCAGAGCATGTCACATCACGTGGATGCAGAGTTACCATGCTTTTCTTTTCAACGCTGTATCAATACACATGCTTGTTTATGACATGCCTTGAGACAACTCTCAGCAACAGAAGAAAAAGGTCCTAGCCCTCAGAGCTTCTTGTATTCCTATGCAGTGCAGGCCAAAAACACCAGGACCAGCAGCCACAGCCATAAATCTGGGGCTTGAACATTGGCAGTCTGCTGTGCACCATGTTTGTCCTGGTGTGAAACAAGTGTTGTCATGCCTGGTGAAGATAGCCAAGAAACTGGCAGCTAGTGTAGTACTGAGTGTCACAGGGCATGGCCTTTCTTCACCAGCCAAGGGACAGAGCTATGGCACTCACACAGAAGATGTAGGGGTGCAACCACACTACAGACGCAATGCCCGCTCACAGACAAATGCAGCTGGAGAAAAGTGGTAAGAGAAAACTAAACAGGTCTGTCACGTGACTGGTAATATTAAATATCTTGCTGTATAACCTTGTCTTAGGTCTCCTCAAGTACAAAAAAAGCAAATAGTCACTGGAAGGTTAAGGCAGATGTGAACAAACACACCAAAGAGGGAGTAGAAGCAGCTCTACCTATAGCAAATTACCTTTTTCTTGGGTGGACAAGTAAATCTGTGCACATTCAGACAAACACACACACACACACACATATATATAAACAGTATGTCCACATTCTTACAATGCTCTGCTTCTTCATTTATTTACAGACTTCTATTTAGAAAGAGCAGAATGGGTGACTCAAATGCAGCCCACCGATCAAGCAAGTACGCTCACGTTCAGAAAAGAGGTGCTATGCCTCTGGCCCATAGCAGCACTGAGAAATTGGACCCATGAGTTTCCCACCACCGTGGGAAAAGCTAGCCAAATGCTTGTCTTCTCACTCTTATTTAGTTATTTCCTGTTCAGCAGAATGATCTAAAATGTCTCCTAATTTAGCAACATTTTTATAAAGGCCCTGCCACTACATTTCCTGTCAGGGAGGGTATGTCTGTTTTCATATTTCCAAGACAACAACTCAATACAACAGCCAAAGTTGCCTCATCAGACAAAAGCCATTGGCCAGGTATCTCTAGCTCTCCATCGCTCCTTTGTTTTGCTTGGACTGGAGTATCCTCTCCTCTGGTGCATCATTTCCTACTACATTCTCCATTGCAGATATATTATATATATACCTCTGGCAGCAGAGAATCAAAGGAGGAATTTCCCAAATAGGTGGCAAACCTTGTGCATCTGTTAAGCCTGACTCCATTCCTCATCACAGAAAGTCAGTCCCAATTTATGCTCTTTGAGCAGAGTCTCACATCGCTGTAAAATCCCAGAGCAATTTGTCTAACAACTGCCTGTTACATTCAGCTTTTATTACTGGCAGGCTTGCAACCCTCAAAGGAAGAGGTTTCTGAAATGTGCAGTAGAAGAGCTCTTTCCACATCCCGCGGGCAACACAAAACCTCCACCACAGATGTACCTAGGGCCCCTTTCTTTGCAGTGGGCCTCCGACACCCCAGTGGCCAGATTTTAGTGACCAGTGACAGCCTGTGACATTGTTCCACCTAATTTCAGCTCTAATTTGCATGCATTCCCAGTCAAAATGTCCCAGATTCCAAAATTTCCCACTGCTCAAAGCATTTTCAAATGTCATGTAATCCTCAGTAATCCCTGTTAAACCTTGCAGGACATTGCTCTGCTCCCTCTACCCCAAATGCCGCACAACTCCCTCCAACACCCATTCCTGTGGAGGAGCAATGCTACTCTTCCCATGAAAGCTCCCTGCACCCAGCTGACACCCTCCCTGCCTTCTGCACTCTTTTAATTGCCTTCACCCTTCCTTGCACTGCTGCTTCTGAGCTCCCCAGCTCGGGATCTGCCACTTTCTGACTATGGATTTGTGCTGGTTGACGTCAAGTGCAATGCTCCGTGCTGCTGCTGTACAGGCACCCTGCGTAGCCAGGGGCTCAGGCCAGCCTGCTCCGTATGGCAGTTCTCATCCCTGAACAGGCTTCTGCTGCTCATCAGGCTCCCACACAGGCTCCAGTGCACCTATTAGGGCTCTTTAATCCATTGGTACCAGACAGACACACACCCAAGTCCAAAATCCTGCCCTTTGAAGGTTAATAGCCCCAAATCTGCCTTCTCTCCTTCAGACCTGTCTCCTTGTAGCTTAATAATGGTGCATTACCTAGGAGACATTTTCTCACTCAACCACTAAAAGTATTTAAGGTGTAAAAAGCAAGCAGAGAGGTCTGCAGCTTTATTGTCCCTAAACTTTGTAGCTGCACAGCACCGCCTCTGCTGTTCTTTGCCCACCATTTCCTCCCCTCTCCCTGTGGGATGGCCATCCCACACCATACCTCTGCAGCATTTTCAATGTATGTAGGTCAGTGCACAGAGATGCACACCCACATTCAGCCTGGGATGTGGATGGCACTACTGAAAGTGCAAACAGAGGCAGCCAAAGCAGCTAGGGTTATGTACTCCCGCCAACACCAGCTTTCTACAGGCATGAAGTGTTTTCCTGGGCCTGCACAGAGACCAAGCTGCAATAGCTGGTCCTGAGCTCTTTCTTTGGCTACTCATTTGTCAAGTCTGAGGTCTGCTGAAGCAGCCAAGTAGAAATAATCATTTTAAAAGAAAACAAGAAAGCATGAGGTTTTTGATGACCTAAGATCCCAAGAGACAACTCGTTGACCAGCTCACTCTTTTTCACCCTCTTGCAACATAATCCCAATTGCTTTGAATCAAAAGTTCAAGGATTCTTTGGTAATTTGCATTTTAAATACACTCAAGTAAGCTCCAACAGGTCATTTGGTAAGAGGGTCTGCAAGAGGTGGCACTGCCAGTCTATCCGGAGGGACCAGGAGGACTCTGCAGGAGGCCTGTGGAGGTGCTGAGGGACACTGATGTGTTTATCCTGGATGTAAACACAGGGGGAAAGAAATTGCCTGAAAACAAACCATGAAAAGCTATAAACGATGTAGCTACACCCAAAAGGTGTCAGAGATGAGGCAACTTTTAGGTTTGTTAAGCTACAGGGTAGGCTTGCAACAGAAAGCCTACAGTACATGGCCAAGTGACTGAGCTCAGGGAAGCCCAGCAGGCCAGCCCCAGCCAGGCACTTGGGACAAGCCTTCCTGGACCCCTTCATCTTCTGACAGGACGCCAGTGTGACCAGTACCCCCTGCTCCTGACCCCAATATGGTTAGCACAGCCAGCAATGAGGCAAATATCCATAATATGTAAATGGGCTATCAATGTACACCCCATCCTCTTCTCTCTCCCTATCTCTGGCGCCAGGATGTAGGGGCATCCATAGTCAGGGTGATAAAAGACATCAGTGTTGTCAAGACCCAAGTGCTGAACCACCAAGAGGGCATAGGGAGCACCAACTGACATGGTGCTTGTGCCCATCAGCGTTATCAATACCCAGGTGCCGGGCTGCCAGAAAATGGTGACACCCACCCTGGAGCAGGGAAGCATAACAGCACAAGGGGCACTGTCTGTAAAAATTAGGCAGCAACAAGCCCTAAGTGGGACTTAGGACACAACTGCTGCTGGATAGCAAAACCAGAGATCCCCTGGTGTCCAAGGATGATTCCACCACGGTCATCTTCCTCAGAGGATTGAGTGACTGACTCGTTCATTTACGTAAAGCCTGAATCTAGGTTACGATTGCATTGCTCGTTGGTTGATAAGAATTTGACCTGATCTGCACAAGATCCATCCAGGTGGCTGAAAAGCCTGTCTATTTGAGAATTCTATAAATTCCGTGCAAATATAAGCTATGATAAGTGCTAGAAATTGTAAATAAATTATGCTGATTGTTATTAATATTTTTTAATGTAATAATGAAACTCTAATGAGAACCACAGCCTATGGCAAGTCTTTATTCTGCCAAGGGTCCTTGAAGAACATGCCTGTCCTCTCTACTGTTGGCGACACTGAGGAAGGAGCCCAGTTGCCAGGTATATCCAAAACGTTGGCCTCAATGACCCTGTCACCTCCACATATCAGAGGAGCCACTACACCCCACAGGCTGGAGCAAACCCACCCTTGACTGCCGGCATTGCTGAAGCTGAGGGGTTGCAAATCTAGTATGGGATAATGCAAGTTTGGGGGAGAAGGGGAAGGCATGGGAATTCAGAGCATATGCTGGGAAAATCAGAAACTTGGGTTTCTCTGGGAAACAATGTTCTCTGATGAAACAAATTGCCTTCTGAACATGCTAATGATGGTCCATCTGTTTTCCCTCAGTAAGAAACTGGCCTCAGTTGCAAGCTCCTGGTAAAAATTCCTGGTCCAGGGTGAAATTACACCCCAGCAGCAGTGAGGGTTTGGAGGTGGGCTCTAATCTCAGTGCCTATCAATACTCAGCCTTCAGGATGATGTGCCAGCCATGATTTGTATTCCAGCTGCCTCTAAGACCAGCAGTACAACCAGAAATAAGATCGGTAGGGACAACCTCCCCATTAGGAGGACAGTGTTTGCCTAGGAACAAGCCTGTAAAATAATCTTGCTGTTGAGTGACCCATCTGGGTCTTGCCACTGAACACTTGCATGGTTCCCAAAAATTTAAAAAGTAGAATAAGAATGTTTTTCTTTCATCAGTTCTTGGCAGTAGTAGGAATGGTTGATTAGTTTTCTTGTTAAAGGGTTACTGATGTGCCATTTTGGAGTTTTCAGACAATCAGATCTTGATTAATTTTGGTCATGTAAACAAAATTCTTACAAGGATTATTTTCAAGCCTACTTAACTCTATATATAAATACAGCATTATTTTCAAATTTCAGCTTCCCTTGCTCCAACTATAAGTGTGCTTTTATGCACATGGCACGCAAAATGAAGAGCTTTTGTGGAAATATTTAAAATTCACTTTTGCAGACAAAGCAGGCATAGAAAATCTCATCCAAAAAGATCATTTTTCTTCTGATTAGAAGGTGCAAACTCTAAACCTTGGAAACAACATTCATCCTGCCAAAATAATTTCATTGTAATCACTCTGTTTACTGGATAATTATAATGCACATGCAGAAGATTAAAGATGGATGGATGGACGGATATAAACTGTGCAGAGCTTGGGAAAGAACCCCAGATTCTGGCTTTGGAGAGTTCATTGGAAATTCTTGGTGAGAATTCTTATTTCCATAATAAAACCAGAAAGCAGACACCTTCCAAACGCACTGGATGCTCTGCAGCTGCCTATGCCCACAAGTACATGTACTTTGGGAAGAGCCCAGATTACCAAGCTCCTGGGCCAAGGAACAAACAAACAGCAACAGAAACATTTCTGGGCAGAGATGGACCCTTGCCTGGAGGACTGTGGGCTTCCCTGGCAGACCCAAGCATCCTCAAGGCAAGATGTGTTTCAAAAGCATGCAACACGCCAATCTAAACATAAATCCTTGATTCATCTCTCCTTGCACAACTTCACACTCATGCTTTCACTGAATGTTCCTGAAGGAAAAGGAAAGGTTCTAGTGGGGGAAAAAAGGGCACATTTTCCAAAGTTAAATCAAAGCAAGCCTATGAGGAAAGCGCATTGACAGAAACATCCGCTCTACAGACACAATTTGTCTCATTCCTCCCTCATTAGCCTGTAACTTTATTACATACTATGTAGTGGGGGGGCAAGGCACAGCTAATGCAGGATCTGAACAGTGACAAAAAAAGCAAACGACAGGAATTTTTAAATCATCTGGGAACAAAACTGAAATGTTTTTCATCAGAAAAAAAAAAAAAGTCAAAAGAAAATTTGTAGAAGAATATCTGATTGATAGGACAGGAAGAAACTTCAAGAGTCAGTTCAATGCAAGAAGAAAAGATCTGGGAGATGTTTTTTCCACAAGCAGTAAGTTTGACCAAACAAAAAGAAAATTCAGGTTGAATTCAACTAAATTCTTGGCTGAAAGAAGTGTACAGGAAAAATTTCTGAAAATGGCAAATCCTTCCATTCCAACAGCTAGCAAATAAAATTTTGCAGCTTGTCCATTCAAAGTGTCATTCGATTGAAAAAGAGGAGGAGAGTTTAAATAATCTGAACACAAACCATTCCAGTTAGGTCCACTGAAGCATTTTGGTTAATTCAAGGTTTTGGCATGATGTTTTTTTTAGTTTCATTTTGCCAAAGAAAACTTTAGCAAATTCTGACCCAAGTCAAGATATTTTTTCCCTCTTTTTCAGTTTGGCCTCTAAACAAACAAAACCCAAACAAAAGAATGGTATTTGCCTCAACCTATTGGTGTCACTGAATGAAATTATGCCAAGGTAACATCATTTTATCATACTGAAATGGAGATGCTCAAGCATCAGTTTAATCTAAAGCAGCTGTGAGCTGTTTTTATGCTTGCTGACAGCTGAAAGAAATATAAGAACAACATAAAGCTGTACATGATGAATTCTGGAATACAGTCAGTGTGTCTAGATCCAGAAGAGAAGGGAGGTTTTCTCTCCCCCTTTGCTTTATTTCCTAAACTCCTGTCCACACAGACCAATAATCTACCATTACTTGGACAGACAGGTGATCCCAAAAACTTTTTTTAAAAATGACTTCACTGACAAACAGCATCTGTCTTTTGCTAGCACCAGGTATTGTCTTGGCCTTCACAGGTTATTTATCAATGCAGCACAGCAACATACTTCATTTCAAAAGACATAAGTCATTATAGCTGTAAAGTTATCTGAAGTTCTTTCAAAATTGTGTGCCCTCACTTTTAATGCCAAATGTCCTCCAGGAGGCAAGAAGTGATGGTTCATAAGGCAGGCACAGCCTCCTGCTGCTCTCTCTGCTCCCATTTGCACAGCTCCTGTGGTCATTCCTGCCACTGCTGAGGCCACTGCTGGGACCAGTGATCTGCTGCCAGCATCAGGAAGAGCAGCATGAAGGAAAACATGTTTTGGACCCTTTTACGTATTTGGCAAACCTAAATTTCAGGGCTCATTTCTCAGAGAGAAAAATCCCATATTGTCTTCACCAGAAAATATATACACAGAAAACACAGAAAGAAAAACGAATGGAAGTTAACAGAGCAGGTATTAATGAAACAGGAGTTCTCACAGCACTCCTCTTCCAGCAACAACCTGTCCCTGCCTTGGTAATGATCCATGTCTGGGCCTTGGGGGGCCAAGAGCTCTCAGTCTGGGTAAAGAGCTCCTTCTTGCTCTCTGTTACAAATCTGCCAGAGAACAGCTCCATCTTACATGAAAATAAATTAACAAAGTCATCACCAAAAAAAGAGATCATCTAAGTAGAGTGCACAGTCAAACCTGCTGGTTAAGTGCTTCATAACAACTGCAGTAAAGTGCAGTGGGAACTGTAGCCAAAACAGAAAGAGTTTTTCCAACACAACAGTAAACAAGGAAAGCAAAGGAGCAATAACAGAAATGATTAATTAAGGGCAGGGGCAACTGCATTTTGACACTCGTGCAAGAACCTATGAATATTATTATTATTATTTTTGCTAGCACAAAAATTGTAACTACAGTAATATGTGACGTGATATTTTCAGTGATTGTCAATCTACGAGACAGCACATGTGATATCTAAATGCTTTGACAGTGATATTAAGACTTGCTTAAGACCACCTCAGAGGAGAAAGAGTAATTTACAGCAACATTTTGTGGTCTGGTGAAGCTCAGATTAATATTCTACTGTGTACTAGAAAGGTTCAAAGATGAAGCAAGGCAAAAGAGGACTTTGGGAGAGAAATGTCTGCTTCTTAAAATTCAGGAGGATAGCAAAATAACTTCCAGATGCGTGGCGGTACATACCATAAATCTATCAGTAGATTTTATAGAACAATTCCAGTCAGAACACGGTTAAAGCAGAAATACTCTTGTCAAAAGGCAAAGACACCATAACCATTGGCTGAAACGTGGCTAGATGACCGTTTTCCAAGTTACTGGAAAAAGATTTTACAGGAAGCACCAAAAAGTGAGCTTACACTCACATGCTCACATCCTCACTCCCATTCCCACACTGAAGTCATTCCCCAAAAAAACAAGTTTAGATTTAGAATCCTGATGTCATGTCTATTTATCATCTATCATGTGGCACACACAACAGGTGAGGTTTTCACTTCGTAACTTTCAGGTTTGTAATGAAAACAAGTTAAAACTGTATACCCAGGTGACAACTGGGATTCACCCACTGCGGATCTGGTAATGTGGGCACCTGCTTTGGAAGAAATCCTAAATAACAGATAAGGGACTATTATTTTTACTTATTGAACTTGTCTCCTTTAAACTGAGGAGTCACAGGAAATATCCTTAATGCAGTACTGAAAGAGGAAGATGTTAAAACAACATAAAATAAGAATGTTTTTGGAAACAAACAAAAAAAAACTTGTTTGTATGATTGTAACCAACCTTGATTTCAGTGTTAAGGACCCACTCACTAGCACTAGCACCCTATTCCCAGAGTTGCCATGAGCTAAACGGCAGGAGTTTGGAGACCTTCCCTTTAGACAATGGGTTTGCCAGTGCTAAATTACCTCTGCTTCATTCAACCTGGTATCAATCAGTTTTCTGTCTCCCAGATGCACTTTGTCCTTGGTATTTGTTTGACACAGTTTGCACAATCCCACTGGAATGGGACTGCCGCTGTCTGGTACACAGAGGATTCACTGTCATCCCAACAACTTGCCTACTTATCTATGTTTGCTGTGAGGACCCTACTTTGAAATGCTACAGCAATGAGCTGTGCTTAAACTGCCACTTACAGAACTCTTGAAAACAGGCTTAAAGGCAATTTATACTCTTATTCATGTTGCTTGTCTTATTCCATGTCGAGTCAGTCCAGAAGTAATTCTGATATTTTCCCCCAAAAAAAATTCAGTTTTTCCTTTGCTCTGACAGCCTCTTCTGTCCCTAGGATCTATTTGCTGTGTGGATGCAGCCTTCTCTGAACCCACCTGCCCTTCAGTGCGGGTAGCAGGCAGACCACACCATCTCATGAGGGCAGGTGAGACCTAAAATCTTGGGCTTAATTTAGGGAGGCAAGAACCACCAAAATAAGCATGGGTTACTGGAGCTACAGAGTGGCATAGTCTTCAAAGCACTGCAGGACCAGTCCACTGGATACGGAGCAGATATTGCTCAAGTTAAGGACGTGAGTTGGTATCTGCAGTACTGAGATTCGATTTTAGGATCTTAGCACCAAGAAAAGCATCTTCAACTCTGTAGCACTGAGGTATATATATTAAAAAAAGCTTTCAAACGTGACAAAAATCTCTACTATAAATTATGCATTAGCTTTCTGTGCAAAGTCTTTCAGGTGACAGAGAAGCAGATGGTTTTCAAGTCATGTGTACATATGTTTCTCAGCACAAGAGATGCCCGTGGAAGCTTCTAGGAAGAAAGAACACAGAAAAGATCAGACAAAATCTTTTCAAAGAAGAAGAGAAAAGTGCCATACCAGCCTTTCAGTGACAGTTAAAAAAAAAAAAAAATCTCCAATACTGCAAAAGTTACTTCAGCATATTTTTAAGGCTGAGTGGAAGATTCCTGGTATGAGACTCAAATCGTTATATGAGGCTTTGTGCCTTTTTTTCTTTTTAGCATTTTTTTGAGCAAGTTGTTACAAGGACCCCTGAGAATACACCCAGAGTATAACAGAAGAGGCCTTGGACACAAGAAGTAAATACACAAATCATAAATGGTCAAGGACTTGTCAATAAAGGAATGCAGCCCTCAGAGTTTGGCAGGGTTTATTTTACAGTATATCAAAGAAACCATTAAAACTAGAACAAAGAACGTGTATCAGTTAGAAATAAACCATCTCTTATATGATGAAAATGCAAAGGAGGAAGACAAGGATGAAGGAAGAGCTGAACAAGAGAAGGTACCCCTGCACTGATCCATCATTCCCCTCCCAGGCAGTAAGAGCATCATGCCCGGCCAATGTCAATGCTCAGGTACTCCTCTCCTGCGGAGGGAGTGCTGCCCTACTGAAACCCAGCAGCCATCTATCAGGTGTTACCTTTTAAAATTTGAGTTAATTTAACCCATAGATGGAGTAAAGAGCTGTGTACACTTCCACATGTGTGCGTGTATTAATACACACACATTTTCTGCTCCAGCCTTCCCACATAACATGGTGATTGAGACCCCAGGACCAAGTCGGACTAAATTCAGATGCAGCCAAATGGGCTGTTAAAACTTGAATTAAAATTATGGAATAGTTAAAACCACAAAACCTTTAAATACATAAACATGTCTAAATTGGTATAAAATTTCAGTTAATGAGTAAATAATTCATTACACAAATACTTCCTAAAGACGCACTTCCTCGCTAGAGGAATTCCTGAAGCGAACCTTGGCAAATTCAATGGAACTACGAAAAGAATGGCATTAATTCCAGAAGGCTCTGAATTTAACAGCTTTCTACCTTAATATGAGATGGGAATTATTATTCTGTCACTCTTTCTGGAACGATATTAAGATTCAGACGTCGAGCATGGCAATTGAGTGCGAAGGCTCACTGTACTCCGAGCAGCTCCTCGCTGCACCTGTTTGCGATCGATTGCCTCATTATCATTTTGCACAGCAGGAGAGAACACAGCTAAATTCTCCTTCAGAGAAAACTGAAAATTCATTGGGCTTATTAACGTCCCTTTCATCTGCAGCCCGGCGTGCTGCTTCCTAGGGGCCGGGCAGCACTGCACTGCCCAAACAGGGAGCTGTAGTACCCTGTTCTGGATGGCACAGAACTGCATCAGAGGGGTCTCCAAGCTACCAAGAGGTCCAAGTACACATGATGCGGCACGGAAATAAGAAGCCATACCCATACCATGATTTCTGCCCCCAACCCACACCCAGTGGGTAAATCTAACAGAACAAAGGTGGCATAAAGTGGTGAAGAAAGCAGGAAAATCATTGTGTTTTTTTCATATTTTCCTCCCTATTTTAATCTCTGCAGCCAGGAGGCCTCTGTGTTGCACTGCACAGAGAATTTGGGCTTCACAGCATGGCTTTTTACTTTTGGGGCAAGTGAGGGCTGGATGCTTGGCATTGTGGTCAGGGCTATCAGGAGAGATTCAGCCACCCCTCTGGGTGCTCCACAGAATTTGGGGAGCAACTCTGAGCTGCAGCCTGCTGTCCTCTTGGAAATGAAGTTACTACAACCAGAGCACCATAACACAAAAGCAATGGAGATACTAATTTCATCAGTACTAACATTTCTCCAGGCAATATCTGCAACCCCTTATCTCTATTTGTTGTTTTTTTTTTTTATTTGCTCATAGGGAAAGCTTGGAAAATATTTGTATTTATTCACCCCGAAGAGATGCACATAAGAATCACATGTGCAGAGGTTGGTAACAATCATGTGGAAATAGGTGACCAACCACATACCCCAATATAGCAAATACACAGTGAAATAGTGGCAATACTGGAATATCTTTGCACAAATTATTCACAGAATAATTGAATATGTGAAATAAGGCAAGTCAGTAGAACTCTGCACACATACATTTTTCCTTTTTATATTTTTTTTATACATTTCTTCTGCTGCTCCCTTTAATTCCCTCTCTCTCCCACAACCTTTGCATATAAACATAAGCAAGTGGCTCTTTCCATCAGCAACCCTCATAAATCAGCCTAAGCAATTCTGAACAATAAGAGCCGTGGTTTATCCAAGCAAAACAGTCAAATGAATATTCTTTTTTTTGTTACACCAACTGCCAGTCTGTTTTTAACCAATCTTATCTTCTTGATGCTGAAAACACTTCAGGAAAACGAAGAGAGATGATTTGCTTTACTCCCAGCCAGAGCACTGCACTGGCTTTTGGCTGCCTAGATCTTACTCTGACCAGTCCACAGCAATCTGTCACTTGCCCAAGAACTGCTCACTTCTAAGTGAGACAAAATACCAAAGAACACTAACTCTTAAGCACCTGTAAGAACATCTCGAAGGTCTAAGGAGAGGCATTTTGACACCACTTTGTATTTCTTGTGATTGATTCAACATTATACAAGTGGTACCTTGTAATAACTTCAGTCCTTCTGCAGAGTGAAAGGATGCAAGAAAAATAAGCATTCCTTGCTTAAAGTTCACCAAAGGCTAAGAATGAGGATTCTGTTGGTTCATCATGACCACAGTATTTATTCTATTCTGACATGTGCATTAATTTCAGTCAACACATCTTTGGGAGATAAGGTATGAATCAAACCATTTCATGTTATTTATAGTCAATAGCATATAAAAAGAAAAAGTAGATGACAAAAATCTTACACCAGTTTTCCTTTACTGATTCTCCAGCAACAAGTACAGAATGTAGCGTTTTGTGCAGGGTTGTATATCCTCCTACAAACATTGTTCCCTGTGGTATGAATGCACAATAAAACAAAGAGGAAGCAATGCTAGTTCGTGCCTGAAAGAAGAGATAGAAAATTAATGTTTGACAGGTAGAAGAGGACAACCACAGAAGGAGAAGGTGGCAAACAACAAAGGTCAAATGAAAGGAGTAAAACAATCAAAACTTCTAAGAGGTTTCGGAGGCAGAAACACGCTGCTTTTCTTTCAGTAAAGCCCTAAGCAGAAAGTCATTAGCTTGTGGCCACATGCAATCCTTATTTTCAATGCTGAACTGCATCCAAATATATTCTTATAACAAGTGTCTCAGGTTACATCTACATGGCACAATACCAGGCCGCACAGAGACCCTGAATGAACTCACTCAGAGAACTAAGGCAACTAAAGCCCCACTGAGAAGTGTATTAAGATCGTCACTTTATCCTGGCTAGACTGCTTTTGGTCCCGAGAGGACAATTGAATATAAATCTCTCAAGCTCTAGAGAAAAATGTAGCCATTGAGCAGTCCCTCCTAATCCCTCTTAGCTTGTGTGCCATCTGCATGGTACAGTAGTTTTCCATCTAGACAAACTCATCATTGCCCTGACTGATGCTGAATGTTTCTTTTGTATGAAAAACTTACAGGTTTAGTAATGCATACTTCATTTCAATTATTCTGGGAAGATAAATTAAAATAATAATAAGAGTAAGTGGATCCACAGAAGCCAATAATAAAAATCACCACTGATCTCAATATTACAAGAACTTCATCTTTACAGCCAAAAACATCCTTCAAAAAGAGACAGAAAGGTCAAATTAGCATCAGGAACAATGTAGTCCTATTTGCCATAAATTTATAACTTCTATACCTATTAGGGATGACAATTTCACAGTTGCTGGTAGGTACATTTATCAAGCATATGAATCATCCCATCCACATTCTTCAGGTACAAACTCAAATGCCCCTCAGAGGACATCAAGATACTTAGCATCTAACCTCAACCAATTTCCATGGAAAACAAATAGGTGTTATACCTTGAAGAATCTGACACTAAATTATTTCCCTGAAGTCTTATAAGTAATCAACTGCAGAGCAGAAAGCTGAATCCAATTTCCCAAGTCCAAGGCTAGCAACCCAATTTCTGGACAGGTTCCCTCTCCTCAGTGTTAAAGCAGCAGCCTTGGAAAGGAGCCACGTGGTGTGCATTGGCCAAGCCCTTGACCTTATCATGGCACAAAGGACCAGTGGAATTTCTTGGAGCAGGCTACGAGAGGGCTTGCTGTACAGTCAGCACTTAGTATAGGATCTTATTGCTCAGAAGAGCGTGTGCGGGTCATTATTGCTACAAAAAATATCATGAATGCAGCATTTATTTATTTATTAATCTATTCCACTGTGCAACTGTGAGCAAAATCAGTGCTAGCCTTGAAAGGAGCCACAGTGGTAAATCCATGAACTCTGCACATGGCAAACACAGGCACATGCTGGTCCTGTCACTAGCAGCCCCACAAGCTTTGCTAAGAGCAGCCACTGAGGGCCTCAAGGGAAAAGAGAACTGCACAAGAAGAGTGGCTGTCTTAAGCAGGCAAGACCTGCAAGTTCAGAGGCAGATCTATCTTGGGCTCAATGGCATTTCTCTGTTCTCAGTAATTTTATTATTAATTTCTTTTTTTCCTCCACAGGCCCTAGAAGATGCTTCTTCCTGACCTCTAACCCACAAGTGAGTTGTAAATTGAAAAACATCTCAAGGTGAATGTTGAAATGTTTTCTGTGCCTCCTGCCCCACTTCTGCAGGCTTTACTCAAGAGATTGCTGTAAAAGCACCAAGGCTGGAAGGGCTCCCATAATCCCTGGGATTTACATGTAAAAATCCTATCAGGATTAGCTCTGCCTTCCTCATCTCTAAAGCAAATGTGTGAGACTTTGCATTTGTGAACTCTAGGAATGAGTTCTTTAAATTATTGAAGTCTGTTTATTCAATGCGGACAAGAAATCTGTTCCTCAGTGCATTTATAGGACTATCAAATAAATTCCACAAACAATCCTTAATCTTCCATTTCCTGCTCCTCATCACAACAGAAGCTTTATTTAAATCTAATTAGCTTGTTTATTTTTTAATTCAATTCTTCCCTTATGAAAGGTTATAAATTCTGAATGATTACTTGACAGAGTTCAGAAATTACTTAAGCAAGGGCTTGATCCCAAGACTAGTGAAATCAAAATTTCCAATGGTTTTTTTTTTTTTGAATCTGGCCCTGCACAAAATAAATCATGTATAAATATTTAAACATTGCATAGAAACTGTCTAGAAATACTACTGCCTCCTTATACAATCATTGCATTACTCTTATCTATTGCTTCCTCAAAAAGATTTGAAAGACATTTGGAAAAAATCTTATCCATGTCTTGTACAGTGTATACTTTCCCCACCACTTTGTTTCAAATTACTACTAGTATTATTAATAGTAATAAATCACAATTAGTTGCTATGGAGATAATTAAGTCAGCAAATAAAAGATTATGACTGAGCTTCCCAGGCAAATAAGCAGTAAGTATCAGGAACAGATTAAACTGACAATGAGTTTACATCCATGTAAGTCATGTAATCAGTAAAGAGACGAGAATAAAAAAATAGAACTAAATCACTCTCCATATCCAGCACTTCCTGATGTCTTCTGGGAGACATCATGGCTTCTAGAGTGCTTCATTTCAAAATCTGGGTATTTATTAAATTACATTATAGCCACTCCAAGGGCCTGGGACTAACGTTATCACACCAATATGGTACCACTGACAGTAATGGCAGTCAAAGACAAGCAATAAATGTGCCATATGCATAGCTTTGTATATGCACTTATTGAAATATGACTGCAGAGTTAGAGGCAAATACACACTAACTTTGACACAGATGTAAGCTTTAGCGTGTGAAAAAAGGCTTTAGCCTTGAGCTATGAATGTGACTGTACGAGGCTGACAAGAGTATTTAAGAAGGGCTGCTAACAGAGCTTCTTCGTGATCTAGGCAAGAGATTTTTTCACCTAGCCATGCCCAGAACACACAAGTGTTTCTGTAAGTTAGGTGGCAGATGGGAGGCAATCCCTTGGGAAAAGATTGAAATCAACATTTTGATTAAAATGCCTTCTAAATGGAACCACAGAGAATAAATTAGATGTTAATGTTATACTCAGAAAGGATCCCAAACAACAAATTTGGTTAAACATTTTTCACTGCACAGAGAAAAGACTCTTTGAGCTCATTTAAGTATGGGTGGATAAAAGAACAGTTTTCTTCTTAGTTCTGTCTCTAAATTCATTGTAATTGCATTGCCAGCATTTAAGCTATGTAAACAAATCCTCATTTGCATTTACTTTCATCTTTACTGCTGTTCAGGGTGATTTCAGGAGCACTAGAAAGCAATGAGGTGTGGGTGCAGTAAGCCTTGAAGCTCCCTGCGCTGGCCACTGCAATGCCATCGCCAGGGGCTCCCAGAGGAAAACTGTGCTCTTCAGGAAGCCAGAGGGGTTGAGGCCAGAGCTGGCACTACAGAAATGTCCATCCACACCCAGAATTAGGATAGGTTTGCCCCTACAGCAGGACACCTAGGAAGACTGCCAACACCCGGTGGTCTTATGTTAAGTTTGTACAGGAGAGCTTTGCTTCTTGTGAAATTTAAGGAAAACAGTCCTCCCCATTAACACTTCTCCTTCCCAACTTGAAAGCTTTGCGTCAATGGAATAAAGCACAGCCTCTTCTTCACAAGGTTGACTGCATGTGGTCATGGTCAGAGTCTCACACAATAGCACACCAAGTGCAACTCCTGTTCTGCTAATTAGAAGAGGTTCTCAGCACCTCGTGGAAACAGAATGAACTTTAAAATAATAAAGTCAACGGCCAAGATAAACAGAGAACACTGCTAAGCAAACCTGAAATTTTGAAGATCAAAGCAACAGCAAAGACCTTTACAGCCAAGGCCTAAAGAAATGCCTGTAGGAACAGTCTTTTTCTTTATAATCTGGCTGATGCATCACTTCATGTGAAGGGCTGTTCAGACTTTCCAGCTCATGTGTGTGACATAGGACTATCACAGCCCTGATTTTTTCAGGAGTGTTCAATATCCACAAGGATACAACTTCAGCTAAATTCAGTGGCACCTGAATTTGCATAGCAGCTCTGAAAAACTAATATTTTATTTCTTCTCTTCTTTGAACAGGCTTTGTAGCACAAAACAGACTAAAAAAATATAGAGAAAATTACACATTTACAGCAGTCCTACTTTCAGAAATTCCAAACAAGGCAAAGTATAGTGTTTTGGCTGATTGCAAAATGATACTTTAAACAGAGAAGTCTACATCTGACCTTCAGTGCCAAAATGGAAACAATTTTTGAAATCATGGAATTTCCTGGGGGAAAATACAATACAATAAAATAATAATAATAATAATAATAATAATAATAATAATAAAGAACCTCTGGTTCCTACCCAGGTCTGTTCTCTCCAGCTTTGCTCCTGGCTCAAGCACGAAACCTAGGAAACCCAGTCCCTGCCACACTCCCCCTTCACATCTCATGGTCTTGCCAGGTGGCTCCAGCTGTGCTTTGTGCTACAGAAAAAGAGGCTCAGCTGCTTCTATTGCTGAACACAAAGACTGATAGTTTAGCACATTCAGCTGTGTTAGAGATTTATGATTGCCTTGGTATAAGATCTCTGCTCATGGGCCATTAAGCTTCCTCTTTTGTATCTAGAGCACATAGGAAATTTTGTATGACAAAAGAAATGCCAGATGAAAAAGTCAGTTTGAAAGCTTCCCCAAAAATGTACTGCCTTGGGGAAAAAAAGTCCAACACCTTTACATTTTATTTTTTTTTCCAAAAAATACTCAAATGCTTTCATATGACTCTGATGACAATCTATGATTACCTGAATTTCCATAAGGCCTTGAGAGAGCTGTTGTTCAAATAGCTGAAGAGCATTCCCCAGCACAAGCTGAGCTTTTTGGTCAAACTGACTCCCACGATAAGCCCATTACTTAAGACATAAACAAAATACTGGAAGCCCTCCAAAGAAGAAACATGTTCCCCACCACCACCATCTAGTTCAGCTTAGAAAGATTTTCTCTTTACTGAGATTCACACTTTCATCGGTTGTTTTCAAAGCAAACAGGCTTGTTGGATCTTGGATAAGATCTGCTCAGAGCCTCCAGCACCATAAGCACACTCCTATGATCACTACTAAATGGCTGCAAAATCTCACTTCAAGACTGAGCTTTCTTCAGTACATGAGCAAGACATGTTTTCCAGGGATTTAGCTGGAAACCCCCTGAAGAATCATTTCTGAGACTTTTACAAGCCTACCTGGTGCACAGCCAGCCACAGTACTGAATGTGAAGAACTTTACCATGCCCTAACAGGAACAAGTAGCAACCATGAGTTATACCCAGTTAGTTTGAAGATAAGACCCTGAGGTCTGAAGCTGAGGCATAAACTTCTACAGTGGAGTTCAACTGAATGTAAACATTTGTTTTCTTTTAAGAATGCAAGGGTATCATCTCATGGTACAATCCCATCTGAACAGTCATCTTATCTGAATTTAGCTACCTAAGAACTAGACGCTGAATCTCAGCTTATCATCTAGTCTACCCCCTGATGTCTGCAGAGAGACACAAGCACTCCTGGAGGCGATTCAGTCAACCTATCAGGGATGACTAGACTAGGTACCTTAATTTTTAGCAGCTAAAGTTAAGTCAGGTAACTCTGGACTAATGGCAAGTTACCATCGAGCTTACTCAAGGCAACTTTTTAATGTATATGTGGGCATCGGTTTGTTTCTTTCTACTCTGTAACGAGTATGTGAGTGTCAGGGCCCTGAAGGCACCGATAAGCTTTAATTGCCCTGTCCAGTTGGTAACCTCCTTTCTCTGTAATCCTCTACCCTCTGCATCTTCTTCCCTCTGAGATTTAGCTGGCTGTGCTCAAGGTCAGCTCTGATGCATATAGCAGTGGTTTAGCTGTAAGCCCTTGAGGCGAAGATGACTAACCACATACTGGCTTGTTTTAGCAAGAGCGTAGCCAGCAGCTCAGGCAAATCAATCCTCCTCCCTTCTATTTGGCACTTGCAAGACCACCTGTGGGTTACCACATTCAGTTACAAGATCTCTAGTTAAAGAAAGATACTGAAAAACTGGGATAAGTCCAAGGGACAACCACCAGCGCAGGAGGACTGTCAAACTGGATCACACAAGTCCAAGAAGAGGCTGAGGAACCAGGCTTGTTCAGCCCTAAGAATGGGAAAATGTTCAGGGGTGATCTAACAGCTGTCTTTTACAGCCTAATGGCAAGGTGTAGAGTAGACATGGAAACCTGCTCAAATGTACACAGTGAAAGCACAAGAGCCAAAATCGTTCAACAGGTGATAGATAAGTAGCAAGGGAAATTCTGGACAGATATTAACAAAAGCATTTCCACACTAAGTGTGGATAATTATTGGAAAATATGTTCAGAGAAGCCACAGAGTCTGCATCTTTGAGCTCAAAACTCAATTGGACAAGGCCATGACAACCTGACCATGCCACAAGCAAGAGGTGGTGTTGAATGATACCCTGGTGTTACCTCCACCCTACACAAATCTCTGTGCACTTCAGGGTACACTCAGTTCCCACTAAGTTGATTCCAGTCCTCCTCCAACTTCAGTGTGGGTTTTCTATCCATTCCCACATATACTTGAAATATAAAGATGAAATTTCATGCTGAAGATGGGACAAAACAGTGAGACAGAAAGACTGCTTCAGAAATGAGGAAATAGTATTTCAACATTCCCCAAACAAAATCAAAATGTTTTATTTCAGTTCTAGATGTAGTGGAACCCCCAGTTTTACAACCTTCACTAGCACACGCATACAAAAATTAAAACTGAATTTTTCAAAATTGTATAACTTTTGTACTTCAGAAAGGCTTTCACAGATCAACAATATACAAAAGTAAACATAATTCGAAGGTGTGAAGAATAACGAATCACCTATAATCACAGGACCAAAACAAGATGGGAAACTTAAAGCCAGGTTTCTGCTCTGAAACAGCTCCCAGTAACAACAGTAGGGAGAGAAGGAGAAAGCTGACACTCTCTCTTGCATTCAGAGAGGCACAAAGCAGAATTACTGAACAAGTTGGGGTGGGGGGAGGAGGGAGAGAGAGAAGTGAATGGGCTGGACAGTGTTCAAGGCAGTACTGGTTTTGAATGCTAATGTTCTTGCTGCAATTCCAAACTAAGCCAATTTAATGTGATGACAAACAGCAATAAAACCTAACACTGCATCATGCTCCTACCATAACATCATGACACTGCACATCACAATTTAAAGATAATTAACTTAGTTCATCATAAAAGTTTTGCCACAGTGCATGGCCTTAAAGTACATCAAGAAGATAACAAGAAGATAAGGAAATTCTCCACTATTGTGGGGCTGGACATTCACAGCAATTTCCCTTCAGGGTAACAGTGAAAAAAATTGTATGGCTACCAAAGTACGTTTCCTAGTTCAGCAATGTTAAATCAATTGCTTTGTAGTCTTCATTGCAGTGTTCCTTTCATTAATTGAAGAATATTTATATAATCTCTAACAGTGGCTTAGGTTATTAAATTTACTCCCTATAGAATTTGAATCCTACCAACACAAGGGGCACAGATTTACATTACAAAGGTTTTTGTTCCAATTTTTCTTGCTTTGCAGGAAAACTCTACATCCCACTCCTTTCTTCAGAGCATGGGGCTGTCCTATGGCATCTGAGCAACTCTCAGTCTTTGTTCATAGTCCTCACATTTAGGCAAGGCAATGTGATCGGTTTCCGAAGTTTGCAGAGCTTGTGTAAGGCTCAGAGCTAAGTATCTTCAGTCTTCAGAAATGTACTTTCCTAAGCAAACTTGATTAAAATTGGAATGTTTGATGAAAGATTCTGTGTAAGAGTTCAGTTAAAGAATTCATGGATAAGTTTCTTGTTTCATAGGACTACATGAAAGGGAGAAGGCATACAGTTCCTGAATCAGGGTCAAGAGTCAGGCAGAAGTGTTTGACCTCCACTTTGGTTATATCTATCAATTTGGCTTCTTTCTTTTATGCATGATTTTCCAGCTCAGCTGAATTGATGGTTTCAATATAATTTCTTCAGAATAAAAATACTATCATCTAGGAAACAGCTCCTGATATTAATTATTTTACCACTGTCCAAGAACATTTTGAAGATGAATCTCTCGGTTATCAATTTATCACTTGCAAGACTGTTGAAGATAAGTAGTATATCTCACATTGCTAACACAGGCTGAAATCTGTGCTGTCATCTCTTAGCTTTAATGATTTAGTCATGGTAGGATAATAACTAATTATAGGTATTTCTAAGTCTGCTGTGGTCATGCTTTCAAACACAGGGTACCCACCCTCTCTGAAAGCTCCCCACACTTCATCATCTTTTTATCAACCCAGTTAAGAAACACAATTAATGTTGCAACACAATGCCACCAACGTAGTAAAGCTCAAATCAAGACTGTATAAGGAGGAGAAGCTGATTATTTTAAAGCAGAACTGATTTCATTTACTGAATGTCATACGTACAAGGACCAAGATTTGCATGCCCAAGTGCATTTGAGCACCAGCCTCCAAGAGATCTGGCCAACGTTACTTGCTATTGCAGGGAAGACAAGCTATGTAGTTGTCAAATCCTCACTACCTCTTCAGGGCTTTCCTTGGTTTGGTTTTGGATATGTATAGACTTTCATTCACTTCAGGAACTGACAGTGATTGTGATTCTCTGTCTCTTCATCCTGCCTTACCTCTATTAGGATTAGGATTTAGGATTAGTAATTAGGATTTACTCAGCCCTCCTTTTTGCAAATGCAAAACCTTATTCACTCAACTTGTCTGTATGGTCACATAATATTCCATACCACTGAAGATTCAGATCTCATGTGAATTTCATCAATCTTATCAATGTTTGGTTTAAAACAGATATAGAAATAAATCAAACTGCTCAAAGGCACTGTATATGCACCCCAAAATATAATATGTTGATGAGTTCACAGGAAATTTTCGTTTCAAATATGTACATATAATCACATAGTAATGGTGTCTAAACATGATTCACACGCTATTTTTTTCCTTTCAGTCATATACAACCTCAGATATTTCTGGAAGCAACATTAGCTAGTAGTAATTTCTCTTTAAATGTGTGAATTTATATTAAATATTTGTTCTGTGTCAGTCAAGTATCCAGAGATGTCCTGTAATGGTGTTGAACTTTTTTTTTAGTAATTTTGCTAAGCTATTATTCTGTTTTATCTATTAGTTCATTAATTAAAGTCTAAATTTCTCTGTTTAACTTGCCAAGCTTGCCTGCTTTCTTCTCCTGTCCATTTACTCACTTTTTATGAATTTATGATGCTTTTATTTCCATTTTAGGTACTCCTCAATGGTTTTATTTAAGGTGCTGACCTAAATGGCATTATGTACAGTATAAATCTAAGCAATACAAAACCGAGCTCTTTGTTCTTAAGTTATTCAGAGTTAGTACGTTCCATTACCAGTGAACAATTTTCCTTAATCTTAATTTGATTTATTTTGGTTATTAAATAAATGATTACAGAACTTTGCTGATACAGTGTCTCGCTTCTCAGGACAAATCCAAAAGAAACTGTTTTCATTTATACACTAGAACATGCCTTCTTTAGAAAGATAGTGTAAAAGAATCTGAGTATGTGTATTTACTTTCTGTTGTTCTTTTCTGATGGATTTATTCCTTTTGTTATATTCTACAGTGTCCTTTATGCTGTGTGTCATTCAACTATCATCACCGCCACTCTGATTTTTCACTTAAACTAAAAATCCTTCCCTCATTTTCATTGTCTTTTTCTTGATTTGCCTTTTACTGAAGGAAATTACACATCATTTTTTTTAAGCTTTCCTACAATGGGCTGCCATTTCTCATCTATTTATGCAAATGGCCACATAACCCAAAGATCCATAAATTCATATGTTAAATGAGTTGCAAGTAAAACCACCCCAAATCACTTTTATTCTGTTTGAGCTCCTCTTGTCATAGGCAATAACGAAGCCCAGCAGCAAACATGGGAAATGACTAGATGCACATCACAACCCCAAATTTATTTGTGTCTCAACTGGGCATCTTTCAAAGAAAGTGTTTAATCAAAGATCTCTTCAAAATATATATATATATTATATATTTTTTACCTTATCTCTGTTTGTTAATGCATTTTCCCCAGAATACTCATCCCAATTGAATGAGATAAAAATCTAGGCAAAACAACAACAAAATCAAAACTAGACACCAGGGAAGTGAGAGAGATTGTGACCTAAACAGTTCACATCAACAAAACTTCCCCTTCTCTTTATTGCCTCTGGTTCCTTTGAGGATTACCAAGAGGTTGCTTCTACCTCACCCTGTATCTGCTCCAGGCAAGGAGGAAAGAGGGAAAAACCACAACACTGAAAAGAAGCCAATCTTAACAAAATACTTCAGCACATGTTTAAAGTTAAGCCCGCACATGACTTATCCTGTCTACAGACAAGAATTACTGGATAAAATACAAGGGTCTGTTGACAGCCACACTTATTTCTTCTGCCTTAGTATCTTAGTTTTCCCTTTCCCCCGATCTTTATCAGCAGCATCCATTGTTTTGTATGTGAGCATCACGACCTGCTCTTCAAGACCTTCAGATATGATCACTGGCTAATTTTAGCCCTCTTTCTTTGATATTTCTGTGCATAGAGGGCTACCCACTGAGGAGATTCACTTCTCTCCACAATCTCACTATCACATTTTCACTAGCTTGGGAGAACAGATGCTAAGAGCCTGTTGCAAGTCTGGACTAAGATGTAGATTTCTCACATGAGGTAATACAAACAATATCGATGACCTTCAGGAATGGCCAGGGTCAAGTTGCCAGCGGTCGTAGCTGACCTCTGTGTACACAGAGCAGCTCATGGCCTTGTGGAAATAAATTATTTCTTTCAGTTTTTCTTTTCTTTCTTTGTTGGCAGCTTCCCTCCATGACCCTTATTTAAAAAAATAATAATCATCATAAAATTGAGCACAAATTAAGACATCAGTTTCTCGACTCTGCCAAGACGTGTCTCTGCATGACAGGAGGCCCTCTACTGACAGTCTCCAAAGGCAGATGCTTTGAGCATGATTCACAGTGGAAAACAAGAACAGCAGTGAAGTTGCTCCACAGTATAGACAGATGTTAGCAATTAATGCAGTACAACAAACATTCAAAATTATGATTTAGGGGGCTAAAGAGCAGGAATTGCATTAGTCTTCAGAATCACATTCTGTAGGACACAACACTGGGAAGCAAAGTGCCAGCAAAAAACAAGCCAACCACTACCTCCACTAACAACTCTGCCTTTCCAGCATCAGAATTATTTCTGGTTCACCATCAAAAACCATCTGTCCTACCAGAATTACAGGATGAATGTCAGTGAAGCAGGGTGGGGGAGGACCACCTCTGCATTCTGCTGCATGAAAACATGCTGCATTGTCTATTCTTTCATAAATAGAAAGACAAATACATCTTCATGAAAATGCTCCACACCTCTGGTGTATTTTCATGGTGGAAGTAATTGCAGAGCCTGCTTTTCATTGTAGCTAGAAGCTGTAAAGGCAAGGTCTTTTGTAATCAGTATACCAAGTGTTTCTGCTTTGTTACCTAAGGAAAACCTATTTCCACAGCAAGATTGCTGCAGATCATAGATGCTCATCTTCCAAGAGCAAAGGTGCTAAAAGTGTCTGTGGTGCGTGGTGTAGCAACTCATCCTACGCCATCAAATGCTTTTTCTGTATCAAATTTGAGTGCTTTTGCAGCTTTTTCTGATATTCTGCACCGCTTGTTTTGGGTCATGAGAAACTGAGAAGAGTGGGAAACAGCTTAAATAAAGAGAAAGATTTTAAGGTGTACTTAGCTAACCAAGAAGGACAACTGAAGACTGAAGTCTTAGCTAAGTTGTTAAGAAGGCATTTTCCTAGGCTTTTTGAATCACAATCTAGATAGCTGAAATGATTATTAACTATAACACAGAGCAGTCTTCCTCAGGCTGAAAAACAATGCTAATAATTATTAGGTTGACTTAAAGCAATTCATTATGCTATATTAATCTTTTCTGAGTTATCACCCACTCCAGTCATTTTGTACTCTTATTTTAACCTTAATTATTTCCCAGGAAGGAAAAAGCCTCAATCTGTTCAAAACTTTTAACAGTAGACATGAGAAGAAAGGTAGAAAATAGACAAGAAAACACTTGGAAAAAAACATCTCCTTCACACAGCACCTTGGATATTATTACATTTAGTACATGGTAACATGCTCTAAAGTGACAAAAACCAGGGCAGAGAGGTTTATTGGTACGATTTGGTGAGCTACTTTTCTCAGATAGTCACTGAAATGAAAAAACAAACACCACACTACCATTTTGACTTGCATATCTGCCCGCACTTCTCTGATCTAAACAAAGTTGATTATTTCAGAATATGGTACAAACTCATCATAAACTTGAAGCATAGGCAAAAGCTATGAAGCCATGGAGAGAGCAAGGACTGAGTCAACACTTTTCAAAATAATCATGGAAGAAGCATGATTCACATCACTTCAGAAAATCCCAGTGCCAGCCTAGTGGCACCCAAAGTTCAAGGAATAGGCTCCACCTACAAACTCAGATCTGTAATCTCAGCAGAGTACTGGTTGTTGCCAAGATTTGAGTAAGGGCAAAAAGTCACAGATCAGTATCACCAGAAATTCTGCAGCATATGCCAAGAAAAACACTTTGTATGCCAGTATTTTAAAAGACCCTGACAAAGGACAATAGAGAAATGTTTAAGAAGTGCTAGTGATGCTACATTATGAGACAGAATACATTTTTTTTCTGGAAGAAAAATAACTGACAAAAAAAAAATAAAGAACACAAAGGACTTACAAAATGCTCGATAAGTGAAAGATGCAACACACATAGGGACAGTACAAAATGCTGCAGTGAAATAGATGGACAGCAAAATCTCTGGTTTTGCCAGTAAAAAGACTGTGGCTCTATGAAGTGTCTGACCCGTTCTCAGATGATGGGAAAATTTTCTTGCAGGCTCCTTCTCACTGAAGGGAAAAAAAAATCCAGCAAAGTATCTAGTCTGTCTTTATTTGCAACCCTTACTGAACTTCTTACCTAGTTACTACTGAACCTTTCAGTTATGTTTGCTAATTATATGAGTGAGCATAAGGTGCAGCACTTCAGCCACAAACACCAAACAACAGAAAGGGAACATTAATTATTCAATATTTAAACATTTTAATAGACAAACCCAGAATTTCCCCATACATGCATTAATTTTTGAGCATACATTTGTTTTTGTTTTTGTTTTTTTTCTTTTCTTCATTACCCACAGCAACCATTTACAACAGCAAAACAAAGACAAGGACTGCATTAGGTAACAAAGCTTCCAGTACCACAGGCAAACCCCTCTGCTTCAAGCTAGCCAAAGACTAAGGTAAGGAAACTGAGCTTCTCAAAAAATCTAGAGATTGGTTTACAACAGAAAAACACGCTTATGGCGAAATAAGAGGCTGTTGTCACCAGAAACATGCTAATCCCTATGAAGTTTCTGCACAACAAAAAAGGATTACTCCTAATTCAAACTCTATTTACAAGCATTCAGTGCGCCTGATAACCTCTAAAGAAGACTGAGTTGTGCTAGATATTATGTCATATGATAAAAGGTGTATTTCCACACACACAAAGGAACACGGAACAAGGACAGGTAGTGGGACCCCAATAACCTTGTTAGGGAGAAAGAAGCCCCACTCCCTCCCAGGGTGGCCTCAGCCCCAGGGGGTTGGGGGGACACCCAGCACCACAAGCAATGGAAAGGCTCTGGAGCACCTCATGGGCTAAGGCACTGCCTATGGGGGTACGGGACTCATTATGGGATGCAGGAGAAAAGCATTTGTGGATTGCAAAAAAGTTATAAAAAGGATGTTTGAGGGAGGGATTGTACATGGGGGAATGGAGGGATTAAGACTGTTTGGAAAGGAACTCACTTGGGATAACAGAATCATAGAATAACCTGAGTTGAAAGGGACCCACAAAGGTCATAGAATCATTCAGGTTGGAAAAGACCTCAAAGGTCATCTAGTCCAACCTATAAGTTAGTACTAAAGTCCACCACTAAACCATACTACTAAGTTCTAAATCTATACGTTTCTTGAAGAACTCCAAGGATAGTGACTCAACCACTGTCCTGGGCAGCCTATTTCAATGCTGCACAAACCCTTTCAGTAAATAAATTTCTCCTAATAGCCAACATAAACCTCCCCCGGTGCAACTTGAGGCCATTTCCCCTCGTCACTTGGTGCTTGGGAGAAGAGCCTGATCCCCACTTTGTGATAGCTTCCTGTAAGGTAACTGTACAGAATGATACAGCTCAGGTCTTCCCTGAGCCTTCTTTTCCCTAAGTTAAACAACCCCAGTTCCCTCAACCTCTCCTTGTAAAACTTGTTTTCTAGACTTTTCACCAGCTTCGTTGCCCTTCTTTGGGCACGTTCCAGCACCTCAGTGTCCTCCTTGTAGTGAGGGGCCCACAACTGAACACAGCACTGGAGGTGCGGCCTCACCAGAGCCAAGCACAGAGGGACAATCACTTCCCTAGTCCTGCTGGCCACACTATTTCTGATACAAGCCAGGATGTTCCTGGACTTGGCCAGAGCACACTGCTGGCTCATACTCAGCTGGCTATCAACCAAAATCCTTAAGTCCTTTTCCACCTGGCAGCTTTCCAGCCACTCTTCCCCCAGCCTGTAGTGTTGTAGGAGGATGTTGTGCCCCAAGTGCAGGACCCGGCACTTAACCATGTTCAACTCCATACAGTTGGCCTTGGCCTATCTGTCCAGCCTAGCCAGATCCCTCTACACAGCCCTCCTACCCTCAGGCAGATCAACACTTGCGCCTAACTTGATGTCATCTGCAAACTTACTTAGGGTGCACCCAGTACTCTCACACAGATCATTGATAAACATATACCGAAGAGAACTGGCCCCACTACTGAGTGAGCCCTGTGGGACAACACTAGTGACAGGCCTCCAGCTGGATTTAACTCCATTCACCACAACTCTTTGGGCCCAGCCACCCAGACGGTTTTTAACGCAATGAAGAATACACCAGTCCAGGCCTCGAGCAGCCAGCTTCTTCAGAATACTGTCTGAAACAGTATCAAAAGCCTTACTGAAGTCTATCTAGATAGACCATATCCACAGCCTTTCCCTCATCTACTGAGCACACCACCTTGTTGTAGAAGATGATCAGGTTTGTCAAGCAGAACCTGTCTTTAGATAAACCCATGGTGACTGTGCTTAATCCCTTATTTGTCCTGTAAGTGCTGTGTGATGGCACTTAAGATGATCTGCTCCAAAGCTTCCCCAGCACCCAGGTCAGATTGACATGCCTGATTCAGTTCAGATCCTCCTGATACTGAACCAAAGGACATATGGTTCCCCTGCTTTTTGATAGACCAATGGAGCAAAATTTGAGCAGATAGGTCTTGCCTTTACTATGTTTACTTATATAAATAGAAGCTTAGAAACTTTGTATTACTTAACTAACTTCATTTGTAAGAAAATACAGGCTTGTAACTCAAAGTGAGGGCAAGTAGACCCAGGCCTGAAGGATGCATCAGAAGATTAAGTGAGGAACTCATGGTATGCATATGTCCTTGGATGTGTAACCAACTAAGCTCAGTATACAAGCCTGAGTTGAAACAATAAGATAAGAATGAATGAGATGGCCTGACCACACGCAAGAATTGGGTTTAACCAGCGAACGATGAGGAAGACTATTGAACACCACCAGAAAGACCACCAGCAGAAACAAATATGCATGTGTCAGGGACTTTTGTGTAATTAATGAGCTCTGGGGAATAATATGAATATGTTAATTTTTCCCTTGAAATCTAATGAATATGTATGCTCTAATTGCATAAAACCTTTGTAGTTTAACCACTCATGACACACACTAGGTGTAGCGTACCATGTGCCAGGTACTGCAATTAAAGAATGCTTGCTTTCTAAAACTCCAAATTGAGTCAGGGAGTTTCTTCAACTGGCTTTTACGGTACCACTCCTTCCAGTCCTTCTTGTAGATGTTTGTAGATGTGCATCATATTTGTTAGCCACCAGTCAGTTGGAAACCCCCCCCCCCGCCCCTGATAGCCAGGACTGTTGATAAGTGAAGGAAAGCAGCTTGGTGAGCACTTCCACCAGGACCATTGAGTCCATCTCCTGGCTCCACACAGGACCACCCAAAACTCAGACCTTACACCTGAGAGCATTGTCCAAACACTTCTTGAACTTTAGCAGGCTTGTTGCTATGACCACTTCCCTGGGGAACCTGTCCCAGTGAGGCCTCAACAGCACAGAGTAGAGTGGTGCAATCACTTCAATAAAAAAAGAAAAGAGAAAAAAAAAAAAAGAGGGAGCTGGTCAGTGTGCTTGCCTGGCATCAGATTACCACAGTTGCACCAGAAACCACAGGTATGAATGTCAGTATGTGATCACTAACAACCATCAAGTTGAACAATGAGTGAGAGGGGAAGTGGCCTGGGAAGCTAGGTGCCCACCTGTATGCTTGATGCAACTGGAGGAGCTGGCTACAAGAGAGACCAAATGCTGTGGAGACTATTAGATTGAGTGACCCGTTTGCATATATGTGAACATATACATGTCCATACCTGAGGCAGCCTGAGATGATAAGATTCAAGGGCCAGCTACAGAACAAAATGAGTGTCTAAGGCCATCATTGACCCACAGTGCATATTTGTATCTATTTTCTGCTAACAGATCTTCACGCCGCTGAGCCAGAAAGGGAAGCAGGGTGAGGCTGTTGGTGCTGTTTGCATTTCTATAAGTGTTTGCGTTCATCTGTCAAACTGGCTGTGTGTGTATGTATATTGTATATGTGTTTGTGTATGCATCTGTTAGCAACACATGCTCAGCCCCACAGCTAGTTAGACCTGGGCACATAGAGCTCTGGCAGCTGCTTCCTCATTGGGCTACAGGATTCAGGAGCCTTTAGCAATAGATTAAGTGATAATAGATCTTGCAATATGCCCAAAATGTTAGAAAATAAATCTGGACAAGATGTACTGATGTTGACAAAGTAACAGGGTGCTTTGAAATTGATTTGTGCAGAACAGCAATGGGATCGCTCAAGGTTTTAGTCTATAATGCTACTACAACTTCCACAGTTAAAGAAGAGTTGAGAGCTATAAAACTTCAGTAGAGGGAATGAAATAATCAGCAGATCTTTCCCAAGATGGACAAACAAGGAAGCTTTTATCACATCTTTCAGAAATTCAGATTCCACCCTAAAAGTACAACTGAAGATGATGAACACCAGTTCAAATTATCTCTTCAAAATAGTTAAGGGTGACTCAACTATTATTTGATAAATAAAATCTTAAAAACAAAATAAAACAAACAAACAAAAAAAAAAAAACCAGTAGGAGCTACTGCAAAATACAAAGCAGGAATTTATAGCAGAACCTGAAATGCAAATCCAACATGCTAGAGCCAACAAGACACAGCCAGAAAGCAACATCAAGGGGAACTTAGACAACTGGCAGAAGATTTGATCATCAGGACTTGATATCACCAACCAAAGCAGCCCTGACAATCATGAAATACAACAATATCCATTCCTGCCAGATCAATGAATACATAAAAACAAATAACTGACTTCCATTTACAGACCTGTGAAAAAACAGAAACCTCCACTAAAGGTCAGAGACAAATAATTTATGGGTTATGACTTAGAGGAAAAGAAGAATTTTAATATTGCTTAACACATCTAGTGTTTTCCACGTGCATTCCAGCACAAAAATACTATAAAAGTGAGGAAGGAATTATTACCTGATTATAACAAAATTTCAGTATTGCCTCTTGTGCTTTTGGCTTGCAGGTAACCTTCCTCATATACAATTTTCTACTGCATGGCTGCAAAGTACTTGAGTGTGTGTTGTACTGTAATGCTAGGCTTGCTGCTAGTGCATACATCATTAACATTTTGTGCAAGAAGATAAGATTCAGATTTTTCTCAAGCTTCTATAGCTCTAGTGAACGTGGACCTCATCTTTGCAGTAAGAGTTGAAAGCTGCTTTTGCTCAATTCTGACAATGCATATAATGTTGGTAACGTTTCTCATTTTAAAGAGAAAATTGTTGGTTTTATGACCCAGGCATAGCAAAATTTAAGGTGTAATGCAAAAAAAAAAAAAAAAAAAAAAAAAAAGCATTAATATCAACAAGGAAACATAATCAAGGCTGATTGCTATGCAGAAGACAGTACTCAGACAAGGTTCTCATACCTAAACTGAGTCCATAGACTTAGATATCTCCAGAAAGCTAAATCAGAATTTGCCTGTTCAGGTGGTATCATCTGTAACATTTCTGGCCTTGGTTCATTGACAAGAAGATATTGCCTGTTTGGAACAGTCTGATAGAAGTACTCACCTTTATAAATAAGCTGAGCAGTAATAATAGCTAGGTAGACAACAAGAGACTTTAATTCCCTCCTTTATCTGTGAAATACATTTGCTGGTTTTATTTTATTTATTTATTTTTAACAGCCATTTCGATGGAAACAACTATTTCAGGGAGGATTATCATGTCAGCAAAACCTGTCACCCCAGCATAACCAGCAGTAAGGAAGCAGCATGACTTCTTAGTGCATGGGCTGGGTCCCACCCCACGGAGGTGAAGGAAGAGGTGGCACATACGGCCACAACAACAACAAAAAAAAACACTCCAGCACTGCTTCTCATGTCGCTATGCATGCAGAGACAGTGACCATTATGACCTCAAAGTAGGCTGCAATGTAAAATTTGAGGAAACAGTTGGGAGAACACACTTGAATGAGCCCTTGGAAGCAACCTCCTCTTGAACCATCATTGGAGATGAAATGTATGAGTGGTGTTCCAAGGCAGCCGGGTGCTTCACAATCTCATGTGCAAAGACTGTGCAGCTTTTCTTGGGGAAGACAACCAGAATAACTCAAGCCCCCACAGCATTTTTAGGGGTGAAGATAGTAAATGAAGGCTGAATTATTTAAAATGAGGACAGAAGAAAACTGACAAAGTGATATATTGAGCCTTCATCAAGCAGTGAGTGATTTTTGTTTTTTAAATTTAAAGTTTTAACTTCACACAAAAGGTACATAACACAGGGCAGATGAAATTAAGTTTACGTTGTCATAAGAATAAAAATTGAACATGGCAACAAAGGAACAAAGAGCTGCAGTGCAAATAACCTTGTAGAGGTAGGATGGGACGTGGAGAGGACAGGATGCTGGAGGTGGTAAGTGCTGAGGAGACGGAACAGGAACATACACACATTCTTTCCTGCACAAGACTTTCATGAAACAGTAAAATATGAGAAAAACAGATGAGTGAAGACTTCATATCTAGAGATTAATACTCACTGAATAACCAACCCATAGACATGTGATGTGGAAAATTGCACTGGGGAGAAGTGCAATTCTCCAGTTCCTGGAAAATGGCAACTAGAGATATTCTCACACCTCTGCTGAGGCACATAAGGCTCACCCCATGCAAAGCAGCTTCCAAGCAGGTGGCTGCAAAGTTCACACCTGCCACACCAGCCACTGGTAACCAGGGGAGTGAGAGATGACCTGTAAACCCACTCTTGCAAAGATGTTTCCAATAGTAGAGCAAGAAGAAGTAGCAAGAAATAAGTTACTCAGTGCTTTGCTATCTATTAAATGTACATTAAAACTAATTTTTGAATTTTGGGTGCTGATCAAACACTGACTGATTTTGGTAGGAACTCAAGGTTTATATACCCTGTTGTAACGAACACTTGTCTTTGTCACCTCTCTTCACACCCATACTCTGAGCAGACCTGCAGACAAAATGTGCCTGGTGACAATTGAACATACACTGCCTTGTTCCTCCAACCATCTCAAGCAGCTGTGCTCTGGTGCACACAGTTAGCCCAGAAATCAGCACATTGAAAATAAACTTGAAAAAATGATTTACGGAAAGTAATTTTCACATGTAGCACAAGAAACTGGATCTTATTGGACTTGTCCACATTTAACTTTGACCCATCCAAGCTACTTTTACCCTAGCAAGCCTGAGCACTGGAAGCAATTTAACTGCAAGAGCTGGTTTCTCTATCATTGACATCTAAAATATTAGTCTGTGTCATCTGGTGAGTTTTACAGATCGTGCTGAACTCCCTGCTACAAACACCCAAGTTAGTTTTAAATTAAATTACCTTTAAATACACCTACAAACCACACCTTCACTCTGCCCTGGTCCCACCCGTGAAGCTGCTGACTACTCCAGTCTGTTTCCCATGCTGTGCAGGGGGACCAGCCCTGCACTGTTACAAGTGCCCAATAAGGTACCCAGAAATGCTACCAAGCACCTTCCTCAGCAGAGCACTAACCCTCTGCTTAATAATAATAATTATTAAAATAAAATCCCAGTCAATGCCCTTTGAAGATATGCAAAAGGAGAGGATGCTGATCGTGTACATACATTGCAGGGAGATTTCAAGCAGCACCATTTTTGGTGGTAGACAAGCTCAAGCATAAAAGCAGAAAACTGTGACATTTCTCATAGTATTAGCCCTGCAGGACCAATGCAGATCTGAATTTGGGTGGTCCAGGGAGATGACAAAATTAACAGAACTGCTTTCAAGTCACAGAATCTTTATTTTGGGTGACTCACATATTACACCAATACGCAGCTTCTCTGCCTTCAGCCTTGTGTCCAGTGACATCATCACAAACTGGAGCAGAGAGCTCTGCTTTAGAAGAAAGAAAAGATGCTGAACTGATCTTCTGAGGGCTGCTGGAAATTATTTTATGCTAGGGAGAATGATAAGCCACATTAATATGTTCCAACATTTCTAAAGCACAACTTAATTGAAAATGCTTTCCCTCGGGGTAAAAAAAGCTCATGATGGGATTTACTTGACCAGACATTATGGTGACTGTTGTGGTGATTAAGAAGTCTGAGATAAATTGTGTCTGGAACACATGTTGACATTAACCCCTGTAATCAAAGAAAGAAATACATCATTAACAGACAGTAATTCAGTGATGGATAATAATTATAGTTAGGATGAATTGTGATCTAAATCACAGGAAAAAGTGGGAATTTTGCATTCTGTAACAAATATTTTGCATTTTGAATGGCTGTGGTTTCACACTACTGTGAAGCTGCAGAAAGTGAATTACACAAATTTTCATATGAATGTTTTATATAGAAGACAGTCATAAGGCATGTGAGTCACTGAAAGCCCCAAACCAGTGTATTATATATACCTTCATAAATCTATTACTTGCATCATTTTATAGAACACAAATATTCTTAAGTGTCCCAAAAAGTGATTCAGCCCTAGTGTGGTTGAAATTAATAGGCCTAGAATGAGACCAACTTAATTTTTCCTGAGACTTACCACTGGAATTTGACTACAAGCCCCCTTTATCAACCAGCATAATAGTTCACCCTGCCTTCAACAACAGGAGAATTTCTGTAAGCGTTTAGGTCAATGGGAGAAAGAGCATCAGCCCCATTTGATGCTGTAACAAACAGTCCTGGTGACCGTGCAGCCAAAGCTAAGCACCCTTTGTACTCAGTGGGTTAAGATTGTAGGGTGACCATTAATTTCCTTTTCAGTAGCAGCATCAATTCCAGCTGTTCTTAATAACTTCTGCATTTCCCCTGCACACACTGTCCTTCAGCAGCACCAGTGTTTCTCCCCAGTAACACCCTGCATTAGCCCAGGTACTCGAGCAGACAAGGTGCAGAGCTCACATTGGCCTTGCCACCAAGCTCAACACCAGCTAGGCCATGCCCATGTTCTCTCAATGTCTAAGAGAGTGAGAGTATATAGCTAACATAAAAGCACAGATATATTCTTACTTCAATTATTATTATTATTTTTAATTAGTGTTTTCAAGTCTTATCAAAACTCACAAATGAATGGAGGAAAAGAAAACCAGTTTGCTGCATATAAGCAAGGATATTAGATACTGAATGAAAGGATCAGAGATTTTGAGAGATTTAGCTGTGCTTTTTTTTTGTTTGTTTGTTTGTTTTTTGTTTGTTTTTTAAACACTATTTCAGCAGTTCAATAAAGTTAAATTCATGCTCCACACAACTGTAGTGACCTTTAATGCAAGTAGCCCTCGGCCTCCAAGGCCTTGAAGTAGACATCAGAAGTTTGATTGGAAAATACATGTAGCTTCCACCTGCCTCTTGCCAAACTTGTGATAAACCACAAAGGTGGGGGTGAAATAATACGCTCTTGAAACACCATGGTTCACACAGGCTCACTCTTTAGTGTTTGCAGCTGAATTCTCTACATGATCCTCAAGCAGAGCCCAGTTTCTCCCAACTCCTAGCTGTAAGCAGAAAGCACCCTGCCCTAGCTTTCAGTCATGCTTGTCCCTCATCACCTGTGACGGCATTCTGTAGGCACCACCACCCCAAACACATCGCTTTCCCTCACAATGCTAACACAAGCCCTACCCCACAAACATGGCTATATACCACCTATATAACTCAGAGCGCTCAGACACAGGAAGCGGTGGGACAACCAGGAAGCCAGCTTGTGGCTTTTGTCAACAAGGTCTCTTTCACCAGATCTCTGTAGAGATGAGAGATTTTATTTACTCCCACAGAAAACTTCTCTTTTTCTCACGTACCCACAGAAACAGCACACCATGCAAGAAGCATTTAGGTTCCCCACCTCACACCCTGAGGGCAGCAGCACCAGCAGCCACGCTGCTGTTCCCCCAGCTACTTCTAAACCAGCACCGTGCCAGCATGCAGCCTGAGGCCTTATCTGAATTCAGCAAAGGCAGAGAGCACCACAGTTCCAGCATACACCGCATCCAGCAGGCTACAAGGATTACACACGAGAGCTGGCTCCCTCCTGAGTAGCTTGCAGAGGGGGCTGAACAAGCCCAGGTTTGCAGCAGGCTGCATGGACATACCCTGGGCCTGCAAAACCATTATCCTAAGCACTGCACCTGCAGTCAAGGAAGTTAATGTAGGCCATGCAACTTAGCTCAGGCCAGCCAAGAGCCTACAGCAATTCCTTCTTTATTTCTAGCTGTTTTCTATTGTTATTTAAAAAAAAAAAAAGTTTATTTTTTTTGGTTGAGCATAAGCAAGAATGTTTGGCCTGAAAGCCTAATAACTTTCTTGTGGTTTATATGACTGTCTTGGGATCAAAGACTCCCATTATAGGCACCCAGTAACATTTTCTAGCTAAATAAGAAGCAAAAATAAAGCCTGAAATTAGAATTAGACTTCTGATTATGAAAGATTTTTTAAACTAAACACAGAATTTGTTTTTGGAGCCTGAAATTTTAGAACTGAGAAAGATTAAATAAGCTTTACCTAAAGTGAATTAAGACACTTTACTTAAGGTATTTCTGAGGACACAAGGATGATCCATTTAACATTTAAGGAAGTTTATTTAGGCACAATTGTGTGAAAGCTTCCCTGTAAACAGAAGCAACAAATACACATCAACATAAATAAATTAACAAGCAAACAAAAAATATGATGTCTGACCCTTGCAATCAGGTGCAAATGTTCCCATTAAATGGGGAAAAATAAAAATTGAAATTAATGTTAAAAAAAATCACCACAAAGCCTAAGCTACCAAATAGCATAGCACTGAAATATGCATATTGGCCATGGAAACCCAACACATGATAAAATATACAGGCTAAGATAAACAAAATTGAGCATAAAAACTATATGGGTCACAGGTTAGAACAGTCAATTTTACCTCAAAAAAAAAAAAAAAAATCAAGTTTAGTGCACAAAAATAGTTACTGACCTACATGCTAAGAAATAGCAGGTAACAATAACCAGATCACCATCCTGAGGGGAATTGGGTTGGGAACCAGCCTCTTACCCTCAGAGAGCCATGCACACCACAAAGGGGATGAAGCAAGACCAGATCTTCCCTCCACCATCCAGGCCATCAAGGTAGAACACAAACCCACAGGGCCAAACGTGCTGGGGATAATAATGAGTTTTTTTGACAGTCTACAGCACAGCAGGTGCAACTGGATGAAAACCTTCTATACCAGGAGCCACCTAGGAGAAGAAACTGAAAACTACCACCCACTAACACAACAGGCTGAGCTGAAATGGGTCCCAGGCCATGGTGTGGGGGTGGAGATCCCAGGTGGGATTGATTGGGACCATTAAGGCCCATTTGGGTCTAGAAGCCTAACACTTCCTCAGGTTGTTCTTGAAGCTACAGAAGACATTGAAAACACAGCCATGGCTCACAACACGAGAAACTTTGCAGAAGTAACTCAGTACATGACAGCCAAGGGAAATACACTAAGGGTCTAGGCCTATGAACTCTTGTAGCCTTCCCAGGTGTCCAAACATAGGCATAAATCCACTTGGCAAAACACAGACAAAAATCTGAATATAGAACTGGACAACAACTTGGAATGAAGCAGTTTAAAGAGTCAGACAATGAAAATTTGATGCATTAGAATTTATATTTTCTTTTCATATTTTTTTAAGGATGTAATTTCTCATTACCTACTTTTGAAGGTGCCAGGATAGGATTTTTCACCTGTGTCAAAAAAAAAATCGCAGAGTTTGTTTCCTTCAGTTGGAACCAGCAAAACCTATCATGGATCCTAAATAATTATGCTTTGAAGTTCAGAAAATAGAATTCTGACTAATTTGATGACCTATAAGCACACAGTGAACTTAGGTCAATTATTGACCAACCTATTTTTTCCCAAATAGACCATTAAAATCAATAGGCATATGTCTGATGTATATATTCATACAACAATAATTTCCCCAAGGAGTTTGTATCACAGAAGCTAGTAATTATGTTATGCAACGTTTTCAAAATGTGCTCTGCACATTCATGATTAACCACACAACTATGTGCGTGTGCCTATAATTTTGCTCTCTGAACTGTGCTTCTCCATGGGAACTACTGTTCTTGCATCAGTGCTCATTGCCCATGGTGAGGTGAGAGGAATCTGAGTCATGAGAGGAATCTTGCTCAGGGACTGTTCTCAGTGCCCTAGTTTTCACCTCAGATTTCTGCAACCTGTGAGTCTACCAGCTGGAAGATGACAATCACAAACAAGACAATTAAGATGAAAGCAGCTGTTGCAGAGTCCTCCAAATCTGTGGCCCCAAAGCCTATGCTTAACTTCATCCAGCCACCTTCCCACTGACAATTTTCCTGTGCACTGCTGCTGCTGTGTCATGATGACCAATTACTTCAATTCATCAATGCCAGCAAGAAACCTCTTGTGTTTAACCTTTACACATGACCTTTAAACAGCTATGTTAGGGCACACAACTTCAGCAACCAGTGGGATTTGGATGCCTAAACTGATTACAGAATTGGAAATCTCATGAGTTGCTCACAGTACCGTTAGATCCTCAGACTCTTTACAAATGTTACTATGTACCTGCATCCCAGGGATTTTCAGTGAGACGCATGCTATTAGACATCTTTAGACATCCCAGTTTTGAAAATGGGACTTAGCTGTTTCTGACCCATGCCTTATACCTGCTGCACTGCCACAGGAGGACCTCAGCCTTCAGGTGCCCTCTCATTACACAGGACACGCAGCATCTTATCTGGTGGGCTTCGACGCATGATTTGAGGCACTTTGACAAACGGTGACCCCTCTCTTGGTGCACCCCTCTGGAAGGCAGATGTGGCTGGTGGGAACCACACATCCTTCAAGGGGCAGCAAAGGCACTGGCAGTATGGGTAAATCCCAAAGGCAGCCAGCACGCAACACTGGCAATAACAGAGAGCATGGTGGCACTTTTGCAACACCATCAGGTATACCAGAAGATCAATGCACATTCAGTAAGGACCAAACCTTCAATGTACTGAGGGCAATCCCTGGTTTAACAAGTGACTTCCATGAGCATTTGCAGAGGAGGAGGAAGGGAGAGCACAGCAGGATGTGGGCCATGGCTGTCACATGCTGCCAGCCCTCCAGGCCAGGTGACATGGGAGACCATGCCACAATGGACACAGCTGTGTCCAGGAGTGCTGTAGGTGCTTCTGAGCCAGCGCCTGGAGCCACCATGCTGAGCAGAGCTAAGCACCTGCAGTGAAGCCAGAGCCTTCAAGAACCACTGGATTTTCAAGACTTGGCAGTGTTAAAGGTGAAGCAGTTTGACAAATGAGGCCATAGAGAAGTGCTAACTGCTTTTAACAGCCTGGCTTGTATTTGCAGGTGTAAATGGAGCCAGCTTCATTTCAAAACTTCAGAAAATCTACCTCAGGTCCTCCTAACATGAGCCCTAGATTGCCCTTGGCAACCTACCATAGCTACATTTTTTCCTTGCCCATGGGAAGTTAGTCCATTGCACTGACAGATGGGCTCAGGGACTTTTCAAACCTTTAAAGAGACTGAGAACAAAACTGAAAGTAAAACACTGATCATAACCAGTGTCATGGTAGGAAAATAATTAACCAAACCATGCAGAAAAGCAGTCATCTTCCTGTCTTGTCAAGGGAACACATATTCTGTTCTCATATTTGTTTTAAAGCTTTAGGAGGCAAAAGTAAATACTGTGGTGCACCAGCCTCATGAGCAGGAGCGTTTCTGGAAGGTGTTCACTAAGAACATCATGAGTAGGACACTGCATTCCCAGGGGATGATACATACATCTTTGTTAGATATGCAGCAAGAAGGGCAAATATTTCCATCTTGCTTGGTCTTGCAGCACCATTCAAGACCAAGACGTTCAAGATGTTCTCTCCCACAAGTGCAGTGTTGTCCCATGTGTTTGTACAAGTTGGAAGGGCTACGTTTCCAGAGACTTCCGGAGACTGCTGTGTGGCAGAGCGTTTTGTGCTAATTCGTGGAGTCACTTGGAAGCTATCTCATCAGAGACTGAAACAAGGGTGCTGGCGGTGCTACTTAGTCAACACATATGGTGCTTTGCTGTGATTTCCATTTCAGAGTGTACTATCACTTATTCTCTGTTTTTCTCACAGCTGCTCACTCCCAGTGTTAGCACACCCAGAATAGCCTGCTGGCGTATAAATAGGGTACTCCCTCTGCCGCACATGGCACTGTTGCAGACTGTACCGTTCCAACTTAATTTTAAGATGCTGTTAATGCCATTAACATTGTTCTGCATCTTTCTGTCTTGGCATTGCCTGTTCTAGAGCCAGGACAAATGATAAAACAGTTACATCCCAATTTAATCAGCAGAGAAAGCAATATCAAGGAGAAAAAAAAAAAAAGAGAGAGAGAGATAGAGAAAGAAAGAGATATCAAGAGAAAAAATATCAAGAAAAAAAAAAAAAAAGAAACAAGGATCCACCACTTAATTCTCGTGAAGTTCAAAATGAGCACACACAAAAGCAGCCCAACAAATAAGACAGAAATAAAGCTTGCTTCAGAGAAACCCTGGACTTTGGGCAATATAGTTCTCCAAAGTCAAGCTCTTGGTAGATCACCACCAGATCCTGACT
Organism: Anas platyrhynchos; assembly: GCF_047663525.1. Lineage (NCBI taxonomy): Eukaryota > Metazoa > Chordata > Aves > Anseriformes > Anatidae > Anas > Anas platyrhynchos. Next base: position 59,908,556 of record NC_092587.1, read on the forward strand.
GCATGGCCACTTCAGGCATTGTCACATATCCCAGCCAAGAGAGATGTTCAGCCCCAAATCTTCATCGAGTTTCATTCAAGTAATTGTAGCCAGGCCCTAGAGGTCCCAGTGATTTCACTGTTCTGACCTACCTATCTGCAGAGCCTCTGTGAAAAGCAGTCCTCCCTTCACAAGTTGTATGTCCACATTAGAAAAGACTACAAAGTGCAGTTGTAATAGCTAAAAGTAGCCATGCTTCAAACGCTTAAGACGAAAATGAGAGTAGAGCATGATGCAAAAAAGTGTTATTGTATGAACAGATTGTAATAGTGAACATGGGAAAGACATACTGACATACTGAGGTTCCTGCCTTTTTCCTTAGCATGATATATAGCTTCTATTCATAGTATGTACTTGGAGGAAGTTTGAAAACTGTATTTGCTCTCAAAGTGATCTTCCATTTGGCATATTCCGTGTCACAAAGGGGAAGGAAGGGGAAGGGGAAGGGGAAGGGGAAGGGGAAGGGGAAGGGGAAGGGGAAGGGGAAGGGGAAGGGGAAGGGGAAGGGGAAGGGGAAGGGGAAGGGGAAGGGGAAGGGGAAGGGGAAGGGGAAGGGGAAGGGGAAGGGGAAGGGGAAGGGGAAGGGGAAGGGGAAGGGGAAGGGGAAGGGGAAGGGGAAGGGGAAGGGGAAGGGGAAGGGAGTATCAGTAGATCTTTTTCTGTCATCTCTGCCCTGACTTTTACAATCACTGGTGCCAGGGCATTACAATAAACAAACAACAACAAAAAAAATATTTACATTCTGTATTTCTATAGCATCTTATATGATGGGATCTTGAAGTCTGAGTGGTACTCCTAGATGTAATGAAAGTAAGAACTCAAATATCAATTAGAGGTGTTTAAATCATTTTCCTCTAGGTATTTTTAAGCAACAATTACTTTTTAACAAAAACAGTAAATTCTCTGTGGTCTAGGACATCCAGTTTTCCAGACAATAAACCCACCCATCAATTTAAAATAGCTACTTGTACTGTCAGCAGAAGTTAAGACTGGATTTTTTGAAAATTAAAACACCCCAAACCAAAACCTTTTGTATTTTTGCAAATGGTTAAGAATTCTAATAATTTTAGATAAAGTTGTGCTGTCCAAATACACCATGAGAAATGATGGTCATGTTTCCAACCACTTTGTTAAATTAATAATACCACACAAATGCTCCCTCTATTGGTTGATTTTCAAAACCTATTCCAAATATCATAGGAGCATGCATTAAGAGAATGTTTTTTTCTTTGGGGAAAAAAAAAAAAAAAAAAAAAGTGACACACAAGAATAATTTGTTCAAATTACTACCAATCTACAAGACAGGTTTAATTCAATTTTAACAGCCATTAAGCCAAATGATTTATGTCCAGAACTAGATAATATTCACACATCAGAACTCTTAAAATTTAATTTTGAGAGGTTTGCAGGCTAATTTTTTTCTGGACCAAGGAAAGTGCTCTCTTGCAGAATAATAAGGTTATTCTATTTTCTTGTGGAGTGAAAGAGCACCATTGTGTATCATTAAGAAAACAGTTCTCTATTAGCATTGATGACAATGATACTAAGGAGGAATTTGGGAGTTTTGTTTATGTATATTAAATTTCCAACATGTAGTTCTTTAGGAGCTGGAATGGTTTTGTGCAGAGAGGAACCTTCCCGAGCCTAACAGTTGCCATCAAGAAAAAAAAAAATCTGTTTCCATGGAAACATCCGAGGTGGACCAAGCATGGATTAATCAAAATACAATGAAGCCTTTTTGCAAGGTACTAGAGAAAAATCGAGTTTAAAGTGAGCACCACTGCTCTTTCCTTCCATTCACACTGGAAAGCATGGGAAATTCTCCCCAAATGCCTATGTGACATACAGTTTAATTAGCGTGGTAAAAAGTTAGTTTTTCTTGCATTTTTTAATTACCGTGTGGTTATGAATTAAGGGACAAAAATATATTAACATGAAAAAAGAGAGGAAGTGAAATCAATCAATGAAATTACATTTACATTCCTCTTTTATTTGCTACTGATTTTATCAAGTGGCTCTTTTTTACGTTTAAAATTTTAATAGCTTTTTCTGTATTCCTAGTACCGCAGGCTTGTTTCTTAGTACCAAACGCTCATTCTGTTATTCAAAATCCTAGCTATGGCTTGGGGAAGTTTCCTATGGTTGTACATGATATTATATCATCCTCAGCTACCACCCCAGGAGAAGCTTCTGCCATCAGAATTAGCTGTGAATTCTGCCACTGCACAAAGATGGACAAAGGAGACTATGTAAAATCCAACCTCCCTTAGCCGATCTTCTCAACAAAGACCTCACTGAAAAACTGCAATACCTTCCATTTTTATAAGAGCACTTCCACTGAAGCACTTCTTTTGTCCATTCTTTCAGTTAACAAAATAAACACATTTTTCACAATAACTGGGGTTATTTTCTAATTATTACGTTACTGGAAGGTGCTTAAAAATAGACTGAAGATATAAGAGCAGCACACAATAATTACAATGCAAACCAATAAATGTCAAATAATTGTAAACTCCCCGTTTGTACACAATGTGATACTAATGCCATAGATACAAAATGCACTTCCAATTCTAACGCTATCTTGGAGAGAGGCTCTGGTCTGAAAAATTGCCAGCAACAGTATTGGCAGGGTTCCATTTTTGTGTTTTTCAAAGGTTTGGTAGCAAATACACTCATGGATTTTGTTCCTCTTTATTTTATTACTTTCCAGCAGGGATCTGAGAATCAAGCTGGGTTTTCCATCTCCAGCATCACCATTAGTAATAAAGGCTATGTCAGCCAAATTATGATCATAATAATCTGCGAGCAGTTGTTCTGTTTTAGGAGATTTGCTCAGACATTGCTCGGTGAAGAAGTCCCAGGATGGCGAGTAGCACATGTGGATACCTTGGTGCATGAGGAGGATGAGCATTACTGGCTCCCGCAGGTTTAAATAAAGTAGAAAGCAGCAAATACTTCATTTTGGTCATTTGGGCAGGCAGATGCGACTCTGAATACACAACAGCTTGGTTTGTGCAATTGCACACCGCAGCAGCACATCCTAAGAAACAGATTACAGTCCATCAGTTCTTACCCACATTCAAGAAATACTGATAATGCACTAAACACCATCCGGGCAGATAATCCCTCACTGATGCTTTCAGAGCGGTGTGGGGACACGTGCATCTCCCTAGGTGTGCAGCAGCAGCACAAGGTACACGGAGCACTGGGGGGGACAGGGGCAGGGAGGACTTGCCCCACACAAGCTCAGTTGAATCCTTGCAAGGGCACGGGCTTGCCAAGCGGCGCAGATGCCCGCACCGAGGTGTCAGCTGTGGGAGCGAGGGACATATGGAAGCGCAGCTTCCACTCCAGTGAAAACACGGCCACACATCTACGGCACAGGGAGGAATTAACTCTTACAGGACTGCAGGAGAGACCAGCACAGTCCTATTGCTAGGGCCGGGAAATGTAAAGAGAGGTTTGGGGAGGACAGGAAGGAGCAAGAAGCTAGGGAGGTTTCCCTGTGCCCCCTTAGGCACTGCCTCCAAGAGCCTTGCCAAACTCTCCCTGCTCCGTGCCATATACCTACACCAGCCCACCTCCCCCAGGGGCTGCTGCCTCTCCCCACAGCCCCTTCCCCTCTCTGCAGGGAGGCACAAAGCTTCTGGGGCTACGGCCACACCAGCAAGGAGAGAGGTGGCCCTGAGGACCTCCCCGAGGAGCCTGGCAAGTGCCTTCTGCTGTCCCCGCAAGGCTGGGTCCCCAGTGGGTGTCAGTTTCAATAGGAACCCACCCCAAAGATCCAAGTCACCACGAGGGTGCAAGAAAACCCCAAAGCTACGTGCCCTTGATCCCAGCAGCTCTGCTGGGGGGCTGCCAGGACCCCCTCATGCTGCCCAAGCCTGCGTTGGGGTTGGCAGAAGTCAGCCACCGCCACACTGTCCAGCTGAGCTACCCGGCATTTCCTAGCGCTACCAGCGGGGAAATTTGGGTTGCCCCTGGAAGAAACGCCCCGTCAGAACAAACACCTTCCTACAAGGGACTCTCTTCCCTTGGAGAATTAAGTGAAAAGAGGAAGAAGAAGCCAGGGGGACGAGCGACATACTTCACTCGGGTGACAAGGGACACCTAGTGGCACCGCGGCTCCCTTCACTGCGCACACGGCGCTCCTGCTGCAGCCCGTGGGCAGGGACAGCTGTCCCATTGGGGACGGACAGCTGTCCCTGCAGGGACAGACTGCCACCTGCCTGACCCAGAGGTGTGCCACCCTGCTGCTGTTGGACGAAGAAACAGCACCTGCCTCCCACCGAACATCTCACCTGGCTGCAGAGATCCTTCGCCTTCTCTGTGCTCGTCTTTCAGGACAGCTTCTCTGTTAGGAAAAAATGTATATATTCACAGTAAGGGGACGGTTATTTCTAGGGTCTGTGATGGATAAAAAAGCATGTAACTCGCTCCCTTTACTCAGAGGAGTATATGGCTTTAGAGGAGCTCACGCCTGCATGAAAGTGAAATGAACTATACACAGCTATACCAGGACTCTTCTGGTTTGGAACCCAAATCACTTGGCAGGACAGGGTTTAAAACTAATGAGAGAAACAATTGCACCAGGAAAGCTGAGGCAGTGGCTTCTCATGGCAAGATGGGGGCAGACTGAGGATGAAAACCTGCTATTTCTTTAGTTCTACCGCTTGCTCAAACAAAGCTCAGACCAGGCTGCTCTGCCTCTTGTCCCCACTCCAGTACCTCTGAGGACTACTGCCCCCCAAGTCAATACATTCAGGGCCCTTCCTGCCAAACCGCTCCCCAGCCTCTATCAGCACCAGGGTTCATCCAGCCCAAGTGCAGAACTCAGCATCTCTCCTGGTTGAATTTCTTAAGGTCCCCATTGGCGTACTTCTCCCACCTGTCTGAGCCTGTCTGGGTGACAGTCCTGCCCTCGAGCACACCAAAGTCATCCAGTCTGTCTTCACTACAGCCAGAGACATGCTTTTAAGTAGGATACATTCCTTGAAATTGAAAGATTGCTGGCTTGTCCACTTAGTACAATTTGACCCTGGAACATTTTCTATCAAAGCTATAGTGAGTTTCCAAAATTTCATGTGCAGGGAGGATCCTTTAAGTCCCTTGGGAGTCTATGAACTCCCGGTTGGTCTGCTCCAAACCCTCAAAGGATGTACATAAGGAGGAACATCTCTCAAAGCTGTATTCTCTTTCCCCGGGTAGCATTACAGACCACACCTTAACCTGGTCACTGACTCAAGTAGACAAATTATCGTAGACTTAACATGCATACAAACCCCGTGTTTTCAAGTATCCCATAGGAAAAATGGATGAGGAATGACCAAGAGCATTCTCCCACAGCACTCAGGCATGGCTGCTGTTGAGGTTTGTGTAACTGGATTGCTTCTCACACAGCTGCAGCCTGGAGTTGGACAGGCTTGTACACTTTTCTCTTCTCTGCTGTCAGTGCTGCTGCTTGTCTGATTGCACAGCTGGAATGGTCAGAAAGCAGCCCTGCAAGAAAAAGAAGTGGAGGGAGAGACAGGACTAATGGCTTACATCCTAAACAGTCAATGAAGATGTCACCTGCCATGTGCCTCCCTGCAAAAAGCTTCAGTTTGGTTGAAGGTACCTGAATCCCACCTGCAATTGCACTGTTCTTATCTCACCTTTGAGAATGAATTACTGATGCTAATACTGATGCTTCTCCTGGCTGAAATATGGTAAATTTTAACTTATGAAGAGCTTCCTAGATAGTCGGTTTTGTTTGGTTGGTTGGTTGGTTTTTGTTTGGTTTGGTTTGTGGGTTTTTTTTAATTACCTGTGATCAGCTGCCAAAAATATTTTCAATTTGTATTTTCAATTGGTTAAAAAATGCTGTCTTATCTAAAATAATTGTTTGAATGAAAACCAAGAAAAATATTTTTTTTGCAGAACAAAATCTTCAAGATTGCAGCCACATGTCAGCCAAAGATTTTCATTTTGTTCAATTAAATAAAAAATATTAACATGACATCCAGCTCAATTATTTATATCAGTAACAGTCAAAACATCGTCATTAGCAACGTACTGGTTGTACTGAAGAAATCAATTTCACAGAATCTTCTTCATAAGTGGCTCCTTGTTATATGCCTTTTCTCACATCTGGATGTGCTCCCGATGTGTGAGATGGGTTCAGACCCTTGGTGCATAGGAAGAGTTTGAAACCTGGAGATTTGGGGAAGAAAGCAAGAGTGGCTCAGGGCAAAGAGGGACAGTGCAAGGGCATCTGAGTCCAAACCAGACCAGTAAGGTAGATGTTTTATTGGGAAAGAAAATGCTACATGTGTTCAAATAGGAACTTGAGACTGGTCTTTTAACCACTCACCAGCTCCTGGGGAGCTTCATAAGATTTTTGCAAGTCTCCAGGTGGAAGCTGCACAGCAGCACTGAGTACCAATGGCAAGTTAGTAGGAAAAAAGAGTCCTAATCTCTCTTTCCTTCAGCACATGTGCTTTATTTTACTTTTGATAACCTTAGAAAGTTTGTTAGGGGGGTTCTTTTAGTGGAACAGCTCCCCTGAAGGGGACATCCCGTTCTCCTGCATGTCCCATTGTTTCTGTGCTTTGTCTGTTGCCTTTCCAGCCACTTCTGGCACCCCTCCCTCAGGCTTCCAGACATGCCTTTACTGACTCAAATAAGTTCCTGCTGTTTACCAAATCTGTGATATTCTTTCGTTTTTTTCTTTTTTTTTTTTTTAATGAACAGATTTTAACAGTTATTTTATAGGTTCAGCTAAAGCTGATACAAATAAAACATTAAAATTGCAGACCTCGAAAGACTCATAATGAGCAACATAAACAACAAAACTCTTATAAAAAAATCCTTTGTGAAATGAGTTTATAATGCTAAATAAAAACTTCTTACTCTGCAATTTAAAATAAAACACAGCAATTAGGTTATTCAAGCAATGAACAAGCAAAGAAGGAATCCAACTGAGTGCCACATAATATCCAAACTGAAAACACAAGCATCACAATAACATTTCTTATTACAGAGCTTTGTTCTTGCACAATGCCAGCTCAGTGTAGTTGGCCCATTAGATTAAATCTACCCTCATATATTAACATGCTTGTATGTCGTCTACCTCCCAAACACCATAGCGAAGTTATGTGGTATGGCTAGGGCCAGCCTAACAGCTTGCTGTCGCTGAAAGGGGATGGTTATACTTCGTTCTCCTCTACACGCTTCCTTGTGCCAGGTCTGGCACACATTTCTTTTGGTAGAAAACTATCTGAACGAGCAAAAGTAATGTCCCCCTTCTTTCCCTCTCACAAAAAATAGTTTAAAGAGAGTTGTGAGAGCATTCAGCTTGAGTGGCACTCACAGGTGTTACTGTGAAGTAGTTACCCTTCTGATTTGCTTGGAGTGCTTGGATCTGCTGCTTTCTCTGCCTACAGCTACTGTTATAGTCACAATTACAATAATTTACAGTAATTTTCAAAATCATTAGTTAATAAACAAAGCAAACAAACAAATAAACAAAACAAACAAAAAACAAGAATCCCAAACACTCATTTAACTTTTTAGCTCAGGGCAGTAGCAGTTTTCTATTTAGTTAGGGGAGCCTAGAATTAAAAACTCCTTTTCTGTTTATTTGCCTTCTGCTTTCTGAGATGTTAGGCAATACCTGAGTTTCACTTTTCAACCATTCCCAGCACCCCTGGGAATCAGGAAATCACTGACTTGAAAAACTGACTGAGATTATCCCCTAATTGCTCAGATTTCCCGCTCCTGACATCCACCAAAGCACCTGACAGCCTCCGGACCCACAGTGCAAGCAGCGCTGCACGTGCATGCAACTTCTCTGCTGAGTTGCTGTTGTCACAGGGCTTATAAGCTTCACCTGACAAAACCTTCCCCAAAAAATCTGAGGTTTTAGTTTCACTGAAGGAGATTTGATGTTCCTGCCTTTCCATGTAACATCAGTAGTTGTTGTTGATGTTGTTGTTATTATTACTATTATTATTATTATTATTATTACTATTATTATTATTAGTTCTAGCCTGCCTGGCTTAGATTTCCCTATGAAGGCAATAGAAAAAGAAAAAAAAGGCACCCGAGGAAAAGAGTAACAGAGGGCTGGAAACAGTGCTAAGCCTGCTGGGTGGCCAAAGCTCTCTGACCTCAATGCAGAGCCCTCGCATGGCCGCAGTCCACCTGCGCGTCAGCCTGGACTCGCCACATGTGTTTAAGAATAGCTGATTTATTTGTTTTCCTCTTATGTCCTGTTCCAAAATAATTAGGAAGAAAATTTGTGGCTGGGAGGGAGTTAAAAATGGTACTTTGGGAGGTGCAAGAAAACCACAGAAACCCTGATTCATCAAATTCGCTTTCAGCTTGTTTGGCTGCTTCTCTCCTCCCATCCATCCCTTTTTGTTTTTCCAGCAAACTTTCCTCAATCATCCTCCTAGGTTACTTGCTTCACCCATTCACCTCCTTTCCCCTTTCTCTGCAAGGCTCTCACTCTTCTTACTCTTTTTCTTTCTTTTTTTTTTTTTTCCTCCTTCTCCAGTCTCCTACTCCCTATTCATTTCTCCCCACCAGCACCTTTTGCAAACACCATGACCACTAGAAAATGACTATGGGCTGGAAAGGGAAAAAGAACAGGGCAAGACAAAGGATTATGGATCAAACAAGAGAGGAGAACACCTTTTTGTGGGACACTTTTAAGGAAACAGACTTATCTTTTCCAACTGATATTACCTTAAATAAAAAAAATAATCTATTGAAGCATTTCACTGGAATGTTAATGAAATTAAACATATGCTTCTAAGTATCAGCACATTCTCTTCTTTGCCCCCTCCACTTTCTTCCTCTTTTTTTCTGACCAAAACCACAGTTCAGTGCCCTGCACAAAAACACATAAGCCACCACCTCTCCAGAGCAGACAGTGACTGCAGCACAAATGAGAATCTCAGATTTGCAGCTGGCAAAATGCTGCTGCCATCAACTGATGAAAAAGTCATCCCAGAAAGCACAAAACACCTTCCACAGCCCCTCCACTGCCCACAACAGAGACTGTTAGAGGAAAAGGGCTTGAGAACAACCCAAACAAACGTGCTGGAACAACAACAGTGCGAAACGTCCCAAAGAAAGCAACCAGCATGGGCTTACCTGTCCGCACGGGGATATTATTTTGGTACGGAGACAGGGACTAATTACCAAAGGGAGAAGCCACTGATGAGTACCCAAACCATCAGCAGGGTGCCCTCCGAGGGAAGAAGCCTGGCCAAGCACCCCGGCAGGCCGGCCAGGGGCAGCAGCCAGCAGCTGGCACTGTTGTTCCACTGGAGGAGCAGCCGGGAGCCGGGGGGCTTCGGAGCATCCCTTGCACACCAGTACACCCGTGCGGAATACACGCTCCCTGCACAGACAGCTCATGAGGAAGGAATAACATTTCCATCTTATCCATACACACTCCACCCTCGCTTAGACCCCGCACCCGAAAATCTAACCTGGTCAGTGGGATGGGTGGAAAATAGTGCAAAACAAAATTGGGAAATTCAGGTTAATTTGCAGTGCCTTGCAAAGCAGCATGTGGCAAAATCCCTCATGAAAGCAATGAGGTTCTCACTGTAAGGATAGCTAGGACATGAAAGCTTTCTTCCAAAGGAGAGGGACTCTCCTCTCCTCCGGGGGTTTGCTGTTTGCAGCACAGCCTGAAATAGCAATAGCTGGTGTTAAAGGGTGAGGTGAGAACGTAAGAGGGGGTATTACTATAGGAAGTCATCCTTGCAGAGCCTGCTGATACAAAGAAATTGGCATTTGCTATCTTTTCCCATCACAGAGCCCTTCAGTAGTACCTCACAAGCCTTAGAGAAGTCACAGCACAACAAAAAAGTAAAATAAAATCCTGTGACTTTAAAGCTACTGCATTTTTTTTTCAGATATTGATGAAGTTAAAATGACATACACTTGTGCAGCAAGGGCAGGAAGAGTCTTGGGGTGACGGGATGGGGGGGGGGAATAGTACCCCCACCAAAAAATCTGCTCTTCACATGCTTTAGTACATTTCTTGGCAAAATAGTAAGTGTACGAAAGCAAGGAAGAGCAGGGAAGAATTAAATAAAAACATCGTAACTTTAAAAAAAAAAAAAATTACACATTGGAAAAATCTGGGAGGTGAGAAGGAAGGAATTAAATTGGAAAAAAATCAGTGTGAATCCACAGTAAAGGAACCACTTCAGTACATCATGCGGGGAATTTCAGCCAGCCCCAAGCACAAGACAAGCTTTCATAAGCTTGTCTGAAGGAAAGGTAGGTGTCTGAGCTCTGTCTGTGCTCCCCACTCTGCACCAGAGCAGTTACATCATAGAAGGCTGTTCTGTAATCAAGGTAATGACTGGCCTCAGGCATGTACAAGCCAGAAAGTCAGAGAAAAATCTGGGCTAAATAAAGAAGATGGACAGGAGTGAAGGATTATTACTCCAGGTCTTTCTGCTGGCCACTGGTTTTGAGGAGGTTTCCTCATTCAAGGAAGGAAAAAAAAAAAAAAAAGGAAAAGAAATTAAAAAAAAAAAAATGAATTATTGAGAAATAGGAAAGAAACACTCAAGGAAATTAATAAGTTAAAGGGATTCAGAAAAGAAAACTATCCAACAAACTAGAGCAGAAGTTTCCCTCTGCCTAAAAAAATAAAAAAAAAAATAAAAAAGAGAGAGAGAGAGAGAAACAAGAGACAGCTTTGTCTAAATAATGGGCCACAAGAAAAACACAGCAACAGCAGCAGCGAAATCCTCCCCTACTGTGACTGCAGCAGCAGCAATTCCAGAACACATCAGGGGGGCATGTATACATTGCATTTGGTTTATTAGTCTGAAAAATAAGTAATTAGTTCCTTTGCATTGAGAAAACATGATGCATTTCTTGGACTGGGGAGAAAGAGGAGGAGGTTCAGCAATACACTAACGTGTCTGCCTGTTGCAATGGTCTTCAGCAGGAGAACCATCGCTTGGGAGCTGCACCTGAGTTTCTCCACCAGTTATTGGCACAGCCCCAAAGATCATTTTGCCAGAAAGCAATCTTCCCACCGACACGTTCCCTCAGAGCAAACCTACCACCAACTACAGAATATTTAATCTTTGTAAATCCTAAAAGAAAATAGGATAATATTAACAATCCCCCCTTAATCTTTCACTATTTATTTATTGTATTTTGTTGCACTGATACATGCAGCTACATACATTTGCTATAGTCTTGGCAGCATGTAAGTGTGTGGAAAAGGGGGATATGGTGCTGTCTCTTTCAGCTTTACCCCATGATAAGGCCCCAATGACTTCCTGAGGAGAGGTGATATGACCACAGAAATCAGTACATGTAATTGAGAAACCAGCAGCCAGTTTGACAGTGCCTATGCTGTGCAGTGGGTCTCACTGTGCTGCCACAGCCAGAAATGTCTTACATATTCTGTGGAGCTCAAATCAATCCTAAAATCTGGGATTTCGGTGCACAGAGGCAGAAGCCATACACAGCCCATCAGGCCAAGTCAGGACAACAGCATCAGTTTTGTACCAGTTACACCTTTCCTGCAGCTGGAAGTCCTCCTGCAGTCACAGAGGGATCCCCACACAGACTGAAAGCTGAACTTCACCCACATCCTATCATTGAATTTGAGGGGTTTCTTTTTCAAGGGAAACATGACACAAGGCACTTCTAATCTCACTTGTGCCCTCCACAAAATCACTCTGGAGGAAGCTGCAGCAACAGCAGAAAAAAACAGATGCCTGTAGTTACGGGGAGATCTGGATCTTGAAATACCACCACTAGACGTCTCCTTAGCTCCAGCCAGCAGAGCAGAGCTGCTTCTGCAGCCCAGGGAGCCTCTTCCCATCCACACACAGCATCAGCAGTGAGGGCAGGGCAGCATGGGCGAGCAGCGCAAGCAAGGACGCTCAGGGCCCTTGCCTCCAGCCCGGTGGTTTCCAGCCCACGGTAGCTCCACAAGTGGTTTAAGCATGACGGTCACACCCCGGCTCACCCAGCAGACACATACCTTAAGCAGTAGTACTTGGCTGAGAAGAAGGGGTCCATTCAGGCCTGGTCACAGCCTGCCTTCGCCACCCCGACTGCATGGGGAGCGCCACCGAGGTGATTTCCTCCGATACCTTCATGAAGAAGCTGGTGTAAGGCAAAGCAGCCGGCACAGGAGTAACGCCAGCCTGCACTCTGTGAATCACCCTCACCTTTCAGAGGAGAAACTCGTACATCCCCCACATCCTGCCTGTGACATGAGGCGAGATAAAATATGCTTAGGAGGCATGACCTGGCCTGCGGCCCGGCTGTCTGACCACAGTAACCGCACTCTTTCCTTATAAACAGGACACTGTTCCTTCTGGGTATCTGTGATTTGCTAATTCAGCTTTATTCAGCTCGCTAGACATTTTTTGGAAATGAATTCTCCCAAATCAAAGCAATGGCTGTGGAATGCTGTCGGAAAGCACTGCTTTCCTGCCGCTTCGGTAAAACATGGAAAAATCTGCAGTTGCACGGCCTCTTGGAGAGGGCTGTTCAGGCACCTGAAAAGGTGTTTGAGGAGATGTGCCTGTTTGGGACGTGTGTTTGTGTCCCGAGACTAAAACATGCTTGCACCTTGCATCATGGCCCACTAGAGTGACATCGCCACCATCACCTCGGTCACTTACAGCAGAAATGGAAGAAGCAGCTGAGAGCTGAGGTAAATTCTGCACAAGTAGAGTGTCAGGAAAGCCAACTAAATGGCCCTGGAGAAGATTTTGGTATGGTCTCCAGTTAAAGCAACCACCATTTGCCTCCTCACTATTTATTGTCCCCCCTCATTAACATTACTGTGGGACTCTCTCTACCAACAGGGAGTATTGTAAATAACTCACCATGCTAATTACCTGGACACAACCATTAACAATCACCACAAGGTTGTCTGTTCTCTTGCTGTGCTCACATATTTCACATTCTCTGTTATGCACTCGAGGTTGTTCACCCTCACCTGAACGAGGCCTCCGTCACTGCTGGGCCTTGCTCCAACCACATAGCAGATCACAAGCGTGTTATAAGGGAACAGCTGCTTTGTAACACATCTTGTACTCCTTTTGCAGTGTCCATGCACTGCCACTCATTAAATACCAGCAGACAGGACACCCTGAGGTGCATTAAGACCATATTGGCATGGTATAATTGCCTTCCAGTCAAGCCCCTGCTCAGCCAAAAAGACTTGTAAGTCACCTTCTGAGGCCTGAGTTCATTTTCTTTGCTTCTGCGTGCTCTCTGAAACACGAACACTCAATGTTAAAGCAGACGGAGCACACAGAGAGCATACACAATGATTTTGGGGGGATAGGGTAAGAAGTAATAGTCCTTAAATGATGGGAAGATCCATGTGAAGCTTGAAGGCCTGTTTTCCAGCAGTAGGGATGATGAAGCAGTGTGGCGGAGTGCCTGGGCATGACGTGGGACCTTGATCCTTGGGCGTCCTTGAAAGCGACCCTGAGGGACATTTGCCAGCAATCGATTCTCCTACTAAATACACCTCACGGCCCTATCACCCCTGATATGCCACAGCTCCACAGGGCAGCAGTCTTGTCCCTTAATTTTAGATGACATATATTCCATTTGGGGACTGTGACAACAACCATTGCAGGAAATGCAACTCTTTCAGACCTCAGCTGGGGTTGTTTTATGAGGACAATATTCAGATCAAAAAGGGGGCAGAGATAATCCATTCCTCTGCCAACGCCACCCTCCGTAAGTAGATGCCAATCTTTCTTTGGACTTTGTCTCTGAGTTAGAAAGGTAACCAGAAGGCATCAGATAAGAAACTGGACACGACAAAATAGACAAACAAAACCTGAAGGACTTTGAAAATAAACACACAGGGAGTGAAGGCACTTTCAGAAGGATTCCTGTGCTTCAGCGTATAGAAAGGCCTGTGACAGGAATTTCATTTAGGAGAACAAAATGCACCACTGAGATCCTTATAACAATCTCCAGCCATTCCCTGTGGGGCTTTTCATCTCCCACACAAACCACAAGCTACAGAGGTGTCATGGTTTGGGCACCACACAAACACAGGACAGGTGCAGGAGTACCATGGATGGCAGCGTAATACAAACAGAGATAAACAGAGATAAACAGTGAGCAAATGCAAATGCACCCCGATGACCAGAGAAATCCCGGCTTCCTTCCTAGAAAAGCTGTGGTACCACCTGAACCAAAGAGGATCCCAGAGCAGAGGACAACATACCATTAGGCAACATACACACTGGCTAAATAAATCGAGTAAGAACTTCATCAGCATGACAAAACTAAAGACGTCCAGATAAGCGCAATGAAAAGATTTGGTTTAAGAACAATGTACTCACAGCACCGTAAAAGGCCATTTAAACAAACTAAAAACAGTTAAGCTGATTTAACTTAATAGCTTACGCAGCAGTGCCGTGCCAGCACAGCGAAGGCCGCTCAGAGCAGGGGGGTAAGCCCAGGCGCATGCCCTCCCGAGGTACCTCTGCGGGCAGAACTGAGGGGACCAGCCATGGGACAGAAGCACGTGGCTCTGTAGCTTGAAGTTGGCCACAATGGGCACCCAGCACTGGCAGTGGGTGCCCACGGGACAAATGTCCACCCACAGCAACTGACACCAGGTCCTTCAAGAGATTAAAACCTGCTCCCAAGTCTGCCTGTCACGATGGCCGGCTCTGCGTTCTCTCCCCAACTGAACGTGGTGGGCATTGGGTCCTTCTTACCACTCTCTTTTTCCCATGCATGCATACACAGGCATACTAAAAACCTCCCCTCACTGCAGTTCCCTGGGTTTTGCCTTCCAGCAGATTTCCTCCGCAGCTGCCAGCTCTTCCTCAGGTTTAAATGTGCCCTTTCACTCCAGTCACTACAGAAAGCGGGGAGTTTTCCTTTTTCCTCCAGCTAAGCAAACGAACTGAATCATCACAGTGCGCAACATGACTGCATTTTAGCAGTGGCACTAACATGTGGGGAAAAAAGGAGGTTCAGATGGAAAGTCTTTCAGCTCTCAGTGTCAAAGTGCAGCTCTGCTTGGACCCATGAATGGACTTTTTTTTTTTTCCCATTGAACAATTCTCTCTCCTACCACTTCGATGCCCAGCTGCTATCAGTATTCAAGAATGCAAATCTGAGCAAGGCACAAAAACAAGCACTAAAATCCTCCCTGGGAAGAAAAATGCTGTTTGTACAAACTCTCCCATCCTTCTCCCAGCCTCCACCCAAAGGCTCCCCTAGCAGGTGGTAGGATGAGGTGGGAGCGGGAAGATGACGGCTTATCACCACGCACCGTCTTCAGTGTTTTGCTGGGCTGGGAAGGGACAGAACATCAGGCACATTCCCAGGCACTCTGCCAGGCTGGGGCCCAAAGGGTAAACAGAAAGTAATGCACAGGATGCAAAGCATCTTTAAGAAAGGAAAAAAAAAAAAAATCAACACCAGATGGTCAATGAAATGATCCAGAACAGGAGACTGTGAATGAACATTTTGAGTTCTGCTTTAGCACCTTATTAAACATACAAGGATCTGCGGGCTGCATTCTGGGAGAGCCACGTCAGAGCAAGATTTCGGAATACCCCATCGCCTCTGCAGCCACCGTGAGACCGCTACGGCACCCGAGCACCCCGCTCCCTCTGGCACTGCAGTAGGGCATGGTCCTCCCGTTTCTTCCCTGATCAAAACCCACTTCCGATACCATTAAGCAGCAAATCACCACATCAGGTTCTGGCTGTTTGTTTTTTAACTGAAGCCTCGTATAACACAGCGTGCAAACCCCTGACGAAAGGCATTTGTGCGCCAGTGTGGGTCGATACCATAGTTTAACACAGAGCAGCTTTGTGAAGGGAGAACAAGGATACTGCAGTGTGCTTTAGGGCTTTTGCTTCCTATGGCCAGCCCCGGATCTCTGTTCTGCGTTAATGAACGGCTGCTGTATTCTGCATCGGGGTGGTCCAGTGGGACGGCAATCGTGGGACAATTCAGAGGGGAACTGCTGCATGCGAAGTTCCCCCGCTTCTCTGGCCACTTCATGTGAACAATGCTGGCAAAATCACCCATGCATATCACGGAACCTGGAAGTCATGCTGCATCGCTTAGGGTTCATGCTGCTTGGTTTAAAGACTCGGTGGGCACGAAAAGGGCTCTGCTTCTCACAGAAATAAGCTCTCTTGTACCCAAAAGGCAGTTACAAAAGCAGCATCTCTCCAGCAGGCAGCTCCAGAAGAGCTGTGGGACTATCACAAGGGCTCCTCGTATGCTGCGGCATGCAAGAAGCCACCCTCCCGTACAAGCTAATGTTCCAGGGATTTCCTTTTGGCTTCAACAGCCTCCTACCTATTTCACAAAATGCACCTCTAAAATTTGAACTCTGAAATTAAACTGCAAGCGTCAGAAATTTCCATGCCTTCATCCTTGCCTCTTTCAACAGAGAAGCATGCATTTGTTCTCCAAGAGGTCGCAAGCAAAAAGCTTGGGAACCGCTAGAGGAGACTGCAATGCTGATACCATGGGAAGGAGCCTGGGAACTGTGAGACACAGCTGAGACTGCCTGGGGATCGCTTTGCAAGAAGTCCACAAAAGCCTCAGTGGTACAAGGGAAATCAGTTCCTCTTCACCCTTCTGAAAAGGAACCACGGTTTCCCAAGCTTTGTTCACACAGAGTTTTCTACGAGTTCAAATACCATATCACAAACGTGTGCGAGGAGGTGTGAAAACGGTGTATTAATCTCAGTCTTAATCTTAGTTTAATCTTAGTTTAGCTTAATTAATCTTAGTTTAGCTCTGAGCTAAAGTAACTCACAAGCCAATTATTTTGTGGGAAAAAAGTAATTAAGTTAGTATCCTAATGAAATAAGAGGACAGGCACTTGCACTAGTTCACTGGAAACATGTTCGAATGCACAGCTCTAAATAAAAGTGTGCAGCTCTTCTCACAGACACCTGGACAAACAGCCTTGCCTAAGGATGTGTTTTGGGAACAGAGTGCTGCAGGCCAGCCTAGGGAAGACCTGGCCATATGAATGCGTGCTGTTTTTTGTGCTTTGCTCCTCTCCCATGCTCACTGTCAGCCCTGCCTGGGCACCACACTGCCTCCACACGTGGAGAGTGAGCTGTGCCTCCTGCCCCACTGGCCTCTGACAGCTGCAGTCAACCCACTCTTATCTTCCTTCTCCCTCCCTTGAAAAAGCAAAGAAAACCACCAAGCATCTTCAAAGCCAGTTACCAAGCAGCAATGAGGCAGAAACCCCAAACAGAAACACTGCTGGTGAACCAGACTATTTACAGGCTCAGGATCAGCAAAGCAAACACATACCCAGTGGTTGCTCTATACTTTTAGTTTCTATTTTCTTACCTTTTTGTTTTGGCACAAGAAAGAGCTAGCGTGTGACTGGAAGGTCAGGGCATCTCCAGTTACAGCAGCATCTCAGAAGCGTTGTTCTGGTAAGGTGATATCCTGCACAAGCCACGCTGTGCAAGAAGCGGAGCAGGCACAGGGCAAGAGATGCAAAACACTCCAGGCACAGGGATATCCATGCTACCTTAAATGACCATACCCCAGCTACAGATCCTGCCCAAAAAGCAGGATGTTAGCCCAGGCTAACCTCGGCACGGCCACGGCAAAGCCCCTAGTGACACCCAAAAGAGAGAATTCCCCCTGGAGCGTCTGCCAAACCCACGCAGCCTGCCCCATGCACAGAGCTGGCACCTTGTGCCGTGTCGTAGGGGGCTCCTGGCACACCTCTGTTTTGGGTAAATCATGTCAACTTGCTGACTTTGGCCACAGAACAAGTAAGATGTCCTCGTCAAAAGCTGGGGAGGTGGCTATCCCTCCATAGAGCCTTTCTGCTAGTGCCACCCATGATTTCTGCAGGTGTTTGCCCAGGATTTCCCATCCTAGGAGTGCTCCTTCCCTTCTTTTCTGCTTGGTTTGAATCCTCAAACTCTTGGGTTTCACACAGTTTCAGAGGAGTAGCAAAACATCAGTGTAGGTTCATTACACGCAGCAGAGGCTCTCCAGAAGGTTCGTAAACCTTTCACTAAGCTGGCTGGAGCTGCGGTTTTGTACCAAAAGACCTGAAAGCAACTTGCCTGCTTTCCCATTTCATAAGGAGACTTCTGCGCGGCTCTAGCCCTGGTATTGCAGCAAGGACCTTTTGAAGTGGCTACTTGGCATGTGTTTTCTGTTTACTTTCTAATAAAAAAAGAATCATATGCACAGAATTTTCTAAAAAGCAATTGCAGCAGCACTCAGCCACAGGGAAAAACTGTAAAAGTCCCTGATGCTTTCTGTTAACTTTACATTCAGACAGCTTTGTTCACAAATAGAACTGACCTCTTAATTAAAATTTTTAAGAAATAAAATCCGGGAAAGTTTATTGGTACAGTATGGCAAATGCATTTGCTGGGAAACAAACAGGACTCTGATCACTTTTACTTACATACAGATATTTCAGAAGTGGCTGAGGGGATGGTTTTCAGTCTGCAGCTACCAGAGGGATTCATCATGGTTTAGGCATTGGATCCTGCTCCCACTGAAATTTACAGCTGGATTCCCACCAACGTCACTAGGAAGAAGAGCAAGAGGGAGTACTTCCTATCAATAATATCAGTTTTTTCACACCACGATGGCTAACCTAGAGCTTCCCTGGCTACCATAATCACATTTCAATAGCTCAACCACAGTAACAAAAACCCCTTTCCAGCTCTTTGAAGACCGGCAGAGCAGGCAAACTCACAGAGGTGGAGGTCAGCTCTGCATCCAGGGGCAGCCCGAGCTGAGACTCAAAATTGGTTGTCCCCTCACCTCTGTCCCCACCAGTCAGGACATTATCTGCTGGAATCTCCCCAGCTTTCTTCCTACCAGCATCCATAAAACTCTCTTTTTGCTTTGATGAAGAATGAAAACCAGACGTGCGAATTCTGGCTTTTTCATGAGAAAATCTTCCATTGCCATTTCCTGCCAATCCCCCTTGTTGCCTTATTAACACATACCTATTTCAGGGGCACAGGCTGCCTTCAGAGTCGTGGAAGTGTAGGGAAGAATTGTGGAGCAAGGGAACAGCATGCAACGCAACAAGAATTTAGATAAGATGAAAAACTGGACTATGAGCATTTGTACAAATGTGTTTCTGTAGTGTATATATGATGATTTCTGCAGAACAGAGGGTATTTCCAAAAAAAAATCTCCAGTTCTGGAGATAGTCCAGAAGGGAAAAACAGGAGAAAGTGAAGAAAGGAGGAGACAAAAATAAGAGATTTATTAAAGAAAGGGACCTTTAAAAATACAATGGTGGGGCAGGCTGTAGTGAAATTTAAACACCAGCCTGCAGTAAACTCCATGTAACAGGATCCCTGAGCACAGCGCGGCTCTGAGGGAGGTTTCAGCTCCCCTTTCCAGGCCTATCTCTTCAGCCTTGCTTCTGTCACATAAACGAACTGAAACGAACATATGTTTTTAGGTTTGTTTCTGAAATAACCGGAGCAAACAGAAACGCTGCACTGCCCACACCAGGCTCCCCCCGCCCTCCTCAGGGAAAAGAGGAGAGAAAAACCATGCGTGTTCACCACACCAGATGAAGTGCTATGGAGAGAAGGATTTATACTGAAGGGAGTCGAAGAAATGGTCCTGCTGGGTGCCAGCTGGGCACGCCAAGGCTCTCAGTCCAGCCTTGTGGCATCCCCCAGACACGTATCAGCCCCGCCAGTAGGTGAACCACATCCAAGGGGCTCCAGGTGCCAAGGAGATGCTTCTGTCCTTCAAAGGATGCTAAAGCAGCCTGGGGGGTGCCCTGATGGGCTCCTTCTTAAAGAGCAAGGGTCCTGCAGTTTTAACTTCAATAACCACTAAAAAAATGTATAGAAGTAGAGACATGGATGGATCTGACAAGGAACAAGCACAGGCAGGGGGTTAAGGGTGGATGAAACCAGCCACTTCCCAGAGAGACAAGGGGCAGCAAAAAGAGCACACACACACAGTCCATTTTGCTTGATCCCAACAAAAGCAATTCCTGTTTCAAAATCAAAACATGAAGGAAATCATCACAATGAAGACATCTAGTCCTAAAAGCCACTCCTTACCATAATTCATTCTGCACTGAGCAAACACCGTAACCTCAGCGGTGCTCACTTTATTTCCAGGTTTGTAGCCCAAGGGACAGGTTTGTAACATGGGAAGAGGGGGTGAGCCCAAGGCTCTGACAGCCGCCAGCCTTTTAGTCCCAGTCTGCCTTTCTCTGAGCTGCGTACAAGTCAAAGCAAATCCTATGCCCCAGCATCAATGTTTTCCTGTAGTTTCTGTACATATTTATCATATTGTTGCAAGTAGACAGTTACCTATGAAAGCCAACTATAACAGCATCTACATCACTTGTCTCCTTTCTGCCTTAAACAATGAGCCACACAGGGGCCAAAAAAAAAAAAAAAAAAAAAAAGCATTTTACACCCATGTCTACAATAAGCAGAACAATATATGTGAAATGTTACCTTGTCTTTTCATGCCACGTCAGTGGAAATCAGACTTACAGACTATTCAATGATTTTTATTACACTGACAAAGGTATTGTCTCAGCTCTCAGTTTGGAGACTTGATAGTTTTCAGGAAGGACTATCTGAAAGACACATTGTCAAAGTGGAAGGAGAACCCAAAACTTCCTGTCTAAAAAGTCACTTAATGAGACTACAAGTAAGATTTAAAATACACCTATGCATTAAACACACTAGAAAAAATAACTTTCCATTTTAGAACATTTTTTGTTGCCTTCCCACAAGAGCATGCGCACAACTTGAATTGCTGTCAGCGTACGGGGCCAGCATCAGAAGAGCTTACGTAGCTACTTTTTTTCAAAACGATTAAAAGTTTCAGGATCAAACACTTCAAAGGTGCTTTGCCAACAACAGAAGAAAATTACTTTGCAAAATTTTAAAAAGCTTAATTTGGCAATGTTTCTTTAATTGGTTTTAAAACGCTTAATAAAACGTTAATGATACGGTCCTACCCTAGGGCCACTGTTAATCCATTGTGGCTATGACAGACACTAAGTAACTTGTGGGATCTAGAAAAGAACATTTTGTCCATTATTTCCCCACCTATTAATGTTTACTAAAGTAATTACAGAAGATTTAATAGATCTTCTCAGAAAAAAGAAGTTGCTGCAAGCTCCCCTTTCTTGTTATGACAGGCAGGCCATGAGCTCCTCTGGGTTCCATCCCCAGCTTTTCCTCCCCCCGCTTTTCCACTCTTACGCAAACGAGGAATTGCTCACCTGCCTCCATTTCCTAACCTGAAATTGGACTGCTACCACTTGATTTGCAGAGATGCCGCACAAGTCCTTGGAGAGAGGAGGCTTTCGAGCCCAGGGCGGCGTGCTGCTTCCCCACACGAGATGGCACAAGGCATGGGAATGTGGTAGAGCGAAAGGACAGACCTTTAATAAAAGGCAGATAACTCAAGCCTAAGCTTGAATAAACCTGACAATGAGGTTCAAATGAGCAAGCTAGCCTGGAAGACTGGCGATAGGCTGGCAGTGCTTGGCAGAATATGATAAGCGTGTTACACAATGCACCTAGAGATTTCCCAATTTTCCAATGTACATGTGAACATTAAAAATTGAACGGCAACACAGGAAAAGAAAAGCAGAAAATGAAAAAAAGGTGGGTTTGGGTTTGGTTTGGTCTTTACCTGCACTGCAAAGCAGACAAAAGGAATGGTTGTTCTCAGCTGAGAGGACAAACCCTTGTGGTCAGTGAGCGGCACCTTGGTGATAAACACAGAACGAGAAAGTGAACACAGCTGTAAGTCCAGCCAGCCCAGATAAAACTCATACATATATACAGGGACACTCTTCCCCAGCTGCCCAGATGGGCCACTTCAGCACACAAAAGTTATTCTGGCATGCCAGCTGCAGGAAAAAGCTAGCCCACACAAAACCTAGTCTCTCCAGTCCTTCACAGCACCCTGGCACACTTTAAAAAGCACACAGGTAGACTGAAATGCATCAGTGGGCTGCCTGGAAGCCTATTCTTCTAAATTCCCCATTTCTTCCCACTTCCAGGAGGCACCAGCAAAGCCTGCAATGCTGCCTATTCCTAAGGCATTCACAGGAAATACCTGCAAGCAAAGAAACCAGCAGGCTGTCAGGCCTTACCTGCAGGGGTCTCTTTCCAAACCAACAGTTTCCTCCTCCTGAGGTTGGCTCTGGCCCAGGTGAGATGTACTTCAGAGGGAGAGCCACCACCGTAGGGATCTGAGGCTGTAAGTGCTGTGATCAATGGGGACTGGACACTTTGGCAGCCTCATCTCCAAGCCTGCATTGCTTTCACCCTTTGGAACAGCACAAGATGGGGAAAAAAGCCTGCAAGTGCTTATATCCTGCTATTTTATCTCGACACCTTTTGCCAGGTGTTATGCCATGGAAAAATTTTGTTCATTTTAGCACGCTGCCCCAGTTGCAACAAAGGTGCCTGTGTGGCTCTGCTGCAATTAGTCAGACGTGTCTGCTTGTTGCTGGAGGCAAGGAAAGAAGCAACATGCCAGCGAGACTCTTAAAGCAGGTAACACAGAAAACATCTATTTGTTCATCACAAGGAAGTAAAATGATAGCTCATCGGAGCTGAACTGAAAAGACCTAACGTGCAGCCCTAAGGTGGACCCAAGAGAAACGTGTTAAGTTACCTGCAAGGAAAACCAAGGAGACGGCTGGAAGAGTAGTGCAGCACAGAGATAAGGGGAGCCCCCAACCCAGCTCTGTATGAAGAGGAGGCAAGGAAAACCTCAAGTTGGGGGAACATGTTAAGATCTGATGATGCTTCTTATCTGATGGTAAGATCTCATGCTTGTCCCAAGAGCATAATTTGAAATAAATGACTCAAGTGGAGACAAGGTCCTCTCAGTGAGTCACCTGCAATGAATCAGGAGCAAAGCAAAGCAAAACAAACAAAACAATAACAAAACCACAACCTCCCCCCCCCCCCCAAAAAAAAAAAAAAAAAAAAAAAAAAACACTTTAGCCACTCGATATAGGCATGAACTTCTTCCCACTGTGGCTATTGCTCTTTTTGATAAAGAAGAGACCTGACAAGGAAGAAGCTACCACTGCTCCCCCAGCCCCTGGCCTCTGTCAGCAGGAGGGTCTGTGAGGCACGGCCACATCTTCTCCTGCAGCTCCTTCTACGAAGGCTTATTCAGAGCTGGGTGCAATGCACTAAGTATTTTCCACCAGCATCAGGTGGGTGGCATACTGGAAATCCTCAAGACAGGGCTTGGATTTGCAGGATATCAAAGGGAAGATCGTTATATCGGGCAGGATCAAATAGCCAGCCAGACTAAATGAGGTGAGATATGAGGACGCTTACTTAGGGCCAAAGGTTAATGCCTCCCCACATGACGAGGGCTGGTATCTGAAGAATCCAGAGGCCACCATGCAGATATTGACCTTTGCCTGGGGAGCTGAGAAATGGTGCTCACCGGCTTCAGGGTCATGCAAGTGCTGCAGCAGAGACAGTCTGGAGCAGAAACTGAGATACTGTTGCTAGAAGAAAGTGATAGCATCAGTAAACAGACCTGGGAAAAAATAAGCTGTCTCTGGCTTGATTCATTGCGAGCCCAGCTAGCTGAACTCAAGCACAGGGACAGAGCCTGAAAGACTGCAGGCTCACGAGACGGTGCCTCCACATAAATGACGCTGGAGGACTAGAAGGATTACCTTTCCAGAGGATCAGAAGGATTGCCTTTGCAAACAGAGCACCTCTTTCCCTCCCCTGACAGCTCCCAGACCCCAGAGGGTGATGCTCTGCCAAACCAACCCAAAGGGGACCAGGCGGAGATGTCAAGCCATCCTGCATGGCCACTGCCTCTTTCATTCATGCTCGTAGAGCATCCCCCGGGCTCCACGCCAGCTCCGAGGGGAACGGGGACAAACCAGGATGGCCATGGTGGGAACAGCCCCCGGGAAGCCCCCGTGCCTGGCCGGGTGCAAGCGCAGCCCTGCAGTCACTGGGAGCAGCCAGAGGATAATGCATAGCAGCTGCTGGCATTCCTCCTGTGCCCTGGGCGCAATCAAGCCCAGCAGTTGACTGACTTTTCCAGCGTTACTGAGAGCAATGGAACAGCGTCAAGGATACCTAGGAATTTCCCTTTTATCACAGCTGTAGCCACAGCGCGTTTATAGGAAGCAGAAGGGATCAGTGGCCCAGCCATCAAGTATTTTCCTAATTCTCTCCACAGCACAAGTGGTAGGCACATTTTCTCCCTCTCCTCATGCTCTCCTTACAGATCCAGCACAAGTGCTGTACCAGTGCTGGAAAAATGGGGCCAGCTGAGGTTTTTGGAGGTTATGCATTGCTTTCTGGGTCTTGCAGTGAAAAGTTTCAGCAAAAGCACACGTGTATTATACTGCCAGTACTACAGAGCTGTAAGTCAGACACCATTTGAAAGAAAACTTCAGGGCTCCAAGGCAGAACTTATCCAAACCAAATCCTTCACAGACATAAAAATTATTTAAATAAACCAGAACAAGTCACTTAAGTATTTCATTGTTTGCGAAGTAGTTTATATGCAACAGTGGGAGGCAGAGGAAAAGTGTTTGCATAGAAACTCCTAAGAAAGCCCATTATATGGCACTTCCCAACAAACCCCAGGCTGTTATCCCAGCTGTAATCAGTCTCATTGTGCAACAAACACGATCAAAGGGAAAAGATCGTGAACGCTCCCATACGAGAAAACCCTTGGCCACTGAGCAAGGAAATTACCCGGGCAATATAAGGTATCGCTCATCTCGCTGGCTGTCCTTGAGAACTAGACCATGGCATACAGGAAGATAAAAACAAGCTGAGAATACGGAATTAGTAGATGCTGAACCTTTTTTTTTTTTTTTTTTTTTTTTTTTTCCAGATAGAAAGCATTTTCCAGCTCAATTTAGACCATTTTTTTCCATACTTAAAAAAAAAAAAAAAGTGGTAAGAAAAAAAATCTCATTTCATTTCTAGTTCACCTACAAAACACTATACAGACATTTCTTAGAGTTAAGAAGAGAGATTGGAAGTTTCTCTTTATATGTATTAGTTAATCATATTTAGTGAGGTAAAGGGAAAAGAAATATTGGTCTTGACACGTGCTACTAAAACCTCTAAGCTAAATAGTTGTAAATATACATTATAAATAGATATCCCACAAGCACAATGGATGCATGTTACTTTATATGAGCTATTAAAGGACTAGCCTGAAAATATGCAGACTTTAAGACCATGTTTTAAGAAATTCTAACCAAAAACACATGCAGAGTATGCATTGTAGCAGATAATTGCACATCGTGAAGCACAGCTCATACAGAAAATAGAAACGGTGTAGCAACATGCGTTTTTTGTCTAATAGAGAAGCCCATGTATTATAAAAACACTTCCCAGTTTCCTTCTAAGAAAGCTAACTTTTTAGGCACTACAGGTCACTAACCTCTAGAAACTCACTAATCTAATCTGCAGTGTGTAAACACACATGAATTTACAAGATCCAAGAGAATGCTATTTTTAACATCTTCCCTTGTCCAAAACATCAGCTTGCTAAAAAAAGAAAAAGGAACGGCAGCCCACAAATCTCAGAAAAAAAAAAAACACAAAACCCAAATGCTCGTCCTCTCCAGTCAACAATTCTTTCTCATTTCCATCTTTCATCTCCCGAAATCTAGGGAGGCTGTATTTTTTTTTCCCAGGATACTCAGCAATTCAGTGCAAAATGAGAAAAGGGGTGATCTCTTTCCTTTAAAAGACTGCTGACAAACTTTGTTTGGCTAAAGGGGACATTAAGCACTTTCTTTAGCTGAGATTTCTGCTGTCTTTAACAGGAAGAAACCTCAGCTGTCTGATCCACTTTTCCTTTAAGATCTTGTATGAAATCATTACCTGTTGCGTGTATGTACAGGGGAACAAAAGCATTTAAGTATAAGCTGCTGCTTTTCAAAACCCCATTCTTTACTGGTCTGAGATGACTAATGGAGCTATAAAACTGCACCATCAATCCAGGAATCATGAATATACCTTAGTTGCCTTTTTAAGGTGTTTTTGTGTGCTTTACAAGCCTTGCTGGAGGCTTCGAACTTGTGCCGATAGGATGGTAATTCTCATTACTTGCTCCTAAAGCCAGGCTGAAACCTCATTGTTTTTGTTTCCTAGAGAAAGAGCTAAGATCACATCTGCGTTTTATAAAAGCTCCTGAATAGTTGCTGATCAACAACAACCAGCAGCCAAAGCTCTGCCTCCAGAAACTTGCATTGTTTTTCAGTTGGAGTTGCTAGATACAGCGTCCTCGTAAAAAGTCTGGTTAAGTCATTTAAGCCCTGAAACCGAGAACTATACTTCCCTGAACAGCTAGCATTAATTGTTACTAATGAGAATTATATCCAAAGGATTCTGGACTGCATTGTTCAGCTTCCTTTGTTCTTTAAAGGATACTCATCATCGAGCTAAAATCCACCAGTACTTCTAGGTTTTGTGCAATGAGGCTATTTCAAGCTAGTAACTCAGATGTAAATGGGGAAAAAAAAATACATTTTCCTATCTGTTTCCCGGGTTTTATTATAAGATCTGTGCAGGCATTAAAACAGTAGGGCAGGGAGCCGGAGCTGCGATGGGAATTAAGAAGTTGCATGTGTAAAAGCATTCACGCTACTCGCTATTGGCCAGGGCTGGGGGAGGACTCATAAACCTCGCTGCGATTTCTCCAACCAGCACATGGGCTGAATTTTACAAGGACCGGGCTCGCAGTGAACCAGAAGAGAGGCAGCTGATGCCTGCTGCCCGGGGGCTGCCGGAAACCCCCACCGCACCGAGTGCCGGGGGCTCGCAGCGCAGGGGGCCCTGGGGCTGCCGGGCTCTCCTGGCAGACCACTTTTCCTGACCGTTCCTAGAAGTTGGAGATGTTCTCCTGCCCCAGCTCATTTTTTTGTGAATTACAGCAAGTCCATCAGCCCCCCTTTCCCAGCTGTTGGTGCTCCTTGCACTTTTTCATGTACAGGCACCACAGGCACAGTTTGGGGTCACACACAGCTCAGCGCATGCATAGCTCTGATGCCAGAGCAGATGATCCAGCTGGTTGTGCCCTTGGGCACCCCAAGGCAAATGAGCAAGTGGTGCCATAAATCCCCCACAAATTGTTGGATTAGGGGGAATGATTGGAAAAGTGTTCAGGTGGGCTTGGAGTGTGGGAGCTCAGGGGTAGGAACCACTCACAGGACAATGGGGCTTCTTCAGGGGATACCAGTTGGGGACTGGGGATGGAGGGGTCCCCAGATGCCCTCTGCCACCTCAGACTTCTCTACTCACAGCACTTCCATCTCGCTCCATGCTGGTCCCTGTTGGAAGCAGGGCAGAAGTAGGTCTATAGCTAAGTGCTGTGGCAGACTGTTCCGCACGCTGGCATCGATTTGTCCTCCCCCAAACACATGGTACACATACACATGGCTGTCACAGAGAGGGGAGATAAGAGCTTCTCCTGCAGCAAGCAAATTGCAGCCAGTTATGCTGGGAAGGCATGGAGGAGGTCACTGGGTTCCCTTCCTCCCTAGCCCGTGGGAACCCCTGCACTCCCAGGTACCCGCAGCTTATGATAACGTGGGATGGGGTTCAGCAGGTCCAAGCTGCCTACAGTGCCCACAGGCAGGCTGCAGTTTGTCCCAGCTTTGCTCCCCAAGATGATAACTTGGCCACCATACAGCTAGATCTTCGCAGTACGTTGTGCAGGTGGTCAGAAAAGCCTTGGCCATGCTAGATTCACTCCCCAAGGAGCACTTTACACCACGTTGTGCTCTCCTTGTCCTATAGCACTGCACATGCTATCTAGCAGGGATCTAGTGGGTTTGCACTTAGTCACGAGCTGCTTGGTAGGCTCCTACCAGAAAAAGCAGCATTTTTTCCATCTCCACTGGAGACTCTTGAAGGTGTCCAACCTGTAACACTGATCTAAAAGGCTCTCTTAGCATGGTGTTCTTCATTCAGATCTCCAGTGTTAACAGTCACTACCTTTTCCCCAAATGCAAACTAGCACCTACCTATTGATTTCAAGAACCCTGCGAAGATAGCTTACGTGATGGATCCATGAACCCCTCGTTGAATTGCAGACCTGCTGAACACTCACAGAAAGCTAGGGGTATAAGAGTGAAAATAACCTCCCAGGTGAAGGATATTGCTATGGCCAAGATATAATCTCTGAGGGCTTATCTTCAGGTGGAACTAGGAAGATATGGAAAGCCATACGTTTCAAAACAGGATGAGAAGAGCTCAGCACAGCACAGCTGCAGGACACAAAGTAGCTGGCTCAGGACAGGGAAGATCTTTGCAGCACGGAGCAAAAGCTGAGCCCCGGGTGGATTGGGAGTCGGAAAGGACAGCAAGAGCTGTGGGTTGGATTTCACAAGGAGCATTGTCCCCTTCAGGGAGAGCAGCAATAGGAAACGCATACATTTTTTTCCACCGTGGCGCAGAATTAGACTGCGAGGAACTGTAATTTGGGACTCACACTGAGGCAGGGGAACAATTCACCACCCTGCCGGCTGGGATTTTCTTCATTCCTCCCTGCCCCTAAAACACCAGTCACCAACCTGCGGGCAGGAGGGGAGCCCCCACCCGGGGCAGACACCAAGCGAGCCCCACTCCTTTTAAAACCAGCCTCACCCCTCCGCGGGAAAACTCCCCAAACCCGCGATCCCAAAGCCGGGGAAGCCTCGGGGAGCCCCCGACCCCCTTGGGCGCGGGCGGCTCCGCGCTCAGCGGCGCGCCCCGAGTTTCCCACGGAGCAGCCGCTGCCCGGCGCGACCCGGAGGGGCCGAGCCGTGCCAAGCCAAGCCAAGCCAAGCCAAGCCGAGCCGAGCCGTGCCTTGCCGGGGCGGTGCGCGGGGGCCGCCGGTGTCCGCGGAGCCGGGGCGGGGCGCGGGGCGGTGCGGAGCGGGGCGCGGTGCGGGGCTGCGACGGGCACACGTGGTGGCTCAGCCCCCCAAAAAGGCTTCTCCCGGCCGGCGGCAGCGGCCACTTCGGAGCTCGGCCCCCGGAGGTGGGTCGGGGCGCAGGGGGCTGGCTGCGGAGCGGCGCCGCCCGGCCGTGCGGGGAGCCCTACCTGGCGGCACGATGAACCTGACGGCCGAGAGCCACCGCGTCCCGCTGAGCGACGGGAACAGCATCCCGCTGCTGGGGCTGGGCACCTACGCCGACCCCCAGAAAGTAAGTCCGGGTCCCGGGGCAGGTGGGGAGCTGCCCTCCTGCTCCTTTCCTCTCCTCCCTCCCGCGCCCGGCTTGCCTTTTGCTCCTTTCCGCGCAAACTTTAAAGGAGGAGAAAAAAAAAAAAAAAAAAAAAGGAAAAAAAAGCCCGACTTCTGTTAAGAGCACCGGCAACGCGCAGAGGAGGAAAGGTGGGAAGAAGGGGAGAAATATCCCAAAATCCTGCCGATCCCAAAATCCTTGCGCCGCGCGCCTCACCTCCCGCACCGCCGCCGAGCTCCGCGCCTGGGGGCGCACGGGGAAGGGGCTGGGGGCCGGGGACCCCCGGGGGCGCCGCGGGCAGCGGGAGGGGGGCAGCCCCCGGAGAGCATCGGGTCCTCGTAGGGGGTCCCCGAGCCCCCTTCCCGGGTGGGGGCGCCGCGTTTCGGCTCCCCCGGGCTGGCCCCGCTGCCCCCGGCGCTGATAAGACGAGGGATTTCGGACCGTCTCGCAGCTGGCCCCGCCACTTTCCAAGGAATGTTCCTGAAACAAAGACCCAAATTCCTGCATCCTGATTCCTGCGGCTCCCACAGCTGACTGCCAGCGGCCAAACCACTCTCAAATACTCTGCATCTCTCGGTTTTGTGCGTCCCGGGCAGGCATCCCAGCTAACTGTGGCACTTTTCTGCTGCGTCAAGGCCGTGGAAGCACACCTGATGCTCCTTCCCTCCGCGCACCTGGGAGCACAAAGGCAATTCCCTAGCAGCTACCTTTCGTTCTCCTAAGCAGACTGATCTTTCAGCAGCGCTTTTGTGTTTGTTTCTTCGAAGGGAAGCGATAGAGGTAGTGTTGCCAGCCCCCTTCTTGTGTAATAGTATCAGAGTTGAGATGCAATGTTGCATGCATGACTCTGCATACCACGAGGTATTTAAAAATACCTTTTTTTTTTTTCCTTTTTTAAGAAAATTCTTGATTAAAGCCATTTAACAACTGCTAAATGTGGCATATTAATGTCAAAGAAGACCCTCAGGAAACGCTGCTGCAGGCAGTGGATGAGTGATGCAGAAGGGGTGTGAGAAATCCCCAGAGCTGCCGGTATCCTCGCTTAGCAGCGCCGGTTCACCCAGGGAGAATCAGTGGGAATCTGCAATTTCAGAGGCTGGGCACCGTCCCCCACATCACTAGAGTTTCTGGAGATATTTTTAGCTAGTGATGTTCCTTGAATAAGGGTTGGCGAAACAAAATTAAACTCTCTAACACGAGCTTTAATGTACCACAGCCGAACGTTGCATAATTTGGTGACAAAACAGTTCCGAGCAAACTTGGAGCCGCTCTTTGCAGTTCTGCCTGCCATGCCCCCAGCCTTTGGGTTGCTGACAAAGGGGTAACCCAGCCTCACCGTGCTTCCCACCCACAGCCTGGGTGAGCTGTGGCATTATTTAGCTAAAGCTGGCTGCTTGGAGTGGTAGGAATCTTCCTGAGTCCAGCCGGGAAGCAAAGGGATTCCCCATCCAGGGGCAGCCTTCTCGGCTAAGAGTAACCCTGCTAAGAGTTCACTCTGCAGAAGGTCCGATGTCCTGAAAGCACCACGGCCGCAGTCCCGCTCCTTCTGCCCCAGCCCTGCAAAATCCCATGTCCTCCTTTGCCCGCCTGCGGGTCAGAGTGACAGCAAGCCCTCCCTGTGGAGCTCGTCCAGCAGTCATCAATCATTTTTAGGTGCTGGTGTTTTCCAGCCGAATCAGCCCCTGGGAACTGGCTTTCTGCGTGTGCCTCCTTTGTTTTCTGGGGACAGGACAATGCAGACATGGCTTTGCTATGGCAACCCGAATTGAGAGCAATTGGGACCCCTGCGTAAGGACACCCTCCGTGGGGATGAGTGCGTGTCCCAGCCACCCATTCACACTCCCCCCACATGTCTGTAGGAGTTTGATTCTCTGAGCTGTCTCCCTTGCACATTATAAAAGTGTTAGAAAGTTGTGAGCAGGAGGAGGAGCTGCGAAGAGGTAGCACGAAGCACTGAGAATTCCCTTGCAGAAGTCTCCTTTTCTCAGGAGACCAGGTGAAACACTACGTGTTGATCCGGAGGCGCTGCAGCCCTGTGCTAGGATTAGGACAGTGTGTTTGAGTCGGGGAATGTGCCAGGGAGGGCAGCTGGGGAAACGTGGTAGCAGGGCACTGCTGGATTTGTTGCAGGATTGTTTGCAGCTGCTGGTTGGTGATGGGGCAGGGCAGTTAAATGGGTCACGGCTTAGAGCTTGTCCATCCCCAAAAAAATGCTTTGCCAACGGGAGGATGGGGGGCTTCTGTTAAGGTCTTGCCATGGCAGCGAAGTGTGGCTGAGCTGGGACAAGCTGCTCTGCTGAGTGCTGACTTGTGCCTGGCGCACCTTCCACCGGGATGCCTGGCAAGGTTTCCATCCTGTTCCTCTTGCCTAGAGAGTTGAAAGGGATTGTGGCAACAAGGGACAGTTTCAAGGTTTACCTTAGCGAGCAAGGCTATAAACTAGCACTGACATGTTTCCCTTAAAGCAGTTAGCTGTAGCCTTTTGTGGCCGAATTGCTTCAGAAGCTGCATCTGAGCCACCCGTTCGCCAGCGGTGGGGGCAGACAGCTGGTGGAAGTTGCGGTGCCAGCCGTCCCGGGCACGCTGTTTCTGCTCATGAGTCAGATCTCCGCGACATGTAGCCATTTCACGCTTTGATATGAAACGCAGAGCCGCTCACTTGTCAGATTATTCATCTTGCTCTTGGAGGCAGACCTTTTTTTTTTTTTTTTCAAAGGTTATTCACCCTGGCACCTCCGTGTCAGAGCAGCTTGTCCAAAACAAATCTGTTTTCTCAATCTGGCGCTGTAGCCCAGTAGCTCGTAACAAGCCTGGAGCGTTCTTCCTGAAGTGCAGGAATGCGCCCGCTGGTTAAGCAAACCAGGCATATCTAGCTAGCCACGGAGAGGGAAAGCTGTTCCTCTGATGGCTGGTTACAAGGAAATAGAGGCAGGAGGCCAGCTTTCATGTTTCGGGCTTTGTCTGGGTAAACTGCACAGCAGCGCGTTCAGAATTGAAATGTGTCAGCAGCTCAGCTTAAATAACTTAATTATTCTCCTAAAGACTACTTCGGAAGATAAGTCATGCTTCTGCAGTTGTGAAACATCAGACAGAAAAATAGAATCTGTTGGCTGAGGCTTGGTCTTGTGCACGAGCTTACTGACTCAATGAAGCACATCGCTCGGCTGGAGCAGAGCTGGCTGCTGGGGAAGAGGGCTGCTTGACAATCAGGTTACTTTGTTGAAAGCTTTTTCCCCTCACTTAAAGGAGAGCTGCTCTTCTGGCTGGATACGGGTTGAATTAATTACTCGAGACTAAAACCACCCATAGCACAAAGTTGGGGGTTGCTTTTTGTCTTATTCTCCTAGCACAGCAGGAAAATGCAAAGAATGCACTTGCTATCAGCTCATCTCCTACCAGAAAGAAAAGAATCTTCATTGGGTCATAGAATTAGTGATAAATCTGGACTGATAGTTAAAAAAGCACTTAGAAAACACTTTTGCTGCTCTAAGTGGTGTTTCCTATTCTTATTTCCAAGGAATGCTAATAGCTGTCTTACCAAAAAGCTTAGTTTGCTTTTTGGCGCAGATGCCAGCGCACTGAAGTTGATTTTGTGCTCTCCTTGCACAGGGAAGGAAACAAGTAAAATCTTGCCTGCCATAAATTTGTCTAGCAAGGATGGACTCAAGCAAAACACTGAAAATCCCAGTCACTGCCTCATTTTCTCTCTTCCCTTCTCCCCACTGTTCTTTCCCTTCATGGATTTGGGAGGGAACCACAGCGGGAGCATGGTGTTTGGACTATCAAGGGCCTCCAGATGGCTTTAAAATTTGAGGTCAATCCTGCCTCTGTCTGGCTGCATGGATCCTCCTGGCAAAGCCCTGAGCATGCGGGACTGGCTCTGCCAAGGCTGCGCATCCAGCTTTCCCTCCCCAATGGCCTCCAAGCTTTTGACCCTATTCTTGGGGGTATTAAACACCTTAAAGGGGGAAAAGTGGGAGAAGGCAGCCCCAGGGGGGCCGGAGGGGAGGGTGGAGGAGGAGGACAGCCCCCATGTCGAGCCTGTAGCATCACCCCATGTGAGTGCAGAGCTGGATCGGGGGGCTTGGTTCCCAGTGCCACCAGTGAGTGGTACCCACACCCGGCGGGCAGTGGATGAGGTGCGGATATGAGCAGGCTCAGAGGGGAAAGGTGCTAAAAACGCTCCTAAATCCTGGAAATCCTACGCCTCGTTAAAACTGCCCTTACGCCCGCTTCACTTCATAACTCATCCCTGTCAACGCGGCTAAGATCACCAGCCCGGTGCCTCCACATAAATACTGGCTGTCTCCCTGGAAGGTCAAGGGGCCTTGGCCGCACATCCCCTCCTGCCTTCCTGTTTTG
Organism: Anas platyrhynchos; assembly: GCF_047663525.1. NCBI lineage: Eukaryota > Metazoa > Chordata > Aves > Anseriformes > Anatidae > Anas > Anas platyrhynchos. The sequence continues at coordinate 59,942,209 of NC_092587.1, forward strand.
ACTGAGGGAGGAGAGGGCTCAGAGGGAAGGTTGTAGCAACCACACTGTACACAGGCACTGCTTCTGAAACATAAGATTGGGCAAAGCGCTCAAGAATAGCACTGGGTGAGGGCTTTTGGCAAGTTGTGACTCTGCTAAAAATGAGGTTCTGAGGTAGCCAAATCCATTCATAAATTGGAAGCAGTTTTGTGGAATAGTTTCAGGCAAAACAAATGGCAAAGCATTTCATTTTGGGCACTGGCAGTACAAGCTGAGGAATCAAAGGATTATTAAAGCAGTTGGAGGGAGCAGTTGCCTTACCCCGAATAGCCCACTGGTTAGGGAGCCCACATGGGCGGTGGGAAACCAGATTCAGTTCTCCCCAACACCTCCAGGGATCAGATTCTTATCACACCACCCAGGGAAATAATGCGATCGTGGGGTATGCGGTAGCTTGAGGGGGGCAAGAAGAACCATGCACACGTTGAAGAGGGAGGAGCACCCGTCCCACAGCCCAGTGGCTCTGGCTGCTGAAGGGCTCTGTGTGATTTCTTGCCAGGCAGGAGAGACCCGTGCCTGAACCCCTAACTGCCACAAAGTCACCCTCGTGAGTGTGAGCCTGGCTTTTGCTTAAGAAGGGATGGCTGGTTTGAATTAGGGAAAGGAAAAGTTCATCCAGGCCTCCCGCATCCGATCTGAGTGACCAAGTGAAAAGTCTTTTTTGGCACCCTGAGCTACTTTCTACACCCAAGCTAGAAGCTGAACAGAGTAATTTTTTGCTGTATAGTCCCAGTAGCCCCTAGTGCTCTCGTAGGATCTTTTATGCCAAAAATGTTCCTCGCACGAGGGCGCGCACACAAAATATTTCAATCAGCCCTCATGGTGTGGGCTGCATCTCTGCTGCAGGCTGCTCTTCGCTGGGGCTGGCCGCAGGCAACCTTAAAGCCAAAAGAGGTATCAGTTAACTTGTCCCCATGGTGAGATACCTGGATCTCTAAGCTGCAGTACAGGGAGATTACACATGATTTAATTCTCTTTGTTTTCCTCCTGGCCATCAGCAGCTTCTGAAACATGATCAGATGAAGACAGCAATGATAGCAGGTGACTTGTAGAGTCACCTGGCTTGATCCAAATCCATGAAATGGATGGGGTATTGAAATTCCCAGGCAGCAGCGATATCTAAGATCTTCGCAGTTGGGTTGAAGCTTAAAGGCTTCCACTTCCTGATCTCTTCTCTATTAATTTCTCCTCCAAATCCAAGCTTTCTTCTTCATCCCAAGGCAAACCTCCCACTCTGCTACAAGATTTTACTTGAAAGAAGTAATAGAGGTAGAAGCAGGAATTGCCATAACATGCACATGTCCTTACAGCCTTAGTTTACTTCTCACAGCACACTATTAAACAATAAAAAAAAAGTACCACAGCCCTATTAACATGAACAGTAGCACGCAAATATGTATGTGAACTCAGAGTACCTGGAGTATGAAGTATTACCTCTGTAACGAACCTGCATAAAATCACCACAGATGTAGGCCAGTGATACATTTTGCCTTTTTTTCACCTTAAAAAAGGTATCAGGAACCCAATTTGAAAAGAGCTCGGGGGAGTCAGCTGACACACTTGGCTACAGACTGTCATATTCATGCCCTGAACTTAAGCAGTAAATAAGCTCCCAGAAGAAAACTTAGTAAATAAATAGATAGATAAATTGTGGGGCCATATTCCCCTAGCAGCATTTCCAGAGGACATCGTGCCCCTTTCCAGTCCCTGCTGGTGACCACTGCTGGCTTTCTCAAGCCATTTGCTTTCTGAGCAGCAGCATTTCCCTGTGGGTATTAATTGACCTTATCCCCAGGGAGCAGCAGAGACATGCTGCCTCTCAGGGCTGGGATTTCCAAGGCATCTCTCAGGGTCTCCGAGGACATCCTAAAGCCACACTCCCAAGCTGAGACCCACACACTAGAAGCAAAGGTGGGAGGAAAGAGGCACATTACTGCAGCCCGGGGAGAAAACCATGCCTGAGCTGCTCTACATCCACCAAGACAGCTCCTTGCTTGCCTATGAATAAACCATTAGCCTAGCCTTCAGGCTGAACAATATTTACCCCGAAACTATGCTTCTGTAGCCAGATCAAAGTTATGACTCAGTTGGTTTCCCACTTGCAGGACTAGACCCTACCCTAGCCATTCTGCTTGCAGCATGCAAGTGGCACACCTCACCTTCGGTTATGGGCAGCAATGCCCTCATTGCTTAATCTCTCAGATTTTGCTCCTTATTCCTCGATTAAGTCACAGTTACTGGCAAGACCTGGTTGCCAAGAGTGGATGAAGGCAGCATTTCTTGGTATTTGGTCCCCAGATGCCGGGATGAGGCAGCAGCAGGTGCCAGCAGAACAACATGGCTCTCGGGCAGGAGAGCAGCCAATGGTTTGGAAACTCGATCAAAAGCCCCGTAAGTAAGAAGTGACAGGAGAAGGAGTCTGTGCAAGGCTTCAAGAAACTGCAGTGACTCTGGGCTATGTTACCACCTTAATCCATCCCTGCTTTTTGCTACACAGATGGCGAGTATGCCAGAGCACGAGGGACAAACGCTTAAGGCCCTGCTTTCACGGGCTGTCCTTCTCATCACAAATAAATGAGGGTACCAAGTAGAAAAATGCACAAAATCAAACGGTTTTCAAACAAATCCTGCTTTCATCACTGACTTTTGCTAAAAATCTTAAAGTTGCATAGCACATTTTTTATTTCCCTGTCATTTATACTTTAATGGCGTATTTGCCACCAACGAAGAGCAGAGTTCATTTATCTTGCAAATAATCAGAGCCTTTTCCACTCTGCCATACAACTTTCCTGCTCTGCAGCTGGAACAGTCTTTCTACACTCCCATGCCTTCAATGCTTTCTCAGCCGTGACCTCTCCTCCCCCTGCCTGCTACCACCTCTTGACGCCTCAGTTCCTGCTACCTCCCTGTAATCTCATGTTATACAATGGAACAGTTTTGGCTTGCATAAATGCAAGATCGCATCTCTAACTCATTAAGAAAGAAAAATTAAGTCATCTAATTATATATATATATATATATATATATATATATATATAAAAGACCTGTTAATCAGAAAAGCCAGCCTATTTTTTTCTGATATGTGGCAAGCTCAAAAGCTACCTTTTGCACAAGATCTATCCTTTTACTGGTGAAGTCAGATTTGACAAAATGACTTATCACCCTCTGTCAAGCTGGAGAAAAGATTCTTGCACATAGCTTTCTTTACAATGTAAGCTGTGTTTTTATGAGTTTTATTTGCACAAAGCTCTATTTTATTGGCTCTAAGTGCTGAATTCACAGAATTGCCTGTTTGCCTTTCTCTATCTTCTCTGCTGAAATCTCTATGGTTCTTAGTTTCTATGAATCCCGCAGCTTACAAGAAAACAAACTGATAGTATGACTAATCTCTGCTTCATGCCAGTGGCTTCTGTGGTGTTTCCAGCTCTGAACACGATTAGCGTCTAATCATATGTGGCAGATTAAAAGCTTCATTCACTGAAACGGTCAACATGTGAAATGCCTGATGGGAATAGACCTAGTCTCAAGGAAGAAGGCAAATGAAAGACTGACTTTCTAGCTACAAAGTTCATCAACCTATGGAGCAAAACAGCCACAGAATCAGTAGTTGCAGAAAATGGTAGGTTTCTTAGTTTGCCCTGATGAGCAGATGGCATCACTGGTAAGTCAGAGTGACTTAGCCCCCCACCCTCAAACATGAACACGCCTTAAACTACGGGACCAAGAGATGCGTATCCCCCTTGTGCAGGGCGGATGACCCGGGCTGATGAAGGTGTTGACAGCTAGATAATTGCCTGGCCCTGGTGCAGCGCTGCCTGTGTAATCCAAGCGGAGGGGCTGGCTCTTGCAGCCAACCTGGCACGGCTTCACTTGGCTCCTGGAGGCGGCACCGACACACTGCCGGAGCGCTCCGGGGGGAGAAGTTCCCAGAGCAAGGCGACATTTAGGAGATGACAGCTTTGGCTGGGAGCTGGTACGGCTCTCGGACGGTGGATATCAGATGCTAACATCACCCGCTGAGCTAGATGTCTGGCTGTGACAGAGGGTGGAACTGCATTTAATCGGTCCAGATGCAAAACTAATAGAAGGTTAATCCAGATAAGCTTTTAAGGACGGTAGCACTACCCAAAAACAGTCTTAAGGATTCTTGTTTGAAAAGTAACCAAACAGGAAGCAGACCTTTTCCGTTCCATAGCTGCGCACGGCAGTGACGAGCACGAGCTGTTTCAATACATCCCTCTTCCAAAAACTACAAAGCTAGCTGTTACCAATGCAAGAATATGCAGCCCAAATATTGACCAAAAAAAAAGATTACTTTTTCTCTTTCTCTGGCTTTGTCAAGATGCTGGATTTTTAACCCTGCCCAAGAGCCATAGGGAAAGCCCTTCTATGTAAATAAAAGTTCTGCAGACTGCTTTACAGAAGTGGAGACAGGGAATCGCCAGCATTGTTGAAGAGAGTGGAAAAACTGAACCCCTACAAGTGAGTCATCTGAATTAACATGACTGAAAGATACACTTTTTGGCAAGGACACTTAGAGCCCAATTTTCCAGGCAAACCTGCTCCATTTTCTGAAACGTCCCTGAGTGACTCCATACGTTAAACGTGGCCGCGCACTCCCACGTGTCCCTGGTGCCGTGCGGTTCCCCGAGGAACAGCGTGAGCATGTTCTTACAGCTCATGCGGGAAGCGAACATCTGGGCTGCGTCTTCGGTTGACCCAGGAGGCCACATTTGTCAAAACTTGAAAACGCTGTGCAGAAAATGCCTCTTTAAGCTTCATCAAAGCCAACTTTTGTTGGTTCAGCTAACTAGGTGGTGGAATTCCCCAAGCTTTACATCTGCCTTCACAAACGTTTCTGCCAACTGGTGCCAGAAACCTCTCCCCTTTAACTCTAGGGAATGAAGTGGAGGAACTACTGGCAATCTTTGCTTTCTCCTCTGCTATTGCACAAGCTGGTGCTTCATCCTCCCCTAGTACCTCACACGTCCCTGGGATCACATTTCTTGTTTGAAGGACGTTTAGCATCCACCCTTGCAGTCAGATGTGTGCTTTCTAGGGCTGGATGGCTGGACATCGTGTGCTCCAGCTCTACAGGAAACTGTCCCAGTACACCCCGCTGGCACTGCGAGCATGGGACCCCATCATTTTCTTGGTTTGCTTTAATCCTCTGCTTAAAACTGGGGCATGGCAGCCCTTTTGCTTAGGCTTGCCTTAAGTGAAAACTTGCAGTGATCCTCAAGCTGAGGATTCTGCAATCAAGTGGTAAGAAAAACTCCAGCAGCCTCTGCCAGCTACAATAATAAGGCTTTCCTGAACATAGCTTTGGCTAAATCCTAGAATAACAGTGTCACAGGAATTCTAGAAATGCTAAATCTGCAGTTATGCAATCTAGGTTGCTGCTGTTCAGGCAGTCAGGCCTCAGGCTTCAGACCACTGACGGGACACCACACCAGACAAAAAGGCAACCCTTGTCCACGCCCATTTGCAGCACGACCCGAGGCAGAGCGCATCGCCGTTCACCACATCTACTGTGGGTGCATTTGCCATCCTCTACTTCCTAAGGCAATGCAGTGTGTGCTATGGAGCATAGCCCCAGGCCAGCACAGCAGCCCCTTGCTGTGCTCCCTGCCTCCGACCTCAGCTCTACCTGCTTTTGCAGAGATCCCTTCTCTGGGTTTTGCTTCCCGGATGGTGGCTGCCAACACTTCCGGGGGAGGAAAGCCAGATTTTGCTGTGTACAAGAGAGAGAGATGTGCTGGCGGTTGCGTTTTCCAAGAAAGAGGTGTACGGTACAGCTTCTCCTTTACAAGATTAAACAATTCTAAGAATGTACCCTTGTGCAGCTTATATCCTCTGGCTTTGTAAACTCAACCTGCACTTTCCTGTAATGCCTTCAGTACACGTTTTCTGTGCTCTGCTCCTGACATCTTAAGCTAGTCCTCTTTGTCAGTTTGTCCGGAAAACAGGCAAATGGAAATAAGCAATTGGGCTTCTAGAAACTTGCATAAGAATCTGTGTGTGAGTGCCGAGCTCTGGCAACGGAGGCGCTGAGCCCAGGAATGTACCTACTTTCTCCTTCCTGTATTTAGCTGACTAAGATTCCTAAACAGCAGCTCCACATCTTAAATTATAGGTTAGCACTGGAGCGCTTAGCCCACAGTTTGGATCCCTTGTGTAATTCAGCTGCAGCTCGAGTCAGATTTTTTTCCAGGAGTTGGCCCTGTCTTTCCCAACACCTCAAGCTCTTCCTCCCAGGATCACCAGTCCCAGAGAGGGTACTGGATACCGCTCACTGTCCACATGAGGTGCTCGGGGCTAAGGTAAACTGCTCATCCCATCAAGTGTTGCTTCCTCAGCTCCCATGCACTGCCAAGGTGAGGGCAACTGTAAATCAGCGTGCATGAAACAAGCAGAGAAGCACGTGGGAGCCTGAGTCAGACTGTTTACCGTATGCGCTAATAAGGAAAAAATGACAATAGCGGTATTAAGACATTGAAAAGTACTGCCATAGGAGCTGTTCATGTGGTCTTGCAAGATTGTTATCTACCACTGATATGTCCTGTTAGCTTTGTCTTTGGAGGTAACCATAATCCCTCTCTATCAGCTATAAAGTAGGTAGAAATTCCTGACCAGAAAAGGATGCTACAGAAAAGGCAGACTGACTGGCAGGAAGCTGGAATGCAACACTAAATCGCAGTAATGAGCTGGACTACCCCAAACACTGCTAAGCAAATATTGTCCTACTTGAGAGACAACAGCAAAATTTGTGGGTATGCCTGCACCAAAAAAAAATACACACACGCACACACACACACACATATATATATATATTCTCCTGTGGCTTGATCACGTGCAATCCTGAGCAAAACTGAAGCTGTACATTTTCTGTGGTAGGGAGAATAATTTCTGACAAAATGGGATGTGATGAAAGGTGTCTGGAATAAACATTAAAAAAAAATTGATGGTCTCAGAGGAAAAGAGAGCATACCCTTTCAGACAGGCAGAACTGATGAAGCACATTGCTTTTTCAGACTCATAAAATGTGGTAACTGGCCAGTTGGCTACTTCGTCTATGGAGAAGGGGCCAAATTGCTTCTTCCTTTCTTTCAGTGAAGGTGCAGATCTGAGCCTGCTCCCCACATCCTTCTGCCAGATTTTATTTACCGTAGAACCTGAAGGAAGTGATTGCTGGTTTAATCTGTCATGCGTGCCAGTAAATCAGTAGGTTTACAGGCTATTGACTGATAAAGGGAAAAAGCTGCGTGTGTTGTTTCTTTAAACTGTATGATCTTTAAAATAACTTAGATGCTATTAAAGGTGTTCTTAGTGAAAGAGCAAATGGTTCTAGTTAACTGACCAGTTTTTCTTTTATCAGAGTAGTTGTAGTAAATTTAATACTCTTCTGGCACACAGTCACTGAATGTAACAGCACTGCAGATAAAATCTGGCTTACAGTGTACAAGTGGTTATAAAATTCCAGTTCTAAAATAACAGCCCTTGATCAAAGTAGCACGGTTGCAGGGCACACTGATTAGAAACTGAAGCATTCATTACAGCCAAGGATCAAGCACACCTCTTATCTACGGCTAAATAAAATGTAATAAAGAAGTAAAGATTTGTCTTAAAGCCAAAGCCTCCTGAATGACTACTGACAAAGCACGAAGGTTTACAGCACTGAGACATTTCAGTACCTTGTCAGGCATTCATACTGCTCAAAGCCTAATCCCCACTTACATTGGGAAATGGTGCAAGAACACACAGAGGCATGCATGAGGGGAACAGACAGCATGGGCAACCACATTGGCACCATACTTGCTGGTGGGATGCACCAACACCCCTAGGTACACAGCCCACGGTGGGGCTGCTGAGGTCTGGCTGCCCTGGTAGAGGTGAGCCACTGCCCAGCCCCTACACCCTTTACTCCACAAAAGACTGAAAATTGAGAAGTCTCAGGCTAAGCAGGTGAGCAGAGAGGAGAGACCCAGGCTTGCACCTTCTCTGCTGGAAAGACAGATGAGCCGTGGTGATCTGAGTCATCCTGCTTTAATACAGTCTGTCAAAAACAATGGAATAAGATACGACACTTAAGGCAGCACTTCTAAAAAGTGGCATAAACCACAACATAACTAGCCTGTGCAACTCATCAACGCAGTTTACCACAGCCCATTACTGCAGGCTTTGGAAGGATTAGAGATGTGAAATGCTAGAGATGATAGTTTCTCCATCAGAATGAAAATAAACATACAGTATAAAGTTTCCAGACTCGCAGATGTCCCAGTCCCAGGCCTTCAATAAAGGAGGGTTCAATAAAGGCAGAAATTTCCAAAAACCATTCCCTAGGTTCCCTTGCATTTTCATCTGAAACACCTTAAACCAGAGTCTGTCAGACATAATATACCACATCAGATGAAATGAACTAGCGCAATGAAAACATTTGTATTTAATGTAAACCCATCTCCAGCCCGTGGTAATCAAGGCGTGATCCAAAAAAAAAAAAAAAAAAAAAGCCTCCTCCAGCCCCTAAAGAATAAGATTAATCCTTTAATCCTTGAGATGGAGGAGTCTTTCATAAGATTATTTGTACAGATGTATATAAGTCCTATGCAGAAGATTAAGAAATACATACAGCTCTAACATAAACTAGCCAATTCAGCCAAAGGCAACTGAAGTAGCTGCAGCTTGCTCATTTTCCTCTGTTCCACCCTCCTGCTGAGCCTGCAGTGATACCCTTCTGTGGTATGTGACACTCTGCTCTTCTTTACCTACTCTTTCTGCTTCTCTTACTGACCAAATGGCCCCATTGCCTGAGAAAATCAGACAACTGAGAAAATCGGCAACTCAGTAATCAACTCAGAAATCCTTGCTTTGTGGAGTTTAGTTTACAGCTTGAAGAAACAACCGGGAGCCGTGCTCATGCCATCTGACAAGAGTGCAAGAGAGGTGAAGAAATCTTAGGATCAGGTCCTTAACCCATTTTTAGGCTTTTCAAGTAAAAGAAAAAGAAAGAAAGAAAAAAATAAAAAGAAAAGAAAGAAAAAAAAAAAGAAAGAAAAAGAAAGAGTTTTAAAACCTGTACTAAGGTAGTACGTCACTGTAATCAAAACGTTCTGGTTGCATACACACATATAACAGAAATCAGAGCTCTGAGGTTACTGTCAGCAGCACCTACAGGCTCGCGGTGCTCGTGCCAGAGCTTTTCCTCTCTCACCTTCCTCAGACCCTGCGCTCGCAGGTTCAGGCAGGGACAGAGCAGTGAACGTGTTGGAGGTTGTCACTGCTCCGTGCCTCGCGCTCTTGTCATGCTGCCCGGCGTGCCCCGAGTGAAAGCTAGCCACTGACTGCTCCTGAAAGGCTTTTAGCCACCCTGATCCTCGTTACATCCTATCAACAGCTAGGCGAGGGCCCCGAGGGGGCTGAGCATGCCCTTCGGAGGCTCCCACAGCGAAAGCAGCAGCATTCAAACAAGCGTTTCGTTGTCTCTCTTAATTAAGCAGACAATATTGCATCGTCACTGCTCTAATTACTTGAGCATGTCAAATTGCACCATTCTGCCTCTCGGCCCTCTGTAATAAATCAGGGCAAGCACAAACGGCTTTACGTTTTTAAGTAACATTTAGGCACTTCATCCTGGCACGGTAAGTCTCTGCTGAATCTGAACAGAAGCCAGCACAGTCCTGTCTGACAGCAGCCAGCCCCGATGGGATGCTGAGGAGCAGAGCGAGCCAGCAGGGATACGGTCCCATTACTCCAGAATAACCCGCTGCCAGCCCCCAGCCCTGTGATTTTAAAGACAGAGATGTTGACCCCCGTGTGTCTTCAGTAAGACTTCATAGATCTTTCTTCCATTAACTTGGAAGAGTAGCCCAGTGCTCTTGCAGGCTGCAGCATCCTGTGGCAGCTATGAATTTCACACCTTCCACAATTCAGCAGGTGGTGGAAGAGCAACTGCTAATTTTATGAGAAACTCCTGGAAAGCCAAGCCGAAGGCTTGGAGGGAGACAGTGATCCTTGTGGGGAAAGTGGTCCTCCCCAGCACAATCTGATGCCAGTCCCATTTTTTGTCGTTCCTTGTCGTCAGCAAAACCAACAAATTCGACATCCTCTCTTCATATCCCGTCCCCATTCCAGATGTCTCTGGCTTCTGTTTTCTTCACAGGAGAAGTTTGGTTTTGGTCTCTCGCTTGGAAATAGCAAAATTGACTTTTTGATATTTGCCTGCTGGCAGACAGCAGCGCAGCAGGTTGACTCACCCTATTTCAGTTTTCCTTGGAGTGAATTAGATGCCCCTGTCTTAGCAGAGCTATGCCTACAAAAAGTGGGAGAAAAGTGTTGCCATGTGTTATTGAGAGCCCTTGACCACCACTGCTTAGAGCTGCTCTGCTCACACATAATGCAAACTGTGACAACAAAGAGATGTTTTTTCAGCCCAATTTCAGTGTGCAAATGCTTTCAGCGAGCAGTCTTATGCTTTTTTGCTTGGTTTGGCCTGCGTGTATTTTGTTTGCCACTTTGGCTTATGGAAAATCTGGCTGTTCCAGAAAGAAAACACACACACAAAATGCTTACTCTGAATTTCAGCAAAGATGAGTAAGCATAAGTGCAGCACACAGTACAAAAATGTGCCTTGAACTTATTAAGAGTTTTTTTTGAGCTCATCTTAAAGCAAAGCAGTAAGAGGTGTGTACACATACACTAAAAGCCTGCTGATTCTTAGCCACGCTGCAAAGCAACTGTCCACAGCTGGGAATACCAGTAGACCCCCATGAGCTATTGCCCTTTAGACCATGATGCCCCCCCAGTGGTAAGCCAGTTTGAGGAGAAAGAAGTCACATCCAAATTCCTTCTTGCCCTGCTGAAAGCCCTGATGAGTCACAAGGTATTCAAGGAGCTTCTGATCAGACAGATGTTGACCAGCACTGCTCAGCCAAAAAGCCTTCTTCCATTTGAGGAAGGGAATTTATTGAACAGCTGTTATAGGACAGCCTTTACTCTCCAGATGAGAAATCCTGAAATCATTTCCACCTCAAATATAGTCAGTTCTAATTTTCTGAGGACTCTTGTACTCTTTCTTTCCTAGACACATAGCAAATGTTCTGCTTTTCCAGCTCATTTTTCCAGCCTGGTTCCACATTTATGACAGTTTTGAAGAAAAATATGCAGCCCATTTTTGTTCAGAAGTTGAAACACAGGTGTTTGGAGAGGTAGGGGATGGTGAAACTGGGTGAAATATATCATGAACCTTGTGGCTATCTCAGCAACTGTTTTATATTGTAAGAGTGGGGAGCAGGAGGCTCTCTTGCATACCTTTATTCTTTTTCTTTCCCATTAGACTCCCAAGGGCACCTGTTTGGAGTCAGTGAAGATTGCCATTGATACTGGTTATCGCCACATCGACGGTGCTTTTGTCTATTTCAATGAGCATGAAGTGGGACAAGCCATCCGGGAGAAGATTGCTGAAGGAAGGATCAAGCGAGAAGACATTTTTTACTGTGGCAAGGTGAGAAACTTGTGCTCAAATTATTTACACTAAATCCAGGATTTCTGTGAATGGGCTTCCTTAAGAAAGTCAGTGCTCAACATCTGGCACATATCCAGACCCAACATCCTTTATTTTTCTTTCCCAGTATTTCCATAATGCCTTGGCAATATCAGCACTAGATTTGCTATAAAGCACGGGAATCCCTGTTGTTCTCAGCTTAATGCTGAGTGAGCAGTGGGAACAACACAACATGTATGCTGCCTAGCACTGTAGGCATCTGCAAGTTCTGCCCATTGCTACACTCAGTGTTGCTACCTAGGCTATTACTGTCCCACGTGTTGTGCTGGCACAAGCGTTTGTATAGTCGCACGCTGAGCCAGACCTGGACAATGATCTTGCAGATGAGTTATTTTCTGTTAGAGCAATTCCCCATACAGGTTTGCCACGGGATTGCACAATGAACGGGGTGGGAGCAAACACGTGCATGCCAGTGTCTGTGTACGGGAGAACAGCAAGTGCTTGTGTTGGTACCGCTGCCAGAAAATTACTCATCAAGCTACACCCTAATTACTGTATCACCTGTCATTAAAGACTTCTCTGATCATGAATCAACTCAGAGAGAAGAGGTCATCACACTTCCGCTTTAGAACAGCAAGTCTGGAGTAGTGCATGAGCTACTTAATGCTTTAAAACCCTAGCTGTAAGAGCCGATTCTCTGCTAAAAGAATTAAATCTCTTGCCTGAAGAAGCCTATGATAGAAGCTGCTACAACCACGACGACTAGATTGCAGGTGTAAGAGAGAGAGCTCACTGCACATTGCTAAATAAAGATCAGATGACCCCCAGAAAGTTCATGGTTTCTGCCTAGTTTCTAATGGAGTTTATGGCCTCGAGTTCCCCTTCCGGCAGTGCTACTTTGGACATATCAGCCTCATTTTTTCCCTTTCTCCTTTCCCAAATAAGACATAATCCAGAGACATTACTCAACAGCCTTGGAAATAAATATCATGGTTCCTAGAGTGAAAAATCTGATGGGATAAAAGATCTGTTTTACTATGAGCAATTTGGTTAAGCTTTATGATCGGGGAAACTAAGCTTTGGATTGGGTAGTTTGCAGACCAAGTGGATTTTCTGCAGCTACAGAGCAATTTCCAAGTAAAGCAATTTCCAGTCTGTAAAGTATGCAACTCTTTTCCTAGTTCCTTGCTCAGTTCTGCTGGTAACAACCTTGCCATCTCAAGAAAAGCTTCAAATCCTCAAATTTTCCACCTTTATCAGAGTAATCTCTCAATCTTCCATATGCCAAAAAAGTTGATTTGGGTCAGGCAAAATATTTAGTTTCAACTGTTTTATAGCTTTATTACAGCAAATTACCAGTAATACTTCAAATCAAAAACACAAAATTGTGCCAAAAGTTTAGAACCAGATGTACTAACAATATTATGTCTTTAACTTTCCCAACTGCTTCCCCTGCAGTTTATTTTTCCATATAAATTTTTAGGATCTGCAAAAGTGCATCTCTTGGTAAAATTTTATCTTGATTCCAAACTTACTTTATTAGGGCTTTCTATGTTCAGTTGTCTGTTCTAATCACTCAGTGGTTTTCCCCACTGCTTAAACATTGAACCATCTGTGAAACCACATCTTCTCTTTCTTGATTGTAAGTTCAATTGTTCCCTAAACTGCAGGTCCTTCTAGTCTCTAGGTTGCAACTGGCAGTACCACAACAGTGCCTATAGTTCCAGCCTTCCTTGTGACTGTGAGATAGGACATGCATGGACATGTGATGGACAAATGATAGGACACAAACATCTTTCTATTGTGTCCTGGTTTTGCTCAACAAAATGAGGGTTTAATTTTGGGTTGTCACATTAAGCATCTCATTAACATTCATTAGAGCTTCTCTGTAGTCTTTAGAGTAGTCAAGGGCAGAGGTGGAAAATATACAGCAACCAACTCAATCCATCACAAGCCAGGATTTTCACAGGTTTCCCTAGACATTTTCACAGCCATTCTGACCTCCCAGGAAGACTGGGACTGGATAACCCTTATCTTAGGAGCCTACATATCTTCAGCTTTGTGTACCTTAGGCACTTATGCACTGCACAACCCATAGGTAAGTATCAAGCCACCAATAGATACATCAACCATTCACAGGTAACTGACTAATAAACTGTTAAGAAACTGTTGCATCTTCTGGAAAACATGGTGATAGACCACTCTTGAAAGCAGCAGGCACAACAAAAATTATGTTTGTTTTCAACCTCTCTGAAATCATAAGTCCTGGAGATGCAGAAGACTGCACACCGAAGTCCATCATGCAGACCTTCCCTTAAACAAAGATGATGCAAAGCAAAGGTCCATCAGCGGGTACTAACAGGAACAGCCCCAGTGAGTGGCAGTGTTACTGGAACTGTGAGTTGGTGCAGCCGTGCTGCATCTGCCAGTTGAAATCATCAGCACTTGCACTTGGCTCTTGCTGCTGGCTGGCTGATCAGGCACAGCAGCTCAGCATCCAGAAATTTTAGAGGTTTTCTATCAATTGCCAACAGCCCTCTTGGCTTATGTTGCAAGACCTTTTTGGTCTCCTCTTTCATCCCAGGATATTTCTTTCATTAAACTAAAAGTAACATTTCCAGGAAATGTGGTGTCCTGAAATGCCAAAGCCAACTGGCAGCTCTGACTGCTCAAATGTCTACATGGGTTCTATTTAGGTAGATAATACAATAACTTGTACAAATCTTGAAAACAGTTGTGAAACTCTTAAGTTTCCATGGTATCTATGTATTAAGGTAATACAAACGTTTGCTATTGCTAAAGGCTGTTTCCTTAGAATCTCTGCAATTTTTTTTTTAAGGGGATGGATATTTACTGCTTAGTACTTAGCTCACTAAGCTAGAAAGGGCACTTGGAAAAACAGCTCCTAAGCTGTCAACATACCTCTGGTTACCAAATTTCTAAATCAAAGTAACAAAACAAACTGAAAATGAAGGGTATACAGACTCACTTCCTTACCTATATTTAAGCTCAAAAGAACACCTCATTTTACATAAGAAATGAAAATCAGAGATTGGCAAATGTTCAAAAAACCATCCGAACCAAAGGCTTTCAGGAAATCCAGCCGAACAGCTTAAAACTCTGAGTGCAGGACCTTGGTCCCTGTACCATAGTACACCTCAACCCAACACTAGTAACCAATACTTCACTGATCATAAACTCTTTGTGCCTTGTACTACACAGCTGGGGTAAGGCCCAGTGTGAATTTCCAGGTGCCAAAGCCTGCTTTGGTGTGTCAGCTCAGGGCAGGGACAGACGTGCTGCTCTTGGTACAGCTAAGCTTCAAGATAATGTGTCCTTGCCTTTGCTGGCACAACTGAGCAGATAATTATTTGCTGGTTAAATAACAATCTAAAACACTTCAAAAACTTACCCAGACTATGTCCTTTGAAGCCTATAATCCCCATCTTCTCCTGATAATCTCATTTCAAACGTTTCATGTCTCAAGAATAGATTCATTCTACACCTTGGCATGCTATGGCTGTCAGCACTGGTGGCAGAATTGGCTAGACAATGACTGTATCAACAAACATTTTTTTAAACTTTTTTTTTTTTTTTTCCCAGCCAATAAAGGTGCTGCAAAGCTCAACATGACTCCAAATGACAGTTTTCTGCATTAGGGGGATGGGGCAGGGAGGTGGGGATAAAACAGCCTAGTTTATTTTGTGCAACCAGATGGCACTTTTAACCTTCCATTACGTGTTAATTCCACTTTTTGTAGATTTTAACTGCAGCAACCAGTTTGCAAAGAGCTCTTGGTTACTAATTACCATGCTTTGGCTCCATTCTTGCAAGAGATTTGCATCGGCAGAGTTTCTGTTAGAGGTAGCACTGCACGCCAATCAACTGAGCATACCCCATGGCAACCTCAGGGCATAGCCCTGAGGGCAAGTGGCTGTGATTAAAGAGGATGAAAAGGCTGTGTTTTAACTAGTTACACCTGCGTTACAGCAACAGAACAATAAAATACTTTTAGTGAGGCTAGGGGAGTAAGTTAAAGCTTCCCTAGGTCAGGCAGTCACTCAGGCTCCATGACCACAGGAGAAAACCAACAGATCCTCTTCGTGCCAGGTGCCTGGCTATTTAATAACCAACTCACATGATGTGAGCTTCTGCCTTCAAGCATAAACCTGACCACAGATTTCTTGTGGGAACAAAGTTTTCCAGTGAAAGCATATGCTTGGAAAGCTCATAAAACAAAAGGAATCTGCCTAAATTCATTGAGCAAGAGTTTGTAATATACTCAACTCCAAATAACCTGTCTTGTAATAAACAAATATCTAATGGCTTTACTGTGTCAGCACACACGCTGTCCTGGGCAAGGATTCCTGTCTTAACCTCTACAACTCCCTCAGGCAGAAGGATAAGACGCCTTCTCTTTGTCTTGCAGTAATGTAGACCACAGTGGCTTTGCAGTATGCATGCTGGGCTCTGTCAGAAGGACAGGAGAGTGCGTGGGAGGTAGGAATCAGATGAAGGGTTCTCACTATTCCTCTGGCACCAAAGAAAAAAGCCTGTGTTTGCCTCCCCAGCTGTGGAATACCTGCCACCCCCCAGAGCTGGTGCGCCCCACGCTGGAGAAAACCCTGAAAATCCTGCAGCTGGACTACGTGGACCTCTACATTATTGAGCTGCCAATGGCTTTCAAGGTAAAAAGAAAAATTGCCCTAAAAAGAACACGGTTGGCTTGAACTAAGGCATCCATTTAACATCATCCTTGTAGCCTCCAGTCCATGTTGAAGATAGCATTTTGGTGAGACAATGTTGTGTGTGCACTGCTTGCTCACATTTCTATGCATTACCCACACAAACAGGGGCTTATAGTGTTTGAAAATAGTTACTGACAGCTTTAGCACAGGAAGGACAGGACTCCTAACTGGGATTGAGCACTTCATATGCTGAAGAACTGTGTAGCTGAAGCTGTACATGTCCTACAAAGCAACAAGGGGCAAGGGGAAAAGCATGGAGGTGGGGAGAGCAGTGTAAAGAGCCACCAAGCTGATTTCTATTATTCTGTCTCAAACCCAGAAAAGCCTCAGTAGCACTAAAAACAATGGGCAAATCATCACTGTGATCTTAATCTCCTTAACTGTAGTGCTCCTCTCAGACAGCTTCAGTAGATGTCAGTTGGACTTTTTTTTCCAATTTTTTTTTTTTTTTTACAAGGCAGGTAGTTCTCTGATTATTAAAATTACATTCTACCATGGCTCCAAACCGCTGTAAATCATCAGGTAGGAAACAATTTACCAGTGGAGCAATCACTTTAGACCTGCAGTTCCTTTTTCCCTAAGTCAGCAGTGTCCCATTAAGATCTATCTAGGAGTACTGTACTTAGATATTAAAACTTTATTTATACGGTCCCACGTATGGAATCCTTTTGGGTGCATTTTTAAAAATTTCCCACCGCTTGCGATTTCCTGTTTCCCCTTTCTTGTGTTTGTATTCTCTACTAGTTCATTCTCCCACATAGTGAAGGTCATTGTCTCACAATATAAAGATACAGACAGCTGGCTTTAAAGTAATGTACATCTGACTCCCTGAGGCTTGTATCAACAAGCTGGCTTGTTAAAAGAGTAGAAGTCCTGGAGACTCATTCATGTCTCCCTTGAGAGGAGAGAAAAAAGAAATCACCTTCTGCCTGAAAAAATACACATTTTTCTCTGCCAAAGCTTTCCCTTTTTTGCTCCCTCCCTCCCAAATACACCCATCCCACGTGTGATGCTTGCCTTTGGTGAGGAGCGCACAGGTACAACACGCTGACAAACTCCTACTCTGCAGAAGCTGGCACTTTGCTGTCTCCCCAAAAGCCTCCTAACAAAAGTTCTTTTCTGCTTGAAATCAGTGAATATCTTGAGCCAAAGCTCACAGTCCCACTCTGGAGCCAGAAGGAAACATGCCTCTGCACAGCCCAGTGGTGCAAGTTCTCACAGGGGCTTTTGGGCAGGCTGAAAGGCATCTTCTTCCTGGGAGCACCCCTCGGAGCAGGAAAGCCCCGCCATGACCTGAGTGGATCAGGAATGCTGGTATCTGGGGTGGCATTAATTCCTTCCTATTGCTTTCTGTTTATGCAATAGGCATTTACAAGTTGTTACATTGCTTTCTTGAGAAAGCCCCTATGTCAAAGAACACTGTGTGACAGCAATGGGACGTGCAGACCTGTCCCCCTACATCTGCGTTGGTGAAGAAATCATTATCATGGGAGAAGGTTTTTCTTCTCAGTGATTACCATCTGCTGTGCTTTAAATATGCAAGTAAATTGTCTGGTAGCTTTTGAAGTGCCCCCAGACTTGAAATATGATGTGATATGATCAGAACCCTGCATAGCAGCAGTGGCTGCACAGCGTTGTCCTGTTTGTGCTCTCACACAGCAATGTGGCATGAAGCCACCTTATCATAGAATCATAAAGTTTGGAAAAGACCTCTAGGATCATCTAGTCCAACCATCCACCTACCACCAATATTGCCCATTAAACCATGCTCAGTCTAACGTGTGGCCATTTCCATGAAAATTGCAAGAGAAGATGAGAGCATTTGTGGGAATGGACTGGTGACATACAGTCCGTAAGAACCCAAGCTGAGAAACACGACAAACTTCTGAGACCCTTTTAAAGACCTAGTAACCACCATCCCATTGCCATCAAAGCACTGACTTTATCCTTCTTTATCCATCTGCACCCAGGTCTTTCATTCAGGGACTTCCCTGCATAAAAAATATATATAAATTAAATAATTAAAAAAAAGTGTAGCTTGGCAGAGAAAGTACTGCCTGGAGACTATTGAGCAGAGACAACCATACTTCAACATCTTGTGCAGTTCCCTGGAGGCAGAAGGAAGGATTTATCCTTGTGGAACTCCTAAACTCAGTCAAGAGAAGTTCATCTTCAAGCCACTTTCATCCTGAATTAGTTGACTTTTTAGAACACAAGGACTAGAAATAGAGGAAGTCAGAAGGGAATGATAAATTACCTAACGTAATTGCCGAATATTGGCTACTATAAAAAGTAACAGAATATAAAAATATAGAAATGGAACAGAGAGTAAAAAGCATTGAATTCAGAGCCATCTATCTGCTATGCTTGCGTGCACTGAGCTCACACTCCTTGGACAGCCTGCTGGGATATCCTAGGGATGAATAGTTTGTTCCAAATACCAGAGGGTGGTTTTGTAAAGAGGATCTCCCCACTTCAAACTGTGATAGCAAATAGTTTGACTTCTAGTACAAAAATGTATCTAATGACCACCTGCCTCCTTCTAGTCTTTTTTTTTTCCTCCCCCCTCCCAGCAAGACACAGCAACAAAGGCAACAAGTTGTCTTTGTGGAATTCATTGAGGAAAGCCAGTAAATATGAAGGAGACGGGCTTATGCTTGCAGCTTAGACCTTGGGGTCTGAAATCTGAGGCCATGTTTTCCCTAGGCTCACTTTTCCCATGAAATGCCTTGATTTTGAACTTGAGAATTGAGAGGCGCCGGTTACTGATCATATTAGTCACAGCTGCATGTTCACAAGGAATTACCATGTCAACATCTTGTACCCGGTCCTTTGAAATGTAGCAGCTTGCAGTCAGATCAAATGTCAAATAACACTGAGGGGTTTTTATGAAAAAAAAGTGAAATTACAATCAGACAAAAGGGAAGGAGGTGTTAATAAACTGCCTGCAATAGCAGTGAAACAGTTGGCAAATAAAAGAAAGCTGTGCTTGTGAGATATCAGCTCATAACTCATCTCTGAAATCTTGTTTGTAGAGTGTAGAGATAGGAAGGAGGAGTTCCTAGTGCCCCAAGAAAGGAAGACAATACACTTAGAAGGTTCACAACCTGCACTAAGGCTGTGCATTTAGACCTCTAATAGTAGTTCGTAACTCTTGGAAATGGTCCCTCCAGCTGGAGCTGGACTGAGGTACTCGTCTCAGGTGCCCAGGACAAAAAAACGTCAGAGGAAGGCTGGGAAGAAAGGAGGGAAGGAAAGAAGGGGAAAAGAATATAGGTTGGCATTCTAACCCAGCTCTTGGAAGCAGATAAGCTCTTTGGTTGCCATACCATAAGGGTCAAAAGTTTATTGAAAAATAAAGCCATCCTGGAACTCCTGCATATGCACTCATGTAACAGTCCAGAAGGGTATCCAAGGACCGGCAGATGTGGTAAGCCCAGCACGAATACCCTGTTGAACTTCGAGTGTTTCAGAAAAAAAAAAAAAAAAAAAAAAAAAAAAAAAATCGCAAGCTTTTGTTTGTTTGTTTGTTTGCTAATAGAAACACCAAGACTGGAAAAATCTTTGTTCTGAGGTGCAAGAGTTCTCCACCCCCCTTCCTTTCTTCTTCTTTTTTTTTTTTTCTTTAAAAAATAGGAAAAAATGTGGTTTTTTCTTTTCAGCCTGGAGATGCACTCTACCCAAAAGATGAAAATGGAAAAATTATTTACCATGAGACAGACTTATGTGCCACTTGGGAGGTAAGCAAACACAACTTCCATATATGCTTTAAAAAAATAAAAAATAAAAAAAATCCTAATTTTCAGTCCTGCTTGTAGCCTTCATAAACAATTTTGAGGTGTATTGACAGGGCAAATGGATCAGATTCTACTAGCTCCATGGATAAATTTGACTCTTGTCTCTAGGAATGTTGCTTCTTGCCATCACTTAATTATTTTTATAACAAAACAAAACACTGTTGAGATATCTGATGTCTACATTCCTTCATTTAGAGAATGCATATTTGCTAGTTTTTGTAGCAAATACTCATATCTGTAGTGTTGTTTTTTTTTCCAGTCTTTCCTTTTTATCAGACCCTTATAGCATCAGAAAGTTGCAGCCCTGAAGGAGAAAGTGACTTGATCCTCCTCGAAAAAGGAAGCTTTTTGCCTTCAAGATAAAACAGAATTTGCCCTAAAGCTCATCATTAAAAATACAGAGAGAGAGAGAGTCAAACTCTATTCCAGGTCTAGTAGATGAAGGTGGAGAGAGGGAGAAATTCTGAATAAAAGTTCAGTGGCCAAGAGCCCAGGGCAGGCCAGGGCTTTCTCCTGCCAGCTGAGACATGCAGGCAGGGTCTCATAAGGCTGAGGACTTCCACATTAGCTGTTTATGTTTCCCTTATCTTGGGCTCATGCAATTCATTCCTGTTTGACAAGCTTGTTGCTCAAAGCAACAGCTGTCTGAACACTTCAGGCTGGTGCTTTATCTTGAAGGATATCCTGTAGTAGGTCTCTCTTTCCAGCTAAAGAGCTGAGAAAAATAGCTAGTGGTGACTGTCTGGAAAGAATACCATCAATCTAAACAAACCTGGCTAAACTCAATCCATGTAATTTCACTCATCCAGTATGGTGCCAGCAAACAAAAGTGGCTCCAGATGATATTTGCCGACTTGTCACCGGGTGATACAAAGCATATGAGGCCAAGTAGAGGTCACCAAATACCTGGTGCCTCTTTACCTCCCTGCTTTCAGCTCCTGCGAGACATGAAAGGAATAACAAAGCCGGCAAGTGGGGCACCCAGCTCCTCTGGGGGTCTGAGCTGCTTTGAAGCTGTGTGCGCAGAGTTTCTGGGAGCAAAGGGGGGGAGACCACAGGAAAGGGCCCTCTTTTTCCTTAGAAAGGCTCAGCAGATGAAGCTTAATGAAGAGGACTGTAGCACATGTTCATATCCAGCATTATTAAAACTTTCTCAGTTTCTAGGATTTGTTTGAATTGTAAAACCTCTGGAGTTCCTCTCTCCCACCTTTTTCTCCTACTTTGTATTGTACCGAGGTTTCTATGTTGGTTTTGTGATGTGCCTTGCTAAGTATTTGGGTGATTACACAGGATAGAGAGTTTATATGAAAAACTCTCATAAAATGATCAGGAAATGAGTATGTTTTGTTTGCTCTCCCTTCTCCAGCTTTGAGACAGTGCTAAAGCAGTGCAACTAAGCAAAACTCTCTGAAAGCAAACATGTGACACGAATATCTATACACCAGATTAATCTGTCTGCTTTCCGGACAAATTCTACCCTCAGAGGAAAACATTAGTGTTTGGTCTGAAAAGTGGGTCTACATGGGAATGGAGTTTAAATAGCGGGCTAGCACCATCCCTTGTATTAACAGAGCAGCTAGCTCTGCTGCTGCAAGGGTTTTCCAGCAGTCTCAAGAACTGACTGGCTTCCATCTCTCTAAAACACATGCTGCAAGGAACAAAGCCAATGTTTGGTACTCCAACCAGCCTTTGTTGTCTTTGCAGGCTATGGAAGCATGCAAAGATGCAGGCTTGGCAAAGTCTATTGGAGTATCCAATTTCAACCGCAGACAGCTGGAGATGATCCTGAACAAGCCAGGACTCAAGCACAAACCCGTCAGCAACCAGGTATGACTGCAAGCTGAGGACAGTGCCCACCGCAGCATCACTGCCCAGCAGGCAACACGGAGGCAAGACGTGGCCTAAGATGGCACGTGCAGAAGGGTGACACATGCTTTGCCATAGCTGCTGCCCTCTATACTGTCACATATTTCTAGCTTCAAATACTACTCATCCTATCTAAGCTAAAGATAAACACTTGAAGGTGCTGGAACTATCACTCTTCTCAGTTCCTGCTCCAGGACTATAAAACACCCCTCTGTGCCAAGCTCCTTGATAAGGTTGAATGCTGAGTCAAGACAGATTTTAAATCTCTGCCATGTACCTTACTTCACACCCAAAAAGTTCACAAGACAAATCATTCAGGGCTAACCAGTCCTCAAAGAAGCCACATCTACATCAGCTGACACCAAACCTAAATAACCCTAAGTATCAGAGATCCTGAGTCACTCTAAGCTTCCTGAGATTTACAACCATTAGAGGTAACTCCTAAGCTTCCCATACTTTGTCTCTTCTGCCTTTCCCCTAAGGCTTTCAGGAAGAGTTGGAGAAAAAAAAAATGAAGGGAAAACACAGATAAGCAACTAACTGGAGCTGAACAAGCCCACAAGGTTGATAGGGATATCTGGGTTAAGTCACAGAAGCTAGGCTCAGAGATGGTGGTAGGCAGCAGTGACCCATCCAATTGCCCAGTATCTTTGACTGGCATTTGGCAGCTCACTGCATTTCCTAGAAGTCACCGGGAAACTCTTCTGACTCATCTGGCACAGACGAACATCTATGTTAGCGGTATCAGAGAAGAGGCCAGAAACCATCTGGGCCCAACTTCTCACCCTCACGCACGTGGTCTGGAGGACTGGGATTGGCACAGGACAGGGCACGGAGGCTGGCCATAGCCTTCATTTCTGCCTTTGGCCTGCACAGCAGGACAGCCCGAGAGAGGAGATTCTGGCACCCTTCACTGGTACTAACATTCCCAGTGAATACAAAATGCAACTGCAGTTTGTGGAGTGCCCCTAGGACTGCACTGTGCACTGCTGCCTTATGGGGTCAAGGGAAATCATACAAAAGATTAAGCCCAGCTTAGGGCAGCTGACCGGCAAGCGTAGGTGTTCCAGCTAGCTTCAAACTGTATACAGAGGTTGCTCCATCACCTTGTAGACATCCCTTTCCCAGAGTCCGAAAACATAGCCAGAATATCCCTGCCTGTAAGGGAATGAGGCACAGTAGTTGCAGTGTGGGAGGGCAGAACTCGTAACAAGGTCATAACCATTGTTGAGATCTCACCTTTTACATATTCCCCCTCACCTTTCTTCCTGGAACAGCCCATGCCAACACTTCCCCTAAAAAAGACATGTTGAAGTCATCCTGAATGCAAAAGGCAGAGAAGCAACGATCTGACCCACAAGAGATGAGTTGCCTTCTCAGCCTAAATCTCTAGTCATCCTCCCTCACCTCCATCCCCTACTTGTTGCCACCTTTCCATTGGAACCAATACAAATGCTCTGCAGCCAAACCGCAATCATAGACATTGATCTGCTGCCCACCAATAAATAAATAAATACATAAATAAAAATCCATCACCACCCAGCAGCATACCATTAGAACCGTAACCACAGACTGAATTTCCCTATTCTTTAATATGTATCCTTTCCTGAAAGCTGAGAAGTCATCCCTAGTCTGCAACACTTACAAATATTAGGACACCGTTTGGTTCCATATCTGGTCCTATTGATTAATCGTTCTTTCTATCTTACTCTTGTAGGTCGAATGCCATCCCTATTTCACCCAACCCAAACTCTTAGAATTTTGCAGGCAACATGACATTGTTATTGTTGGGTACAGCCCACTGGGAACCTCAAGGGATGAGTCATGGTAAGTCCCCTGCTAGCCTCAAATAGCAGAGCCATTGCCCAGAAAAAGAATGAGAGGTCTCCACTGCTCATTCTGTGTGAAACGCGTGTCCCCACTTTTCACAGTAGTTTTGAACTTGAGTGTCTAAATATCGCAGTTGTGAATGTAAACTTGCAACACTCCTGCTGCATGCTGTCATCAAGAAGTGCCAGGTGGTCTGTGTGGGAGGTCTCCTCTGCCAGAAAGCAAATGTCTGTAGTTGGGAATGCTGAGCAAGTAGAAACTAAGTCAATGTTAGGACATCCCATAGGATAGAGAACTGCCAAAGAAGCTTCCTAAGTGTCAAAGCTTCTTTGCTGTCCTTCACACTATTTGCCAAAAAGCTGCAATATTCTGTCCATGAATGAGTAGGTCCTGTATGTTTTGACATTAAAAATAGGGAGATTTTTTTTTTTCTTTTCCCAATTCTTTTCCAGGGTAAACGTGTCCTCCCCTCCTTTACTGAAGGATCCTGTGCTGAATGCCATTGGCAGAAAGTATAACAAGACAGCTGCACAGGTTGCTTTGCGTTTCAGCATCCAGCGAGGGGTGGTGGTCATCCCAAAAAGCTTCAATCCACAACGCATCAAAGAGAATTTCCAGGTACATTTGCACTGTAATAGTGCACACATGAATCCATTTGCATTGTCTTGGCTCCTGAGGAAGGCAGTTTTCATATTTTCTTCCACAGACACAAAGCTTGACCAATGTCAAGCTTTGCCACATTCAATTATTTTTCTCCCCGTCACTTCATGGTACAAAGGTATGACAATAACAGAAGAATAGAGAAGAAATTTTGGTGCCTTGTAATCCTCTGAAGTGGCTAAAGTTCCAGCTGGCAGTGTTCCCCAGAGTACCCATTGCTGCACTGAACAGCACAAGGGAGATGAAGTAATTTGGTAGGTCAGCAGACCAACATTGTTGGCAGTAGGTGTTCAGGGATGACTGATTTTTTCTGCCCCATCTTCTGCCCCAGTTTGTTGGTTGAAGGGAAGGTGCTGCATATGGGTGTGCCAGGAATGCTCATAATACTCCACCAGAAAGCAGATGGCTTGACCACCACCACCACCCTAAATAAGATGAACATTTTTTACCTGTATCCCTTGCAGCACTCAGTACTCCCACTGCTCTACACTTTCCCTGCCAATGTATTACCTCTAAAGCCAATGGCCTGGTACTTACCAGACTGTCTTTCTCTTATTGGAAGAGTGTAATTGAACGTGACTGAACTTATTCATGTCCTCAAGACTTCCCTATAAACACAAGGAAGTGTAGATTTGGGGGAGAGGAGATCGTGCAGGGGGGAAAGAAGGGGAAGATTTTTTCTGGACTTCTGAAACATGGAACATATTAATATTGCCTGTGACAAGAACTGTTAACTTACTCCTAACTTCTCCTTCCATTAGATCTTTGACTTCTCCCTCACTGACGAAGAGATGAAGGAAATTGCAGCACTGAACAAAAACGTTCGTTATGTGGAACTTTTAATGTAAGTCCAGGAGGAATCCTGTATCCTCCCAGAACGCTCGTGTCTTTTCAGAGATATTTTTTTTTAATCACTTTTAAGATAAGGTTGCCTACACAAAAATGAATATTAAAGTAAAACTTGGATATAGGAGCTTTCATGCAGCCCAAATAGACACCTGAGCCATTTGCAAAGAAGTGTGCAACATGTGCTTACAACTCAGATGTTAAATGCCCACCTAGAAGATGACTGTATCTGGCTACTCCACCTCTGCACCACCTCCTTAAGCACCTTCCACTATATGTTGTGATGTCTAAATACCAGTGTTGATAACAGAGCTTACATTCAAATAAGAACACTTACTTGTCTTTCCCCTCCTTCACACCTTCCCTCTCAGTGCTTAGCGAGTCATGTTGTTGCTCAAGTGCTACTGCTTATGGATTACAACCCTAGTGTCTCCAGAGGCAATTTGTCCCAAAATGACATGCAGAAGAATAATTAAGAGCAATCCTATAAGAAACCACAGGACTAGTTTAAGGAGAGCTCTGTTCCATCTCCCTTAATAGGGTTTGGTCAGAACATAATTTGCCTAACCAACTTCCTCTTAAAACCACAGACAATCAGAAATTGTTTTGGCCTTCCCTGAGGCCAACTTCTTCAGCAACCTCCCTTGCCTGCTGCCATGTTGAGTTCTACCTTCTTATATGGAAAGCACAAAGCCATGCAGCTTGTCTGACCGCTAGACCACTTCCTCATTTATCTTTTCTGAGAGTTAACAAGGCTTGGTCTCTTGATGTTTGGGATCTAAAGCTTAAAACCCAACACGATTTTTCTTCACCTGAAGGCTGCACTACCCAAGAAGGCTCAGGCTGACCCAACATCTCCTCCGGAGAATGAGGCCATTTGTTTTCCCTTCAACTCAAGAGCATCTACAATTTATGGCCAAACTCTATGCTTCCCCCTTTTCAGGGCACTCAGTGTGTAGCCAAAGGGATTCTTTTCCATGCGTTTCTCCTGTTACCTTGGATTATCTGCATCTTGCCAAACTGTAGTGTGCTCAAGCACTAATGATAATGAAAAGCAGGACAGCTGCATCAATAGCACTCTAAAATGTTGACTATCACTCAAAAGGTCGGGGGAATTTTGCAAAGGAACAAATAAACCACTTACTGTGCTGACTAAATATGATAGGAAATATGAACAAAGTTAAGAGCATCATAATGGAGTTCATCCTTCACATTTAAGCTCAGCAGTGTGCTCTGAAGCTTTAGCTTCTTAAAACAGCCTTCCATCAATTAGCAGTATTCAGTTCCAGAAGGCTTCTCACAAGAGGCCTAGCAGATTCTTACACGTGTTTTGGTACTGGAAATTGTTTTTTCATAGCCAAGTTGAGCTATAGCATCATTTAAACTTTGTTAGTGAGCATATACATAAGAAGTAACCTTGGTGCAAATGCGAGAGCTTTTCCAGAAGCAAAATTAAAGAATGTAAATGCCCACAGGATAACTTTCTAGGCTACTAATCCAAAACTAATAAATGAAATGTTTTGCTTCATTAGACTAAGTTTAGTCATCAAAGGCCACTGAGGACAAGGAAAGCAGGATGTATGGGATGGACATTGACAGCTCCATTTATTACACAAGTGCCATGTTCGGGGAAAATGCTTAAATACAGTCTGGCCTCAACTTAAAAAGTAACTTCTTGGAAAAATGATGTTGACATGTAAGGAGCAAGTAAACCCATACCTACCTGCAAGTGTGTTCTTGCACTGAAGTGCCTGGAGTTGGCACTGCAACAGATGAACTGATCTACTAGTCTAGAGGGATGTCTTATTTTATGCAACAACAGGTATCTGAAAGGTTAAGCCATCATACAGAGAGACTTCTGGTTAGCCAACTTTGTGGAAAACCTTCCACTGCTGCAATGCAAATGTCAGGGAATAGAAAAGTCCAGATTTCCTGTGGTTATTCCAGTTATCAGTTGTTGTGAGTACATCATCCGAATCTGTTGTTCTGATGATATAAGCCCATAGAAACATAATATTGCATTAATTGGAATGAGCTAGCAAGTTAAACATCTGAGCACAAAACTGCTATTTTTCTGGAGTACTCATATTTTTTCAAGAACTCCGTCTGAAATGGTTTCTTCTTTTGGGAAATCTAAAAGTACTGTGCTGGCAAGTTTTACGGTAATCTGTCTGCTGGATTTATCTTGTACTCCAAGTCTCTGCTATGAACATTCTTCTTTACCATTTATTCCAAGCTACGTTATCTCCTTTGGGTGAATCATTTTGGTACACAAGAAGACTCAGACCTTTGAACATGTGTGATCTGATTAGAAAGCATGCTCCATAGATAGAAAGTATAGATTATGACACTGATGGCTTAGAGATTGTCAAATTATACCAAAACCAAACATACCAAAGTGTTGTGGCTTGTTTTTTTGAACCATCTCAATCTGTTAATGTGTAAACACTTCAGCTTGGCTGAATATCAGAATGAAATGTTTTGACATAACCAATTCAAAATGTTTGATGTATTCCAGTCAGTTAGCTTCAATATTGTGAAATGTATCCTTCCCAAATTGGAACGATTCACAGCTGGGATAAACGCCAGTATTTGTTGTGCTGTGCTGTAAGGCAAGGCAGCCAGCTGCCATGGTGCACCTGAGAGAGTTCTTCAGAAATTCTTGGTTTTGCTAATGGAAAATTTTTGTCAAGCCAGGACTTGTGGTTTAGCACCATCTTTTTTTTTTTTTTTTTAAAAAAAAAAAAAAAAAAAAAAAAAAAACACCACACACACCCCACACAACACAACCCACATGTAATCAACACTCTACCATTAATGGACAATGAGTGCTACTTTTCACCTGCAGTTTATCCTTGGAAATTTCCTCTTGCCTTTTATAATGCTCCTGAATCATGCATCTTCCTTGAGTTTTTAAAACCACAGCCTGAAGCATCTCTGCCTTTGGTAACATGCAGCTATGAACATCCCTTTCTTTCCTGAATTGTATCACCCCAAAGCTTCTTTGTAAGCTGTACATCACTGGTGCTATTAACCTGGCAGCACATCTACCCCTTGGCTAAGCTAGTGGGTTTTAGCTGGATACGGCGGCCACTTGGAGAAAGGACCAACCAGACCTAGACCTGTTTGTGCCAGTTCTATGTGTACAAACCAAAGCAGTACAGTCTGGTGTCTCCACCTTCACTCTAACTATAGTCTTTTTATCTGAGGGTATTTCTGGACATCTGAACAAAGTCATCCTCCCATTCCACAACATGCACATAACGGGAACATACCCCTTCCCTACAACACTTCCAGTAACATGAGTTAAATCCACAAATAGAGTAAGAATGACTAACCTCCACACTCTTGTTGTTTCTTGCTCCATCTGTCCTTAAGGCACATGATCTGTAGACCTGAAAAAAAGTGGTTCTTCACTGTCCTCTCTATAACTGCATGGTTTTACTTCCTGCAGGGAAGATTATTCAGAGCAAACAGCATCTGAATCAGCAGAATAGCCTTCCGTGAAGGCTGCCTATTTTGTGCAGGAAACAGAAGAGGTTTGCTTGGCACAACACAACTGCCTGAGTGATGATATAACCTGCTTCACCTGAGAAACTTACTTGTTCAATCTGACCTCTCCACAGGTGGCGTGACCATCCAGAGTACCCCTTCAACGATGAATACTGAAAACAAAGTGTGTCCAGGCAGGTTCCTAACTCAGCGTCATTACACTTGGTTGAAAGAGACCCAACGTTTGGTGCTTTGGTTTTACGGGAGACTGTTCAGATCAGCATTAAAAACATGAAATTTACCTCTTGTTGTCTTGTCAGTTTGTTATTGCCACTGAAGAGCATGCCTATTTAAGCTGATGAGTCTAGGGTTTTGGCTTAAGAGACTTCAGCTCCATAAGCATCTAAGTTTCAAAATTGATAATTGATAAAATTGAGTATTTCTATTGAAAACAGGCTCACTCATGCAAGCCAAACCATCTTCAGTCAATGGCATGTTCAGCATTGAATTTGAAATGAGAATTTTTGCCTCAGTAGATGTAAAGTGGTATTGTTTTGTTTCACAACTCAAGTGAAATTTAGAAATAGGGAACTAACTGGATTTTAAGAGTGTGTGCATATAAATGTCCATTACTGCATGGAGTGAAGCCTGTTTTACTCTGACCAGTGTATTTGCTGGTACCTGTACAACTACTTCATGCCCTAACACAGCATAAGCATGTTCACATCCTCTCTACCTCAGCGAAGCACAGACCAGTCTCTGGCTCTACATTTGAGCTGCTATACAAGAACGGTATTGAATAGTGTTGTGTGACTATAGCCATCCTGGAGCTAGCAGTATTGTAGTTACTTAGCAAGAGCCTCATCTCCTGAAGACAAAAATCCCTTGAACTTCCCTGTTCCACAACCCGGTTCACCCAAGAAAATTTCTGTTCACTTAGTTCTTACAGTCTTTTGTATTAACTTCTGGCCAAGACAATTCATAATTAGTAAACTGAGTTTTAAAGGAGGAATAATTTGTCTTTGTTAAATACCACTTTCTACCATGCTTTGAGATTGCAGAGCACTGTAAGGTCCAAGAAATGGGTAGGAGTAAGGTAGAAGAAGACAGGCTGAAGCTTGAGCATTTCCTTCAATCTTGTCCTCAGCTTTCTGTAACAAAAGGGGAAAAGCACGGACACCAGTGTAAGAAAGACTAACCCTACAGCATGAATCTCTTTCACAGCATATTGCTAAACTACTTTAGCAGCTTATAAATCTGTCAGCCCATGTCCTCATCTGCAGAAGGCTACTTTCCCTCCCTCCCACGCTCAGGCACTCCAGTTTCCTGCTGCAGGAGAAGGTACACTGGAGAAGAAACTAAACCATACAGAGAAAGATTAGTTCATGTACTAAAACCTATGTGCTGCAGGAAAAGTAGGTCATAAATGATCTTCACTCTATATCATCTGCTTTTATTTGTTACCGTTGATGTTCATTATCCCTGGAGTGTCTAGAATAAGAAAAGCACCAGAGCAGATAACCCATGGAGACACTTCTGTTGGGACAGGGCATGCGCCTCAGAGTTGAGGCAAAGAGGTACAGGGGTAACCACTTCACAGGAGGAGCAGGCAAGGCTCCCAGGTGGACTCGCTTAATCCCAGCCCTGGACGAGCTCCATGGGCACCTCTAGAGAAGCCAGATCCCGCCAGAGGGGATGGCTTTTGTGCAGCATTTATGAATCCATTAATGAAGCTGTGGCCATGAAGACATGTTCTGTTTGCTGAGGTTATCCAAGGGCAATTCCCGTTTTATTCTATTACACACTTTGACCAAAAACCTGGACAAAATCCAAGTCTAAAAATCTGGGTGCCGGAGAGGGGCACAGTCACCACCATACCCAACATGTTATTCCAGTAGCTTCATAAGCACAGGCTTTAAATAGAGCTACCAGGGCTCAGCAGCTACACAGTAGCACTGTACAAGCTTTTGCACTGTAACTTGACCAGGCGCAGGTCGCTGGCCACAGATGAAATTCAGGTCAGCTTTGACAAAGCTCTCATTTTGTATACTGCAAATGTCAACTAGTGCCCAGCTTAAATGCTCATACCAGCCTCTTCTCAGCAATCTGCTCCTTCCAGACATTCCCCCCCCCCAAACATTAGGCAGAGCCTGAGGTTGTAATAAATCAGAATCCCTTCATTTGACCTTGTAAACGTGAGTAAGATGATATGCTGAAGCCTCTCTAACAGGAAATACCCTATAATCAAGTCTTCAATCTGTACCAAGTTAACAGGCAGGATGGACTGTGAGAGCTCCTCTGGCCCAGGACATGCCTGCAAATCCCTTTCCCCGCTGCTCCCCCCGCCTCTAATTTTAATAGCGCTCTCCTCCTCTGCATTGTCTCATTTGAATCCAATGAAAAAGATTCAGCTTCTTCCCAGGGGCAAATGCTCCCATAGTTGTTTCCATCAGTTATGAAACTGCTACTGACGTCTAGCCTAGTTTTTCCCCTCGTTTTGCTCAGTTTCAGACCATTGCTCCCCATTGTTCTCCATCTTGCCATACAAATGAAAGACTTAGAGGAGGAAAAACAAATGGGCCTGCAGATAGGGGGCTTGGGAAACACGTTCCACCAGCAGCTGCACAAAGCGATGGAAAAAAAACAAGCCCCAGCCCCACGTCCGATCTGCTCCCATCTGGCAGGTTTCAGAGGCGCATTGAGCAGGCTGCCTGGTGTGAACCAGGTCACTCTGAGCACTGCCTGCAGCCCTGCTCCAACGGGAAGGGCCAGGAGCAGGCAGAGGGGGCTCAAGCACCTCCTGCTGTAATGGCAGCTACACGTGGCAGGAGTAGACCAAGACCTGTACTGGGAGATCTCCGTTGCCACAGGTAAGCCAAGCAGTTTGGTACTCTTCCTGTAGCTGCAAAGTGAAATGAAATCCAGACCATAGAAGCTTGCCTCAACCATGCACAAGTGACTTTACAACATACAAGAACAACCCATACAATATCTTGCACTTTTGCAACCCAAGAGCCGCTGGTCTGATCAGGAGAAAACCAAGTGGTACACTCGTGTCCACAGCAGAAAAACAGTTGCCACAAATGTGTGCTTGAGCCCGGGCTTCCCTGGCTGTCAGAGGAGGAAGCTTTCCCTAGTGTTACACAAGCTGAGGGCAGAGCCCAAGGCTTTTGCTGCTGCAGAATCTTGGCCCTTCCTCAGGCATGGGCACGTTCAAGTTTAATAGGTGAGGCAAAAAGAAAATGCTGCTGAGCAGTTACTGTGTCACACGGGGTTGCTGCCCAACTATACTACCTAGTGATAGGAACTCATTTCCTCATGGGACAGAGCTTCATCTTCCCCCAGACCAACTGCAAAAGGGCTCCATTTCAGAAGGGATTTCTACGTAGTTTTTCCTGATGCTGTGCAGCTGCCCCCAGGAGCTAGAGGAAAAACACTGAGAGGCAAAGTGGGATGGGCCCTGTGTATGTTTTACAACTTTACATTAAAGACTGCCCTTTGTGTTTATATCACATATTTTTGTACCACAAAGCTATCAAGAACTTTTACAAGGGTGTGAATTTCACCCTGTGGAGGGAAGGGTGAGTGCTGCGAGCCTACACCGTGCCATCAGCCAGAATCAGAGCAGCTTTTGGGTAAGCAGAATTGGACTCAGGGAGAAGGGAAGACAACACCTCCCATGCTTTTCATCTCTTACCCGCCGTTAAGGGCTAGGTGCTGTGGAGATGGATGCTCTGTAGTGAAAACAAGATCTGTTTTCTCCCAGCCAAAGTGTAGTGATAACCAAGGACAGGAAGTATGGCTTGCAAACATCAGGAGAGGTCACAAAAGACAACTCCTTAGGTTACACAGAGCAGATTCCTCACTTGATGATATTCCTCACTTCATTTTTTTAATCCAACAAACCTCAGAAGCTGCTTACTAACTTCCAGGCTGACAACGCATCCAACCTTTACCATATCCGTTGGACTTGCAAAGGAATTCAACAGAAGAGGGGCTGGTATTTTCCCAAATTCACATTACCCTATAACCAGAATCAGAGTCCATTCTTCAGTGTAGTTCATGAGCCACTTAAATAAACATGGAAACAAAGCTAGTGCTATAGAGACACGTAGAGGAAAAGAAAGCCTGGGATGTGCAAGACATGTTTCAGGTCTCTGTATCAGGTAGAGGGTAGACTCAGATCCCTCATATATTTTACAATAAACCTGACTCATGGGCTTAATAAGAGGCATGACCTTCCTCCTTGTGAGTAGCACTGAAGTTCCCTTGTTGCCATCCTTCAAATGTAAACACTTTGAAACAAACTGCTTTGGTACTTGCAAGACCCTCATCCCCTAATTTTCAGGCAGGGAGGAAGCTGTTGTTTCCATACATATTTTGCCCAGTTCTCAACAGGGCAAATTTTACAACCTAGAAGAAAGCACCAAGTTGAAGAAGAAAGTCAGTAAGAGAGTGACATGTTGGAATGAGATTCAACATGCTTATTTCACTTATGACCTAAACTGCAAACACATTTGATTTTTGGGGTGGGGCAATCAGCACACAGTTGGTTACTAGTGCAGTTTTTTGTTAATTGATTCTTAGCAGTGCCATATTTCAGCTCTTCCCAACATCCTACTACCCTGGAGCAAAAACCCCAGCTTATAATAAAGGACTTTGAGAGTGCAAAAACAAAAAAGTTCATTTTAATTTTTCAATGCCAGACAGACTCCTCAGGGAACCTTAACTCAACATGCATGAGCAATACTCACAACAGGACAACACATTGCAAATAAAATGCAAAGCAGAACCAAATGGAAAAAGAGGAGGCAGAGAAAGGGGTGGAAAGAAAGATGCATGAGTGTGTGAACACATATACATGGCACAGAGGGGCACTCAGTTTTTGCTCTGTAGACTGCAAAGCTACCAGGATGGCACCCTCAGATTAGTCCAGAGATCTCCAGTTCAGAGACCACCAAGCTGTTTGGCTCATGCCCTTGTGCTCACAGAATGGGTCTGTTTGGCATGAAAGACTTTGAGGCAATAAAACTGCTCTCAGAGAGCATGGCTGGAAGGTGAGGAGGGGAGGAGAACATCATAGCTCCCTTCCCTCAGCAGTCAGAGCACAGATAAGTGATGCAGCAAGGCATGTTCTAATCCTTATGGAGGCTTAAACCTACATGTCTCAACAGTTACCAAGCTGTACAGCCTTTTGAAAGGGATCTGTCTACAGTCACCCCACTGAATCTTTCAACTTTGCACAAGAAATTCATTAGGGCAAAAGTGGGAAAAATTTGGTAGCTAACAAACATAACATGTTTTCTTGAGAAGGAGGAAACTTGCGGTGCAATCCTCTCTCAGTTCTCTACTGACTGTAGAGCACTCCCACAGAACAAGAATCCCTTGTACTATGGCTCATTCCTATGTTATGCAAGTTGTTCTCTCTCTTCTGTTTCTTTTGGACACAGCACCAGTTATATTATCAGAGAGGATTCTGAGTCTTGGAAAAGATGAGGTAAATACCCCTTCCATCACAGTATGTGTAAATACAAGTCTTGGTTTTCTGCACATCTAGAGGTTATTACCACAGCAAAAGCAAAGCCTGTAGCATCACTTCCCAACACAGATACTACGGATCCAGATGAATTAAAGGCATCAATTTGCACATAGTAAATAAATGTCTCTTCCAGCATTCTATAGTCATTGGCTATTGAACTTGTTTAATTACCTTGGACTCCTCCAAACCTAATTCTTTGTACCTTCTTTCCAGCTAAGTGCATCCATCCTGACTCTGCTCTCCCAAGTTTCATTTTGCAATATTCATATTTTGCCCCAGTAACAAGTTCAATCAAACTTAACTGCCAAGCAAGACTCCCCCCCACACGCTGTCACTCCCTGTAAAGCTCTCTCAGCCACTTGTCCCCATTCTTATGGTTTCCTCTCACCCACCGAGGAAAAAGACCTCAGCGTCGTCTACCTCCAGGAAAAGGTCACTCACTCGAGCTCTTTCCCAGCTCTGTTAAAACTCAGCACTTAAAAAGAACATTGCAAGTGAAATATTTATTTCTTGTAGCTTTTGTCTTGGAAACATGGCTATGTTGTGCTAGATAATAAGACATACAAACCAAAACTATTTAGGAGAGAGAAAGCATGAGGAAACAACCTTGTACGTCTCTCAGTCATTTTGACCCTGTGAAGGATTATGAACCTTGCACGGAATAAAGGCAAGACTTGCCCCACAGAATACGGCTTCTGGCAGAGTCAAAACAGAAAAAGGGTAAAAACAGGAGTGGGGAAGCTAAAGAAGCCAGCTAAGAGCTACAGAGACTGGCTTGTTTAGGGTGGTGAGGAGAGAAGCAAGATCTTCATATTGCCAACTACATAATAAGGGATACGCATTCACCTCTGTATTTACAGCTTGTATCATGGTACAGGAATGAGGAACTATTCAGAGAAATCAAAGGGCATAAGATCAGTCAAGATATGACTTTTTAGCTATGCAGGGCTACTCTCTGGAACTCGTGGCTACAACCGTTAAAGGGTCAGATAAGGTTGTTGGAGTTTTAACCTAGCTGTTTGTATTATGGCCAGTGCATGATACCACTGTATCAGATACTGCCTAGCCAGCTGGACAGGCACGCTGTGGGAAGAGGAGAACTTTCCCACCTCGCCCTGCATGCTGTACGTAGGATTATATGACTGAAGACTCAAAGGAATTTGTCTGGGGCCAGGGCCACAGACTGAGGCTTAGTATTGCCCAGTTGCATCCAAGAAAAGCGCCTGTTTAACGAAGGTAACCCCAGTGCTGCAAGAGGAATACTAGAAAACAGAGGTATTTGGAGCTGTGCAGCCAGGAGGCTGAGTGTACTTATGACTGCAAAATCCTGCCCGCTGCAGAGGCCTGCTGCATGGTGCTGGCATGGAGCACATCAGCTTCCCCACGTGTCCGGAGTGCCTCCACCACAGGCACACACACACTCAGCACCTCGCTGACACCCAGGGCTCACAGGCAGAGAGCAGCACAGCAGCCTAAACCCAACACCCACACAGCAGACATGGCCTGGCAGGGAGTCACCGACGTCTAAACAGTAAAACAAAACACCTAAGCCCCCTGCATTAACTGGGCATCAGCTCGGTATTACCACAGCCTAATTGGTTGGCGTCAAGTAGATTATTTCAAAACCCAGAGCTATTTTTCCTCCAGCACACACCCAGTCCATGCTCAGAAACCACCACAGCACCCTGCATTGCAGGCCAACCTTCAAGCAAGAAGCAAAAGGGCTGCTGGATGTGCTGAGCAGGCCCACACCACTGCAGCAGGTTTGCTCCATCCAACACTTTCCCTTCCTCCTTACATCCCCATGTCCCTACAAGTGCAAGGTGCACACAGTTTACCTGAGGGAACAAAAAGGTGCAGTGAAACCATCAGCCCTCAGTCTCAGCAGCTTGAACTGGAACCAGGACAAAAAACTAGGAAACAAACAGGCCTCCCAGGCCCCTGCATTTAGGAGACCCAGAGGCTACAGAGAGCTTATGTGCTGCTAATTTAAGAAGTCACAGGTGCAGCTATTCTCAGTTACCCTGACCTGACAGGGGAAGAGGTAGGAAAAAGCCCCAGAGCAAATCCTCGGTGTTGGCTGGGGCTCAAGCTGTGAGGTAAACCAGTGAACCTGGGAAAGTAAAAGACCATATATGCGTTATTGTCTTTTGACTAACTTTTTTATTTTCCTTATGTATGAAATTTATCTCAACTGTTTCTGGGTCATCAGTCTGCAGATCTACCTTAGTCATCCAGCAGGGGTGTTCACAGAAGAATAAATAAATGAATCACGCTCTGTGCAGGCATTGCTGTGAAATAACTCTCCTTCCCTACTTTCCCATCCTTCCCAAGTGGAGGAAGCTGAAACAGCGTACTTTGGTCACTGAGCATTTCCCAGGGCAGCTTTGTTCTGCACAGCTGTGCTGCTGCCTGCACCTTGGGGTAGCTCACTCTGGGGGTCTGTATTGGCCTCAGTGCTTGGCCAGGGCCCTGGTTGTGTCCCTGTGGCACCAGGAGACAGAGGACAAATCCGTGCCCATAGGGGCGGCACAGAGGAGGCACACCTCACACACTTTCCCTGCTTCTGGGTATGGGATGTATTCGCATTTGCAACTTTCTTAGATCTTCAGAATGAAAGCAGGCAAATAAGAAAAGGCAAAAAGAGAAGTTTGAGATAAATAATTTAACATTACAAATTCCTTCCACATATAGACCTGAGGGGCTTGAACCCATGGTCTGCACTGGGCTGCTTAGGTGTGATTTTGGAAATCACCCCACCCAATGTAGAGAGCAATAGGCAGAAGATGGTGCATTACATGTGGCCTGATTTGCAGGGTGGAGGCTTTGGATGGTACAGTGCCAACCACCACAGCACCAGCCTTTGGTCCAGCAACATTTGTGTCTCTAAGACAGCAGCTGGGGCTCTGGTAGGCAACAGGACCTCAGAGGGGCTGCAAAGGGCAGGAGAGTCAGAAGAAAGCTCAGAGAGATGTAAGCCTCAGTCTATTTCCACCATGAATTAAACACCAAAGTTTTGGTTGTAGGAAGGTTCTTGTTTCCAATTTACCTCTCTCCTTGAGAAAAGCATGGAGGTTTTCCTTCTGAAAATTTGGAGGGTGGGCATTTGGTCTTTTGAAACAGTGAAAATAACAAAAGTAATTTCCACTACCCTTTAACCAACTCCCTTCTCTGCAGTCATTAAGCAGAGCATTAGGCAAGACTACGGAAACCCTTGTTTTTCATCTCTTTCCTCCCTAAAGAAGGCTATAGCAAGGTAAGGATCCATCTCTCTCATCCCAAGCAGTAAGTGATAAGACAAGAAAAAATGGCCTTAAGTTGCACCAGGGGAGGTATAATTTGGGTATTAGGAAAAATTTCTTCACTGAAAGAGTTGTGAAGCATTGAAACAGGCTGCCTGAGGAAGTAGCTGAATTACCATCCCTGGAAGTTTTAAAAAAACGTGTAGAGGTAGAGCTTAGTGACATGGTTTTATGGTGGTCTTGGCAGTGCTAGGTTAAAGGTTGGACTAGATGATCTTAGAGGTCTTTTCCAACCTAAATGATTCTATAAAAGATTTGATCTCCTTCACGTTTTTGAAGGAAGTGTCCTAGCTCAATGTTTCAGACCTGCTAAATCCATGTTCCTATGGCTTCTCTAGGTTGTGCGGTGTGTTTAGACAACAGTCTCTGCTGGACAACTCTCACAGCCTTCTTAGCAATTGCATTCAGCACTTCAATTCACTCTCAGGGTTAAAGTTTGCTTGTCTTTAACTGCCTACTGTTTATAACAGGAAACCTAAAGAGCACTCCCAGGATCCTATGTACAATTGCTCTTGCCTATTTATCACTACTATGGTACACGAAGATGGGACTTTCCACCCGCCTGGGGAACACCAAACTGCACTCTAATTTCCCGAAGACTATCCCAAAGACTTCTGGGATTAGTCCCCCTTCCAAGCTGCCCCTTTGTTGAAAGCCCTTGACAGAGCAGAATAGATTTATGTGCAAAGTGACCTCATTTTTTTTTCTTTCATTCCACTGATTTTTTTTTTTCCAGTACCTTAAGCACTCATCATTAAAAGTTGAATTTTGCTAGTTTCTGAGTGCAATGTTCAGTATGAGACTTCTGTGAATAAAATACTGCAGATCATGTCTCTGAACAAGCTCTGAGAAGAGCTAGTTCTCACGACTTGCCTATAGTTACTTTTCTGCATTTCTAGTAATTCACGGAATAAAATTACTTGTCCTTCTGTACTTCAATAAAACTTTCCTTTTCCAAACAAGGTGTAGAGGCCGTTGTTATGTTGTTACAGCTCCACAGAAGACTTTTTTTTTTCTCCAGAGGAAAATTACTGCTATGGAAAATTTTCAGCTTTGGTAATACATGTACAATAAAGTTATAAAAGTTTATTTCTTTATGTATGTTCTTATACTTAGATTTACCATTCTGTTTATCATTTCATTTATCCATATTTCTCCTCTGGGAGTTTATGTTGCCTTTGAATAGAAAGGGCAGTGCATTTGCCTGGAGACTTGGTATTTTCTAATGTTGTCATTCCCCATTAAGCAGATTGTTGGGATATTAATTAATAGTACAATTCTAGAAAGTTTAAAAAAAAATAAAAATCAGATAACATCTAAAAGTCCATGAATCCCTATGTATAACAAACATGCTTAACAGCATAAAGTAAGCAGTCATCTATCTGCTCAAGTAATCAAATGGAACAAAAGACAGCTAGCCATAACACATCCAGTCTTATTTACTAGCTTCTTTTCCTGATCCCAGCCATACATACAAATGTATTGCTAACTCTGAGTGATTCATTTTGCCAGTGTGAGAATAGCCAAACACTGTCACGCCCCTGCAAGGCTCTCAGGGCCGCAGCCAACAGCAGTGCTCTGCCTGCACCAACCACTGCGTAATATCTGTCCCCTCCTCAGCCACTTCTGCATCGCTGGCACTCACAGGTCCCCATGGGTTTCCAAGATCTGCTAATAAATGCATCTCTATGTAGACAGCAGGTTAAAGTTGAGCTTGGGTGAGACAGATGTGCTCCCAAAAATTGGTAAAGTGGCCCCCAGACTAGTCTGTGGTGGTTAGAAAGATGAGGTGTAAAGTCATGATCCAGCCAAACACTTTGAAAGTCATTGTTTCAGAAGATGTCCATAGTCCCTATAATTTCCTAGAGTCTTTAGTGCCTGTGGATGATATCTTGGATGTGTAATTAGGTTTTCCAGATTGCTGTGCCAGCTGCTATTTTTTTTCCTCCATTGAGAGGCTGAGTGCTTTGTGCAACAGCCAGGGAATGCTGTTTTAAAGGAAATGGTTGAAAATTGTCTCGGAAGTGCTTTCTGTCAATAAATCATGGTAGGAGAGGAAGAAACACCTAATAAACGTTTTGTGATCTATGGTAAAAATACAGAAAATAGTCTGGTCAGGACTGTAGGAGGCCATCCAACTCCAAGGCGAAGCAACTGCATCATCTGACAGACATTCTTAAAGACTGTCCTGAAAGGGATCCTCACCTTCCTCAGTGATCTGTAGCAGGACTGAATTGGTACCAAGTGTTTTGCTGAAGTCTAAACCAAATCTTCCCTTGCTGACGCTCACAGCCTCTGCCTCTTCCTCTGCCCAGCACAGGCTCTGCCTCCTGGTGCTCTGAAATTCCCCTCAAATAGCACACAGCAGCTGCAAGGCTGTGTCTTTTACCACAGACCTCCAGGTTGTCATGAAGCCCTTGGAAAGATTTCTGAGCCACTTGGAGTACATACGTAGTCTACCAAGTCCTTTGAACTAACCATCTGTGGCAGATGTTGCCTGCTAGTACCGGGGAACCAGCCTCGTGACTCCCCTGGCTCACTGCAGCAGGACCTCGTGGTGGTGGAGCTTTTGCTCGAGTTAGCCACCAATTCCGCTTCGTGTCATCTGAGGGCACAGCCTGGGCACTTGAGAGAACATGACGCCTATGTTCCCAAAGCACACAAACCACCGTGTCAGATCGGATCAGGTCATCCAGCAAAAATAATAAAAGAGAACAACCATGGGAAAATCTGTCCATTGGAGAAATCTTATTCTAAACACCCATCAGGTATTGGGGTGGGTCATGCCCTGAAACGGTGAGGGAAAGTTACGCTAAAACGTGGTTGAGAGAGGAAAAGATTGTTTTGGACTAGCCAAAAAAAATAAATTCTTTCCAGCAAAAGGAAAAAATTTTAATGGAATGAGTAGTCAGCCTTCTGCAAATTAAAATGAAAGGACACTCCTTAAGGGAAAATTGTTTCAAATAAAACAAAACAAAATAAAAATGTTGTATTTAGAAAATCTAGAACATTGTGAGTTTCCTTAGCTTTCTTTGGTTGCTTTCACTCAAGCTAGTCAGGATTTGCAGAGCATGTGATCCATCAGCTACCTAGGCTGTCCATGCTTTTTCTCTCCTTTTTCCTTATTGATTCAGTCCATAGCTGCATATGGTTTCCAGGCATCCTTCTTCTTCTTCTTCACTCAGTTGCCACTCCAGACATGATTTGTAGAGGATGTGCTAGAGAGAAGGGCGCCAAAGATGCCAAAATTAGCCATTTTGCCAATCAAAATGTGGATAGATCTCCCTATCTTAGAAGCATCAAACTCCTCCTGCATTTACTGCCAGGAACTACATGTTCTTCACAAACAGACCATCACTTTACTTAAATTCAGTGTTTGGAAGCTTCTTGGCACAGCCATGTCACCACTATCCACGTCAA
The DNA here is from genome assembly GCF_047663525.1 of Anas platyrhynchos. Classification (NCBI taxonomy): domain Eukaryota; kingdom Metazoa; phylum Chordata; class Aves; order Anseriformes; family Anatidae; genus Anas; species Anas platyrhynchos. The sequence goes on from NC_092587.1 coordinate 59,983,248, forward strand.
GACCTCACCCCTAGCCACAAGATGGGCATCCCCTCCTACACATCATGCTGAGGCCCAGCTCACACATCTTGACAGCCTGAGATCAGCTTGGGATCTGAGCAGAGATGCTCGTTGTCCATCACAGGGGAGGAGATGATGGGGAGGGGAGGGCTCGGTGCCTGTCCGCAGCAGGGCTGCTGCTTGATTCTCCCTTTGTGGTCTTCTTGGTGTCCTCTTGCCCTGAGGAAGCCAGAGTGGCATCCCAAGGAGGCAGCCTCCACAGAGAGGCTTAGGTGGGAGAGCAGGTGCTGCTGGGCTGAGCACCAGGAGGGAGAACTGGCAACCCAGAGCCCTCAGATAAGAGCTTTGTTGTTTTTCAGTCACAATCTCTGACTGCCTTTCCAAGGAAGCATTAACCAGGAAACTCCTGCTCTGATATGCTTTTCCATTATTTTTTTTGGTTGCTGTGGCTATCTACTGGAAGGGCACAGTTCTCCCTGGGAAGCGAGGTGTCAGTGCTGATTTGTAGCTGGCACAGCAAGAAACACATACACACTTAGATGTCCATGCTGTGGGTGGAGGATGTAACACCAACCACTGCTGGGTTGCCTCATCCCTCCTAGTTTGACACCTTGATTTTCACCGCAGCTAGCTTTGCTCTATGTAAGTATTGAAATTTTCCATGTTGGAGAACTGCTTCCGTGTGGTTATTGTTGTTATTTAACAACATTAATATCCAAGAAACGTTGTAACATTTATTCCATTAGGAAAACTATGCGTTGTAGCAGAACATCAAGCCTGGCAGAGAAATGGTTTTCATGGCAAGGCCATGTCTTTTGCTAATCCCCAGAAAACCTGCCCAATTTGGTCAGTTTATAAGTCTTTACACAATTACTCTTCACAAATGTGCTGTTGAAATGCCTTTAGACTTCTTGGCAGCTAAGTTCCCCTAAGGTTTGTCTTCATTGCTCATGCATTTGAACAGCCAGTCCCTGGGGCTGATGCTCCTGCAGTCTTCACGACCTTCAGTCCCGACCTTCTCTTTCTAACTTTCCTCAACCACTCACTTTTGCACTCCCAACAATTTTTTTAACCTCCCAATATTTGTGAGAGTGTAATCGAGTACAGGCAGGCTATCTTACAGCAACAGTCTGAACTGATTTTAAACCATTAGAAGACCTTGGCAGTGGATGCTAGAGGAGTATGAAATGTTTATACTGCATCTGTTTGCTTGTAATGCACCTTTGCCAGAGCCTTAATTCAATTTATGCATATGGATCAACTTTTTAATACCTTCCAGGAATAATTATTTTTCATCATTTTATGTTTCAGTGTGTGCATTCAAATAAAACATGTTGCAATTGGATTGAAAAGTTTAAATCCTGTTTTGAGAAGTCTCATGAAAAGTTAATGGGTTTTGGCACTTTCAGAATAAAAGTCACTTTTAAAGATGTGATGCAGCAGTCTCACAAATATATTTTTTCAAAATATAAAGACTGACGTTCCTCCCTGTTCTAACAGAACTCAGCTTAATGTAGTAAGATTTCACTGAGTAGCTGTCAGGCATTTATACACATGCATGTGATAGAATACATATATATACACATGTACGGATAAATATATTTATAACTCAATATATAAAAGAAAACCCAAAGTCCACAACTCTACGTGTTCCAAATTACTTCCGTAACCTTACCTAGGACTATTTGAAATGTGTAATTATTGCTTCCTGACTTTCCTTTAGGAGCTTGTTCAAGAAATTGTCAGAGCTCTGTGCTAAGACGCCTGCATTAGCAACCATGTAGGTGGATATGAGCAATGCACTGCAATCCTATATGATTCCTCCAGTTTCAAGGAGTGCACTCCCCTGCTTTTCTCACTATTTTAACTACTGAATGTCAAAATATTAAAGTAACCACCCTTTAATAAATCATCACCAAGGATTACTGTAATAGCTACTTTCTTGATGGTCAAGGAGCACCGCCAAAATCAACAAAACTGTTCTCTGTGGCAAAATTTGTCAGCACTGCTATGAAACATAGAAAAATATTATCAGTTGTTTTCTATAGATGGATTTGTTTGGTTGTATTTTCACTGTAGGCTGAAAGTTGACCTTTCTGTCGGCCATTAAATGAATGCTCCTTTTTGCAGATGGCCACGTCTGAGATCGTAGGCACCCTCCAGAACCCAGCAAACCTATATATGCTGCCAGGAAGGATTCCTCTGTGGATGGCTATAGAAGACTTCAGATGACAGTGGATTTGTTTCTGGGCTGTAGGGAAGCCTACATAGTTTCCATAGTTTAATTCACGCTGTGACTACAAGTACAATATCTCATTATGTTTCTTGTCTAGTCACAGCAGTTTATAATATTCCTCATGTCAACCTTAAGAGGTCTAAATGTTTGCTTCACTTAGTATAACTGGTGAGGGAGAAGCCTTTGGAATAGAAGCTGACAATAAAATCTGAAGTGTAATATGATAAATTAGAATAATTTAGTATAACTTGATTTTTCACTAAACAGCACTCAGTAATAGACCGTGTTATTCTGACCCCAGCAGAGCAATCAAGGAAGAATTCTTATTCCAATGGCTTCTGAGCTTTCCTCAGATCAGCTGGCCTGATTTTCAGGCTGCTCTTCAAGAGCATCAGTTACAAGCAGGGATACTTTTTTTTAAAAATAAAAAAATAAAAAAATAAAAAAGAAAGGAATCGGAACAACTTTTCCAATTACTGCAAGAACAGCTACTATTAAAGATTTTGCTTCGGAGTGGGAAAGAACTTGTGGTTTTGTACAGCAGCCATTTTTTGTGGCACACGGTCAGCACCACGTCCTCTTCTCAGAAGGCAGCCGATTTCAGTCCTCGGTGTTCCTGGGGCAGCGACAGCCCTTGGAGGAGCAGGGCTGGCGACCACCTTTCTGTCTCCCCTGTTACTCCAAAATGCCTCTTCACATGCTTATTTTTCAGAGAACAACAGGCTTGTTTCACAACAGCTTTTGATATATTTTACTTATGTTTCTTTCTCTTGCTTCCTTCAAGGAAGAAAACACACGACTCCAGCCTTTGTTCACATCAGCATTAAGCCTCCACAGTGTAACCCACGCTGCCCAGAGAAGCACACCAGCCACATGTTGTCGCCCCTGTAGTCATGCACAACTCGGGATCCCACCTTCACGTGACAACATCTGCCTATGTCGGCTTCCAGTTTCAAAATGATGCTCTAACAAACCCAAATTTTAAAACTGAGGTACCCATCTCCTCCTTGGTACTGAAAACTGCTGAGTACTTTATACATTACTGGTGCTTTGCTTACGCCTTGCTTAGAGCATTATACTGGTGCTGCGGATGAAGAAAATCGCTGTTGTTGGCAGCAGCGGGTCAGCAGTAGCTTTGGCACACATAGCAACATGCAAAAACCTCCGAATTTCAGATAGATGAATTTCCAATTCTAGCACTCAAGATATTTAGATCTCTGAGCTTGTCCAAACTGATCATATTTGTCCAGGTGTTTTGCAGGATGCTTAAACCAAGCAAATATCAACATACATCTAATCATTAATTACTGTCTTGAATGTTGTTAAATAGCAACAGAGGAGTGACACAGAACAAAGAATCCACAACTGTTTGACAGCTCAGTCACTGCACACCACTCTCAAAGCCCAGGTCTGCAGCAATGTACAAGAGGGTGCAGGGCAAATTATCATAGGTGCAACTTAGAGAGAAAAATAAACACTAGAAAGCACAACTTCCTTTTAAAGCAAATGGGCTGATGAAGAACAGAAAGAAAGAAAGAAACTAGGAAACCATCAACACCAACATCAGAAACTGCAGTTTCAGTAGATACTTCCACAGAGATAATTAGACAACAGTTTGGTACTTTGCGTACAAACAGCATTATCTTAAAAAAAAAAAATGATTGAAACCTTTCACAGAAAAATACATTTTCTCTGGAATTATGAAAATAAGCTTACAAGAATGCTGCTTTTAAAAGTACCATACTCTTATCCTAAGTTTTCTTTGATCTTTCATTATTGTGCTAAGAAGCAAAGTGATTACAGACCATACCCTGCGTTTCAGTCGCTGTCTGGTAAGTTCAAACCCCATCCACCTCACTGTGTATGTTCCGTACTTTGAGCTGCTGATCCTGGCTGAGGCTGGATGCTGACAAGGGTATCTGCAGAACCACCCAGAGCTAGCAGGCTCTGCTGCTGCTGCTACTGCCACCGGGGTGAACGATGGAGTGGATGACACCAACACCCCCAAGTACCAGCTCAATTACAGAGGTGCTGGGCACGCTGAGAAAACCCTGCAGAAGACCCCCTAACAGCTGCCACACTTTTGCCAGGGCTTAATTTGTTAATCAAGAATAAATTCCACGAGGCTGGGGAAAGAACTGGCACAGCTGATGATCGGCAAGCCTAATCAAAGGGTTTCTGTGGTCTCAAGCTTGAAGCTGAGCTGCAGCATTAGGACACGCTGCAGAAAATGAGTATACATAAAATACATAAAATGAAGAATGCAGCTGTTGACAGCCAGACACCGAAACAATTTGTTTAAAAAGAAAACAACTCAAAGAAAATATACTAGCAACTTCACTGCCTTAACAGAAGCAGATGCAAAATGTCATAAAGTGATGATTAGAGTGAATTGCCTGAATGCATAGTGATGTTGTGCAAGACGGATCAGTTTAGAAATGTACAGCTTGTGATGAAATATTTGCTTGTTCCAAGCCATAAGAATACAGAACATTGAGTTTTGTGTTCTGAGGGCGTGGGGCTGTTTGGTGGAGCCAAGGCCCTGCCGTCCAGAGGGCACCCTGTGCTCCGGCAGGCAGCACCTTCCGATAACATTGTCTTTCCTCCTGCTTGGGGAGACAGACCCTGGGAAACTAAATTAATGACCCAAACCAAGAGCATCTCCCACTCTTCCACAGTGCCAAATTTCAGGCTTGCACCATACCGAGGTCCTACCAGAGACTGTGACAAGGACGATGCTAACACCAAACAGGCATCACACATTTGATTTGTAAAGCCTGCCCAAGAAGAGCAGTACGTATCTGCATGTGTGCCTGTGCTGTGTGCACCAGACTCTGACTTTGAAAGGAAGCTGTTTGTTTGGGAGAACTGATTCTCCAACTTTTTTTTTCCTAACTTTTTTTTTTCTTTCTTTTTTTTTTTTTTTTTTTTTTTTTGCATAAGAGCTCTCTGGCAGCTTGCCTGATTCCAGAGCAGGGTTATTTTGCAATTATTGTCGTCTGCTTTGCCTTAATCTTCTTTTTTCCGTGAGATGCACTGCAGCAGGACAACCCCATGGTGTACTCTCTTGCTCCTGCTTCCAGGAAACAAACTGATGGCTGCAGAGAGGCAGGGGAGGCACCGGGGGAATTGAACGGCAGAAGGGACCTGGGGGTGGTTTCCGTCTGCCAATGCACGTACCAGAGGTAGGAGCCATACAAAGATGTATGGGAACAACCAGCCCTTCCCACTCAGCCTCCCTAATGACCCATGTAGCTAGGGGTTTTCCTTCCAAACATACCTGCAAGGCCCCCTTGCCTGTGCCAAAACAAGGAGGAGGGTTGTTGGATGCTGCCTCGGGTTTGTGTTTTTTTTTTCACTTGGCTTTCGGAACAAAGCCTGGCCCAGAGATCTTCCTTAGTGTGACTGTGGCATTCACCGTCCCCAGCTGAAGGAAGCAAGGTCCACCTGCCACCTGGCTTTATACCCTGGTGGGTGTGCAGCCCTGCTGAGTTTTCTCCAAAAACCTGTTGTTCCTACAAGAGTGCTATGGATGGGCATGTCTGCAAAGAGAGCTGCTGCTTCGCTGTGAGAGAGAGCCATGGATCAGCCTCTGACCAAGAAAATCAGCTGCAGGCAGATGCCTGCATTGTGAGAGCTGCTCCACAGTTATGAATATGAATTTATTCTGGGAATCCCAACATTTTCTGGGAAAGATGGAGGAGTAAAGGGAGGGCCTTGGATGGAAAATACTCCTCCAATGTCCTGAAGCTGTAAACAAAATTTCAGCTTCCAAAACCAGGCTAAGAAGTAGATGTCACAGTCCCTTTACTCATCTTTGAATATTCACTCATTTATTCAAATAGAAAAACCTAAGAAAAATTGGAAAAAAATATACAAGTATATAAGAAAATACATATAAGTAGTCTTACTCCATGTAATTACATGTTCCAGTCCATTCTTTCTAGGTTTTGAAGGAAATGAGTTACCCTCTGTATTTTGTCTTATCCCCTTATCTCAAGATTTATTATACCTTCTCTTATGCTGTCAGGTACATTTACACGCAAATGTGACACCCTAACATATCACTAAATATATATATTTTTGCTAACAAAACTGGAAATCAAAGATGCTTAGATTTCGTTTGGCTAAAATAACTTTTTTTGTTAATATGTGCTCACAGTCACTTCATGTGTGTGCATATCTACATACACATTTGCTTAAAGTTGTTTGGGAAAAAAGAGTGCCTACCACTGGATACACAGTTTTAGGATCAGTCTAGTAAAATTAATATTTTTAGTGGTAAGGAAATACTGAAGTTAAAACCATTGTGGGAGGGAAAGAGGCAAGAAAGGGTCTGATTTTTAATGTTCAGAGAGGAGCTAAAAGAAAAGGAACGGCACCGTGCCGAGATACTAAAATCCAAAACATGCCCCTGACATGGAAAATACACTAAGTGCCTTACAGGTTAGGCTTTTTGAAACACAAAAGTCATCTCTTGTTTGTTTTTAAAGTGCATTGCAACCAGAAGCATCAGTAGCTACTGAAGTGTGTCTGGTATGGACATCAAGCATGAACGACAGAGTTTTCAATCCCCTCCGGAGGTACCGGCGGTTTGATGGACTATTGTTGCTGTTGCTAAGCAGCTGACATGAATTGTAAGTGAAGTGGTCAGAGCAGTATTTCCATAGCACACAGAGGAATTCAGATCAGCAGTATCACTTCTGCGCATTAAGCAAACCAAAGCAAATACAGCCATTAACTCAATAAATGTATGGTGAGCTGGGAGTCCTCGTTAATTCATTCAGTAAGGGGGCACTCGCTAATTTGTTTGCCAGGAGCGTTAATAAATAAGATCCAGCTGAGTGTGACCTAAGCCATAGGACTTGTTCTCACTCAGCTTTGAAAATATATGAGCAATTAATAAGGCAAAGAGCAGAGGTTCTCCTAGAAGGAATTGAGTGTTTTAAAACAATTAATTAAAAAAAAAAAAAAAAAATCAGACCTGCTCAGCTGGAGAAAGGACATCATGTTGTTTTTGTTTTGAGCACACACACACACATCCTACTATTATTAGGACTCAGTTTCTAGCAGAAGCAGAAAACCAGATGGTAATCCCCAGTCTCAATAAATGGGAGTATTTCTGTGTGCTGTCATCTGCTCACCCCGGCTGCACAGTGTGAACTCAAGGACCAATGTGGGGGAACAGAAACAATTTCACTGACAGGCAGACTTGTTGCTATATAAAGACAAACATTTGTGCATGGCATTCATTAAGGTCTGCATGTTGTTAAACATCTGGTTACAAGAATGAGAAAAAATTTCAGTGATTGATTTATTCAGATGAAAGGTATTTTGCCCAGTCAGGGTTAAAGAATTCCACATTTATATATGCTACTACCAAACAAAACCAATTTCGTAACTTACTTAAATAAATTTGTTTAAAATTAATTCATAATTAACAAATTGCAATATTTTTGTAAGACATTCAAATGCCTTTTGACAGTTTTTCTTAATGTATGTTTAACGTATGTTCTTTCTTTTCTTTCTGATAGTAATGATGCTGTAGCAAAATTTGTGTAAAAAGACACCTTTTACCTTACACAAGAGAGGAACAAGTTACAGAGGAAATTTACACTGAAGACAGACAGACCTATTAGAAAAATGGGAGAAGAAAAAAAAAATTAAATGTATTCACAAAAGCAAACTAACAATCAGATGATCATTACGACCATCTCCTGCGATCAGATCCCAGAGCTATTAAAGGGATTTGAGATTTATATCAACCCCACACACGGTTCAATCAAATCCCAGCCTCCGCTCCAGGCAATATTCAATATTTCTGAACGGTGAACCAATCCAAACCACAGTACAGACCAAGGGGTGCACTTCAAAGAAGTAGATACTGCTTGGATATATTTGAGGTATTGAAGGAGCATTTAACGTACTCTTTTGTGTTTGACAAAGTTACATTTTCCAGAATCTAAATATTGACATTTAGATTGTTTTGCTTATCTTATCTTAGGTGTTTGTCCTTATAGTCCCTGCACCTCCTGGGAAACAGATAGTGTTTTTTCCTCATATTACAATATATCCACTTGATAAACTCTCATTTGATGGCAAAGCAAATTTGTATAAAACACCAAAAAGCACCAATGCAACTAAATATTGCTTGTTGACTCAAGAGATCTTTTTCTTTTTCCTTCACTGTAGGCTTTAAAAAAAAATCTAATTTCCTGAAAACTTGAAGGGAGAGTTGGGGAGTGAGGAGCAGGAGCTGTTGAAAATCTAAAATTTGCTAGTGTAAATTTCAATTTTGCAGATCCACCCTTTTTCTTCAAAGAACATTTCATGCCAGTGCTATCAGGGATGGCCATGTCAACACCTACATTTTAATACTGATAGATGAGAAGCTATAATAGTGCACTAACCAAACTAATTGGAACTACTCACGTAGACAGCATCCTGACAAAGGCTTTGACATTTAACGATTTCATCTGAGTCAACTTTCTGTGAAAAACCCATCATCTGAGTCAGTTTTCTAACCCACTGGTGATTTTGAGGGGGCAGAGTGCTAAGGGGATTTAGTGTTGCTCCCTTCTGTATAAAGCTCATGGATTTGAATTGTACTTTAATAGAAAGCACAAGACTCAATTGCTGGAGCTTAATTTTGGTCTGAGCAGTTAACTTTCTCTGAGATGAAAAGATGGACTGGAGTTGTCATTTTATTTTAAGCAACAAAGTATTTGACAATAAATCCTAATAAAATTAGAAAGGAATAATATTAAATTACCTTTACCTTATTCTGGCTCCCACCTGGCTATAGCAGATAATTAGGGAATTGGTGACCATCTGGATTTGGGGTTGAGGTGTGTTGTTAAAAAATTAATAAATAAATGTTGCTTTGAAGACCAAAACGTGAACCCTGAAAGCCCACTGCTATTCTTTCACATTCTGCCTTACTTTCTGGTTCCTCAAGTGCCTTTATTATTTTCATATGCATTTCAAAGGGAATTTTAATTGTTTTAAGCTATATTTTGAACTGCCAAGATATACTCGGTGCTAGAGAAGTGACACTACAACATGGGCCTTGTGGCACACTCCCAACTCCACGGCTGCAGGTGGCAGCTGGTGAGGAACCTCTCTTATCCTATGGTCAGTAAATGCTAGCAACCACTCTCTCAGAGGCTTTTCCCTACACGAAACATCTGTTTAATGTTCAGAATCAGGCCACCTGTCCTTTTATGCCTAAGAATCCCTTATTAATGAGACTAGGAATCAATTTTGGGGGGATTGTCCAAACATTTCATAACAGCTTTTATTTATCTGGATGGCAGCCTGGGTGACTCACAGCTCCTGCTTTCTTGCTCTCTAGCACCTTGTCTGGAGTCCCACTGCCACTGGCCAGCTGGGAGATGGTGACATTTACTGCACCCCCACTGACAGGGAGGTACATCCATGTGTGGCCACGTTTGGGGAACCCAGCCTGGCTCCCCTCTCTTCCAGCAGCAGCCAAAGGCCTCTTGCTTTTGGCCATGGTGGGTAGGCAGCCTTTATTTTGGGCTGCCAATTCATGGCTCCTGAGTCATGGTTTTGTCATCTGAGGAGCCGAATCTGCCACATTATGTTGCTGGGGCTGAGTAGACTTGGCAGCTGCTATTTAGGTATTGACAGAGGTCTTTCCTAGTTCTCACATCAAGAGGATTTCTAGCTGGGATGTTTTGAGTGGAGTTAGTTTTGAAGGTCCTAAATGGTATAGCAGTTGTCTATGTTAGAGGTTAACATTTTGCATACCATCTTCCAAAAAAAAAAAGTGCTATCATTACAGCTCTTTATGTTTACAGGGGCCTCTGAGGGTCTGCGGACCATGGAGGATTCTTTCCATGGCCAGAAGTAGGCTGACAGCGTTTGGTAGCTTGAGCAGTCACCGAGGAGCCAGGCGTAATTTGAGCTGCTGGGTGTGTGACCTGACTGGAAGGCAGCGGGTGCCCACAGCTCTGGGTGGGCACTGACTTCTGCTATTTTGAGGCCAAAGACAGGAAATAAATGGCAATGAAGGGATGCGCCTGCAATCAAGCTTTGCACTGCCCCAGAAATAGTTTTAAAACGAGAACCAGTGCTTAATACTTAGCTGTGAGGCAATCCTTCCTTCTTTCTCAAACCATCAAATGCCTGCAAACCATCAAATACCTACGGGAGCTGAAGCATTCTGCCACTTTGTGAGGCCAGGGAAAAGAGCACGGGCAAGAAGCTCATTCCGTAAGTCACTGATTAGGACGAAAACCTTGGCCACATTTCTGGCTGTGAGCACTCTGCAGCCTTTAGGGATGTTGCTGGCCCTAATGTGGTCTGGCTTTCTGGATGAGTACCTGACCAGAGCTGCAGCCCCAGCCTTGCCCTCAGGCTCGTTTCCTCCTCTGGTTTCTAATTCAAAACAAAAACAAACCCAGTTTCATGCTTCCTTAAATACTGCTGTCCCCCCTTCCCATATGACATCTATGAGCTAATCCCAGAGAAACCTAGTCCTCCTCCAGCAAAAACCTGCCACCCTGTCCTCCGCACTGATATAGCAGCTAGCTATTAACGCACCTCTCAACAGCATTTCCTTCAAACACTTTGCAATTAGAGAGGAAATCTTCCTACCTCACTGGAATATGATGATTGCTAAGGAAAGATATATTACAGCAACTGTTTGTTACATGAAGAAGACCACTTGGACAGCCTCAATGCAAGAGTTAATGCAGAAATGAGAAGGCCTGGCCCAAGCAGATTGAAAGCAGACACTGATGTTTCAGAAAACTACCTGACTGCCAGCAGCCCTTTTGCAACCACCTTTGGATTCAGTTTCAATTAGCCATTGCTTCCTATCGCCAGAGCAGCCTACAACTACCAACACTAAACTGGAATATTTCCTATGGACCCTTATTTAGGTCTGCAAGAAGCAAAAATCATTTCTTCCTGTAAGAGTTATAAATCCCAGCCAGTGAAAAGAGCTACATTTATCACTCTTCTCCCTGTGTATAGCGATATAGTGTGTTTATTTGTGGGGTGAGTAAATAAGTGTTCAGTTTAAGCCACGTGGAGCTTTCTGGAGGCTTAGAGATCAGCTTATCTACTTGGCAGACACCACAACCTCTTCCAGTAAATACTCTACAGCCAGCTGGTGCTGTCCATGGCTAGCAGGAATTCCCCTGTACTGGTCAAAGCACATTATCTCCTTCATTTCCTCCTGCCATTCAATGGACTCTAGTCACAGTTTCCTCTACCATATGATTTTTGAATTGAAATATAAGAGTAAATTTAGCACAGTGCTCCAGGGTGCTCTTCCCTGGAGACTCAGTCACCTGAAGGGGCAGGGTGCTTTCATGGTGGCAGCCCTGAGGTGAAAGCTTGCTGGAGCGCTGAGGAAGACACACAGCAAACAGCAAGAAAAGGCACTGCATTCAGTCCAACAGCACTTGTTAGCAAACAAGTCTGCAAGCATTCAAAAATGCAAAAAGCTCTAAGCAACTGCATTTTTTGAAACTAAAGTATAGTCACCTGCTTCCTAACCTTCAAAAAAAAATATATATATATGAAATAAGATGACTGGCTTTTGAGTTATGAGGTTTAAGAACAGAGCAGGAAGGAAGCAAGCTGTTTACCTGTATGTGATTTAACTAACAGTGTTTGCTCTGTTACAAGCCTGTTGATGCAGGGTGTCTTTGTTAAACTGGGAATCGGATATGTGGTTTCCACAAAAAGTATAGCGGCAGACTCCAATGTCTATGAGCAGTCGGAGTCAGGAAGTAGCTCATTTGAAACCCGTAGGGGTGTTCTGCATTACAGAGCAAATGTTTGTACCCAGCCATGGCAAGAGGCCCTCTCGGACGCCCCCACACATGTGCACCTCCACCCCTGAATCAGAAACTAGTGATTCAATAAAATGGGACCCTCAGAACATTATGCAGAGACAAAATTCATATGCCAGGTTTTATCAGTGGAATTAATTTAACCACGTTTCGCTACAGGAATGCTTCAGGGTCACAGAATATGAGATTTGATAGCCCCTTAATGAAAAGCACCTACATCCCAGCAAATCCCAACAACACCCAGCAGTACTGGTGGCTTGAGGGAAACTGAAAAGGTCTGGATTTGGTAGGCTGATTATTGGAGAGATAGAGAGAGAGATAAAAGAAAAGTCTTAATACTAGCTGGACATGTCACCCCTTCCAATGCATCCTTCACCTCCTGTTTTTTTTGTTTGTTTGTTTGTTTGTTTTGTGGACCTGCTGGAGCTCTCCTCATCCTACAATTCCCACACAAGCATGGGAGAGCCTGATCATCCCTCACCCAGAGCAAAAACTGAGCAACATCTGTCTCAGATGGCACCACCCCTCTGCTCTCCCCCAGCCCTGGTTTAACACCCAAACGTGCCAGCGCTGCCATCAGCACAGGACAGCCAGGCACATAGCAGGCTTCTGTACACCTATGTGGCAACACAGGGTAGAAATCCACTACGACATCCTGGTGTGAATCCAGGGAACCTTTTACACGCCTCCTCTGAGTTTGGGGAGGTTGTGTAATCCCCTTAAAGCGGCACCCAGCCCAGCCTGCAGTCCGGGAGGGCACAAACAGCTCAAAATAACAACTTAGCTCTTTCTAGAGGAGCAGGAAATTACTGTTGTTCTGATTTGTGGTATGACTGGACTTCAGAATAGCCTGTGGCAGCTACCCTTTCTCTCGGAGGTGCTAAGTGAAAATGGGTTCCTTCACAAGCTGCCTGGTATGTTGCCTACTCCAGCTTTAGCAACAGTGAAGGCAAACTGAGGAAGGCCAATGAATCACTTGCTTCTTTGTTATCCAGGAATTTTTATTTTCCTGTCTGAATTGGAGCCCTTCTGACTCTTAGTGCAAGATAACCAAATGGGACCAGCAGAGAAATTAGGGAACATGATGTAACTCTCCTTTAGGATATGATCTAAAAGCCTTTTCTTGCCACAAAACTCAAAGCAGCCAAACCACAGGACAAAAACAGCTCAGAGCCCATTGTCTACTTTTCCTACAATGACAAGATGCTGATGATCTTCACTCTGTGGATAAACAACTCCAGCGAGTCACTTCTCAAACATGCTTTTTTATACTCCATTTTCCCTGTTTTCTGCATTCATTTCCCCAAGCATGTCCTAAATAACATCTAGTTATATACCATGTTGTACATGGAAGCAATTAGTTTTATAAATTAATCATAACACACATTTAAATTTACATCACACTTGCATCCAAATCATCATCACATTGTCATGGTTATATTATTTACTACAATTTAACTGCCACCAGTCTGTTTAGGAGGAAAACAACACTCATAGAGGACCCAGCCATTCCACAGGTCACCATTCTTGTAGTTTCACTCTTGCAACTGAAACAGAAATGCAGTGTAACAAAGTCACCTACGAGGTACCTACAGGCAACATAGAGTTGAAAAAAAAAAACAACACATATGGTTCAAGTGTGGTTCATATGGTTCAGACAAGCTATCATTACCTCTGACAGCACCCTACAAGTATACTCCAGGATACAGGCAGGATAAATCTGGTTCTTCTCAAAGATGACAAAAATTGAAGGATTTTTTTGATCATCTACACAGCTGTCCAAAAGTCTGTTTGAAATCTCAGGTCTAGGTGGAGGGCAAAGGTAGGCCTTGTTGCCATGATCAAAGTCTCCGACGACAGCTAGAGCTACAAACACACTGGTAGCTGGTGCTGGATGGGCAGTACTGATGAGAGCAACTGGCATCTCTCTAGGGAACAGAAAAAGCCATAAATAAGAAGATGCTTAAACCAAAGCAGCAAACATCTGCTATCGACATTCTGGCAGCCAACAACTCAACAAGCACCTTGTCCTCCTTCCTCCCACAGGTAGCTCTGAACACATCCTTACCAGATGTTTCCCCATCGGTTTATTTTAAAGAATCAATAGACAGGGCTGATCTGGCAGCTTTCACCACTGCTTTTTCTGGTTCACTGGTTATAAAAGGTCTGAGGAAATAGAATCAGGCCCACACAGTAGGAAGTGCAGCTTGTGCTGAGCCCTTCCCTGAGCTCTAGAAATGCCCTGGGAGTTTCGATGCAGGTCCAGCCCACGTGCTTGTACCTTTTCCATGCATTGTCCCATGAGTGCCACAGATCCTCCAGTTGAAATTCTGCTCGCAGATGGCAGGCACGTGGGATGGATTCATCCCATGGAAGAGGAGCCACTCATCCAGCCCTGTCCTGAGCTTCTCTTTTTTCATGTGCTCTTCTGCCTAGAGAAAATATATTTAGTATATGCATATAACATGCACAAACACTTCTTTTTATGTATCTCCTGCCTTCATCACCCAAATCATGCTCAGATCCAAATAATTTGGAGGATAGAACAAAAAATGTTGTGACCATATGACCCACATGCACAATGGAAAACATGCACAGAGCACACATGGGAGCATTGCCTTGGTCTTACCAGCAAATCTCTGTGTACCTGACCAAACCAGAGCCCCGTGACGTTTGAAATCAGATGAGGCAGAGGATCTGAGCTAAGATCCTTTTTTTCTTGTCCCTCTATCACATGCCAGAACAAAGCCTTTCATCTGAAATCAAACTGGATGGTGTTTTCCAGCACGCCAAGGAAGACATGTAGGACCAATGCCCACAGATAATTTCTGTTCAGTACTGTCTTTGCAAATCTCCATTAAAAAAGGGGAAGGGACATGGCTCTTTTGTGAAAATAATCTGAGCAGATTATGGCTTTATACCAAAATACCAGTCAAGCCAGAACACCCAGATGACTGGGACTGATGGCTTAATCCTTAGACGGCCGTCAAAAAGTTTTGTTTTCTTCTTTTCTGATCACATCAGTGATAGGAAGGCCAAGATAACTAATGTGTTAGATGATTTTCCCCTGTCATGCTTTTCCCTGGCCTCCATCCTAAGAAAAGTGTCTAAGACCTTCTTTCTTGCAACACCAGTGATGAACCAAGAACATTTTGAGCTGGAAGAGGAACCTCTGTGCCATCATAAACAGAAATATTCCCACTGCACTTCATATTTTTAAAGGAAACTTTGCTAGTTATAACAGGAGATATTTCAGAAATGCAAGGTTGTCTTGGTGAGGGCAAAGAGACCCAGAAAAAGAAAACTGAATTTCTGATATAAATAATTGCTGCTATTCACACCTCATATATGGATAAAGACAACAGATCACAAGCCAAACAGTGCACTCTCTCTCTGCAGCCTTGAACTCTAATTCCTAACAGAGAGCACACTAGGTTTTGGTCTCAGACTTTGATTTTTCTTATAAAATACTGGCCGTTAAGCCAACCACATTTGCTACAAATTCAGTATATCTAGTCTCAGAGAAGAACTGAAGTAGTCTCTTGTTTAGGTTGAAAAGTTTTCAGTTCCTCTCTCTATCTGGGGGGGTAAAATTCATTTAACCAACTAAATCCATCCCCTCACTGACCATTAAATCAAATCCATCTACTAATTTCTGATGTTCTGTTCAGTCATGGCAATGCTTACCACAAGGAAATGCTACACCTACAAGACAAAGAGCACACTCCACCAGAGTGTTGACTAGGTTTTTTGCTGAATTGGTGGGAAATGCTAATGCCAACTGGAACCACTGTTTTTTTGCACAGACATTCAGTTTTGGTGCTGTTTTTCCTTGGAAAACCTCAGACTCAGATTAGCTCTGGTTACTGTACTCCAGCCCAAGTGACCCTATCCCATACTCCATTTGTGAAATGATAAGAGCAGACACCAAAAACAGGGAGACTTAGGTTCAGTTCAAGTTTAGGATTAAGTGTAGGTCTCCCATATCCTGGGGAAGCAGTCCACCCACTCCTCCGGCTGCGGTCAATCAACCTCTCAGATTTCATGTGAAAATAAAAGTCTGGCCTTCTCCATTTTGAATGGGAACATTGTAGTTGTGAGAAACCAAACAGCAAAGAAAACATTTCCCCACGTTGTTCTCCCAACAGGGAGGTCATGTACAACCCAAGCTTATAATGCCTGGGGTTGTTGTTTTTTCCTAAAAAAAAAAGGTCATAGAACTGAATGGTTTTAAAATAGCTTATGTAAAGACAGAGTTACAAGATTTGCGTGTGCCCCAAATCTAAACCCCAGGTTTATAAAAGCCATCTCTATAATAAAAAATCTCTTAAGTTGCTGGGGTTTCCTAATCAAAACATAAATTTCACATAAATTCTAGGTCTAATTCCACAGGGCCCCAACCTTTTTGCTGTTCCCCTTTCCATTTGTGGAATGGGTTATTTCCTCATCATAAATCACGGAAGGGGAGCAGCCCACTCACAGGGAACACTCCCATGCCCACAACAGTTCAGACCTCTGAGGTTCAGGACCTCTGCAGCCTGCAGACTCTGTAATCCTTCACTGTCTGCTGAAATATGTCCTTGACTTCCCTGTATTTGCCATCAGTGTGACTCGCTTCTACCAGCTGAAGAAAAGTTACGACAACTGAGACCAACATGTTACAACAATTTGGGTGACCCCTCCCAGAGGACCTGGGTGCAACCACAGGATGGGATTTTTTTTCCTCTCACTTATTCACAATCCTTCCCTCACTCTCACTCCTGTCCCAATGTGCTCGAAGCTCTTACTCCAAGGGCTTGTCTGTAATACAAAGGAGCTATTGCTCTCTGTGGAGCACATTTTTTCTGCCCAGAGAGCATCTGTAGTCCTAAGCAAGCTGAAGCAAAGCTGTGCAAAGACACTAGGGGGTTCAGAATAGGTTCCCAGCTAGAAAAGAGAAAGAAGGTGGAATTGTTCTTCGATACCAAGTGCACACTTACCTTACATGCGCACTAACTCCTCTGTTTACAGGAGCCCTAATGTTACTGTAGTGAGTCATCAAGACAGCTTTATTTATAATCGCACTGCCTGGTGTTTCAAAAATACACAAGATCTAAATCTCATTATAGCAATACTAAATGAGTTGATGATCCCCCTAAAGCACATGCTTTGACTTGAAATTCTAGAGCGTGACTGAGCTGTAAACGAGAAAGAGTCCTGTGAATAGGGAGCACTGAGGCTCAACCTCCAGACCATCAGCTGTCATCTAGGTCAAATCAAAAGCACTATGGATAAAGCAACATTTCTGTGCACTGACCTTTTAGATGTACAATGCCATGGTGCATCACATGTGCAATGGACAATCTTAACGAAACCTGTGTCCCCTGGGAATCTCTTCTACACAGTCATCCTTGTTCCTTTTGTCACTGTACGTTTTAAAGTGACACATTTGCAGGTTAAAAACTAACAAAACCAGCACATGGACTTGAGCATGTATTTTAGATTTGCACAACACAAGCCGTTGCAGACTATTACTTTTCCCAAAGGAGCGAACAGATGTGAAAAGTTATATACCTCATATCCTATTTCAGGCAGGGCTGAATGGTCCCAGTCTGACAGAAGCAGATGACATGTGTCAGCAGCATCTGATTGCCTGCTTAAAACAGGTTTAAACAAGATTAGCAGACTCAAGAGACTTCTATGAAACAGTTTCCTGGTCATGAGATGTAAACTACCCTTCAGGATACCTCAGAAAAAAAAAAGCATCTCTGTATTTTACATAAACTCTTCTCCCTTGCTAACATGAGCTGCAAGAAGAGACCTTCCACGTATGTTATAGCAATGCACTGCACCAAGATACGTCACAAAATGCTTTCAACAAGCCTTTTCCTTCCTTGGTCAGCCACATGCTTAAAAACATATTTAACAATACTCTAACATAGTCCCATCTGAAGGACAGCTCTAGAAGCAGAATTCCTGTCTCACCTCTCCTACCATTGCCAAGCCATATTGGCCTTTTCTGCCAATAAGATACAGATGAATACATGCAGTGGCCCAGACAGTTCACATAGCACCTGCTGAGACCCTAGGTAACCATCAAAACTCTCATTTTCCTGATTTTACCTAGATGCCTAGGGCAGAACTGCTAAAATTCTACCTATTAGGAAGGAAACCAGAGAAGGACAAGGCCACTAAAACCCATCAGATTATCAACATCTCTCTTTTCAGAGAATCATTTAGGTTGGAAAAGACCTTTGAGGTCATCAAGAGCAACCATCAACCTGACCTACTGAGTCCCATCACTAAACCATGTCCCTTAGTGCCACTTCCACACATCTCTTATACACTTTCAGGGATGGGGACCTCCACTACTTCCCCAGGCAGCCCATTCCAGAAATTGATGGGGCCTCCCCTCAGGCTCCTCTTCTCCAGACTAAACAGCCCGTTCCCTCAACCACCCCTCACAACTAATTTTCTAGTCTCCCTTCACCAGCTTCATTGCTCTTCTCTGCACATTCTCAAGCAACCCAATCCCCTTGGGTGCGGGGCCCAAAGCTGAAGACAATATTTGAGGTACAATCCCTCCATGCCAAGGAGGGACAGTCACCTCCCTCATCCTGCTGGCCACACTGCTGATGCAGGCCAGGATACCACTGGCCTACTGAACCTGTGCACACTGCTAGCTTGTTTTTTTTTTTTTTTTTTTTTTTTTTTTTTTTTTTTTCCCAGAGCATTCGCTTCTTTCCCATTTCTCTTATTTGTGCTGACTGCTAAAGACCGCCCATCCCTTTTCCAACAACCTTGTGCTTCCCCTGACATCTCCATTCTTCCAGTCATGCTCTTTCTCCTGCTCCAAGCTAAAGCATCCACAGATCAGGATGTCAGCCTTCTTCCCTGAGCTTCCCAGATCACTACTGGGCTGTGTGGTAGGTCAAAGGTGCATCTTCCCCAGGCTGTAAGGCTCTGCAGGCCTGGGTAGGACACTGTTTCACATAGTCACCAGTACCAGCCTTGACTGAAGAACGTGCAAAGACACCCTAGAAACACCCTTATGGTAAGGTTTTTCTGTCTCCATCAGATTTACTTGAACACCCACATAACTTCACATAAGCAGAAAGTGGAAAACTGCCCTGCAGTCTCCATGCCACTGGGATTTCTCCTGATGTGTTCTCCTTGCAGTGTGCATGCCAGAGCCAGGAAAATAACGAGCCTAACATCCCATGCCTTACCTTGTCCTGTGCCACTGCTTGCAGCGCTCAAACTTCTGCAGATTTTTTACCTCAGTGTGAGCATTCAGATTTCACTGGACAATTTAGTGAAAGAGAAGACAAATGCATCAAGAATGAGAGAGGAGACCTTTGCCATCTGGGAACACTGCCCAGGAGAGCAGATGTCATTGTGCAATGCAATGGGATTAGCCTTGCACACGCTGCTCTCCTGCATCGAGCCTCTCCTCTGCTCCCTGCCATTTCTGCTTTGGGCATTTTGCTGTCACTCAGAAGACATCTGCGCAGGGAATTCACATTGTAGCAGCTAACTGAGGAGCTGATCACCATCACCACCCAATTTCACCTTTTCTTCCCTTCACATAGAATGTGCCTCCAAAACCACTGATACCTGGAGGTTGCTAAGCTGGCTTCCAACCAGAACTGGGTCATCTTGTGGTGCTGAAAGTAGGGCCCCTCTCCTCTCTGACCTCATGCAACAGCACAGGGTAAATGCTCACAGGTGCTTAAGTGTTGCCTGTGAAAGTTTTGAAAGGTTTGTGGACATCTTTTTGACTGTGCCTCACTTCGCTCAACTGGAGTATAAACCCAGCATGAGCTACAGAGATGGTGCTCAGCCACCTCCTGAGTGCTAACTCACAGCTCACTTGTGAGAGATGTTGGACAAACTCCTCTTTGTCCAGCTGTTGGAGAAGTCCACCAGAGTAGCCATGCCCTTTCTCCAGCCTCACACAGGAGAGGGGATAGCTTTCTGCTATACCTCTTGCTCCCTCAGACTGGTATGGAAGGCGTACACATCCTCCACACCTTGTTGGTGACCACAACCTTCCCTCCTCTCTCCCAAGGTAGTGGCCACAGAAGCTTGCAGGGTGTTTTTTTGTCATTTGGTTGTTTTTTTAATTTGTTTTTCTTCTACTAGGAAAAGCCCTGATTATACTTACATCTTTCAGTCCCTTATTTCCTGACTGTAAATATATAAAAAAGCTTCCCATATTTACAATCTCAATACAGGATGTTGTAACATCAAGGAGACAGAGACATTACTGTAAAATGGCTCTCTGTTTAGATCAGAGCCACCCCCAATTCAATTGCCTGAAAAAAAAAAAAAAAAGCTTCAATTTTCTCTATTTTATATTTTACTTCTTTCCCCTTCCTCTTGCACTAAGACCAGCTGCTTGTACTACATGAAATGTGCCCTCGTTGCTTTTGCATCCAAGCATAAAAGTACTATAAGGACATTTTGGAGCTGCATGACAGTTAGCCCTGTAAATACGTCGAGTTAAGCACATGGATCTTTTACCTTTGAAATCTCTCTTGTGTTTCTGTGAACCAACTCGAAATTCAAAAGGACCCTCCTGATGAGTTTGAAACCACTGCTCCACATCTGCAGAAGTCATAGAGGCAGGACCCTGCTCTGGATGCTACAAAGGAGAGGGATTTTTGTTAGCAATGGCTTTTGTAGCACACTCAGCAGAGCTGGATTTCACATCTGTGTGTGCAAGTCAAGGGGAAGAGCAAATGATATAGGCCCATCAGATGGTGGACTCATCACTGTGCCCCAGCAGGATCTCCCTCCTGTCTTTACCAGCCGCTGCAGGTCGGAGGCTTACCAGGCTGCAGATCAGAGGGTCTCCCCTCTCTAGGGACTGTGCACTCTGATCATCCACACACATCACCTCCCCACACCTCCCCTGTGCAGTGCCACCCACCTCACTCTTGGCAGCTCCTCACCCTCCTCTGCCCTCTGGTGAGGGAACAGGGGCTCCCTGGAAGGAGGAAGTGAGATTACAGGCTCCCAAGTTATTTCTAAGAAAGATTATTGAAGGGGATGGCTCCCACATGCCTTGATGGGTAAAACAGGTGGTTTTCACTTGCTTCTTTCAGCAGAAGTACGCGGAAAGCAGACCTTTCTCACATGCCCAGAACTTTTGAATTTTCATCAAATCCCACAGCCACCTGTAAAGGCAGCCTGTTTTCAGAGCTGGTTTTCTAAGGAGCATTGAGGAAAATCACCAAACCTTACAGAAACTTTTGAGGTGACCAAGCAAGCAGTGGGAGTACATCCTAGCTTCACCCATTAAATAAAGCTAGCATGTGATGAGTTCAGAGCAAGGAAAAGGAGCTCCTCCTTCAAACATTCATTTCAGCTGTGGGAATACTTGCCACAAGTTGTAACAGATGCTAAAGGTTTACACAGGTTTAAAAAACAATGGTATAATTACTGAAGGAGGAATGCATCCAGGCTTAATACATATAGATACCAATTCTTGATGCAGGAGATCCTCGAGATAAAAATTGCTAGAGGCAGGTAGAGCATTTGGGGGGGGGGTATGGCTACATGCCTGCCTCGAACTTATGTTTTTCTGTGGACACCTGTCACCCTGTGGAGGGGATGGGCTCTGGGACTAGATGTAGCTCCTGTCCTGATGTACCACAACCTTTCCTTCACTTTGGGGGAAGCAGCCAGGTGGAAGGGAGCAAATGGCCTAGGGTGTTGGGCATGAGAGGGGGATGCTCACCTCATTCAATACAATGGTTGCGTTGCCAGTACCAGCAGCTTTCTATTCATCAGCAATAGACAGAGCACAGAAGTATGTCTGTGGGCAATGAAGAAGGCAGATCAGCTTCTGGTATTCCTGACAACCCTGCAGCCTCCACCACAGACAACCTTGCCTCTCCTATCACGCCGCACCCCACCGGTACTGCTCTCGTACTGCTGAGATCCTGCTTGAAACAGCAGAGCGACTTTCTGTTTGGCCTGAAATGCCTTCTCCATCTGGGCAGAGGTTACAGCACAGTTGTTGGGGATTAGAAAAGGGAAGGAAAATATGCACTGGAAGACAGCTGCGTGTTAAGGAGCCCACAGAGCTGCATTTTGTTTGCCAACCAGGGTTAATTGCCTACGACCTGGAGTTCCCCAGTGCAGAGGCCTTCCCCAGCCCTAACCCCAACACCCACCAGAAGCTGTTTGCTGGACTCTCCCCCTACTTGTTCCCAGCACAACACGCATGGACCAGGCCTGTTGGCATGGCCTACCAATGGGGTCCACCACCCCCTCCTGAGCCCTTCCACCTGTGGCTGGAGGACACTGCCACAGCTTCCAAAATGGTTGTGTCTTCCTATTGTTCTTTGTCAGCGCATGGGATCGCTTTCTGGCACTCTTCGTCAGTGGTTTATTAGCATCTCCCAAAGAAAAACGCACTTCCCTCCCAGATGCGCACACAGCAAAAATGCTGTTTAGATGAAAGCAATTCTGAAAGGTTCTGGTTCAGCCAAGAAAATAAACAGTGCTCAGGCTTAGACCTCAGAGGGTCCTGAGGGATTTAAGTAAAATCACGAGAGGTGCTGAGTAAGTCAAAATGCACTTGAGCTGTGGGGAGGCCGTACAATACCCGAGATGAGCTTGCACTACCCAGTACCTGAGATAAGCTTGCAAAGAGCAGAAGAAGCGGCAGCCCCTGAGGAGAGGCTGGCACGAGGTGCTTACCTCCTCTCCATGTTCCTGCCACTGGTTCAAGTTGTCCAGCCCATACCAACAGTTTCTTGTACTGACCATGGACAAGCACCAGTGCATTGTGGTGCCCCTACCTCACAGACCCTAAATTGGGCCAATCCCCCAAAATTACTGACCCTGAGCAAGAAGGATGGACCTGAGGGCCTCACCTCTATAGCCTCCACTGTCCTCTTCCCAGCAGGCCCTAAAAGCTAGGTGTGGGTTTCATCACCTGGAGACACAGCAACCCTGAACTTAGCACCCTGCACTTTTCCTCCATCTGATTCCAACCTCTGCTAGACTCATTCTCCAGCCACTGGCAGATTTTTCTTGTCATCTGCATTTTCAGATTTCTCTGGAAAATATCTTGAAAGAAAACATAAAGGCACGCAGAAGCAGAGCAGTTTTTCAATAAACGCTTAGCTCAACTGCAGATCCCACTGCTGCAACGCAATGCAGGTGCTAGAGGTTTGCAACATGTCAGGAAAAACTTAAGAAACCCAGAGAAGAGAAGAAATCCACTGAGGGCCATTAAAGACAAAGGTGTTATTTAGTTATAATCAGTGAATTAGGAAGTCCCTGAGCTGCACATCCCTGGCAGCAAGGGATGCATCACTACTTATTGCTCATCCTCTTTTCCAAGGATCCAGCACCTATTGCTGCTGGAGACCAGAGCCAGGCTAGCACCATTAGGTATGCCCCTGTTCAGCCACTGCTATACAGAAAGGAACACTGTCCATATGAAAAATTACTGATGTACCCATACAGCAACTTACCAATGGCTTTCTTCACTTTATTATCTCCACAACATGGGGTCATTTTCTGTAGTGTTGCTCCTGCTTGAACTGGCAGCATGAGCAGTGCACACATGCCCACTTGGCCACCTGTAATGGCTCCTGTTTTGAACCCATCACACAGTGAGTTTTGAGCTCTTGCAATGCCACTCCTAGGTTTTGGTTTCAAACTACTATCCTAATGCTTTTGCTTTTCTTTTTGTTGAATACCATGACTTTATTTTTCTAATCTTTTAACTGTATTCCCGTCCAATAGCTCCAGCAATCAAATCACAAATTAAAACAAAAGAATTAGATTTTATTATTATTATTTCTCCCCCATTTCGTGCTCTGTCAGACATAAGCAACATCTCCTGTACTTTCCCAATTCACACAACTAATTTTATAGTGAATGCTTTTGAAGATGTATTTTCCTTCTGGCTGGGACAGACACTTCTGTTGGTCATAGAGCTCCACGAGGCACATTGAGGAGAGAGACATGTATTAAATTACAAATGAGTAAGAATCTTACCCTTAAAATTTATGTCCTACTTCTGTGAACAAACTTGAAGTTTCAGAGTGCCATCCTGATCTGCTTGATACACCGTCTCCTCCTGGGCAGGTGTCACCATGGCTGCAGCACAGGTTGAATGCTACAGAAATGACTGAAGTGGTAGTACCTATTACAGGCAATTGACATTGAATACTCATAATGGGGTCTTTGTAAATGTTCAGCATAACATCCGAAATGTATTTAATAGTCAGAATAGTGTGACACTGTGTCCTAGAGAAGCGACTTTCTGAATCCAAGTTTTTTGGCTTCTTAGTGAGTTGTGACATACCGTGCCCAAAATATGCATATAATGTATATACACATGTGGTGTTTGTGTGTGTGTACAGAAAAAAAAAAAAAAAAAAAAAAAAAAAACACAGCCTCATAGCCTCAATAATTATCTTAGCCACTCCTAGGACATGCAGCTGTGCTTAGAGGTGGCATTCAGGAGCTCTCCTGAGAGCATCAGTGAAAATACAAGGGTTGGTCAGCAATGCAGAAATATGGAGAAAGATTTTCTGCCACCTTACAGGTGGTCCTCACCAAAAACAAAATAAAATTTGAAGCAGTTGTTCCCACTAGTGGATAGGACTTGGAGCAGGGTGTCAGGGCTGCTGTGGAGTTCACCTGCTTCCCATCCTCAATCCACTGCAGGGAATCATCTGGCCAATACCAGTGGGTCTCAGTGCCACTGAATGAGCTGAAGGAACAGCCAAAAAGTGCAGAACTGACTGGAGGGGAAAAAAGAAAAAAAAAAAATGTAAAGGAGGAGGAATGGGGGAAGAAAAGATCAGCTTCTGGCAGGTTGTTTCAAAGCAGTGTCAAGAGGAATTCCTAGACATGTTATTATTTCATAGCCCTGAAAATTGTCTGGTTTCTGAATCCTCAGGGAAAAGAACAAATCCTGAACCTTTATCTTTTCCTGTGCTTGAACCCAGACGTGCCATTTTCTGCTGTGTGAGTGTATCAGCCCCCTGGTATGTGAGCAGACACCTGATGCTGGGTAGGTGGCAATAGTGTTATTTGGTTCTTACCAATGTTTCAATTGTAGAAGTCAGTATTGCTGATTCTCCCTGGGTTCATCAGCAAAACCTCAGCAGATGATGGAATAGATCACCTATCTACAAAGTCCATGTCTCTTACACTGCCTACTGAAAGGAGCTGCTACCCACGATGTGCAGCACCTCCAAAATCTTCATGTATTCACAGTCAGAGTCATTACAGAATTCCGTTGATTTTTATCTCAGGTGATAGCATTTAGATAGATAAGGCACCTGCTAATTGCCTCTCCAGCTGCTATGTAATTAAGTTTTTTATTTACCTGTGAGTGTCTCATTAGGTATATCTCAGAAAACTTCCTAGATACCATGGGTTAACAGGAACAAAAAGAAATAGAAGTTGAAGAAAAAAAGGAAAATAGTTCCAAAAATTGATCTGAGAAGGAAGGAGGAGGAAACAAACAAACAAACAAACAAACAAAAAAAAAAAACAGGTGAGCAGAACACACCCATGGAGTTACTCAGACAGTACAGAAACAGCAGCAACTGGAGGAAGCCCTGATGGAAAAAAAATACATTTTTGACAGTGCTGTCACAAGGTTGAGGTTTGGTTAGTAGCCTACAGTTTTGTGCATTGAAACAAATCACATCTAAGACTATACTAAAGAAATATGAAGAGCATTGGAAGGAACTTGAGTTGCTCAGTGTGACCCCCCCCAAAAAAGGAAGTGGTTTTCAAGCGATTATGTAAGAACTTTCAATCAAATTAGTTATGTGAAGATAGGAACTTACAGGAAGCAAGACTGAAAGAGTGCACAAAGCGTTAAAGAAAACAGAGACCAATGTGACTTCTAACATCCTTTTTGGACACGGCAAAGGGAAATCAATTTTGAAAAAGAATTTAAGGAAACTGAAGCTGCAGAAACAGCCCAAGAGAAATGATTCAGAGAACACACAGTGATATAATGCTGCTCTTTGGGAATGAGTAAAGACACAGCTTCCTCCAGTGGTTAGAATATTATATGTAGATGCTTGCCAGGTATTTTCAGGTTGAGCTCTGGCACACTGATTAATGGCTCCTTTGACACTGCAGCAAAGCATCTGGAAGGAAAATCTAAGCTTATTCAGAACAGATGGATATGATCCAGGTTAGCCTTCCCTATTCCTTGTATTTGTAGGCTAGATGTAAAAGTAATCTTGAAAAGATAGTTCAAATTGGTTTGGAAAACTGTGTCTAGGGCTCAATACAGCAGACAACAGGCTTCCCCAAAAGAAGCATGACAACAAAAGAATAGGAGCAATTGGAAGAGGTTGTTCCCTGGGCAGTGAAAGCCTGATTCCTGATGATCTACCTCCTGTAGCCCCGAGCTGAGGACCCTGCCCTCCCCACAAGCCCTCGGTCCCACATCATTACCACAACCACATGCTAATTATGGATTGTTATTGCCTCAGTCCAGAAACAGCTTTGATAAATTTAATTATTGAGCACGTTACAACAAGAACAATATCTGTGTTTTCTTACAGGTTTTGGGGTTCAGTTTGATTTTTAGGAGTTTAAGTGCTTTGAAAAACAACATGCCATTCAGCACCTTCCATCAAGCGTTAGGTTTGTACAGTCTAATCAGCCTGTAATAAATTTTGTCAAAGTTGTTAAAAGGATTCTTAAAAAATGCTGAAAAGTCAAACTTGGCATGAGTAAATTAAAAGAAAGCCTGAAAACTTGCTGAGATGTTATTTAATAGAAAGCCTGAAACAGGTGCATGACTATGTAACCAACAACATTAAAACCAGGGACTACACTACAAAGACCTTAGAGCACCACCACCAGGAAATCAATTAGAAATAAATTACGATGAAAAGACCGCTTGAGCTAACATCTTTGCAAGAGAAAATTAGGTACGTCTCAGTATGTGGAAGTAATGCATTATTTATTTAAGTGCAAAACATAATTGATTCTTCTGAGATTGCTGCTGGTTCCTGCGAGACAATTGCTAAAGGAATGACAAGAGAAGTTGCCAATACCCTGCTTCGTCTTTCACACACAGAGGGAGTGTTTTGTGAGTGTGTGTTAGGATTTTTTTTCTATTTTTTTAAACACTAAAATTTCCTATCTGGGGACTCCTGAGCAGGGGGCTGACCTCTTAGCATGGCCCTCTCCCTTGGGTGTTCTGCAGCTGCCGCGCTCCCTAAACCTCCCCATTAGATACAGATAAAGCACTTTAACAGCACCCTGAAAGCAGGCAACGTATTGGAAAGGTGCAGCAGTCATTAGTCGTGATCCAACTGATCATTTCATCCCATGCTGAGAGGAGGTGTCCTCTGTACCCGTCAATAGAATGAGCTCCACACACTGTGGATGCTCAGGGACAAGCCCACTCCAACACCTGCCCACCCAGCACCTCTCAGGCTGGCACAGAGAGCAGTGAGCTCCACAGAAAGCAGCCTGGCTACTCACAGCATTCCTCCGTTGGACCTTCTCCACCACCACCTCAGTGACTCTGAAGCTGTCAGTCACATGTGTCTGAGTCAGAAGTTATTTAATCCATTCTTGACAGGGTAGAGAACTCACACTTTTTCCCCTTGGGGGAAAAAGAAAAGCTCATGTATCTGTCAGATCCATGCTCAGTGCCTGCTGACAATGGCACGTGTTGCTGCCTGTTTGCAAGCATTTCTCACCTGAAAGGGTGCTCAGGAATGCTTTTGTTCACAGCTGCAGAACCTGGGAGGTGCACAGGTGCTCCCAAGGTAGCAGTAAGTTCAGGTTCACGGGACATTTTAGCAGATCTATGATATCAAGCTAAATCCCCATGAAGAAGTACTCACTGATGAAGCTGCTTTTCACTTTCAGTAGTGATCTCATGTCTCAACAACTCACTAAGATATTCCCCAACATTTTACCATTCAAAGCCCTGATTGGGCTGTAGGTTCAGTATCACCTTTTGCCAAAGACTGCGGTGCAGCCTACCCCCTCTTTATTGGGTTGGCACAAGCAAAGCTGGGAACTGTCCTCGCTGGTATTTTGGGTTTGCAGTTGTTGGTTCTGTGCTTTATTGTGTTTGTTTGTTTTTTTTGTTGTTGTTGTTGTTGTTGTTGGGTTGGGTTGTTTGGTTGGCTTTTTGACTAAGTCAGTTTTCAAGTAGATGAATGCTCTACATCTGATCCTGCCCACCCTAGTACAGTCATCAGCAGTAGCACTGGGAGAAGAGCAGCAACCCACACCCAGAGGTGGGACGGTTCCATCTAGCAGTGACATGAACTGAGGATTGTGCAGTGACCCTGAAATAACGTGGGCTTCTCAAGGAGTGCTTCTGCTTCAGATCTGGTAGTCCAGCCCACGCAAAGTTAAAAACAGCTACACCTCAGCAGTCACACATCGCAGTGCACCCTTAGAGCAGCACCCACCAGACCCCTGCCTGATCTTCTAAATGAAGAATCTGGCACCTAATTGCTGAAGGCTCTGTGAACTCCCCCCACAGTCAAAAATAATTTTTACGCATTCAGAAAACTCCTTTTCTTCCAAACTCCTCTCTGCATTTTTGCATCCATCCTCTCCTCTGTGCAGTTTCCTTTTCTTCAGACCAACAAAAACTATGCCCCAAAATCCCACAGGGGATTGACATTGGTTTGCTGCATGACAAAATGTTCTCTAGCTTCTCAAAGGAAATTTTGACATTAGCAAGTTCTAAACTTGTACAAATATGAAAAAAAAAATATATCTATTGATTATTGTTTCAGTGAAAATTCACTGCCATTAGTGTAGTGCCATTCACTACAGAATCACACATGAAGATTCAATGCAGTACTCCAAAATATAGGCAGGGTAAATCTGGTACTTCTCAAAGATGACAAAAATTGAAGGGTCTTCTGGATCATCCACGCAGCTGTCGTAAAGCCTGTTGGGACTGCTGGGTCTGGGTGGAGGACGAAGGTACTCAGATTGTCCCTGAACAAATTCTCCAACAAGAACCTGAGCTACAAACATGCTGTAGCGACCACTCTTAGAGGAACTGTAATCATGAGCATAACGGGCATCTCTGGCAAAGTAGCTTCCTAGGGACCAGGAAAATACACAGGTAAGACAATGCATCAACCAAAGAACAAATATTTGTTATCTGCCCTTTGGCAGACAGCAATTCAACAGCCCCAGATAGCTCTACACACATCCTCACCAAGTGTTTTCATGTTGGCTTCTTTTAAAGCATCAACAGATGATAGCTGCATTTCTCCATCAACCTCTCTGTTCCAGCTGACCAAGAGCTTTGCTATTCTGCCAAGAGGGATGTTTTCAGACCCCCTGACAGCTGCTGACACTGCTTACAGTGACGCAGTGGCACACAGATGAGAGTGCCCTAACGGCAGGAGCGCTGTGGTCAGGGACAGTCAGTCACCTCACACAGACCCACCAGCCCGGCCAGCATCTGGAGCCCACGCGGCTGAGGTCCCTGAACCCACTCCTCCCAGGCCAGCAGGTCCTGCTGTTGCCTTTGGAGTCCCACCACAGCTGGGGTTGGGCCCGTGGTAAGACCACACAGGTTGACCTGATGGCTTTCACTCTACGCAACTTCACAAATAACAGAATGGAAGCATGGCTTCTTCTCAGCTCTTCTCTGAGCTCTAGAAACACCCTGAGAGTTTCAATGCAGGTCCAGCCCATGCCCTTGTACCTTTTCCATACGCCGTCCCATTAACGCCACAAATCCTCCAGTCAAAATTCTGCTCACAGATGGCTGGCAAAAGGGATGGATTTGTCCCATGGAACAGGAGCCGCTCATCCACACATTTTGATTTATTGAGCTTCTTCATCTGCTCCTTTTGCCTGATGACAAAAATGAATAACGTGTTGCCCTGATTCAAACAAGGACAATTTCACAACCCAGCTCCTCCTACTTTGGGGTTGTGGAGGAACAGTGATGCAAACTGCTCTTGGTGGGGTTCCTGCCCGCCTTGCCCTTCTGCTGGTAACTTTACTGTACAGCAAAACAAAAAGTTCTTGAATCATCATGGACTGTGCAACCCAAAACTTCATATCACATTAGAGAGTAAAGAGACAAACATCTCAAGCGGGAATTGTTCCCAGGTTATATAAATCATGAATGAATAAATATGGTTATAAACAAACAGTGTGAAGCCACAGTAAGGACTGTAGAATCTCTTCCTGTAGCTTTACCACATAAAAAGTCCGTTATTTAAAACTCCCATGTAGAAGAGACTAAGCAATAAAAAGAATAAATTTGAGATGGCACGACTCAGTCACAGCGAAGGAAAGCATGTTTCTTTTTGGATAACGTAAGCAAGACCCACACATACAACCTGTTAGGTCTTGCAGAAAAAGTCTTGTTTCCACACCCACACAGGAACACAGAGGCAGAGACAGGCAGGGGAACCCCAATAACCTGATTAGGAAGAAAGAAGGCTCAGCCCTCAGAGCTCCACAGGGGAGCCTCAGCCCTGGGGGCTAGGGGGGACACCCAACACCACAAGCAATGAAGAGACTCTGGAGCACCTCATGGGCTGAGGTGGGTACTGCCCATGGGGGTATGGGACTCCCTGTGGGATGCAGGGGAAAAGTATTTGGGGATTGTACAAGATTTATAAAGGGATGTTTGAGGGGAGGAACAGAGGCAAGGAAAGGGAAGGTTCAGGGTGGCCTAGTGAGGAACACACATGGGAAAACAGATGGAAAAGGGGAAAATGGGCTGGTGATTTATAAACAGGTGACTGACTGGTCAGTAGGCTTGTGTAGCCAGGCCCAGCACCTGACCCATGCAGTCTGCCTATCTCTCTGTCTCTTCATTAAACTCCATTTCTAACTCTTATCCTGGGCGATGGACCCTCCAGACCATACGCAGGAGCACATATGGGGGTATGTGTACAGCAATTGAAGTGGGGCCTCAGCTTACAAGCAACTGCAGCAAGGATATGCATGTGTGAATGTGTGATCACTAGTGAATATCAAGCTGGACAGTCAGTGAGGAGGATAAGTGACCTGGGACACGGGTATGGGAGCAGTCATAAGTCTGGGCGAAATATTGGATAGAGCAGAGGGTCTAGCTTGCCTACCAGGGGGACCAGGAGGTTCAGGACAACTACAGAAGGCAACACGAAGTACAGGGGTCAACTGAGATCCATTTGCACATTTGTATATCTGTGCAGAGCACAACTGGAGATGAGAGGACCTCAGGGCCCTCACATGCATAAACTGAGTGTCTAAGACCAGATCCTGAACAGACACATACTACGTATGTATATATATATATATATATATATGTATCTATATACATGTATCTGTATATATACATGTATTTACCTGTACTTAGATACATAACTATGTGCACGTGTATTTTCCAATAACAAGCTTTCATTCTGATTAGCCAGAAGGGAACAGGATGAGATTGTTGCCACTACTTATGGTTGCATGAGTGCTGTGCTGTCTGTGTTAATTTTTGTGTTCAGATATATCTCTATCAAGAGATAGAGATGCACTGTGTGCATATATGCATGTATTTGTGCATGTGTGCCTATTAGAAATAAGTTCTGAACCTCACTACCAGCTAGACCAGGGCACATGGGAGTGTGGCAGTCTCAATTCTGTTGGGCTACTGCATTTGGCAACTCCTATCACAGCCTGCAAGGACAATAGATCAGGAAATTGCAGTGCTCTGCTACCATGAGAATAATGAAGTAAAACAGATACTAACCACTGAAAAACTTGCCATAGTGATGGGTTCTGGACCCTCTGTAGCCGACAGATGTTGTAATGTTTCATTGTTTTCTCAAACAGCCTCTTAATTTTTACATATTCGCTGGAACTGGAACTGAGCTCTACCAACTGAAAATTTTAAAAGCATCAAAAATAAGGTGTTACTAGTAGTAACAGCTCCCAGCCCTTCCAAAGGACTCATCAACCTCCTTGCACTAAAGGAAAAGCCCTGCCATTAAAATCATGAGCTTCTGCTGTCTCTCCACTTAGCCATCCTTTCCCCACCACCACTCTCCCTCCACATGTTGGAAGCACAGGCACTGAGGTGCTGATGCACAGGAAAATGAGTGTAATACCACACAAACTGCCTTCGGTGGACACACTTCTTATGCATATAGATTAATTTTACTTCAGACTAACCCAGATCTGAAATGCATGGCAGTATTCAGTGTGGAGAAGAGTGGGTATCAGTTTCACCTTAATTTGACACCCTAGATCCTTCTAGATACTCTCTTACAGGGCCAAGCCCTAGTTTTACCACAGCAAATAACGTTTTGCCTTTAACAGACTGAGGAAATACTAAAAATCCCCTTTAAAATGCAATTTATCCAGTTTATCAAAGGATTAACTGCTGTGGAAAGAATGCACGGGACAGGCTACACCAGCAGTGCCCTTAGCCTGCATGGTATATATGTGGGATCTCAGAGAGCCTCCCAGGAGACACAGATCTATTCTGAATGTGGCACTGTTAGTCTTGTTTCACCTCGTAGTTGCACATTGTAGAAAGTATGTTTAAAAGCTCAGACTACCTCAGTCACCTTGGTCTTTGGAGATGAGAGTCATGTTTTATATAGCTTACTGCTCAGGAAAATTAGTGCAGAACATAGTTCACTTAACCCACTGGAGAGGTGAGAATACATACCTTGTACCCAATGTCAGGCACTGCTGATTGGTCCCATTCTGGAGGGCATGAAGAAAATGATAGATTCGTGTCCTGGCTAAAAAAAAAAAAAAAAAAAAAAAAAAAAAAAAAAAAAAAAAAAAAAAAAAAAAAGAAAAAAGAAAGAGAGAGAGAAAGAGAGAAAAAGAGAAAGAGCACGTCACAATCCATAACACTTCCAACCAAATCCTCTTTTCTGGAGAATCCAGCTGGCTTTTCAGCACCCTTCAGGCATCCCGGGATTTTCATGTTTGTTTTACCTTCCACATAACAGTTACCCCTTTCTCCAGTTTAGATGTCCATACACATTCTAATAGCACTAATTAATTTCTTGGCAGGCCAAAGCAGTGGTAGGAGCACTTCAGTCAAGAAGTAACAGATGCTCATAGCCAGTTGGTTTGTACAACTGCTCTCAGATAGACCTCCATGTGTGCTGCTTGCACCTCTAGGAAACTGGACCATGAGCCCTCACTCTCCACGTGGCTACTAATCTGTAAACCACCAGATAGATGGGCAGCTTGTCCCTCCCTGTTCCCAGGAACAGTCTGGCAGGAGACCATGGGTGGACGGCAGTGCCCCCATGCACCACTGCAGCAGTCAGCGCTTAACAACTCCCAGCACAAGTCTTCAACCATCCACCTGGCATGAATGTTTTATCACAGGCAATCAGAGCGTTAGCATCTGTTCAGCAACTTCGGTTTGTTTTGCCTTTAAACCTTTGGTTGAACCTACCCTTAAATTTAACTCTTGGCTTCTCATGCACTGTCTGACAGTGAGTTTCTGAATTTTTTATTTTTTTTAAAATAAAACAATAGCCCAACTGACTTTTACAGCAAATGTGCCCAAATTCTGTCATGCTGAACTTCCTTTAAAAAAGCCAAATACTGACTATCCCAAATAATTGCATCCTGGTCACCTCATTTAGGGGATATTTTTTTTTTCTGTTTTATTTCATACTTAGCTTTCCAGGGGATGTCATCTATCTGCTCCACAGTTCTTGGGAGGTAATACCCTGTGCACAGTTTTGCATTGTTAAGGCATAAATCAAGGAACAAAAATTCCTGGCACAGTTGTGTCAGCCCTGTGTGACCTTACTCTCACAGAAGGAACAAATCTACTCTATGGGTCTGTAAAGGCTGCCAGACACTGCCACTAAATATCCCTCAAGCATGCTTCACAGAAGTATTGCATAATTTACAAATACTGTCACAGCAAAATTTCCTGTTAAACTAGTCAGCAAAAGGTTTCTAAAAGTGAATTTAAGAAATCTAAACTTGAATTGTAGAGAGGTAAGAGGAATTTCTTAGTAGAAAGGTGGCATCATCCAGAGACATTATGAAATAATCAGTGTATAGTACCTCATGTTGTGTCCAAATGGAGGGGACAGAGCTTTTGGTAATCGGACAACTTTTCTTCGAGTTTCAGAGACCAAATTTCTTTGGACCATGTCTTGAAAGAAAAACACAAAACCTCAATAATTAGATAACTTATTGCCCAGGGACACACTGGGCCTTTAGAAAAGAAATACAATAAAACAGGTAGCGCTGAAAGGTGATGTTCTTTCTATCATGTCCACCCCACTCCATACTTCTTAGTTTGAGACCATTTCCACTTGGGTAGCTTCTCCTTGGAGATCACCAAGGTCAACAACCTACTAGTATAGGCTGTGAAGCTCAAATGCAACCATCAACTACTGCACCTCCATATGCATTCACATCCAGGCTGTTGGCCAGAGAAAACCACATCTGATGTCTGGCCTGCAGCAGGGAAGGATTTTCAATATGATGGAGTCCGTAAGTCTGGTTTTTCTGGCAATATGGGGTTGTTAGCTGGGGTTGAGGAACATCTTTTTGGTCCTGCAACAATATCACAGAGCACACACAGTGTGGCATTGCTAACTATCCATTGTTTCCTCCTTTAAACACCATTCTTTTTATTCATGCCAGGAAACATTTAAAGTTTGGAAAGCTAGCAGAAACCTTAAGATGGTTAAATAAATTATAAATAATTAGAAACAGAAAAACATTTCTTATTTTCCCATTCTCTCCCTGTGTAACTAGCCCATAATTTTTCCTTTGCTGCACTGTTTTCTCTCCCCGTAACTATCTTGCAAGATGTCTACCAGAGCTTACTTCTTCACCATTTGACTTTTTAGTTCTTACATTTATATATTAATATTATTTTTTAATTTCTCATTTCTCCTTTTCT
Organism: Anas platyrhynchos; assembly: GCF_047663525.1. Lineage (NCBI taxonomy): Eukaryota > Metazoa > Chordata > Aves > Anseriformes > Anatidae > Anas > Anas platyrhynchos. Next base: position 60,018,184 of record NC_092587.1, read on the forward strand.
GTTATGTAAACTTGAATGCATAAGCCAGATGCCATGAGGTGTTTATTCTCGGTTTTTGTTCTAAATGTACAGCATTGTCAAAGATGCTTTTTTGACCACAGATGCACAAGTCTGTAAGTTTGAGCAGAGTATCTCAGAACTGCAGAGAAATGTACTTAATATGCAAATTCGGCTTGGAGAAAACTTATTGGAGGAAAAAAGACATGTTCAAAGAAACCCAGACAGAGCGACAACTCCACATGACGGAGGCCACCTTAGAGTCAGCTATGTAATGAACGGTAAATAAAGAGATACTTCACCTTTAAAGTTTAACTCATATATCTGTGAACCGGCTGAGAATAACAGAGTGCCTTTAGGGTCAGCTAGAAAAGCCTGCTCCAGATCTGCAGAATTTACCGAGGCAGATGAATGATACGGATGCTAAAGAAAGAACAAGGAAATTACACTGTTAAACTAGTCTTCAGTTTAGGTGACTCTGTAAGGACATACCACTTTTTCCCTAAGCCACAGCAATGAGATGCCATGTGGAACTAGTCTCTAATACTTCCAGCATTTTGTTCTTCAGGGATGTAGGGGTACCCCACAGGGAACAGCTGCTTATAACAACAGCAAGAAAAAAGCATTCAGTCTGTGTGGTCAGCTTCAGTCAAATTACTTCTGCTGCCTCTGGAAAATGAAATTGTTTTTCAAAGCTAGTCTTTTGAAAGCTTTCACTGAGTATCAGTACTGCTTTGAGGGACAATGAGTAAGACAAATCCACCAGGGTATCAGAGCAGCATTGCAAGGACACCAGCAAGGCTTTGTAGACCACACCAGCTGCAGAACAACATGCCCTAAACAATTCTCCAAAGATGGTTGAACAAGAGCTCTTGGCATTGACACCGAGGACCTCACCTCTGTCCCATACTCGATCCACTCGAAGTCATCAAGCCAATACCAGATGTTCTCCATTCCGAGGTACCACACGCAAAGAAGAGCTGGTTGATGCCTGGCTGCGTCCTCACCCCTAACACAGAAAGAAAGATCCAGAATCAATATGTGTCTTTTCCAAAGCTGTCAAAATATATGTGTGGTCAGGTATCTCCGATGAGGTCAGAAGTCTAATCACATCTCAGAAAAGAAGACCTCTTGGGCTGGAAATTGCAAAACCAAGGAACTGATATGTATGTTTGGCATGGCACGCATCAGAAAAATGACCGAGTTCAGTGACTTGGGCCCAGGTCACCGTTTTTCTCTAAAAAAAATATAATTCTAAAATATATTTTGGAAGAAAACACAACTTACACAATGACCTCAGCTTGTTAAGTGACAACCAGTGGTGCCACCTGGCTAACAGTAGCAAGACCTGGCTTCTAGCAAATTCCAAAATCCAAGTGCCTTCAGAAAGCACCAACAGCACCACTCCTCCTTCATGGGTCAGGAAAACAAAGCAACTTCTCAAAGGTGCTGCATGAGGACAGGAGCCCTGGTGCCATCAGGGGTCTGCAGGGCCTCTGTGAGGAAAGGCTGAGGGTGCCCCATGACAGACAGAGACAGATCCAAGGGCTGGACCTCACGCCTGGGCCCCACCTGCTCCTCCTGGGAGGAGGCAGAGCAGTCAGGAGTGACAGTGAGCCTGGGAATAAGGACGGGGGAAGGTGATGTTCTGATTTCTGTCTGTTTTTCTCCTCCGAATCCATTTTAATTATCAACAAATTAGATTAATTTTCCCCAAGTCAATTCCATCTTGTTCGTGATGGTAACTGGCAATCTGGTGATCTTCCTGTCTTTATCTTACCCCACAAGCTTTGGCATCTTATTTTCTCCCTGTTGCAGAGAGGGACAGGAGAGCAGCAGGGTGGGCATCTGGCTGCCTACCAAGATCAGCCCACCACAAGTACTCAGCAAACCCTCAGAAGAGGAACAAATTGCTCACCAGAAAAGTCCCCTCCCAGCACTCTGCCCTGAGGTACGCCACCTCCAAAGACAGGAGAGCTGACTGCCTGTAATTCAGAGGTTGGACTCGATGATCTTGAGGTCTCTTCCAACCTAGAAATTCTGTGATTCTGTGAGTCTGTAATTCAAATGCAGAGGGTTTCACTTTGCTTTCTCCTCCTCCAGTTCTGGACCCCAGTCCAGATGACATTTGTCTATGCATCACTTCACTGCCCCTACAACGCAACCTTATCACAGGTCACACAGAGCTGCCTACCTACCTGCACCGGAGTTTACAAGGGTCTGTGGTAGAGCTGCTCACAACTGCCTGAAAAATATGAACACGGTGTGCAAATGGAAATGGTTGTTCATATAACTGGCCCTGACACCCTTCGTGCTTTGGCAGGGATCATGGGTATTCACAGCAGGCTAACCCAGGGAAAACAAAGGAAAACTTCTGGAGTTGGTTGCAGTGCAAGGGTCCACAAAAAAAAAGGCCTGGCAGCCCCACGGACTGCCAGGGCAAAGAGAAGGAAGGACTCGGCTCTCCTTTGTAGCCTTAGCTTGTTCCACTGCTGTCTTCAGACTGTGGTTGCTCTTTATACACGGTAACACCAGCCAGGCCTGTTCCTAGAAAAACACTCCCAATCTCCTGATTCCTTTTTTTTCAAATCCCATTGCAGGGGATTCATAAGACCCAATGCTCCCATTAACTTTTTTTTTTTTTTTTTTTTTTTTTAATGCGGCCACACTTTCTCTCCCCTCCGCACAGCAGTATGTTGCTGCCATGACAGGGAAACGGGGAGTTTTTGGATACTATGAGTGGGATGTGACTGAGAAAAGTCAGATGAGGTTTCCAGCAGTTTTTCTCCCCTGTTCCCCCCATCCCTATTCCCTCTCCCCTTACTCCACACACTATTGCTAATCCCTGCTCAGACCCAGAGCTCCTGCTCTGCTGTCACACCCTCTGCTTTCCGAAACCATAAACTTGAGCCCTGCTTTCACTTTCACTTTCTAGTGTTTCTGCTCTGTATTGTTTTGTTTCCACTCAACATCTTACCCCAACTAGAAAGAAACAGAGGTGAAGCCCTTAATAAAGCAGACAGAAATATGTCACTATCGAGACACCTCGTGTCCTTCACCTTTACCTGAGGTGTTACTATCTGTTCTTGCGCAGGAGAGATACCCTGTAAATTTTCCTTTCATTTCTCCCCAGTAACAGCTTGCGTACATTAAAGACAACCTCACACCACTTTACACACTTCCTCCTCCTTCATGGTGGATGAATTGAGGAAGGCAAACGCAGCGTATGGCCTGACTAATAACAAGCAGGTGTCCTTCCAGCAAAAAGCAAAACCCACAAACCGTAAAATCACCGACTTCCTCCCCTCTCCCACCTCAGATGCACCCCAGAAAAGATGTCAGAGCCCTTCAGACCCCTACTCACGGTCCTGCCACCAGGCTGCTAAGCCACCACCCCTGGGTGTGTCAACCACGTGCCTGTGCACCGGACCAGCCTCTGAACCCTTGCTCCACGTTGGAAAGATCCCCTGCATTCAGCGTGACCTTCGGAAATGAAATATGACCAGCCTGCTAGAGCCCCACGTGAACTCCTAGCTGTATGTCCAGTACCTCCTTTTCCTTCCGTGCCTCACTGCGGGGCGTCACAAATGCTTTTCCACTAGCCACCAGCCCCCAGGAAGAGGAGCTGAACAGCGTTTCCTTCAGGTTATTACATCATTTGCATGTACCCCTGCCAGGCATGAGCAGAACGGCCAGGCGGAGCTAATGGTTTTGGCAGATGCATCAATAAAAATCAACGTTCCTATGAGCCAGCATAGCTTAACTTTCTTGCTGGATTTCTGTCGTCACGTACCAGTGGTTACCTTGCACCGATGCCTCCTGTTCCTCAAACAGCCAGCGATACTCCAGATCTTCTCCTTTCGAGATTCCTGTCAGGAGCAGCTTCTGCTGAACATCGTTTTTGGAAGCCCAATGCTACCATTGCCTTGCAAAACATACACTGATCTCAACACAGAAAGGGGGTGCAAGTCCCAGCACGTGCTCTGTGCTGGTTCTGCATCATTCAGAGGGGTTTTCAGAGGGCAGCATTGCACAGTGACCCAAGCCAGTGCAAAGCAAGCACAGAGCTCTGCAGGGTAGAGTTAAACCACACAGAGCTCTGGAGTCTCCTGAGAATCTTTATTCCTTTACTTTGAACTCCGAAGCTCCTCTCTGCTTTTCCCTGCAGAAATGAAAGGAGGGTGAAGAGCTTTCCAACCTGATCTCTGGCCTTCCAGTTCAGAAGATTGACAGGGTTTCCCAGCAGAGCTCTGAAGCATAAAGCTTAATAATAGCTCAAGTAATGCTAACCACGTAAACCTACTCAGATGCAACCATTCTATTTTAGTTTAGTTACATGAGTTACATTCAGTGGAATTGCCCAGAACAGTTTTATCTCCTGATGATCTAGTCAGACCAGATCAGTGGTGGCAAAACATAAAGCTCTGTTTTCGTTTCTGGAAAGGCTGCACCCTGAGTGCATTTTATACACACAGGATAAAAAAAGAAACAGAAATGTGATTATGAAGTTGAACCTTGATTCTTCCCCATCTAGCCTTTTCTGACTGGCTTTTCACCTCCCGTATAGTATCTGTCTCTCATCTCCATAGTTGTGCAACTTCTATGCTTCTCTGACTGATTAGATTTATAAGATCAGATCCTGCAGGTTCATTTTTGCATATGTGAATTCTCTAGTAAAATACTCTTCTGAACTGAAGCCAAGCTTTTCAGTAGACACAAGGTACCAGCTCTAGGAAAAACATTCTGGCTTGGTAGAAAATGTTTGCATAGCTCTGCTTGGAACAGTATAGCATCCTCTCTAAAACAAACAACTTGCCACAACCTGGACACCTGAACTCACTGTAAACTGATACCTTCTAACTTCTTTTTTTTATTATTATTGCTTTTAACTGCAGTGACTGCCATGTAGCTGTTGAACCTCAGATTCCTGCTGTCAATGTAACAGCAGTAGTAGACGTGTCTGCATTTTGAGGATCTGACAGGTCTGTGAACAGACATTCTACATCCCTGCAAGATAAGATCCTTTTCCTGCATAGTCAGCAGAGGCGCCCAGGTGTGGTTTCCCTACATTTGTCAAATGATTTATCATCCATTAAGAAACCACAGCCCACTTATTCTTCCCCCCACAAATTTCAAGTCTCATTCCCGTTTTCTCTTCAAAGGAAACAGATGGAAAAAATGATGTTTCACCCTTTCTAAGTGTGTATCTGCAGACACAAAGCAGCTCTGTTGCAATTGCAGATTACTCTAAGGTTTGACACAGGAGAACTGGTGCTACAGCGAGCTCACAGGGGTCTTACAGCACAGGAACAGGCTGACAGCACCTCATGCTTCTACCTCAAATGCAGAAAAATCCCCCAAACCAGCATGTAAGGAGGTGTACTCGGGCCACCTTAGGGTGGTGGGGCTCCCCTCTTCTGCAAGGTCTTCTGGACATTGGTTCCCCAGCCACACACACGGCCTGAGGGGGCACAGCCTCTGCTTGGGAACCCAGAACTGTTTCCAAACCTCACTTCAAACGACACTTGAAGGCAGTACCTTCTTTCCTAGGTTGTGATGCTTTTCCCAGGAAGTCTGCATTTCCTGTTGGACAGCTTCCAGCAGCTCGTAAATTAATTCATGGGGCAGGGAGAGGATGAGCCTTGCACCTATGCTATTGCTCTCACAGCTCGATTTAGCACAAGAACAGAAGCGGTCTTAACAAGAATAATAATTCCCAATTGCTTAAAAAAAAAGTCCTAATTATTTATTTCCAAATCTTGATAGTGCATTTTACAAGTTTTGGTAGATTACATTGGTTTTGTAAATGCTACTTAGTTTTCTAAGTACATAAATGCTTGATACAAAAGGTTAAAAATGCTTCACATTCTGCTCTTCCTCTCTTCAGGGGCCATCAGCCGATGCCCTGTATGCTACTTCTGATCTTTTAGGAAAAGATTAACTATTTCCAATCACTTAAGTGTTAATTTCTCTTTTATCTGGACATAACTTTGCAACATTAATAATGTAATCCAAAATAACCCAACAACAGAAACATTTCTGGTGGCAATGGTTCACGTGAGCATTTATGTATCGATTCAGCAAGTCATTTGACTGTAGATTTAAAGTTAAAGCTCAGACATGAAGTCTTGAATGTCTTCTTACAGCACCGAAAGATGTGCTTATGAAGGAATCTGCCCAAGACTCATCAGTGATCTTGTCCTCCTGCAGGAGAATTGTGTTTCACTGGAGTTGGGCCAAAATCTCAATTTTTCAACTTCATTAGTAGTACCAGGTGAGGAATCAGAATTTACCCTGTCCTATTCTTGTGGGTATTCAGATTATTTTTTTGTTGTTGTTTTTCACTGTGTCAGTACATTTGAAACATCAGTTCAGAAAAACAAAATTCAAAACTGAAGCATTATTGTATAAGCAAAATAAATTTATTTTCCTTATACAATTATCAAAGCAAAACATTCTGACTTCACTTTGTCAATGATTTGTTCTTCCTGGTGAATGAAGTTTTAGTCTCCTGCCTCCTACTTTCCAGTTCATCTACCTTATTTCTAATTTGCTCTCCTCGTCCATTTCCCTTTATAAAGCTTCTTCACAGCACCATTTCCCTTAACTACTACGAAGCTTCAGTTTGAAACCTGTGTTTGGCTTCCATGTGGCTGGGCTCTTCAGTAGTTCTGCAGTAGGACCTCTTCCTCTGTTTGCCAAGTTAGGAAATTAAAAATAGTATATATTTTGCTGAGGACTGGGCTGGGCCGGGCCACAAAATTAAGATCTTTTCTTCAAAGACACTTTGCAGGCAAAGAAAGCTCATTTCAAAGAACGAGATTGTTCTGCTAAAAAAGAAAAGGGCAGAAGCAGATGTGACACACTCATCCAGATCCTGACTGGCAAGCTTAGGACTGCTTGCATCAACGTTTTGGCTCAGGTTCATCCTCATTTGCACTGATCAAAAGAATAAGAGCGTGGCCTGCTTTTTGTAGGATCAAAGGTATCAGAAATGGAGTAAGTAGATTTCATCTTCTCCTTTAAGTTATGATGGTTTCCTCAGTACGTCTTGATTTCTTGTTGAACTACTTCCAGCAGTAACTGCAGCTTCTGCGTAACATAATCTGAAGGGAAGAAAAACAAAGAAAGTTTAATCTGAAGGATATCTTAAACTGGGGATGAAAATCAGAGCATCAACACTGATTGCTGTAGCATTTTATATTAGCAGATCACTGTATCTGTTTTCTTTCTTACTATACTTTTTTTTTCCCCTGTTCACTGGTTACCAGTACACCTCAGCACAACACCAAATCCAAAGAAATCAAGATTCACAATTGAAGTTATAAACTAAAATCAGAACTGGGCTCTTGTTTCAGAGTAAGTCATTGTACTTGTGCCACCAGGGCTACACCCAAGGTAAATCTGTGCCATGGAGAGAAGATACCTTTCATTTACACACCCACATCTGTGCCCAAATCTGTACTGTTAGACAAGCTGCTCCATCACCAAGCAGCCTGCAGGCTGCATCATCTTTTCCTATCAGTCCTCTCCCCAGCCTTTCAGCAAATGTGTTTGTGCATGGGGTTACAGGACTCTCAATCTCTCCATACTCACTTTTGATCTTTTTGCTCAGTTTCAGCCAGATTTGACAGAGGTGCTGATCACACAGATATGATAAAGATATGATAGCAAAAGTGATCCTCTTGGTTCCCCCTGTTGGTAGATCTTAGCCCTGCCTTTTCTAAAATAACACATGAAGCTGGTTTATCAGTGCATTCACGAGCCAGGCCAGCCCCCCACAGCACAGCCTGCCCCTTCTTTTTGGCCGTGGAGGCCGCATCCCAGGAAGGGCAGGGAAGGGGTGGCAGAGATCATGACTGAGGTTCCATGAGGTCTGTTGTTCACGGAGCAATTTGTGTTAGAGATGAGCACTGGCAGCAAACCAACATCCCTACCCCAAGCGTGCTTGGGTCCAGGATACCGCAACCCAAGTGCATACTTACAAAGCAGGCTACGGCAGCGGTTTGACATTTGCCTGTGGATTACGAGGTAGTAGACTGGAAAGCCACTTAACACCATGGTGCATCCGATGCTAATGTTTACAGGGTCCGAGTAGAAAGACATGGCCACCGTGAAGAGGCAGATGATGGTAAAAGAGACGGGAATGAAGAGGGGGACCTGGGGAAAAGAACACAGGGGATGCTCAGGCAAAACTGATCAGCCTCCATACATGCCAGCACACACTGTATTCTCTTTCCCATGTTAAAGAAGATGAGAAAAGTCATATATCTGTCCTGTGCACTATTTCGGTATAATCAGTTGTGAACGAGTAGGATGCATTGAAGAAAAGTTTACCTGTATCACCCTGGGAGCCCAGTGTGCCCTGAGAGGCGCATGCCTTCCTCTATGTGCATTGATATAATCCTCACCTCATGTGCACTGAGGTCAGAGGTTGGACTCAATGATCTAGAGGTCTCTTCCAACCTAGAAATTCTGTGATTCTGTGATATAAACCTCACCTCATTTGCAACAAGACACCGAGCCAGGGAGAAGTCAACCAGACCTCACTGCTCTGTGAACGTACAGCACATGTGCATGTCCACACACCCCTAAGCTTGCCACCTGTGGCAACTGCTAGTGGAAAATCTGAAGCCATGAGCAGAAGCCCTTAGAAATAAGCCGTTCTTTGGCCATAACACTTGTGACTCATTTTGAGCTGCCTCCAGCTCGCCTGAGACCTGCAGTGACCGAAACAGGATAAACCAGACACTCAACTCCATAGCACTTGCATCAAGAACATGATTTTCAATGACACCCTGATGAAAGACCAAAGTAGCTCTCAGCACGTCAGCCTCACCTTGTTGGGTGAGCCAACTTATCTGTATTATCCAGAGAGTAATTTGGAAGACCGTAACAAATAAGCTGTGAAACACTCCCTTAGTCCCTAGATCCAAGCAAGCCAAGTTACTCCTCACCATAGCTGACAAAGGAGCTGCTGATCTCACCTAGGGTGAGGACCTCATTTTGGATGCTGACCGTGCCGAGCTGAAAGAGATCAGTTGCTCTAGTGATGGCACCCAGCCAGCCACCAAACTCGCGTGCTCCTGCTGCCTTTCCAGCCGGAGCATCCCTTGCCAGGGTCTCCTACGTGCGTACATTCACACTGCACATCTGCGTGAGAGGTGCGTGAGGGGGCTGCTCACTCCTCTTCCTGGTGTTTTCTTACCATTTTTAACTGAAAATGCTGTGGGGGAAAATTACCAGCACAGCCACTCGCCTTTTTTATTATTTGTTCTCTGTAAGCAGGCTAGTGTCAGAAGAAGAAATATTTCTGACCACTGGAGAGCAGCACATGCACACATCACATTCACTCCTTCGCTGTTGCAGATGACTGTACTTTGGGTTTGAAGTGGGCATAAAATCTGGGGGGAGGGAGGAAGAGAACCAAACTGCCCGCATTTCCCTCACTCATTCAATCTGTTCTTAGGAACGTTAAAAACCTAAACCTCTATCTAAAACAAACTGGGGCACACTCCCAGAAACTGAAAATATCACCAGTGCTATCAACTAATAAGCTTCTCCCAGGCAGGCTGGTTGGCTGGTTTAAAATAAAAAATTAAAGCTTATTAAAAAATCTGGTTCTGGGTGAGTGCATGAGCACAGCCAGCCAACAAGCTGGGAAGCTTCAAGGTCTCTGCTAAACACACTGTCTCCAGCAAAGACCAAGAAGAAAAATTACCCCAAACTTCGCATCAGGCCTCGCTCGGCTTGGGGAGGAGCCCTGGGAGTGGTGGAAAGCGTTTCTTTCCCCTGAGTTTTTTGCTGATCAGCTGCCCAGTGCCTGTGGCCTTGGAGGTCTCCTCTCCTCCACAGGAACTGGCTGGAGACACCAAGCAGGCGCAACCAGAGAGGGGAACAAATTGTGCACACGATGAGCACAGCCCCGGCCAAATGCAGATGATCCGGCAGTGGGAGAGGTGTCCCAAGCACAGCAGGGGCTGCGAAAGCCGCGCCAGCTTCCCCTGCTGACACAGGGGACCGGCTGCTTCCCATGAGCAGAGACCCCAGCAGCCACCAGAGGGGCCCAGCTGGAGGCCAGAGAAAGGCACAAGGGGACAAGCTGCCCCGTGAGGAGCAGGGAATTGAATCTCCTTCGCCTCCCCACTTCCCTCTGCCACTTTGAATGCCTCTTGATGCTTACGTCCACGGGTCCAGCGCATCCCAAACGTGCTGGAGCTGTACATGTGCACACATCTGGATGTGGCATGCATCAGGCAGCTCCTCACACCTGTGTGCTTAGCACAATCAGCATCCCACAGCAGTCACATACGGGTGTAGGCTCACTGAGCCCTTCACCTCCCCATGCAGGAGGGCAGGTCCTTCTCTAGGGGCCACACCATCCACTAGCTGCTGCTAGCTGTGGCTGAAGGAAATGCTTTGTGTTATACACACACACGGTGCACATCCTCAGGGTCTGTAATGGCCCTGAGTTGTGCTCAAGCTGCTTTACGCTGCACAGTATTTCTGCACCAGGAGACAATTCCCTGTAAGTCAAGTTTACCCCCAGGACTCCTCTGGTAATTCCCCTTTCCCCCAAGCCTGACAGCCTTCTGCTTCTCAGCCAGGGCTGAGACTTACCTACCACTGAAATCACATCCAGGAAGGGTTCCCCTTGCAGCTCAGAAGAGGTGAGCACGGGACCTGCACATCTACCAGCTCCCAGCACGATACCTTGTCCCCTGGAGCAGGCTGCCAACCTCTTTGGCTGCAGATGGTGACACCACATAGAACTGTTTTTATAGGATTTACCGAATCTAGCCATTTGGGTACATCACCCAACCTGAGCAGCTCCCCACATGCCTTACTGAGCAAAAGGGATTGAGGGCCCTTGGAGCCTAAAGGCAACCACAGCCATGCAATGCTCTAATTCTTAGCAGTGGATACAGAGACAGAGAAAAGAAAAAAAAAAGAAATGAAAAGAAAAAATAAACTGGCACGTGTGTCTCTGGCTGTCAGACACACGCCATGTGTTACCTTGAACGGGCTCTGCAGCTCCGGGTGACGGCAGCGATGGACAATGAGCCCAAGGGTGGCTAATCCTATGAAGAGCCATCGGGAAAAGCTGAAGAAGTTCATTAGATGGTAGATATCTCCGATACACACCATGGTTGTAACCAAAGGGAACTGAGCATTGTGAAGATGAAATACAGTCATTAATGCCTTACTGCAGTCCTCAGACTGGGAAAGCTAGTATGGATCATCTCCTCTAGCCCCCCTGCAATCACAGGCAGCTACTTCACAGCCCCAACATTTCTGAGGTCACCGAACGTGTTACAAAACCCCGTCATAGACCGAAGATTCCCAGCAAAAGCCCCAAATACAAAATTGCAATGTGCTACAGAAAGGAGCAATGGAGATCAACTGCAACCCAAACCTGAGAGCCTCTCCACAAATGCTCATTTTCTGGATTTCCACTGAACCTGGGAATTTCAGTTTTCCAACTAGCCAAAGTCTGGAGGAGATGATAGCAAACATCAAGCAGTAACTGTGGCAGATGGTGGGGACAATACTTTGAAAGAACACGTTCAAGGCAATAAGGCAGGGACTTTGGGACAGCAGGGTTCAGACCTCACTACTTGCACAAGGGGACCTAATAATTTACAGCCATTTCCAGTGTTCCACTTTCTTCATTTTTTGGAAGCTCACTTAGTGTCTCGATACCCTTTAAAGCTCCTCAGCTTCTCCAGGCTTTGCAGATTGCCAGACCAAACAAGAAAGCCAAGACTTCAAGAAGAGGGCATGTCAGACAGGCAGATCCCCTTACCATTAACATGACAGCAGGAAGAGGAGTATGTCTTCGAATGTGGATCATGGAGAAGAGAGGAGGCCACTGCCCTTCCCTGGAAGCCACAAACAGTGTCCTAGAAAAAGACAGGGAGCCCTATGCATCAGCACCCCACAGTCACACTAGACATGATGAGATCCATAGCAGGACTGACCGGAGGCCACAATGCACCCCACCCACGTATCTGTTCTTTAAGGCCACAGTTCTGCGCTCAGCCTCACTTTTTAGAGGATTTGGAAAGAAAAAAAAAAATCTCCAAAGATTAATTTTGCATAGTTGTCCAAGCACCAATTAGCTCAGCACAGAGCCCACTGCTGGCACTGTCCCCACAGGTGGCCCATTAGCAGAGATCTTTGGGCAAGTCCAGAGTGACCGTGAATGAGGTCAGGCTGGAAACAGAAACAAAGCAGTAGGAGGTAGAGGGGTCACAGACCTCAGGTCTTTGTAAGAGAGGCTGGGGAGTTCACAAAAGGTGACTGTCATCCCAACAGGAGACTGGGCTTAACACCCAGGAGGGCCCAACAGGCCAGGGATAAAACATATATGCATAGATATAGATGGATATATAAACTATATAGAGATATAAATGCAGCACAAGCTCCTCAAAGAAGAGAGGGTTTTCAAGCCTCTGGCCAGTTGTTGAACAATATAGCTTACTGTCCTCCAGGGAGGCCAGCTACACACAGGGCCAGCTACAAAATGACAGCGAAGAGCTTCTTGCCTCCATCCCTTCTTTGAATCGTGAAAGGGCAATTAGGGAGAAGGCATTGCATCCAATTTTATAAACTTAATATCCACAAACTATGCCAGAGCATCAGCTGGGCTGGAACAGAGCCCAAAGCAGCTGGGGCATGAGTATATAACTGGTTTTATTGCTGTCTCTGTGGTTTTGCTGGGGTGTGGCTGGCCAGCAGCCAGGGAGGCCCCATCACTGTTTATAGGGCCTTTCTGCAGTCATTATGTTAATGATGCCAGGAAGGGGGAGAGAAGGATGACAGGGGCGTGAAGAACCTCCAGGGACTTCCCACCCTCCAATAAAATTGCTATCTGGAGGAGTTAAGTGGGGGGATTCTCCCCACCATATTCAACGCAGGACGTGAAGGTAGCGGATCACATAACTCATTAGCTCCTGTACTGTGAAAGATCCCTTTCATATCAACTGATTTTTCCTTTTGCAATCAGAGCTGTGAAATGGAGCTGGCCCCAGAGAGTTTGCTGGGCTCCCCAGGGACAGGACAACACACTTCTCCATGAGCTCTGCCCTCCTCTCTGGTTTCAAGGCTCCCACAAGGACACGCAGTGCAGTAGCCAGTGGAGCTGGCAAGATGTTTTTTTCACGGAACAAAGTTGAGCCTTGACTATTGCTTTGGGAGTGGTCTGGCCATGATAACTTTTCAGTGAACTCAAAGGAAAGTCCCCCAGGGAGCACTTGCTTTTGGCCAGAGATTCTCACAGCAGAGGGGGACCCTGTGCCCTGCAGCAAAGCAGCTGGGCAAAGCCAGCAAAAGATGGCTTCATTTCACTGAGCAGCTGCCAGTGTCAACAAAGCTCATAGTTCCCCAGAAACATTGACATTTCACTTTAAAATGAGGGGACGGGAGGAGAGGTTAAAAAAAAATAATCTTGTTTTTATGACCAGCCAGAGATAGTTTAGACCTGGCCAGAAAAAGGAAGGGGAGACCCTTAGACAGCCAATGGTGTCCTGTAGTTTACACACTGGGAGTCAAAGGCCTTGATTTTCCCACAGGAGTGGTTAAAGTGCCATCAAAAGGATTGACAGGTGCACAGGTTACTGGTGCTTCCCTCTGAGTCAGTAAGCCAAAAAAAAAAAAAAGTTAACATCTCAGAGATCTGACCTTGAAAAGGTGAGGATTCCTCCATTCATGGTTCCAAAGCAGGACAGCGCAACAAGGACCGGGACCACTGAGATAAGGCTTCTGCAGGCCCGCTGCACAAAACTCTGGGGGAAAAGCAAGCGTGACTGCAGAAACACGTGGGGATCTCTAGATGACATCAGATTCAAGAGGAAAAAGACTTCGTCCATTGAATGAGTAAAATATAACTCATAAATCTTGCCTTTTCTACTGTCATCTGCAGCTTTTTTTACATTATCATTTAGGAAAGACTAGAAGTTACTGTTGTCCCACAATCCAGAGAAATAACAAAGCAAGAAAGCATTTCATTAGGAAAACCATCTCCTAGACCCTTGCCATAACCACCCCCTCAGCAGAAGCTGACCACACTAAAGAAAGATATCAGTAGGGGTGACGACTCACCACAGCCACAGCTGGAGAAGCCAGAACATCTTGTGTTCCCAGGACAGTGTAATAGGAGACATTGGTGAGCATGTACCCCACAATGACGGTGATCACAGACACAATGACAGCCAAGGGGATGTTTCTACAAGAAAGGGGAAGAGAGGCCCACAATGAACAAGCTGTTCCCCTTTTGTTTTTCATCGCATTGCTGCAGATTGCAGCTGGCACTGGTTAGGTGAGCCCACAGACTTATTTCTTCCCATGCTGTTTGCCAGCAGTAGGGGAAGCAGTGGTACCCCAGAGGCTGGCACACTAGAGCCACCAGCTTCTCCCAGCCTTACCGTTCAGGTCTGACCAACTCCTCCCGCACAAAGCTGGTCTGAAACCTGCACAGCGGGGAGACACAAGGAGAGAGGTCGAGCCAGGAGCCGACGCAACGTGCCGCCCGCCGGGTGCCCTCCCGTCACACCTACCAGCCCGAGTAGGCGAACATGCCCGCATAAAAAGCCAAGGGCAGCTTGTCCGGGACCAGCGACTGCTTGTCAAAAGCATCCTGGAAGTTTTCGGTGTGGCCTACGGAAGAGATAAGCAACAGATACAGAGCAGGGAAACGTCAGGGGTGGACTTCCTTCCCACGGGCTAACATCCTGCCCAAACCTGGGAGAAGCGGCTGGGACTTCCCTGGAGCCAGGCATTTGGATTTGTTTCAGTGCTTTAATTGGTGGTGCTGTGCTGACATGCAAGCTGCATACACAGTGACAGAATAAATCTATCTCCTGACCAGCTACTGGAGAAACTTCACGGCAGCGTCTGTTTCTCCCTCAGACTGTGCCTGCTGTGGACATGGGAGACTGTGGGGACACGAAGTTCTCCCATCCTTTTTTTCAGCCTCAAACCAATTCCCCAGGTTGACCCCCTCCTCCCCACGCCACCAGCAGCTGGACGCTCGCTCTTTTTTTTGATGTGGTGCAGGCAGCGAGGCAGCAAATCCGGCTCTTGCCACGCTCCCCCCGGCCCCACCAGCTTGCTGACCCCGGCCCCACGCTGTGCAGAGCATGGGAACCAGGGGGGAGGCAGCCAGCACGGGAACGGCCCTGCAGGAGGGGAGCTGGGGACACAGGGAGCAAAGCAAATGCAATAATAAAAACTAGAGGCAGCATAAATATCAAAGTCAGGATACTGGTTGTGAGGTATATTCTATATCAAACTCAAAAAAAAAAAAAAAAAGGAAAAAAAGGAAAAACACCTAATGGCCTCTCATTTGAAGGAAGAAGGCAGTCACAAGCAGTTATATTTCTAACATTTTGAAATCCAAGTGCCACAAAGTTTAGATTCCACATCTATGTTCGGTTTTCCATATCACAGTGTCTTTTCATATCAAAGTGACAAACTACTCATGCAGTTGTGTCTCTCCAGGAAAAGGATGAAATGACACGGAGCACATGGAGAAAATCAGGCCACATCCACAGAGATGCCTCTGCGAGGAGCTCTGAGATGAGACTTGGGCATCCAGGTGTGAAAAACTAGCCCAGAAAGTCTCTTTAAGAAATGTGAGTCAAGGGGAAGGCAGTGGCAGAGGAAAGGACAGGAGTGTGACTAAAGAAAATAGAGAAAGGCTGGAGAGTAAGGCAAACTGATTTAAAAACAAGCACAAAAACTAAATCAAAAAGAAAACGGACTTTAAAAAAAAAGTTAAACTGGAAAATGGAAGTGGGCCTATTGGGGCAATCTTTCTGTATTCTAAAACGACTGCCGATAAGTGATGTGACACAAAAAAATTTACTGTCTGCAATATATTCATGAGTGATTTAGAGTCCCCACGAGTCACATTAAACACAACCTGACATACTGGGGTCCCTCCACGGATTCTCTCTCCAGATGTCACCGGCACTTATCCTTCTTGCCTGAGGACGGGTGCCAGGGCTCCAGATTGTCATTTGAAGGCATTCCTAACAATAATGGCTCAGGATTTCTAGCTGCAGGGCAGTCCTTCATTTCAGAAATGTTGCCTGCCTGAGGGGGTTTTTTGCATGTTCAAAGGAGCCAGCTCCAAACATCAGAAAGAAACACAAATGTTGAGCCTACTGCCTCTGTTGTTCCCTCTGCAGAGGAAGGAAATAGTGTGAAGCCATAGCGGGCTTCATCCCTTGGGTGGGAATGCCAGGGGCTTTTCTACTGACTGAGGCTTGGATTAAAGCCAACACTCCCGTATCAATCCCAGAAGATACCAGTGGTAGGGTTTTTGTTGTATCTTTTTCCTCTGCACGTGAACATGAAATCCTGCATGAGTCCATTGTCAGTTTACTGCCTTACTGCCCATCTCCATTAGGAGGTTAAAAGCATCAGCTGAAGCCACAGGACAGTTAGAGATGCAGTTACCAGGGCTCAGCTGGGGGCTGGGGGCTCCTTGCACAGCTGTGACAGGCTCAGGACACCAGGGGATGCTGTCACATGTCCCTGCTATCCCTTGCATTTGTGCTGCTTTGGAAGGGTTTGGAGCCACGCTGACAATGGGCTGGCTGCAGGAAGGAAGGCGTCAGCAGAGGTGGGTGCCTGCTTCACCCTGGGTGGGTTCATCCCAAAGAAAAACTTTGAAGAAAGCAGAGCTGAGCCGGGAGCATCAGCCCCAGCGAGGTGACACAGCTTGAAGCCGACTGCCCCTCTCCCTCGAGCACCCTCCGTCGGCCACGCACCTACCCTGTGCCAGCAGCATCATCCCCGGCACGATGATGAGCGCGAGCGCCAGCAGCTTGACGATGGAGAGGGCTGTCTGCAGCCGGGCACTCCAGGAGACGCTCCAGGAGTTGAGGGTGAGGACCGCGTCTGGAGAGGAGAACACACCGCTGCAGCCCATGCTCGACACACGCAGGGGAAGAAAATAAATAAATCCGGGAATGCTCCCTGCCCGGGGGATGTTACAGAGGGTGTTCAGGGTGAGAGAGAGCAGGCAGGGTGCTTTGATGGCTGGGTGCAGCACGTGAGGCCTACAAAAGCCTTGCGGCCTCAAACCAAGCAGCCTTTGTGCAATTACACGTGAATAGTTTCTACCCCTGTACTCGGCACCATCCCCTCAGGACCCTGGGCTCCAGCTAGACAACAGGGATGCCCTTGCCCCTTCTCGGCAAACGCTGGGGCCCCGGAGCAGCTCCTTGGAGCAGGAAGCTTCGAGTGGCCAAGGAGGCAGCACAGGACCCCAGTCCCAGAAGATAAAGCCCTGTAGGCACCCCAGGTCCTGGGCAGAGAGGTCCCGAGGCTGGCAGTGGCACAAAGGTGTACTTACAGTACCCCAGGAGAGAGACGAGCTTCACGGCAGGAACAGGGGCTGCACAGGGGGCAAAAAAAGGCTCCAGCAGGTAGCGCCCGAAAGCCAGCGAAACCACGGCACTGTTGGCAGGCCTGGCGAGGGGAACCAAGCACAGCATCAAATTTTGGTCCACGGACAACCAAAAATAGCTGGGTGGAAGCTTCCCACCCAGCCTTAATCCTGCTCCACAACGTGGATCCCATAGAGTCTTTTTCATAGGTTTTTCTCAGCAAATGGGTTAAAAGGCACATGCTGCAAAAAAGGTTAATTCTTAGCTTGAAAGCAAAAGTTGAGATTAATCATACAGAGCAAAGCAGCATGGTTCATGTGTCCTACTTCATCCCAACATACATGGAGGACAGGCTGCTGGAAGGGGAGGATTTTCCTTTTTCAGGTGGAAAGAAAAGTCATTTACAATTTTCTAAGTTATTGTTTAACTCAGGGCTAAGCAAGAAAGTTTTTTCCATGGAAGAATGTGAGAAGTTTCACAATAGAATGAGAAGATCTGAAATGAACCTGGCATCTGCTCCCTGTCACCAAAAATATATCACAGTTCTTGGATGATACCAGAGCTGCCAGGGGAGAAGAGAGAGATTCCTCAAGTACAAATCACACTGAACACATGTAACTGTTTCCTCAGTCTGTCTTCTTCCTTTTATTACTGAAAGTCTTTAAAAGTTTTTCAGATTTTTTCCCTTTTTCCTTTATAAACTGCTTAGACTTTTGCCTGGAACCACAAATTAAATAAATATTTTTTTAAATAAATCAGAATATCCAGCAAAGGGCAAACAGACAAAATCTCTTACCTGATAGCAAAAAACTCAGCCCACAGAAATAAGAAACTTGGTAGAGGCCCTAATGTCTCCAAAATGTAGATATAATGTCCTCCAGACTTGGTGATCCTTGTTCCAAGCTCTGCATAACACAAGGCACCTGGAAAAGTTCAGGTATAAATGAACTGAGTAAATCATCCCTTGGATACTCTTTTCTGTATGACTTCCAGGAATTGACAGAGTCTGTTTAAAAGAAGTGGTGAACTAGAGGAAGAAAAGGGGGGTTTAGCAGAACCACTCTTTTCCTTATTCTAGTGTGTTTAGAAGAAAGGTCACTGTTTTGTCAGAAGGAAGGAAATTTTGTTGCCTGGTTAATGATGTAACTTGTCCAGGGGAGCTGTGTGGAAGGCTGTGTGGGAGAAACACTGCACTAAACTTAGAGAGACATCCTTTGACAAAAGTCTTGGAGGTTCATGTTCTCTCATCTCCCCTCTCAGCTTGGTGTAACGGTGCTCACAGGGTGGCTGCAGCACTCAGCTCACCACCAGCGGCTGTCCTGACTGTTTTGATCACATCTCTGATCATAACCACATTCCTGTGTCCCTATCTTGCACCTTCACATCTTCATTTGAAGTCCCCAGAGAGAGGACCTGGAAGGACATGTCTGAGAAGGGAGACCTGGTACCGATAGAAATCATGAACCTGGCACTGCACAGCAAGGTGAGCCTGAGGAGATGACTTTAAAACTTCCAGGCAAATGGAGAGAAACCTTTACACCTCCACCTGTGCCTCCTACTCCCATGGAAATCATTCAGATCATGCCACTGGTGAGGGTTTTCCTGCCTCTCTGCTGGTGAACTTATGCTGAATCCCTGTCCAAAGTCTTGGATGCAGGCAGAGCCCTCCTCTCATTTATTCCAGTGGGTTTATTTACATGCTTAAAGCTTATATTTAAGTGCTTTGCTGAAGTCAGGCTACAGAGCCACACTTAAAGGGGAAAAAAAAAAAAAAAGAAAAAGAAAAAAAAAGCATAAAAGAAAGCAGGCCATTTAAATATCCTGGAAAAAAAAATGCATCAGAAAAATGATCACAGAAGGTCATCAAGCTGACAAAAGGGAAGAGAAAACCAACAGATCCAGCTACAAAATGCAGCAACTCAACAAAGAGCAGTCGGGCCAGAAGAAGCTACCAAAGGCTGCCACAGAGAGAGAGAAACCTTCCCAGTGTGGAGGCTGGGCTATGTGGCCAGCACATGCCTTATCACTTATCGCTCTGCTCAGTTAAAAGAGACTCTTTGCTCACATGAAGCTGTAAGATTTTTCCTTAGGCAAAAGTATATCACTCCCCAAACAGCCATGCAGAAGCTGCATCCCACATGCAGGGTAACACAGCCCATGCTCAGCAGCATGACGTGAAATACTGGTAGGCATATGCAAAGAGCAACAACCACGATTGTTGCCAGATTAACAACTGAACATCCCAATTTCTAAATGTCACAGTGCCAAGGTGTTTTATCCGCATGGAGTATTTCTCCTTTCTTGTTTTAATTTCCTTTTTTTTTTTTTCTTTCCTCAAGTTGTAAAAGTGGAAGAACTTTAAAGTCACTCACTGAAAATAAGCTTCAGATTTCTCCCCAGAGCTGAGAGATCTTGCGCATCTAACAGCACCTTTAAAGCACTTCTGAGAAGAAGGTGCTTGTATACAGTTAATGAAGGAAACTAAAAGCTGTGGCTTTTACCCATGGTAACTGTAAGAACTGCATTCTTTCAGAAGAACAAGAATGAAAGGCACCAGGAACTGATCCACTCCATCTCCTCGCTCTGAGAAGAAGCGGTCGTACCCAGACCCCTTCTGACAGACACCCACCGACTCTGGCAAAGGCCCCTGGTGACCCCCAGGTTTACTAAGCATTTTTTTCTGCTACATTCAGAACAGGGAATTTTAGGTCCATTCCACTCCCAGCTATTTATAATACAATTTTGCTGGCTCCCCTCACCTCCCAGGTGCTTAAGCAAAGGCTTCCCCAACTCTGCACTCACCAAACATTGAGAGGAGCCCGCAGGCAAACCAGACCACCAGGGAGAAGCCCACAGTGCCCGAGTTTTTCAGCACTCCTTTAGGGGAGATAAAGATGCCGCTGCCAACCATGCTGCCGATGAGAAGCGAGAAAGCCCTCAGCAAAGTTATCTTTTTCCTCAGAAAGACAGCCTCCTCTTTTTTCTTGTCTTTCCCCATGGCTGCTCTTCTAATCCCAGAAGAAGCTCATGCATTTAGGAGTTATGGTGCCTCTCAGCTGTCCTCAAGGCTCACCTGTAAGACAAGGAAAGAGTTAGGGATTTGGGGGTCTTCTTTCCTGGACAAGATTTTTTGCAGCAATCTGTCAAGATCTGTTGATTCCTCCTCAGCCACTGTCTATAACCAGCAGATAAACCACAGCTGCATATAGTACACTCATATCAGCACGGCTCCTGAGAGGGACTGGCAGCTTTTTCTCCCACTTCCGCCAAGGAGCACAGAGAAACTCACATGCCACACTTTAGGACATGATTTCCAAATGCAACTTTGATGCCCAAAGAGAGGTTTGCAGCCCTGGATGGAACTAGCCAGGTTAGGGGTTAATTTATTGGGAACTAATTTGGGTGAACGTTGATATCGGCACATCAGCAGAAAAACACATTTCACGTTGCACACCTAATAATCAAGACCTTGAGGGTCAATTTTATTTATTTATTTTGGAGGAGCGAAGAGCCCTGTTAGTTGACATACACAAATGGTTTAAGCTGTTTTAATTTACCATCCATCTCTGAACAACCCCCAGCTATAGCCTTAACGTGAAGGCTTCACTTTAGCTGTGTTCCTTAATACAACGCCAAACACCAAGCCTTTTCACTATCAGATTACTGAAGAGACAAGAATAAATATTGCTGTGTATTCTAAGATAGAGGGCTGTCACTGATATCAGAAATGCTGTTTCTACTATTAATACAAATCCCTTCTCAGTAACAACAGCAAGGGTGAGGAGTTTTTCCGAGAAAAGAGAGAACTTCGGGCACTCCAGGGATCTCAGAAGCTGACCTCGATCCAGCCCTTGTGCTGCAGCAACCTCCTGCTTCATCACCCCGGCTCTCATTCCCCATTACTCAGTGGCCCTTCCCTGCAGGGACGGGCAGTGTTACAAGCTGCATTTCCAGGCAGTAAAAGACAAGACACACAGGCTACAGGCTGTGCTCGGCCAATTTGAGGCAAGGAATCGGCCTCCAGCTTCTCTTGGTTCTGGGCTGATGCCCTCAGCAAGAAACTCTCATTTAGGTAGGTAAGGCAAATTTCATATCAGTTAGCACAGTCTAATTTGCTGTAACAAATGTTTGTAGTTAGCCTAACAGCCAGGTGGACATTTTACAATGCTAATTAACCCCGCTAGAGCAGACAAGATGGGTCTGGAATCATCTGGGTCCTGTCCTCACCTGCCACAGATGGCCTCCAACACACTGCATCAGTGATTTTTGCATTACTCTCATGCTGTACATCACGGGTTTAGCAAATACTTGCCCCATCCCCGTGGCCGTGTACTATTGCAGTGACACTGTACACGAGAACTGTATTTTCTAGATTACTTACATTATTTAACAGTTGCATCTGTGTGCTTGTGAACGGGCAGTAGCACATCTAAGAAGCCAGAAGTTATTTTCCAGATGTGCTCTATTTCCTGCCCACAGATACAAATGCCCCACAGCTCTGCAGGAACTTTTCCCATTGCCCCTCACCCACGATACCACACTGTGCAGACTCAAAATAACGGAGGGCTTCTGTCCCATCTCCCTTGCTATTTCCCCTCCAGGGAGGAGCAGGTTTATCGCTTTCTCTGTGCACATATGAGCAGCACATGTACAAAGCCCTCTCCTTCCACCAGCTTTAGCTTTCTCTGAGATCGCGCCAAGTGCACAAGCATCTTCTCAATCAAGCCAGCCAAGCCTGGTTATTAAACCCCTAATAATGAGTCCCGGAGGGCTCCTCAGGCTGGGCTGGGCCACACCAGCATCGCCCGGTACTGCAGCCCCACTCCCCAGAGCCCCAGCAGCCTCCAGAGCCCTCAGCTGCAGCAACCTCACTCTAATTAATCAGCCCGTGTGAAGCACTGCTATCATCTGGCTTTTCTCAGCAGAAAAGAGAAACAAAGAGCATTCATTTTTAAGGGTGACACACAGACAGCTCCCCAAATTAAAACCAGCGTGAAGAGAGGTGTTTTGTGCACAGGTATGTCTAAAACGCTATTGTGAGAAAATTAAAAGGGCACTTATCTGTTTGGCTGGGTTTTAAACCATGCAGGTGCGTTTGCAATCCATCAGCCTCCCATTTCTTGCTGGGATCGCCAGGCAGCAAAAGGCTGTGTCTCCTCACGGGCTCTGAAATTCCACAAAGGGCAGGGGAGAATTAAAAAAAAAAAAAATAGAGAGAGAGAGATCAAGTCAAATTTGCACACCAGGTTAATGATCCAAAGTAAATACCAAACTCCATACTTCTGTCCACATATCTTTTTTTTTTTTTTTATAGATACACTATTGCCATGCAAGAGTATTTGGAGATAAAACAGTCCAGCACAGTAAATTTCAGAAAGGTGAAATCTATCGGGATTTGTTCCAGAAGCTGTTGAAGGAGTGAAAGGAAAAAGAAGAAAAAAAAAAAAGAAAAGAAAAAAGAATAATAAGAAGAAAAAGAGTAACAGAAAGCTATTGAATAGCACTTCAGAGACACCTAGCAGAGAGCACCGCCTGGAGAGCCTGTTCCTGCCTGCTCTGCTTTCTAGCTAAATTCCAGCGCAAGGCACATTAAAATGCAGAGATGTTAATCCTTGTGGCAGTGCCTAAGAATATTCACAATGTGCTTAGCACAAAGTAAATGCACAAAGCTGCTTTTTGTTCACCCTTTGACTTAAAGTAAAGGCTCAAATCCTTCCCGTGCAAAACGCAATACCTTTGCGTGAGCTCACCAGCCAGCAGGACTGGAGAAAAACAAACCCATTTCACAACTTGTCACACCTGCTGGTCCTTTACTCAGTTGTTCTTTGTTTTTACTGATTTCTTTTTTTTTCTTCCAAGCCATTAATCTTACCTTGCAGACACTGCAGCATGGATGGAGATGAAGGAGACAGACATAAAGGGGAAACCGTATTTGTTATTTGTGGTGCTGTCTAGAGGCCCCAGCCGGGAGAAGGACCCATCCTCGTGAGCACGCAGAGAGAGTAGATGTTACTGTGCTGCAAAGTTATCCATACAAACAAGCAAGTTAGAAAGAACAGAGGGAGAAAGGATCCTTCCCAGTCGGGGAGCTGAGACCTAGAGCAAGTAATGACCTCCCTCCTATCACGCAGGAAGTGGGTGGCATCCCTGGGAAACAGTTCGTACCTCCAAAGTCCCAGTTCAATGACTTACCAAAAAAAAAAAAAAAAAATCTCAGCTACTAGGGAATACTCCTAACTATTTACAGCTGTATTTTCTTTGCATGGGCCTCAATCAATACAATACAGCCAAGAACAGGTTAACCCCTTCCTTTTCATACGGCAAAAGATGTAGGCATCAAACTGTTCTCTGCAGTCACACTACTTTTCTTTTTCCATGCCAAAAAATGTCACACCAATTCAATGTCCACTACAAGGCACAGGATCTAACTAAATAAAATCAGCAGTGAATGGGAGCTTTTTTATTCATGCATGAAAGTAGCATAAATAAGCTTTAATGAGACTGGTGGTGGTCTGTTCTGGGAACTCGATCAGAAAATCTATTTAGGAGACCTGAAAGATGTTTGTTTATAGACTATAATGAACACAAGAAACAGGCTAAAAAGACAAGATGTGCAGCTCGACTTCTTTTCAGCTTTCTACAGCTGTTTTACTGCCCTGGATAAGAAACCCAAAGGGACGGTAGCTAATAAATCAGGCTCAGGCTTGCAGCCTGAGATGTAGTAATAAATCCAGGGTGATTGCTG
Source organism: Anas platyrhynchos (assembly GCF_047663525.1). Taxonomy (NCBI): domain Eukaryota; kingdom Metazoa; phylum Chordata; class Aves; order Anseriformes; family Anatidae; genus Anas; species Anas platyrhynchos. The sequence continues at coordinate 60,042,325 of NC_092587.1, forward strand.
TAGGTGTAAGCATAAGGATCATTTCCAGTGGGTCCTCTTTTTAAAGAGTTTCACAAATTTAGTCTTGTGAGCTGTCTATGAAAAGACTGAAATGTCCTAGCACCTTTTTTTTTCTTAATGAAAATACTTTAAGCCTTGAGAGGAAAACAGTTTTTGGCCTGGGTGACACTTATCCCCTTTTAATTTTATTTAGGCGTTTCCAGCTGTACTTTGGACAAGAGTGAAAATTTCTAGAAAACAGACTGATGAATGTGATGTGTCTGACATCCTGATAATGTGGTGATGATCTCTTAATTGGGAATCTAAAAGTGTTGAATCCACACTTCCATTCTCTAGCTAGAAATTGGACTAAAATGAGTCTGGTTTTCAAGAAGAAAAATTCCTCTCGGTTTTAGAACCCCTTCCTACTTGATTTTTTAACCTATTCCAATTTTAAAATTCTTTATTACAACCAGTCTGCCAAAGCATCCATTGCAAGTGCATATATTTTAATCATAGTGGCTCTGATTTATTTTCAGAAGATGTACAGATCGTATGATGTCATCTCACTTTTCTAAGTATCTGTAATTTTTCATTCAGCTGCCATACGAAACACAGTTCTGTGCATCAGAACTCATTTTCCATGAAAGCCGTGCAGGAAAATTGGCTCTTTCATTAACATTTCTTCCTTTCATGTCACCTGTGACACGTGCAAAACACAAATATGGGGCTGACATGCACCTGATTACAATGCTCAGCTCTTCTTCCACAGCACCAGCTATTAAAGACTGTCGGAAAGGTACTCCAGCATCCCTGTGAAATGAACTAATGCCATTCCCCTTACAAATAGGAGAAGCAAATAACCCAGGCACTTGCCTCCCTGCCCATCTTCCCCAAAGGACCAGCACCGAGATGACCAGGTGCTAGGGCACAAAAATCCTAGGGAAAAAAAAAGATGTTTCACATGGAAACTGCCTAGCATAGTAGGATGCTTCCTGAGGCCAACATCTTGGCTCAATAATCTCTCTTGTGGGGCACAGCGTAGGGAACGGTCCTTAGAGCTTTGTTCTTTTGTAGACAGCACTCCAAGTAGCAAGCTGTTTTCACTCTCCAGATGAGACCTCCTCCCTGGAACAAGACAATTTGTCCTATTTGAAACTGTTTTCTTAGCTGCGTAAGACAGAACACAAACAAAAATAAATCTAAACATTTCTAGTAGAGGAGATCCAACAGAGAAGTCTAACGCTGTTGCAAAGTACAGCCAAATTTTCCAAAAACGAGAATTCCTTTTAACCATTCCAAATCAAAAAACAACCCTGAAATAAAACAACATCCCCCCCCTCCCCACGATGGGTTGTTGCACTACATCAGTGCTGTGGTCTGAGGCCTGCTCTGCCTCTGACAGGGAGCTGGGCAACAGCCCTGGCTCTTGCGGGAGAAAATCCTCCATGAACCAGGTCTTTGCTTTACCTCTCACTCTGGCTGGGAGCTATGAAAGCTCTTGATTGCTAGCCACTGCCTGGGCACTTACCAGAAACAATTTTAGCAGCTTCAGGCTGTTCCCTCAGGAGGTGGGTCCCCATGTCATGGAACAGGCACAGTGCTCGGCCTCCTGGAGGTGTCAGCCTGCAGAGGGGCTACGGTGGAAGAGATAGTCAAGGCCAATATTCCCACCACTGCTATGACAACAGCACCATCATCCAGAGCCACACCACACATCTGCTTCTGAGCGGCAAACTGGTCCCAAAGCCTTCCTAGAATTGTTCCACAAAAACAAGACGCATTTTCTGAATGGGGGGGGAAGTGCCAAAATGGCCCCGCTCATCGCCATCTGTCCTCACAAAGAGGGCATTTCCCACCAGCACACACTGATTTAACCAGCTATGGAGACAGCTCTCTCCAGGAGAGATTTTTTTTTCTTTTGGAGCAGAAGAAACCTTCAACTGCTGCTGCTATGCTGCACATTTTTGGATGGTGGGCCCCTTCTGACAGAGGTTCCTGATCTACCCCCACTTCAGCCATCTGGAACTGAATCCTTCCAGAGCTGACTGTAATAAAATGCCTCTTTCCACATTGCCTCATATATTACCCTGGGTCCCCCCTTAATCTCACTGAAATGCTGCTGATTGATCACCCCAGGCCTCCCGCTCCCCTAAGGCTCCACCACAGTGCCTGGCTTTCTTCCTCCTCTTCCTGCCTGAAGGGAATTCAAAAGAAAATTTAAACATTAAAGAGAAAAGGAACAACAGCCTTCACACCTGCATTAGCCACTCACTCTCGATTGCTCCTCACTCTCTGTGTAGCTGTCTAATTCGTGGTTAATCTTCAGCGTGCTGGGCTAACCCCCCCACCGCAGTACCTGACACGCAGACAGCCCAGGCCCTGCCTCGAGCACAGCTCGGGGTAGTGGGGGACGCTCTTCTTTTGGCCTCTCCGCTCAGCTGTTACTCATTTATTAAAATATAAGCCAAATATACAATTATGCTGGAGGGAACACATTTCCTTGTTAACCCTTTCTGGCTTTCGTCCAGCATTTCTCAAGCTGCGGAGATTTATATTTTACTGCACAGACTTTCAGATTAATCGCTCGCCCTTCCCTGTGCCTCTGATGGAGGAAAGGGGGACAAGGAGGGTTTCATCCAACCACAACCACTACCTCATCCCCTGTGAGACAATACAGGAATGCACAGCCAGAGTTTCTGACAGCCCATCCCAGGTAACAGGGAGAAGAGCCCTGTAAAAAGCAAGCAAAGCCTCTGGCCAGGAGGAAAGCCTTATTCCAATTCTGCACCTACAAAGCTTGCTACAGGATTGTATTTTGTGCTGTTGTCACAGGGACAAGTGCGCTGCCTCTGCCAGCTTTCCCACAGCCCAAAGGATGGAACTGAAAAGTACCCAAAAACCCAACTGGCGTGTCTTTCCAGGTAACGTACAAGCCACCCCCCATTTTCACCTGTATTAAGTAAGTGAGAATCAGATTCTGGGAAGGAACACGTCAATAAAACTAGATCAACATGCTCACTGTGAAGGTTAAGTCAACATCAGGCTGTGTTTATTCAATTTTAAAGTAAGTACAGTCACAGAAGTGTCTACTGGAACAGACCTCTGGGCGCCCATGAGAAGCAGGGCTGCTTCCAGCCATGGCCTTGTCTAGCTGAGCCTTAAACCGCCCAAGGACGAAGAGCTGCTCCATCAATGCGTGACCTGCTCCAGAACCACCCCGCTAGGAAGAAGCCTCTCCCAGTGTCTTCCCCGAACCTCCCAAACCACGGCTGTCACCCATAGCCATGTCATCTGCCACTACGGACACCTGCAGCAGCTGAATCTCGCATCTTCCAGTGCAGATATGCTTACACCTGACTTTGGCACTGCTCCTCACCATCCCTGTCCAACAACCGGGGCTCCACCAGTCCCACAGGCTCACTTTTCCATTAATGGTTTCCCTGAGGCTACTGGACTCAGCACAGCTGTGGCTGTGATGGCTGAAACACAGATAGCTACAGGCAGGAGACAGGATGTTCCTCCCCAAATGTGGAGGCTCCAGCACAGGCAGCCCATCCCTGGTGCTCCCTCTGCCACACGTCCCCTCCACATCCAAACGCCAAACAAGCTCCACATCCAAACAAGCTCCTGCCTTGGAAACTCTATTTTTAGGGATGGTTGTTTGATTTGTGTTTTTTGCCCCCCTCCTTTTTCCATCCTGGACTTTGAACCTCTCTGTGATCTCTGCTGGTCAGAGGATTGCATCAGGCATGGCAGGCAGCGTTAGCAGGAATAGAAGGAAATACAAACAGCACTTCACACAGCACGCCGGTGGCTGGCAGGACGCGCAGCCAGCAGGGGTTACAGCCCCCAGTCAGGCTGAATAAAGACCTGCATCGCTGGAGGGGCAGGAGCTCCAGCTGCAATTACCCATGTTGCAGCAGGGGTCACCGCATCTCCTGCTTCAGGGGCAGGTCTGAGCGCAGCGGGGAGCCTCAGGAGGACATTTCCTTCACACACAGAGTTGAGCAGGGGGCCAGGGCAGCCCAACAAAGCTCTAATAACTGTCTCTCAAAGGAAGAAATGTCATGTGCGTTTTCCCCTGTCACTGTGGCTCGCTGTGGATGCAGCTTATGTGTGGAGACAGGAGGAGAAGACCTTCCACTGCAGGACTAGGCCATAGCCACATCTGCCTTTGGGATTTGGGGTCCCTATGGCCACCACCAAGGAGTCACCACCCTGAATGTGAAGGCCTAAAGTCACCTCCTCTCCTGGGTGCCTTAAAATAGTCCTGACCAGAATACCCCCAGCCCATCCCCTGCACACAGCTCCTTCAGCACTCAGTCTGCTCAGGAAGGTGCTTATCACCAACCCACAAAAATGCTTGCTCTGGGCATTTTGTTTCATCTCCACAAAGCAGCAACATTAATCCCAGAGAAAAAAGCTCAGAGCAGAGTAGGGTGAGCACAGACACTGCAAATTCAGGCCATTAGGAAGAGCATTGAGAAGGGGCATGGGGGTGCTTGCTGAGCAGGCACTGGGAATTCAGACCTCTGCATGTTCCCTTCCCCAGCAGACTGGCCACAAGGGACAAGGAGAACACAGAGACTACCACTCAGCGGGTGAGGCAGGAGGAAGAGGGTGTTTACCTGCAGCAGATCACTGCTCTGGCACTCTCAGCAGTGCTGGCTGGCTTGCAGGATCCTCCCTGCGGAGCAAGCGGTGCGTGAGTGCTGTCCTGCACGAGCAAGAGTGTTGCAAAATTTGGGGCCTCTGCATGCACTCCACACCGATGCAGCTGCTCAAATGTAATTATGAAAAATATCAGCAATTGAATTGTGAAGGCATTGCAAAACAGCTAAGTACAAAGAAAATAAACTGGCATGCTGTGATTGATGCAAGCACGGAACGGTCTCCACATGTCACTGGAGCCAGCGTGATCCGCACCAGCTGAGGGGCTGCATCGAGAAACACAAAAACACTTCCAAAAGGAGCAGGAGCAAAGCCGGGGCCAAGCCCTGTCACAGTGCCGCTGAGCCCCGTGGGCCTCCCCTGCCACGCAAGGATGGGTTTTAAGGGATGCGAGGCCTCTAGCCACAGTTTGCAATTCTGCGCTTGCCAAAGCTTGGGGTTAAGGCGTGCTGAGCCAGGATGATTTATTCAGGTGTCGGGAATGCTCCTCGGACCTGGTCAGAATCAGATATCTAAGCCACCAAGGCTGCTTGCTTTCCAGCAGCAGTGATGCTGGCCATCCCTGCGCCTGGCCCTGCTTACAGCTGGCCCAGCCCATCTGTGCTAACGAGCCCCAGAGAGGCGCTGGGGCACTGAAGGGGGAGGCGATGGTCAGCGGACTGCGGCTGCCAAACAGCTGCCCGCACCTTTCCCTGCGTCCAGGAGAGCCTGGCATGAAGAGCTGGGAAAAGGTTTCTGTGCCAGATGCGTCACGCAATGTGTTTCAGCCAGCCCCACGCTGATGTGCCGTACCTTGCGTGTCTGCGGGGACACACAGCGTGCACCCAGCCCTCGCTGCTCAACCATAAAGCACATTCAGGGAGATCTGGTGTTCCTCCATAGCCCCTATATCAGGAGCTCCAGCTATGTAGTTTCCACCCGCAAGGCCTGCAGATGACAGCGTGGAGTATTGCAGGGTAGGGCCCCCTCGGGGCAGGGATGTTGCTACCAGCCACGGGGACAGACATCCTGGTGGTGCCCAGTTGCTCTTGCAAAACTCTTCCAGGGAAGGAGAGGGAAAGGCAGCAAGCCGCAGATCCTCACATCTAGCCCTCATTTCCCTGTATTACAGTAGGCAAATAATAGTTCAGGGTCAATAGCGTCAGCCTCTTTCCTAGAACTGGAAGGACCAGAGCCAATGGCCAGGTTGCCAAGCTGGGGACCCGGAGATGCAGAGGTCCCCACTCTGCAGTCAGCTTCTTTTGTTGTCTGCAGCACTGCGTTACCTCATGGCACCGAGCAATAACAGCACGTCTCTCCTGGGCTGGGGTCTGGGGAGTAAAATCATATTAAAGATGGAGCAAAACCAGCCACGTGCTTGAGCTCCTCACTGAAAGTCTCAGCAGAAGTGCTCAGGAATAAGTGGGCAGTGGGCTACACACCCCTCGTGCCTGCCAGGGTACAGTTCCCACACTGGGCTTAAGCAGAAGAAGCCTGAAAGAAGCCAGATTGCAGTTAGTTTACTTTCCTTCCTAGGGGATAAAGAGGTTTCAGTTTTTGGAGTTATCAGACTGATGCTTGCCTTTAGTACTAACGTCTTCAAAACAAGAGCACAAAGAAAAACTCAACTTAGCTGGCAGCTCCGCGGACACAGTGCACCTGATGCTACACACAGAGCTCAGCTCAGAGTATCCAAGCCATCTAAGCCATCAATGCTAAGCCCCCTTCACACTATTTGGTTACAGGAAGACTCAAAGGCTCGGTGGGCATGGACCAAACCACATGCACAGGGAAAGACCAGGAGCTGGGGAGCACTGGCTGCTTTCACCCTGGAAACAGCATTAACAGCGTTTTACAGCGCTACTCAAAACATCAGGCCAGGCACAGTCTTCCTTCTGATGTGAAAAATAAATAAATAAATAAATAAATACATTCTATAATACATAATTGTTATAAGCAGGTTTTGTGTACCGTGGTGCTTGCAAAGAGCTTGAGTATGCTTACATCCTTCTTGGCTGCACAGCTGTTTGGGTGTTATCACCAGTTTTTTTGGGGACCATCATATTTAGTCCTTGTTTTTTCCTCTCCCATGAAAGATTTCATCATGCTTTGGACTGACTCTTTCACTGACTCTTTCATCATTCACTGACCCTTTACAAGCCACCCTCTGGCCTTTTATTCCAGGACACCTGCTTCCAGAGGGCGCTGTGTTCTGGCTGTGTTCCTGGTTGGTGCTGACACCGCGTGTTTTGTTCAGGAAAGCCCGCTGTCAGTCTGCAGGGTTAGGACATTTCTGAAAAGTAATAACGAGAAAGCAGACGTCATTTAAAATGGATCTCAGGTCACCAGTGACAAGGTACTCTGCGTTATCAGCCTTGCATATAGAGGATTAGGTATCTGCCCCCATACCTTGTTAAAGCAATGCACCTGCCTCGTATGAAGAGATGCTTCACAAGGCACCTCTGTCCCAGTTCACCTAAAATGGATGGGGAAAAAAAGCTGAAGGTGTGCTCAGGCCATTTGTCCTGCAAATACCCCCAGGATGATTTTCGCAGGGAGGTTCCTCCCCTCTAACACCGCTGATAGAAAGTCAATATTTAACAGAACAGACGCCACAGAGATGCACCTCTTAATTTCTGGAAAAAATAAAAAAATAAAAAAATAAAAAAAAATAAACATGAAGGTCGTATCGAACACGTCCACGCGTCTCCGACATGACGCAAGCCTACTGCATGGCCTTGAGGAGAGAGGTGAGCTGGACCTCGGGAAGCTGCCTGGTTTACCTGCAGCATGGTGAGGAGATGTCCCACATGCACCACCTCATTACCTGCAACGCTGACGAGCTGCTTTTCTCTACGAACACTGTGCCAGGAAACACTTGAAATCCAAGGGACAAGCGCATCATCGATGTCCTCAAATTAGTTTCTGTCAGGAAAATAAGTTGCAGAGCAGAGGTTTCACCTAATTTAACAGAGCAATAAAGTACTTTCAAGGCTAACAATTCATCACTTTCCTCCAATCTCCTCGTTTTAGAGGCAGACAGATTGCAAGGTGGATCCCAGTGGAGCGGCACTTGAAGTTTTTCTTTGCAGTGACACTGACGTAAAGCTTTTAAGTGTTAAAGCACAGCTTCATGCATGAAATCACATTGGATTCTCACCTGTCCTCCCTCAATGCCTAAAAATTGATGAACTGGCAAAAAAACCCTTCCAAATGTCTTATTGCACGAGCGAATGCTTACGAAGGCAGAGAAGACAAGTGCACTCGGGCAAGAGGAATCCTAGCAATTAGGCAGCAGGTATCAAGGAAGGGAAGCAGCATTGAAGGCCTAGGCTACAAGAAGAAAGGAAAAGGTCACAGGATGAAGACCCAAGGAAACCAGGCAGCAGGGTACATTTGCTTCATCCCCATGACTCCTCGCAGGCATCTTCAATTGCTTGCAGTAACAGTCTGTAACAGAGTGTTTCCAATATCGCTACCAAAAACTACCAAACCTTCCGAAGCATCTTGAAGCCACCACAAACCCAAGCCAAAACCACGACTTGGTAATTTCACTGCCTTTCTCTCTCCCCAAACTTCTCCCAAAAAAGTCAGTCGGAACATGTTGGTTTTACAAGCAGCAGGAGAGCCAATGCCTCGAGTCCAAGTCACTTTGAAATAAATATAACATCGTTTGAAGTCCTTTCTCTAGTGAAAAGCAGCATCAAAACCCAAACTCTCTTTCACACAAGACTTAGGTGCAAGGAATCTGCACCCCATGCACATCTCCTGGCTTCATGGGAACTGGAGGCAAACCCAAGGAACAGCTGGGAGGTGCAGCCAAAGGATGGGCTCTTTTCTATCGCAGGAACATCCCCTTTGACTGCGACCCTGCCACTCCAGCCGTGGTTACCCTGGGGTACATCATGACTAACATCTCCCACTGTACAGCCCTGACAGCAGAGGAAGTGCTGGCCTCCAAAGCGGTAACTGTGGTGAGTGCAGCCCTTTGTCTTTACCGGATATTTTCATGGCAGCACAGAAAAAGGCAGCCACATCTGGGACCATCTCGAGGGGCTACTGGCACAAATCCAGAGGCTCCATAGAAGAGGCAGCAGATTGTGGGTTTTGATGCCTTGGGCAGGATGTCTGTTTCCACAATGGCTGGGGAAGGAAGGAATATAAAAGGAGATGGTCTGATAAGAACCCGGCCATGATAAAAGGACTCTGTCTGCTCAGTATTAATTTATTTTAGCAAGAAGAAAGGTGCCCACAGTCACTGGGTTACAGACGTTGGTCTCTTGCCTCAGTGAGATGGGAACTGGTTAGCCTCGAGGCACTGTAAAATACGGGATTTTTCAGCAAGTACAAAAATAGATGCAGAGCAGAACAGATGTGACAGGCAGTGGGTTCTTCTCAATTCACGACGACGTTTTGCAGAAAGTTGTTAAAATAATTTCCTCGGGAGTTTCAGCGTTGAGGCCTCTGTCCTGCTTTGTCCTGGACGAAGGCAACTTCGCAGCTGCAAGGTGAGGGGCTGTGCCCTCGGAAATCAGCCACCTCCTCCACAACAAAGCTGCTGGTCTTTTACTTACAAATTTGTTCTGCAGCCCTGGGACAGCTGAGAGCATTCACATCACCCAGCGGAGCGCAGTTACTGACTGGCCCATAAAGAGCTTTAGGAAAACGTTAAAAAGCACGGCACCATGTGAGCGCTCCCCCCTTCTGGCTGCCAGCTGGCCTTTATTCCACCCCAGCTCCCTGGTTTTATGAAGGGAAAATAGAGGTTTCAGACGCAGGGCGTGCGGCCGTGACTCCCTGTACAGAGGAGGCCGCTCGCAGCATAATGGGCCACCCCATTCTCTCACCCCCAAAATCTGCCCGTGGCAAATTGTCCCACCTGCCCGCCGTGTCGCGTCGCTTTGCCTTGTGCAGATGCGGTTCAGTTCCTGCAGCTCTGTGTCAAATGCCAGCATGCACAGCCTGAAGGGGATGGCTGCCCACACCAGGCTGGGACATCAAGTTTTTCTTGAAATTCTTACAAGTTTAGGGTAAGGATTTAACACTGCAAGCTGTGTCATGAGCTCCTCCTGGTGGTCATTAGTGTCGTATTAAACCTCCCCTGCGTTTCAAGCTCAACATTAAAAATGCAGCTTTTGGATATGTTTCTCCTCTTTTCTCCTATACTCAATAAACACATTTTAAAATTGAAACAGAATAAAACATATATGCTGTGAGTGAAGTAAAGGCTTTCATTCCTCACTGTTTGCAGATGTGGCTAAAGAGCCACACATCTTTTCTCCTCGCTTTGATTTTTCAATAAAAATCAGGAGTTTCACTTAACATGTCTGCTGCACATTTTCTTCTTAGCAGAAGAAATAATTTTATTTGCAGCTTCAAAGGAAGAACAGAAGACTCCACTTTTCTATATGACCCACACCCAAATAACACATCCTTCCTAACTGTTTATGCCTGTTGGAAACAGCCTTCTCCATGCAGAGTCCACAGGTCAGGAAGAGGGAAAGAGGGAGGAGAGTTACCCACATAATTTTTTGAGATTGCGGTAAAATGTCAAATTCTACTCTACACAAATAGCATGGTTGAAACTCTTACAGAAAGCTAAATTATAACTAACGCTTGCTCAAGGCTTTAACAGAATCAGTTCAATAGGCACCACACAAGCAGCTAGCATCCAAGAGCTGTTGTCTTGAAACGATGGCATTGCAAAGAGCAAGCAGTAACACATAAATGGAACAAAAGATGGGAAATAAACATGACACAACAGGTTTTGGAAAGATGGTCCACTAGCAATTGTCTCTGCTCCCCTCTAGCTGAGCTGGCCATTTGTGTATGGCATTATGGCTTTGCAGAGACTCTTCTAATCTCTCTGTAACATGGATTTAGTTTCTGCACACACATGCTGCTATCCAGGTAGCAGAAACAAAAACTTGGTGGCTGATCTGCCTCTGCTCAGTCTTGCTGTCACACATTGAACTGAGGTACTTTGAAAACTACCTTTGCCAGAACGGGGCATCAGGCACTTTCTTGAGCGTGGGCTAATGCAGGCCCTTGTAATGCTGCCTATTTTCAGTAGATAGCCAAAATGCCCTGTCAGGACCACTAAACCCAACATCTTGCATTAGAAAGGCTCATTTTAAAAACGTTTTGTCCAGGATATCCTTCTGATGCCTCGGCATGGAGTTGTACAACAGCTGGTCTATGCAACATCAGAGAACACGCTTTTTCCACTATCCTCAGCATCACTTCCCTCTTTCCTCTGCTGCTCATACATAACCACTGTCTCTTACTCTGAGTAAGAAGTGCAGACAATGGGCTTCCAAAAACCAGCTTGCTCATGCACCATCGTGCAGAAAGAGACGTGGATTACAGCAGAGATCAGAGGCACAGCCTGTCCCTGTGTCAGGCTGCGTTCTTGGGTAGACAGCATTTGCCTCAGCAACCAATTCCTGCTTCTGGGAAAACTAGGGATTAAATGAGTTGCAAATACCTACAAAAGCACACACAGACACCTGATTGTTTTGCATACCTGTAAGACGCATTATGTGCTGTTAGCAATGCAGCTCCTATGTCAGAAATGATCTTCTTTAAATCCCCTTGCCATATCATCTCCACTAGAAAACAGATTCTTTCCTAAAATTTACTCTTATGCTTTTTTAATTTCCCAGCTATTATGTTATTGATGATTATCTTGATGGTGTTGATTTGAAAGCCCTTTGGCTGTTCAAGTTTAATCAGCTTTTCACAGGGATGGCAATCTTTGGGTTTGCACTGCTTTGTTAGTGGTATAGATAAGATGTTATGTGCTTTAAGATATCAAGACCTTATGAAGAGACAAGAGAAAAAGCACTGCAGGAAGCAGCAATAGTTGCACTCTCAAATGCCCTCAAAGATTTGAAGAATTTGAAAAATAGAGGCAGAGATGTCTTTGGTTACATGTAAGAACTGTATCAGTGAGAATGACTACAGTACTTTAATGCAGAAATGTTGCAAAGCCAAGCCAACAACAACAAAAACTCAGTGGAAAAAAATATCTATTGATACAGGTTCCTAAAACACCCACTAAGATTTTGTAGGTGTCAGCTATGAGAACTGAAAATCTAGAGAAATTATAAATTTATTACTTTTTTCAGATTTTTAATTTTTAACTTGCATGAATATTTTTTTCAGTGAAATACAAGACTGAACATAACGCATCAGTGAAAAGGACCAAAAATGACTAAAAATCCTCCAGTTCAGACCCTTGGCAAAGCCAGACAGCATCTAGATCTATTATAGCCCAGTCTTCGTGGCAGCTGATAAAGAAATTTGAGGAAACAGATCCAGAGATCCTCAGTAATTATCTCCAAAATGCCACATAATCAAGAGAAGCAGAAAACAGATTAGTTCAAATGCGACATGAAGTTGTTCATCTCCCTGAGCCTTTGGTTGAGATGTTTTTACAGAAAAGGAAACGTGTCTGTTCAGCCTCCTTCCGTCCTGTTACAGCAGAGACTGAAATGCTGATAATCCAGTGCTAGAGCGATAACTTGGCTTCCAAAGTAAGCTGCTACGCTAGCTAGTAGGTGACGGGAACATTGGACGAGGCTATATGCCACTCCGTTTTACTCGACGTAGCAATGCAGCTATGGAATATAGCAAAGTGACCACACTGGGGTTTTTTGAAAATGGCAAAACAGAGAAATTTGCTCCATATTATGCCAGCAGTGCAAGGGAAAGACTGATTTATTGCAGATTTAAATACTACTGCAAAATGCTCGAACTCAAGCTGACCCCTAGGGGTTACATTCATAACAGAGTGCACACCACTCCACGTGTCTGCTTGGATAGTCCTCTATTATTTTCTGTCCCATTAACGGCAAAAACGTGCTCAACCTCTCTGAGGGTGACCTCTGTGCAAGGGACAGGGATGACCCTGACCCAGGGAGGCTCAGAGAAGCCTCACCCTTCTGGGAGCAGTCCCAGCGGGCAGTGCCTGGGCATGGCAGCCTTCCTCCCGGCTCCACTACCGCCTCTCTCCCAGCACTGGGGAAAGCAGTGGTGCCCATCTATCACCCGGGCGTACCATTGCTGTGCAAATCTAAGCAGATTCTTCCCTAGAAAAATACAACCTTGGTGCTTCTAGCTTCAAGTCAACCCTATTTTTGCCTTATTATTTGCAGCCACTTCTGTCACCTGGCAGTCTGACCAGGTATTTTAGGTAAATGTGCAAGTGAAACGACTAGTGCAAGAGTATTTGTCTGTTTCATGTATACCACGATAGAAATCTAGCATTCCTGTAGCTAATTAGGAAAGAATTACCGCATTTTATAGGTACGGTTTCCCTTCTGATTTCTACCATGAGATACGATTTGATCTGAGTAGTCAAGAGTATCTTCAAGATCTCAAGTTACAGTGTGACCTGTGCTTTAGTGCCTCTGCTGATTAACAACGGTGCAGGCTCCAGAGAACATTTAACAAATCAGAGATTTCTTTTTGTATTGTTCCCAGTTTTTAGAGCCCTTTGCAGTGAATCACAGCAGTCTGGCACAGAACAATATCCAGGTTTTTCTTCAAGCAGTAAGATTAAAAATTGAACTGTAAGACCCAATGTGAGTTAGCATCAGTGCAAAAAAAATGTATTTTAGAAATCCCTGAATGTCCCAACCAAGTGGAAGACAAAAAATATCTTAAGAGTAGTGACAGAGCTGTTTTGCTATCAATTAAATGTGTAATAAATAATGAAAGGACCAGTGAAAATAATCCTTCTATCATAGCTATGGTATAAATGTTAATATTATCGGAGTTTGGTAATGGTAACCAAGCAGTAACCTTCTGTATTGTTTAAAATCCCTTGAAACTGGAGGAAACAGAAAATATGGGACAAGAATATGCACCAACAGGCACACTATAATTGTACCTGCCATGACTGAACACTGTCCAAGTAGAATAAGAAATATACGAATAAGAAAATGGATTCTGTGGCTTGCTGAAAGCATTTCTGACTTCCTTAGTTTTGCAATCTTGTGAAGAGTCCTCCCTTCTAAGTTTGGTTGGTTGGTTTGTTTGTTTCCTATTTGTTTTAATTTAGTAAACACATTATCCACAGGAAATTCTGCCTTATTTCTGTATTTTCTCCCAGGCATTTCAGACATCGTGCATTCAATCTATCCAAGCTACATCATTTTTCTTCTCATTTACTACAGTAACTGCCATTAAAAATGTAGCTTAAAATATGAAAGCTATTATTGGCAACATTACTGAAGACCATTTATAAGCTACTACTTCATAGCAGTGGCCCTGTGTGGCAAGGACATAAGCACAGCAAGGTTTGTGTGGAGAGGAAGGATCTTAATTCTGAGCTGTGTGCACTGAACATCGCATTTATTTCCCACTCTTCAAATATATCAGTCTAATACCTAACACTTCCCCTTACAAACCTTTCTCATAGGGTAACTGTGGGATATACAACATGAAATCCTTCTGCTTTCTTAACAAATTGAACTCCTCCTTGAAGTGAAATTCACTTAATATTGAAGAAAATGGTTTAACAGAACCAACACCTCAATTTTTATGTAGCCAGAGAAGAGATACATGCAATGTTTTTGCGTTTTCCCCAAAGCACCTCACTAAGCCCCCTTCTCTGAGCTGCTGGAACAGCCCAGGGAGAAAGAGATCACTCAGATGCCATGTCCCATTTAATGCTTGGTCTCCCTCCTAAGGCTCTGGCAATTTAGCATCACTTGTGGCACTTAATTTTACGGCAGGCACAGCTGTCCACCAGTCTTTGGAATCTGACCAGCTCATTTTGCAGTAGCCCACTGCACGGCTCACAGATTTCCAGCACCACCACCCCCAGTGGACCTGGGTTGAATATGGGCATTGGAAGCAGAGAGGTTCCTTCAGTGTTAACCTTACCCAAACGACCTAGTTCCTTCTCACATCACTTAAAGCACAGTTTATACGGTAAATGTGCTCACTGAATGCCCTCCTTCCTCATTGGTACAGGTCTGTAGGAACACAGCAGTGAGTTACCTCTTAAGGAGACGTGATTTAACCATACAGAAAGGGCTCTGGTCAGGAACTGTTACACAATGGAATTTAAAACAATTTCTACAGGCACAGGTCGAGCATGGGACAATCCTTACCAGACCTGACCTGTAACCTAACTATTCCAAGATCCTTTGTAAAAAAGCCAAAACTCTGTTAACTAGAAATTAACAACTTGAAAATGAAGCACACCTTTCAAATTAGTACTAGTATGAAAACGCTACCTGGTTAAACCACATTTCCACAGCACAGATCCTGTTATAGGAGACCAGGGTAGCAGTTACAGAGTTTTGTTGGCTTTCAGTTCCACCAAGGAAAAAAAAAAAAAAAAAAAAAAAAAGCTGACTTGCATCTTTACGACTTACCACCAAAGTGTCTGGTTCACGGGCAAATGTTTCTTCACATGTGTATTATCTGCATATGGGTGAGAACTTCACCCATATTTATTGAATGAAGCAAATAAAACTTCTCTTATGAGGAAAAACTTTTGAGCAAAGCACCACAAACAAGCAAACTCTTTGTATACTGTTCTTTTAGTTGACTTAATATGCTCCAAGGAATAATTTTTCCAAGACCAAAGCAAATACAGCAGGAACAGCACAGATAAATAGATCTATTAAGCCAAACACAATTCTTTAAAAGTCTGCAGTACTTATTCTAAAGACTAAATATAACTGGCTTCAGAGAAATCAGACTTAATCTAGACAAAGCAAACTGTCTTATGAACCTGCTGTTAGGTGGAATACTACGAGCTCTGGCAATGAAACTATTCACCATCTTGACCACCAGAGACTTCTGCAATTGAATATTTTAGTCGTTGGCTGCTGTAGAAACAAAGGTATTTAAAACTCCTGGTCATTTCAGAATGAATAATAACATTCTGTTTTTACAGTTTCGGTCTTCATTAACTTTTGGCTCAAGACGGTTGACATTACTTACCAGCAGTAAAAGCATAATTTCATGGGCTCCCAGGAGAAACACTTCTATACAAAGAAAAAAAAAAAGTTCCTATAGAAACAAAGACCTGGCATGATTGACTTCCCCATATTCATTCTACTACTCAGGTTTCCATCATCAATCCAAAGTTATAGCTAAACTAAACACACAAGAAAAGGTTTGGCTGGCTGTATTATCTAATTGGCCAATACCCCAATAGCTTTACAACTTAAGCAGGTGATGGAAAGCCCTCTAGAGAAAGCATTGACCTGCACTAAATGTACACAAAACCAACTTTGTAGGCACTTTACGGGGGGAGGAGGGACACCACCACCACGACTCTACCTTAAATTCAGTAGAACACTTGATTTAAAAAATAATAATAAAAAGGAAGGAAAAAAAGCACACTTCAGTCTTCAGATACCAAGAAAAGTGTCTTGCCCACTCCCTGACTTTTAATTCTTTTGAAATGCAATACTTTTCTTGTATTTGGTAGCCTTCTGTCCATCTGTCCATTAGGGAAGAACAATCCAGGTTAAGGACCCATCCTCCCCAAACAGGAAACCAAAAAAAAACAGGCCAGAAACTCTCACTTTTAATAGAAATAGGACTCCAGATGCTGAAGGCTATCAAATAGCATTTAAAGCAGCATTTTTACGATATTTCATATATTTTTCCCATGTGTTATCCTACATATTATGCACCAAACAGTGGTCATTTGAGAAAAGCTCTGGAGTATAGCTGGCAAGAGCAAAAGGACAAAGAGTAAACGTGCTTCTATGGATTTTTATATGGATATGAAACTTTTGTGTCCCACTGAGACACTTTTTTAGTCTACCACTTTATTTTAACACCAAAACAAGTATGAGCAGTGGGTTCAGTGTGACAAATCCAGATGAGTGTCTGATGGAAATGCCCAGGTTGCAGCATTGCCCTCAACCGATCACAGTGATCACTTAAAAATACTTGGTTGCTCTGATAGAGAAACAGCTCTTTCAGATCTTTGGCAAATCTCTGGCTAACCAAACTGTAAATGAATCTTAACACACTAATCCAAAAAATGTAAAAGGTGTGTCAAAATACAGAAGAAATTAATTGCTGAACATCTGAATATTTAATCTTCATCCTCTGTACTTAAATAGTTATTTTTCCCCATGATTTCTTAATCCACACAAATTAAATTTGTTATTGAAGCAGCACAGAAGTTTCTATCCTCAAAATTTACAAGACTTAGTTCTGTGGTTTGTTTGTTGTTTTTTTTTGTTTGTGTTTTGTGTGTGTGTGTGTGTGTGTGTGTGGTGTTTTTTTTGTTTTTTTTTTTTTTTTTTAACAAAACTATTTTTCAAACCTTAAACTGAAGCAGGACATGGTTTGAGGACAGTGTTCTTGTGTTCTTACTCTTTGTGAAGCATGTGGTGAAAGAGTCCTGGTCCACGAACAGATCTAGTCACTGCAGTCAACCATAAATTCTCTGCAAACTAAAAGCCAGCCTAAGTAGCACACTTGCACAGCTGCAGAGGATGCTCAAATGCTTTTTGGCATCTGATTCTTCCAAGCCCACTGCTGCACCATTTATCTAAGGCTCTCATAAAATGACCATCACTGGAATCTAAGCATCTGTCCACACACGACACTGAAATTGTTCAGCAGCTCAAAGCACTATTTGCAAGGGATGAAAATGCAATGCAGTGACTGCAACACAGTAATGTTTAAATTACCCCAGGTAGGGTACGCACATGCAAACACTGCTATGCCATATGGAGTCAAAACAGGAAGCACTGACAACTGTAAAACAGAAGATGACATGTGGAGGGAGAAATGAGCAGGGAAGCCATCCGTGAATATGACAAACTATGTGGAAGTGTGCAAGAGAAATCGCTTCTTGCAGAAACAGCACACCACTTGAAGAAAAAAGATATTCAGAAATGAGTCATCAGTAGCTGGAGGCAAACCTGAACAAAAACCAAGAGCAAGAAGAACATGAAAATATCTTTTTTTTTTTTTTTGACACCCTGCGTAGAGTTTACACCTCTATTTTTCCTGATTTGCTAATATAACAGATCACAGAACACTTCCAACTCCCTTTTATATTAAGATTCAGAAAGAATATACACATCTTCACAAATTGCATTTGGCTGCCATAGAATATGCTTGGATTGAAACAACATTTGCACTTTGAAAAATAAAGAGCAGGATGAGAATATTCCTTCTCACATTTCTCCAGAAAATGTCTTCTTAAAAACGCCGTGAGGAAAGAGCACAGACACTGGGCCTAGAAAAGCACATTCTGTACAGTTTTCTGTATTTACACTGAAGTGAATGAGAAGACTGAAGAAATTAAACACTTTAGAGTGCTAAAATCAAAACATAAGCAATACAATTTTTTAATTTCAGTATTTTAAAGTACAGAAAGTGGAAACTATGAATATCAAATACAAATTTAAACAAAGCCACTTGTCCTCCCCTAGAATAATCAATGTGAACTACTTATAGAAACTTACAAATTTAAAGTAAAATCAAAACAAAATAAATACTGTACATACACTTTCCCTGCCTGCAGGCAAAAGAGGATGGGAAATACTGTTATGAATTGAAAAAATGCTCTTAAAGCTGCAGCATCCCATTTCCCAGCCAAATACTTAACACAGTAGTGCGTTTCTGTAAAAAGGAAGACACACATACACCGACCCCTACTGAGCAGACAAGCTAATATTTTCAGGGACATTAGAAGGAAGGACAGAAATTAGACTATCAGAGTAGAAAAAGGAGAGGAAAAGACAAACGGGCCAGCAAAACATTACTACAAAACTAGTAAATATAGCCAAGAACTAGCCCCTCCCTCCCCCCATTTTTTTTTCCCCTCAAATTTCATGGTTATTTTTTTAAAAAAAGATTTGCCAAAGCATTGGCAGCAATAGACATTTCCCAGCAGAAGTGACAATACATATCAATATAATCTCTTAAAGTGATCCCTTTCATTCCCTTCCCACAGCATGAAACTCTTATGGCTTAATTTATATTAAAAGTAGAAAAAGTCCTTTTTTTCCAAACAGAAATGCAGCCTGTGAAGAAGGCGCATCTCCTTATCAGTGCTACTTGTGTTTCCCATCCGCTGCATGACTTATCACTCTCATGCTCCCACAAAGAGGGCTACTAGGGTGTTGTTTTTCTTTTTTACCGGGGGTTGTTTTTGGAAAAAATGGATGTCGCAGCTTTTAATCTTGTTTAACCACAAATAGTAAGGCCCTGGGTTCCGTTTATATTTCTTCTGAGAAACAGAGTTAGCTCTAGGCTCACTCAGTCCCAGAGGCACAAACAGTTTTTAATGGTCTGGAAGTATTACACGAATGAGACTCTGAAAAGACGCTAGACTTGGTGGTGGGAGTGTGAAGGGATAGGTGGGCACGTGGAGCCTAAATAGGGCAGGAGTTATAGGCTTGTAGTGCCAGGTCATTCTAGCTTCAGCTCTGCTTAGTCTCCACAATCGCCAAAAAAAAGCAGTTAGCAAACTTCATGCCAGCCCTAACTCTGAAACCCTGAAAAAAGTTTCAACATTTGCAACTTCATGGCCGTGAGGATGAAGGCAGCTGATGCCGTATAGCAAAGCCTAGGGAAAGCTGAAGCTTCTAAAAGGCAATCATGACGCTGTGCTCTCTTATTTTGCTACAAAAAGTAACACAAGCACTTCAACCACCAAAAAAAAAGAACAACTTCAAACCCCCCCCAAAATTCCCCATGTGATCAGAAAGCAATAATTGGAACTCTCAACATCTACCCCTTTCAAAATTGTCTTTAAAATGGATTCATGTAGAGTATTATAGGTTGCATAGGTAATCTACCTCAGAGGTCATTAAAGGCTACCTTGTAGCCAGGGTTTATTAGCAAGTCTAGAGGGAGAAAAGGGAAAGTTGCTGGAAGAGTCATTGATATAGTTTCTAGGTGGTCTTTCCATTTTCATGTTTTGGTTGTTTTGTTTCTGTTTTTTGTTTTTATTTTTTGTTTTTCCTAGTTGTAGGAACGTGAGATCTTAAGAGAATGGGAAAACCCCTACAATATTTCGTTTCCTATTGTATGGTCTATCAACAAAAAAATAAAAGTACATTTTTATATCAAATCCAAGTTCACTGACTTTTCAAAAAAGACCCTCCTTCAAAACGAGTTACCATACCAGGCTTAATTCTCTGAGTTTTCATGTCAGTGCTCCCCACTCCCCTCTCTCTCCCATCCCAAGTGATACAGCAAGAAAAAAAATAGGGCTTTTTCCCTCCACTACAACACAAGGTTCAGTCCATCTACAAAAAGATTGGTGCAGTAGTGTTTTCACCTAGAACACAGTAAAAATACCCCTACATACAAGTACACAAAACAAGTGAGGTTACCACATCCTCTTCATAAGCTACCAGGAGACTAGACCTTTTTTTTCTTTTTCTTTTTCTTTTTTTTTTTTTTAATATTGCTCATAGTGGCAATTTCTTTTAAATTGCTTGTTCTGTGGTGGAACATCAAAGTTAACATCTGCTGGAAGCATGGATATCTGAAGAAAATGGGAATGCACCTCTGCATGTTGACAGCCTGCAAAGAGACTTACATAAACTCACAACAGCAACAACAGCGGAGAGCCACTTTGGAAAAAAAAAAAAAGGTAGAAAATAGAATAAAGAAAGGATAAAAACAAGAAGAAATAATATATATGGGTCCAGCCATGCCTGTCTTCCAATAGTAAGATACAGATAAATAATATGGATGATCAGAAAAGAAACTCTGTATAAATCTGTCACGTATACAAGAACACTTATTCCATACTTCAAAATTCCTTACTCCAGATTCTATTCTGGCATACTTCTACTTCCAATTAGCGTTCTCTGAAATCTGCCTGTGAGGAGAGACAGCTCATTCCTCCTCCTATTCTCAATCTGCTTGCTGTCCTAAACTGGAAATTTTTGCTCTTAAAAATCATACAGCCAGCAAGAAGGAAGCAGTTTGGTTCAATATGCTAAAGCTAAAACAGATTTCAAAGCTTGGTGGGCAGTAATCTATTTGCTCAAGCTTAAGCACAAAGTATATGTATATGGTATATAATTTTAACTAGCACTGATGACATAGTACATTCTTTGACTTATTACCTTGATGAGAACATGTGAGAAGATAGCTAAAATATTCTCTTTTGACTATTTCCATCTGGAAAACATAGCACCTGAGAATAGCAAGTACTTATTGTCACTTTCAGCACCAGAGAGTACCTCTTAGCTTATCTTCTGATTTGTAGAAATCTTTTGTTATGTCCATTCCCAAAAGTCTAAACAAGGTTAACAGGTTGCATTAATAAAAAATAGTAATTAAAAAAAAAAAAAAAAAGGCTGAAAACAGCCTGACTGCAGCCAGTGGTGTTCTTCCAGAGGGTGAGGGTGGAAGAAATAACTACTTTTGTGAGATCATAGCTAGCAAAAAAAAAAAAAAGGTTTAAAAAAAAACATTCATATGCATACTCACGCACACACACACACACACACATATAAAGTCAAGTGAATATAAAGAGGGGCTGCAAAAAACAAACAAATAAACAAACAAAATTAAGTTATACTTTTGAAGCTCCAGAGGAAGTTAGGCCATGAAAACTACCCGATTTATTTGCAGTTGCATTATGTTTTGATGTTTCTCAATTTAGAAACAGGATAACATAGTGCTGAAAAGTTTTGACCCTGCAACAATCAAAACCACCTGACATTAGAACTATTGCCATAAATTTTTAAAGGCATTCATAATCTAGTCTATATGAAAATAACTCTGCACAAATATTCTGGAAAGTCCGAGACAATCTGTTTTTAAATTACAACACGAGAAAACTATTTCAGTATAGAATATGGAGGAAGGAAAAACTGGTTATGGAAGTTTAAATCAGCTCAACAAATTGGATAACTATGCCTGAGAATTTTACTCTTAGGAAATCACTCAAAACAAAACAAACAAATAAAGAACAACAAAAAAATCGTTGTCACTAGAATATTAATGTTTTCATTTTGGCTGGACCCTGCAAAATGCCCTTTTTCCAGAATCAAGTATTCCCCTTTCTGCCTTCATCCCCAGCCCCCAAAAGTTAAATATTTAATTTTTATATTACAGAAAAATACAAATTTTAAAACAAAATTATTTACAATAATTCAGAATCAGCATTTGCCATCAGCTCTGAAGGAAGCTTGACACAAATGATCATTCCGATACCAGTAAGCTACTTAACGCTTATATGCGCACCAGTTAAGACTTTTAATTGGCTGTCATGCCCAGCTTTGAAAGCAACACAGATTCTCTTGCCTTCCTGATCTTCACTGAAATGTCTGAAGTACAATAATATTTTAATGCTTCTGTCATGCTACATTAAATAATATGCCAAATCTTAAGACCACAATGTATCTTATGAGTTATTACTGAGTAAGCGTTGTGGAAAAACATGTAACGTGAGCTCCCCGTTCCTCCAAGAAGACGTATCGTTTCCCTCCCTTGTACCAACTTCTGAATAACCTGTACAAATGCAACTTCAGGAAGCCTTTTTGCAGAAGAAAATCATCAGAGATAAATCAAACATCACACCAGGAGGAAAAGTATGCACTCCAATTTGGAGGAAAGGGGTGCGGCTTAAAGCAAGTTAGCTACTGGACTGACATAAGAAGAATCTTCTGTCTTTAGGAGAGTCTCTTCTAGTCCATCAAATAAATAAATCTGTATAAAAGAGAGGAGGTCAAAAAATAACCAAGCTGGCAGAGAATATGCACCTTGCAAATCAACAGAAGCCCAGCCAATAGCTTATAAAGAGCAGGAAAAAAAATAAGATTCCATAAGCCTTAATTTAAAAATAATTAATAATGCATCTCATCCCTATTTAAGACTATAACCTGAATATCAAATTTAGGAGTCCAGAATAATAATCACCATTAATGTGGCTCTCCACTGCACCAAACATACATTATCAAAACAATTAAAAACTTTCACATTCTTAAATCTAAATTAATAACCCCACAAAAAAAGTCTTCCAAATAAATAGTTTTTTAAAATGAATTTAAAAGTTGTCAAAATCTATCAGAAATAAATTATTGATAAACCACCTTCATTATCTTCCCCTCATGAATTAGGTCAGAAACTACCAGCAACAAATGATATTCAAGCCCTGATGAGAGACTAATTCTCACAGTCCACGTCTCTCCGAAGATTTCCCCATTCCCATATGGTTATTGCTGAGCAGGTGTGGCACAGTGAAAATGCAGCATTGGGTTGTGGGTTTTGTTTTTTTTTTTTTGTTTGTTTGTTTTTGTTGTTCATCAGGCAGTGTTTTTATACGGTACATGCAAGTCTGCTTCAAGCAGAGGAAAAACAGCAGCTCCAGGCTCTGTCGACCTCAATACTGGTCTGTGTAGGAAAGACAGCAGTAGTAGAAGTAGCAGCTACATTAAACAAAGAAGCGTGCATGGCCATTCCGGTTCAGCTTCAAGATCTTCCCAAGGCGCTGTTTAGCAGTTGCCATTCCTTTCTTTGGACGTTTGCCTGAAAAAATAAATCAAGTACTTCAAGTGGGAATTTCAGAACAAATTTTTATTGTCATAGAACAAATATCAAGAACTTAGAGGTGAAGCAGGAAAAGATTTCACCTAAAACACTTTCCAAAAAAATGCTATTCATCTCTCTGTTTTGAGCAAACAAACAGGAATCAGAATTCTAAGAACAGCAGGAGTTCCTTTCCCTATACTCCTGCTAGCATTATCATAAATAATGCTATCATACTATTTCCAAATATTGCTAGTCTAAGGAAGGGCAGTGAGTGGGGTAGAGGAGCACTTAAGCTGAGCTCCCTGGATTCTAGTCAAGTAAATTATTCCCCTGAGTAAAATATGCAAAATAAATTAGAAAGTAAAAATTAAATAGAATGGTCATCATTTTCTGTTGTTCGTTTGTTTTTGTTGTTGTTGCTTTTAATGGCACAGTTTTTAAACCTTGACTTAGATAAATAAATATGATTCAGGCCAGTGTTTCAGAGTATAGCTGTGGTTCTTTGTTCTGTTCCCTGTAATATAATGAATGCACGACAGATAAACCTGCAGAGATGCAATGCCAACAATGACGGGTTCTATTAGCCAAGCAGTCAGTCAGATCTCTTTTTTCCCCTCCTCCGCACATTCTAAGCCAATATTTAACCATCCAAAGCATTCCCAATTTCCTGTTTTTCCTCAAGGACTAAGCCTGCCCCCTTTGCAGTTTCTGCATCTAACAGCTCTTTTTGATGTTTACAGGGTTCTTTTCTCAGGTGTTTGTTGTCCCCCCACCTCCCACCCTCCTTTCCCTAGCAAAAGGACAGAGATAAACATTACCTTTTGTCGCCTGGTTACTGATAGGGGGTGGATTTGATGCTGGCCTCTTCGTTGGGTGAAGTGGTATAGACAAGGACGTTTCACCATATGGCCTGTCAGGGCTAAGGCTGCCATCACTCAGCCGGCATTCTCCTTGCATTAGGTTGGAGTCTCGTGTATACTTGCCATGCTGAAAACTCAGGCCATTGTTGTGGACTATACTTCGGTTTTCCTGAACTTTATGATTAGCCTCTGATGCACCCTCTTTCTTGATATATTTTTGTGTTTTATTTGTATCCTGGTGTGGAAAGGATGGGGGGAAGGAAAATAAAAAAGTGGGAGTTAATAGCTTTTGGATTCAAATTCACTACAGCTTTTCTAATCCCACTACTATATCTTTAAAAAAGAAGATGCAACTCCACCAGTGTCACCAGTGTCCAACCACTTAATGATTCCATCATTTCCTTTAGGCCAGATTCCTCTTAAAAATAAGATATAGAATATAAGTACAGTATAATATCTCTGTGCAAGCTTTTTCATATTCACTTAAGGACAATGCTATAGATTAATTACACATACCAGCATACTCAGTTTTTCTACTTTATGATTTTAGTTTGCAGTAATTAAAACAAATGCAATTGCTGTCAATTAAACTGGCCACTACAGCAAGCCATACCATAACCATTGACTACTTAAACAAGAAACTTGTTTGTTTTCAATATCCAGCTGATGGGGCAACAAACACTAAATAGGGAATCACCAACTGTAGAGACTGTTAAGTAGTTAGATGTTCTTAAAAAAAAAAACTACAAAGCATGCAGTTAAAATACAGTTATTAAACAGCACTGCTATTTTGTAACTTGATTTGTTCTTAATACATCTAGCATATACAGCTTTAGAAACAGAGACACTTAAAAAAAAAAAAAAAAAAAAGATTTTAGAGAGTAAGACAAGCAACCTTTCTTTTATACATTCCTTGCTGGATTCCACCCGGATGTCAGCAAGCAAAAATATTCTTACCTGCTGGCTTTTGGGTTTTTATCAGTTTGGTAGTATCAATTTCCTAGGCATTTTTCAAATTATTATTAATTTCTTTATTTACTGTTAACGCTATTGACAAGTTCCACTTGCTGTGATGGCTCTAGCTGAGAGTAACAAGTAAACAATATAGTTCTTTCCCAGTTAGACTGCATGCAAATTCAGATTTTGTAATATATTTATTTTTTCAAGATACTGTACTAAGCATCTTTATACTACCCACCATAACAGAAGAAAGTTTGAGAGGAAAAAGAAAAAAAGAAGAAAGACCATGACAGAAATCCAATCCTCAGTTATGAGCACCACAAACATCTATTATCACCTCTGCAGTATGTAAAGACCTATCCCATCATACTTACATTCTGTGCCTACAACTTTGTGACCTCTTTTTCCTATAAAAATATGCTCACAGTGTTTAAAATATTGCTTTACCTGAGGGGTAATCCTCGAGGCTTCATTCAGGTGTCTAGCCCATGCTGAAGTTCCCAATTGTCTTTCTTCTTCCTTCACAGACCTACCTAAAGAGAATTTCAACAAGCTTAAACTTTGAAGTCAGTAATTGGGAGTACAAAATCAATTATACATTTGAATAACTTTAAAATTAAGACAAGAAAGTAAAAGCTGTCAAATCTGTTTGGTTCTACACACTAAACTGGGAAAACAATTTCACGATAAAAATAGAACTAATTAAAGATATATATACCTCTGTAAGATGGTCAGACAAACACAATCGTTCAAGTTTGAAGGCAATGACGTTGAGGACATTCTACTTCCTTTGCTACACTACACTGTTCAGTTTTCTACCATGGCTTTGTCTCATATGTAGCTCATAAAAAGACCAAGACTGTCTTTCCTTTACAGGCAGTGTTTTCTTTCTAAGCACTGATGGGCTACTCACAAACAACATATGGAACAAGATCTAAGCCAACAGGCCTATACTAGAAGTGTCCACATTGATAACATACGCTATTCAGTTAGCTTCTAAAATTGAGGGTATTCCAAAACAACAATTCAATTCAAATTTAGAGGTGAATACTATGAAACCAAAAGATTTTGCAAAATATTGCTACAGTAAGAGTTATGCAGTTTCATGTCCTTCACCAGTGATATATATATAGTACACTAGCTGCATTTTTTTTTCCCATATTGTTATGGGAATAACATACAGTTCTACATTTTACGTTAGGGGCTAAAACTACATTGACAGCACACCAAAGTCTTGGCTATTGCTGAACAGTGCTTGGACAGGGTCACAGCTTTCTCTTTTTACCACTCCTGCCTTCCTACAGTGAGGAGGCTAGGGGTAAGCAATTGACCAGAAGAGGATGAAGCCGGGACAGCTGACGTGAATTGGTCAAAGGGATATTCCCTAGCATATCATGTCATGCTTGGTAATAAAAACTGGGGTAGAGGAGGGAGCAGGAGCAAAGACTGTCTTCACATCTGTTTCTGAGAGACTGGCTGGGCATCAGTCTGCTTGTGGGAGGTGGTGTGTGACTGCCTTTGCACCACTTGTTTCTTTCTCTTTCTTTCACTTACTAAACTATCCTTATTTCTCCCCATGAGTTTTCCCACTTTTGTTTTTCCCGCTCTCTCCCCAGTCCCACAGGGCAGGGGGAGGAAACAAGCAGCTGTGTGGGTGCATAGCTGCTGGCCTAAGTAAACCTACCACAATGATAGTAACCTAGATACTACATTTTTAATAAAGGTATAAAGACAGTAACACACTGTCTATGTCTGTGTGTTTTGGTGGTTGCTGGTTTTTGTTGTTACGTTTTGTTTGTTCATTATTTTCTGGTATTATTTACTTGATTGGTGGGTTTTTAAGGACCTACAGCTTAAGGTACCAGAACATAGGCCATGACATCACATCAGGCTTTTCTGTTTTCTACTTAAACAAAAAACTAATGTATTGTTAGTACTTTGACCTAACACCCTACTTGCTGGTGGGTTTCTGTTTGTTTCACATGAGCCAAGCTGTAATCCTCTTCCATTTCCTTCTCATGCAAAGAATTTTCACACATAATTACTTTTTTCTCTGTGTTCCAAAACCTGAATTTGATTCCTTTGAGGGAATTAGTGTTAATGTTCTGTTGTCTGTCATTCCCAAAATTCATTTAACAGATGCCTGTTTTCCACAGGCACAGAGACATCAAAATGCCTCTGACAAGAAAGTTACTTCTGAATTCTCCTCTTCAAGATTAGATTCTCATTTAACACACTGCATTCATAGCAGAATTTCATGAGTAAAGCCAATTGTGCTTTCCAAAATACATGAAAGCCATCCAGCAGACTCGTGTTGATATCTAAGTTATACACATGCTGTGAAAGTTGCAACTATGTAGATGCTGTCAATCCTTTTTGAAGGAGATTACACTTTCTGTCTAGCCATAACTTCCTCACTCTTGTAAGGATGCCACAAAACTTCTAAATGGCAATATTCAGTAGATGCATTTTGATGACCTCTCAAGCTAACTTTGTCACGGTTTTATGAAGTAACTTATGTTTTATAACAAAACCAAAACTAAACCAAAAAAAGCCCACCTTTTAAAAAGATGTCTGGTTTACTTAAAAGCTTGACTACAGATCTTAAATATTTAAATGCTTCTTCTGAGCAGTCTGTTCAACAGCAGAGAGCAGCAGCATAATTAATTCAGGTACCTACCACATTCCATTGCTTTGTGACTCTGAGATGGCTGTCTGTCTTTATGCCTACTTCTGGGATAGTTTCTGTGTTCCTGAAGAGAGGTTCTTTTATCTGTGCAGTCTGTGCTTTGAGTATGACCTGGTAAACATGTGGTATAGTGCAATCCTGCCATAGAAAGCATGCCCTGAATAGCTTCTTCTTCTGTACTTGTCGAGGTAGGACATTCCCTAGAAAAATACACCAGTATTAAGCAATAAAAAATAGAATCCTATATTTCTCCAAAGGAATGGTTTTTGCATTCATATAAAACAGAACCATAAATATTTGAATGAACATGTCTAATAGTAATTTATAAACAAACACAGAAAATATTCTTACTTTTTATTGGGAGTTTCATTTCTGGATGGCTTCTGAGTAGTTTGACAAAGGTCTCTTGTAACCTTAGAGTCCTCTTTGAAATTTGATGTTACTTCCTGTTTCTCTTCATCACCTGAGCTTTCTGACTCCTCTGTGGAGGAATCCTTCTGCTGGAACAAGAGCAAACAGCACATTGGAAGGTCATCATGCCTCCTAAAATAGAGATGCTACTGTAATATATGCTAAATAAAAAATCTAAAGCTTCTGGGTCCATCTTTATATATATATATATATACACACTTATATATATATGTATGCATAAATCAGAATGCAATTAACTTGAATAGAGTTACTGAGATGTTATATATCCAAGTATTGCAATACTGAGTGATTACATGCCCCAGTAATAAAGTAAGCATCTCCAAATCCAATTTCTTCCAGAAAACACTACATATATTATACTGCACACAAATTATTGTGCTGCACAAAGTTCTTTAAAGAGAGTACTGACTACTCTTTATCTTCTATATTTGAAGTAGAGGAAAAAATACTAACTATGGTTCCAAGGAGCTGCCCAGAATGATGCCTATTACTTTTAATGAGACACATGCTGTCCCAGGTAACAGTTTCTCATTCCTGCTCTCACAAATGCAAGGTAACTTCCATCAGCAGCAAATCTATATGTGGCAGAAACTCTCAGGTAAATCCAGAGCACACCTTGAACAGGGATATAGCAGCTGTTGCCACTCTTACAGCGCCACTCATACAGCAAAGCCTTATTTCATGAATGGAAGGGCTTTCCAACTCCCAAAGAGATTACATCTTGAATGAGCAGAACCTTCTCAAAGGTGGAGCAGCAATATGCATCTCAACCTAACTTTAAGTGAAGCAAGAACTACAATAGATACAATCTTAACTGTAACACAGACTAATTATTTACAACATGTACAGAGAATAACACTTGTTTTCAAGCCAAAGACTATACATAGTAGTCAATTAAAGGCTTCACAGTGGAAGATCAAAATGTGGAGGAATCATAATCCTTCAGGACTGCTACCACTATCACTGGCATCAAAACATAACTGGGATGACTAAGGCAGTGCAACAGATCGCCAAGAGATGTTTTTAAACAATAGCTACATTCCGAAGAGCATCTTGTTAATCCTTGACACTTGTAAAGTGACATACATGAGCAACTACACTGCGACTACAGTTCAATGTTAATTTAAAAAAAAAAAAAAGTTGTTTTGCTAAGATCTTCTTCTGTATAGTATGAAAACACAAAAAGGATTTACAGGAACTACTGAGATGCTTCATTTTGGATACATCATTACCCCCCAAAAAACATAAAAATTATTATGCTAAATATTATTAGCAATTAGGAAGCAGGATATAGTAAAAAATAAGAAAACAGTTGCATTAATACAAAACATTTTACTCAATGAGAGTGATCCAAAGATGGCTACATGGTTGTATTCAGAAGTGTTTAGTTTACTTGTAAAGAAATCACTATGGTCTAGGCATTCAAATGGAAGATCTTCATTTATGAGCAGTCTAAATCACCTCATTAGGGTTTAGCCAGTTAAGGTTATTTAAAAATCGAAGGTTTATAGGATTGTTTTCATTTAACTATTCTCTGAAACGATTATGGTAGACACTTATAATTCTAATGATGAAAGTTACATTTATTATGGAAGAAATGAACAAAGCAATTATTATCTAAATTTTCTCAGCCTTTGCACATTCCAGAGCAGGGTCATCCTTTGCCAACCCCACATTAATGGTAAACAAGATCATAATATTTGGCTCAAAAGGCACATCTTGCCATTTTCCTCAGTACTAATGGTAAACAAGATCATAATATTTGGCTCAAAAAGCACATCTTGCCATTCTCCTCAGTACTAGAAAAAAATGAAGAACGAGACAGAAGGGTAGAGCTTGAAATAGTGTCTTGAACAAGAATTAAATATTTTAAGAATTAAATATTTTTTATTAAATATTTTGTTATTGCCCAAACAAATTTGAAGTTTGCAAAGTATACTTAATTGCTTTGTTAACTTTTGTGACTTCTTCTAGCTATACCTGTGTAGTGCAATCAGGCTCAGATTCTTCTGAATCAGAAATATCAGAGTACTCTGAGGATCCATTCCTGAGTTCTGATTTCACACTTTCAAAGAACACTAAGGAGAGAAAAATATATATATATATAAAACCCAACATTTATTACAAGTAATATTTAACAATTATGATGGAAGTAAAGAACACAAAATTCACATTTGATCTTTTTTAACAGTCTTTATAAAGAAAGCACAACCCCATACTGATCTGGCTCATGTTTCCTCAAACTCTGAGTTGTCTACTGTTGACCAATAGCCTTGTAAATTGGCTCACTGGATGAAGCCAGTGGAAGAGAAATCGTGCAGCAGGAGCACACATCTTTTCTCTCTCTCACAGGACACAAGCCTCACAGATGGCAACACTGACAACTAGAAACACCTCAGTCGATTCCTGCTTTTGTATATATAGATTGGAGTAAGAAGCGTGTCTCATAAAGAATGGAGTAGGCTTCACTAACTGCAATTCTACAGATTACAAGTAATCTTCAGTATCATTCTTAGACTCTTTAAACCTGAAATTTCCTTGTTTTAAAATAAGAGCAGTCAGAGAAACACTCATCATAGAAATCAGAGGGTATTAAATGACTTAAAGGTAAAATATATATATGTATTTCGTTGCGTTACTTGCGATTTTTCTTTTACATCACAGTTCACTAGCAATAGTCTGAATGTTTTGTGTCACTGCAGAGCTGTCAATCAGGAGTTAAAATGAAGACCTGTCACAGAAGCTTAAAATATTATTGTGATGATACACAATATACATGTATTGGTTTTCATCACACTGACAACTGAAAAGGAAGGGGTGAAAAGGAAATACCAACCTTAGACACGTTTTGCTAGTAGTAAGATAAAGTACAATCAGAGAATGAAGTGTCAAAATAGACATCAAAAACAGTGGCACATGACACAATAATCTATCAAATCTACCCATCTAGTAGTCCACATGGTTTATTTTTGTAAGTGCTGAAGGAACTTGAATACAAAGTAGCTAAACTGCTCTTGCAAGTATTCACTTTTTAAGACAGCTTATGTTCCAAACCACAAATTGTAGGTGTTCAGAATCATCCAGTACTGTATACCTGCGTCCATGCTGCTGGCTGAAGTCTTGGTAAAGTACAAATTAATGGAATACTATAATATGCAGCTTATCTAGCAAATATGCTTGAACAAAAGCTATGACTCAGTAAAAAAAAAAAAATAACGATTTTATGAATGTTTGTCAAGAAGCTAGTGGATAAAGAAGCACTTGAAAAGTTTTATGTTGCTTTTTTAAAAGTCTCAGCTAGGAAACTGAAACAAGTACCATATATTAAGTACTAACACAGATCAGAAATTAGCTCTAAAACAAAGACAAGTGTAGTTAAACTGTTTTGCTTTTAACAGTTCAATATGCAGCTACATAAACAGAATGCAATATGAACAGAATGCAATGCATCTCTCTGTAGACTTTGCCTCTTGGCCTAAATCCCAGTAAGAACAATGGAAGGCAGCAGCCTGTTATAGAAACAGGTTGTTCCGTTAAGGAATTCTCTTCAGAAGAAAAATTTCTCCATTTCTGCAAACCTTCACTTACAGCAAAATAATATAACCAGAAGTAGGTGATGTTCCCTTAACAGGGTCACGTGAAGACTCTCACAATTCAATTACAAACATTAGTGAAAGTCCTGAGTACTCAATTTCTAGAACAATATGAACATTCACTTTTTGTCCTAA
The DNA here is from genome assembly GCF_047663525.1 of Anas platyrhynchos. NCBI lineage: Eukaryota > Metazoa > Chordata > Aves > Anseriformes > Anatidae > Anas > Anas platyrhynchos. The sequence goes on from NC_092587.1 coordinate 60,074,124, forward strand.
ATACATTTCTTAGATTTAGATGTAAACTGCTAAATTATAGCTGTATCAAGTAAGAGCAAAGACTGAAAAAAATCTACAATTTCTGTATATGATTTAATCTTCAACGCGAGTGGAAAACTTAGTTTAATTTTTAAAGTGGAAAAACACAACATTATACCTAGCCTTCACTCAACTAGCCATTTGCCTTTTTGGTTCACGAGTACACAAGGGACGTCTTTCCTGTACAGATTTTTAAATCTTGTCCTCTGTGACCTTTGGAAGCACAGTCTGCAGGGATTACAAATTGCTTTGTTAGTGAAAATAATTAAATATTTTATCCAGGCTGACAATGGACTCATAAATGTTGTTACAGATGTGCAGGAAGCCAAGGGAACTGCAAGTCTCTAGAGGGGTCTTGTTATCTTATAAATGTTGACCTCAGTTTCCTAATACACATCCTCAGAACCCCTGGTAAGCTCTACTGTGAAAGGATGTGACTTTTATAATTAAACAGAAAGATGAAGAAAGTATGTCAAGAACCAACTTGTCACTGTACACAGATAGCATTATTAAAAATAAGCACTGAAAACAGGTACACTATATTGATAATTCACTAATACATTTTGTGATCAGCACTGTTGAACACTTGGCAGGAAGACTTGAGGCTAGAGAAAGGCCAAGGAAGATCAACTCCTAGTGATGGATGGTTTAGATATGAAGTATTGGAAAAAGGGACTGAGGTGTTTTTACATACAAATAATGATAAATTCTCCCCTAACCTTGCACACAACTGCAAAGGTTGAAAGCGTAAGATTTTATTAATGCTAAGTTATGTTTCTTTGTCTGTATGGAATAAATCTGTTAATTAGCAAAACATTCAAAATCGTATGAGCAAGTATGTAATCACCAAATGGAACAGAAAAATGAAAGATGAGTTGGGCTTGAAATTATCTGCATTTTATCTTTTATTCTCTACAGCGAATGATATGAAGCAATTTTGGTCAAAAAATCCACACTCATATTATGAAACAAAACAAAATGAAAAAATATCTTATACTCAAATGCTCATCTAGAACACCAATTAAACATCCACTCTGAAAGATGCTGTATTCACAGTATTCAAGATGGCACTAACATAAAAAGATGAGTTTTACCTTTCAACTCTGTGCTGTTGTTAGCTTCTTCAGTAGACCAATAATATTTGTCAAATCTATTATCGTAACTTAATGCTACTTCACTGATCTATTAGTTTATCCTCTCTATACTTAGGTAAAATTTCAGTAAGGCCTCATAATAATTACATCCTACTCAAGACCATCAAAACATTGAACTGACAAGGCTTAGAGAGAAGCTTACTGTTCAGTGGTTTCTGGGCATCTGTATTCCCTCCTCCTTCAAATCCTGAGGTCTGGACTTCTCTCTTAACAGTCGTCTTTTTCGACCTTGTCCTGTCATCTTCATCTTCACTATCTGCCGTGTAAAGACTTCGATCTGTAAATGGGCGTCTCTCATCTCTGTCTCACAAGAAAAACAACATACTATTCTTACAAACCTGAAGCAATTGTCTTCTCTTCCTTAATTATTTATAAGTCACCCTTGAGATAGCAACAGTAACATTCTCTTATGCTCATCTCTTTGTTCTGAATTGCACATATTTCCATTTTGTTCCCTGTAACTACCATAAAGATGCAAAGTTTGACACCATAATATTTTTAATGACAATCACTCTAATTTAGTGACCTAACTGAGCAACTGAATGACATGCCATTGCAAAGGAACATGTAAAGCATTTCCTTCTCTTCACTCCATAACCGTGGCTCCACTAGGGGACAGCAGACACAATAGACAACACATTCCTTCTATACTCCTAACATGAATCTTACTTGTAAGAGAGAACTTAGAGCTTCACAACCAGAAGAAAAAAAAAATACTTTTACTAAAAAATTAGCATGCTCTGGTCCATAATGACTAGGAACAAGTGATCCACAAACAACACTTTGTACCTTATTATTCTTCCATTTGACAGCAGAAGGCGAAGATCATTGTCTTTTGTTCGCCATTCAGGTACTGTAGAAGATGGCTGAAAGGGCTTGTTAAATCTCCCATTCAGTTTCGAGTTTGCTGTATCCTAAAGAAGTAAAAGCAATGTTGCTTATTATTTATTTCTATAAATTAAATTGCTTTTCCTGCACTCCACAAAAGCTTAAACTCAGCACCAGAACAGTTACACATTTCTGATAACCAACTGAAGAAAGCTCAAGAAAAATATGTTCAGATGTAAAAAAAACAAGACTGCATCTTCTTCCTTGTATCATCTACAGCCTCCTGAACCACCTGCAATAGCTACAATATGTCTATCATACTCCTTTACGGTTGTCTTTAGAGAAGCTGGGACAAGGACTGATAAAACAACTCCTGGACTGGACATCTAGTCTCTGGAAATAGTTCCCGAACTTATTCATAGGACAGCAAAAAGTTCATTATGGAAAGTAATCTGCAATAAGTAAAACCCTCTTAGCTCAAAGCAGCTCATGTCTGACACATGCTCTGAAATAATCAACGATAGACTTATGTGCCAAACACAGAATATGTAAGAGTATAATTATTTTTAAAACAATTACAAACAGTATTTTTCTACATTAAGTGGCAATGGCTAATACTCCTAAACATTTTATTTTAAAAACAGCTTGTAGCAGTGAACTGCACAGGTCAACTATTTGTGCTAAATTTCAAGCTCAGCTTCTTTTCTTTGGGGTCTAAATGCATGCCTCTTATTCATGTCTTACGAAGTTCAGTACGAGGACAACTTAGTATTTCTCCACTATCACAGTCAACACATTCATCTGCATTTCTTATTCTCAGAAAATTACTTATTTCCATATTTACGTTCTTTTTCCCATTTCTGCTTCAGTTTTTTGAAAATAACGTCATCAAACCTGAAAAAATAATATTTCAAGAGTCTACATTTCAAGAGACTACTCATTCTCTCTGTGCTGCTGGTGTAATACAACTACACAGTTCCCTGTCCCACAACGGAGACCAAAGGCTACCTCAGGCTTTCTGGTAGGGAGTCATAGTCATGCAGGAAACAGGAGCATGAATGAAAAATGAGGCTAAACAAATTACAGTAACTGAACTATAACATACAGCTACTTAAAAGCACACAGGGAAGCAAGTCTGGCCTAGAGCTTCACAGAGCTGAGGCTTTGCAAGCTCCCTTTCTGAATAGAACTGATTCAAAGTAGTATTTGACAGCTACAGCTGTCATATTTCAAAAACTATACTTGCAGTAGGTGAGATTCAGGGCACTTTCAAAACCAAAATGTTGAAGGAATGTCCACAAAAGGTATCAAAGAAGAGAGAAATTTCTATCAGGAAAATCTGAAAGAAAGAAATTGAAGACCTACCCATGGCTCATATAGCCAAGAGTAGTAGCCTGTGTTTTTATGCATATTTAAATCTTTTCCCTTTCAACAAAGATTAGAAATTTCTTCTGTTCTGGTTTTGCTTTTCTTTCACGTAACATAATACTTGCCTCCTCCCAAGGTGACATCTCCAGCCTTTTCAGTACCTCCCTTGTGTGGAGTTCCAAGATGTCCAGGTTGGAAGGAGTTTTGGTAGCATGGTCTCGTAGTTTCCTCACCCTTCGTCTGGAGTGGTGAGGAGAAGCTGTTTCATGTGAAGACCGTGACGCTGCACACACACCGAGAATTCCCTGAGTTTTAACTGGTTTGTTGTTTTCCTCCTTTAATTAAAAAGGCATATTTCAGAACAGTCACACAGGGACAAATCCACATATTTAAGTGCTGCTTCCCACTCATCTAATGGAATGTAAGTTATACAAATAAAATTTTTAGGCCTTTTAGCGAAGTACTACATATTTGCTATGGACTTGTCATACAAGCCTTAGTTACATAGTTCCTCTTTCCCACTTGGGGCTTTTAACCTCCCCCATAACAGAAGTGCAGCACTGACATATGAGGTAGCGTATACATGTACTGTACCCAATAGATAACTATTCAGGTTTCAGACCTCCTCTCTCCATAGGCAAATGTAGGAGTTTTCAGTATTAATCAATATTAAATAGTAAAGGAGCAAAACATTGGGGAGGGGGGAAGAGGGGGCAAAAAAAGAGCAAAAGAGTTGACAAAGATCACAACAAACAAGAGAATAGAAGACTGCAATACAAGCAGAATTCCACATGAAATTTTATCAGTTATAAGTGGTAACATTTTAGAAATACTGATCTACAAATAGTTTCACAATTAAAATTTGTGGATTTTTTTTTTGAATTACATAAAACACCCTTGTTACACATTTTCTTTATCTCAAACACCAAAAGCATTGTATTTCCAACAGTTTCCTCTTGATCTTCAACTAGAAAATGAGAAATTAATTTTTCTCATTTTTTTTATGAGAAAATATATTAAATATCAATAAATATTTACTTTAAATAAAGAATGAATAAGGTCAAATGAATGCATAGCTACTATGGAATGCCCTGATTCAAAGATTTTTCCTGCAGACTTTAGGGTTGCCTCTGTTCTTACCTCTACAGAACGAATCACTTTTGAGAGCTCTTTTATGAGATGTCCAGGCCTAATGTTGTCTGGAATTTCAAAGGCATGTTCTGTTACAAGCTGTATGCAAAGGATGGAGAAAAGGCAATTAATTCTTTTTTTTTTTTTTTTCCCTTCCAGATAAAAGCAGAAGTAGTACAAAATAAATGAAACTTACAGGAAAAAAATAATAATAAAAAAAAAAGTTTGAAGGGAAGAAGCCAGATTGATTTCTTTTAATAATTACAGCAAACTGCCAGGACAGACACATAAACACACTGAAGCTTCGAGTCCAAAATTTAGAAGGGAGCAGATATCCCTCAGTGTCTGACGTTCATGATATATAAAGGTAGGCTCAAGGTCAGCCATCCCACAGCTTCTCCTAGAATCTCTAAGAACCTAAAGAAGTGGTCATGCAGAGCTATCCTGATAATCACTTACACCATTTTATTTCTCTGTAATTAACTTCTTTTTTATCCCCCTTTAGCATAGTCAGTATGGAGTCACACTTAGCAAACTCAGAATGATGACCTTCAAAAAAACCTAAAGGCTAACAGAATTTCATTATGACAAAATTTATTCTTAATGGTAAATCAGGAATAGCAATGAGTAACCAACAAGCAGATTTTGGACATCTGCCTCACATTTCACTTTTTAAACAACCTCCTTAGCTTATTTAAAATGTGGTAGGTTGGAGAAAGCTATGCAAAATCATTCCCTATAAAAACAACTTGGGACACCATAATAGTTTATGTTCCCTTTAATCCTCTGAAACGGTATCATAGCACAGACAGATCTACTATATACGTATTACTAATCTGAGCAAGCCCAAACACTCTACAGTTAGATCTAGTAAAACAAGTTTAATATTTTGTATGTACAGTTTAAATTTGCCCCAAGACACCTTTAGTTAATATTACACAGACAAAACACTCGCACATAGACCAGAATGACTGTCATGAATTCTGGTATCCCCTTAATTGACTATTTAAACACAAAAATGTCTCACAAACACTTCCAGATATTCACACTTCAAAAATGAGGTCCGGCAGCAAAATTATTGCTAGAAGCAATTTGATACTCTAAGTACATTTCATTGAATCTGGCTTCCTCTCAGTCATTTAAAACCAACCAGATGTGTAACTTTGATATTCTCATTTCAGTGGCATTAATGATACAGGGAGCATTAAATCTGCTGCTATTATTTACAATTGTTCATTCTCCGGTGCATCACCTCTACACAGTACCTCTGGCACCAGACAGTATAATTGTTCCAACAAATTAATGGTTATTTTAGGACCTTTCAGTCCTTTCTACATAAGGACTCTCCCAAAAAGCCCTCCTGTCCATGAGGACTTCAAGAGGAAGAGATTCTTGATGCAATTTTATAAAACACTGACTGGAAAGCTTCTCTGGCTTAAAAATACTGGCAAGCCTTACTAAGTCAACCATAGTTGAAGAAGAAATACATTATTTTGCAAGTAAAATCTGTAATAACTCTTTGAACAAATTAAATTCCGTTGGCAAACTCACTTGTTTGTTACTATAAAAGGTATCTCTTTACATCAAAGCTTTCTCAACTAAGCTGTGGTCAGAGTAATTATGAAAAAAGTCCATCCAAGCAACTAAAATATGCCAACAAATTCAAATTGATATATCAGGCTAACAGTTTGACAGCAAGAACAGATGGGCAGGAAATATGAATACCTAGAGATACCATGTCTAAAAAATTATCATCATTATTATGTAACTTGTTTTAAAATTGTCTCTGCATGCTGACTCTGGAAACATTTTGGGACTAAAGAATTCTCTTTTAGTAGGGTTAATACTAGCAACAAAATTGACTAAGTATGTCAAGTGTTACAGGTAAAGAAAATAGTGGAAAAAACTGTAATACATTCAAAGACCTCAAGAAATCATTTTTTACACATTGAAAATAAACAGTCGATTGAGAAACCTATCTTAAAGAATCCACAAATCTTTAGCACTGAAATTAAGCGTACTGGTACCTAAAAATACGAACACAACTATTTTCCCTGAGGGGGGGATCCCTCTTAAAACAGCTATTCAAAAAAAAAAAAAAAAAAAAAAAAAAAACCACAGTTGCCCAAAATAATTTTACTGGTACACGGATCAAGCATCTTAAAAATAGAAACTGAGACCTGTTGCTTATGTAAGTTGGAAGGCAGCCAGAGCTAAGATCCAAGAGCTCAAACGACTGGATAGGTCATCATCTTTACTGTGTGTATCAACTAACCTGCAGGCTGATCATCTGCACTAAAGTAATCAGAACATACACCTATCAATAAAAACCTTGCACAAGCTCAATTCAAATCAAGACAAGAAAACTGAGATAATTTTACTAGCACTCCATCTCTATTCTCAGCATCTTGCAACTCTTGGCAGTTTTTAAACGTTGCAGAAATGAAGATACTGCTGCTTTGCTGAAGATGAGTTTAAAATGCTTCAACAAGTAGTTCACAGCAATACACTAACATAATCCACTTGTCTTGAGAAGACATATTCCATGATAGGAATGTGAAACTTCATGAGTCGGCTTCCCATTTGTAGGCTATTCATTTTTCATTTCTTTCTCAGAATCTGTCTGAAATCCTCACCATGAGCAGATGATATAGCGATGTACAAAGCTCTTCCTGTCTTCTACTGCATACAGCTACAAGCCTAACACACACACAGTCTGCTGTGAAGACAGCATCAGCTCACTTATGAAGCAGCAGCAGCTAAAAACGGTGAAGGCAAGCTACAAAACATGATAGTAGGTGAACAGCAGGCCACGTTCTCAATAGATCACCAAGGCTGCGCAGTTGCCTCACAATTGAAGCGTCTTCAGCCAGTGGTTTGGGAATACTCACTGATCTCATTAACAAGCATCTGGAATGCAGCATCTGCAATTATTTTTTTTATCTTTTCCACAGGAAAGTAGGAAACATACCACATTCTAGACAGAGTATTAGTCAAACCATTTAATTAAATGCTAGACACTACACTACACAGACACAACGATACTATCCTACGGCAATCTATAAAACAGGAATTCCAATCCAACTTCAAGTAAAAATAAGGATTTATATAGGTTATGTTTCTTGTTTATCAAGTTAGATTAATCAGCTTGCTTATTTTCTATGCCATGGATGCAGAGATAGCTTGGATTCACAGATGGTTTAATATCTTAGGCACAACCTCCTGTAAATACTGCTATACTGCTTACTAGCAGGACTTGACCCAGAATGACACACCGGAGAACCAATTCTGAGGTGTTACAGTTGTACCTTTCCTTGACCCTCTGTAATCAGTAACGCTATACAGGCTGGACTTGAGCTGATTACACATAGTGTTAACCACCTCTACATTTACACCTCGTCATCAGTTCCATGAAGCTTACTATGCTGGATGCAGCTTTGTGTGAATAGGACAACAAACTAGAATTAATAAGCTCAGTCAGAACCAAACTGACCATCTGAACAGCATTTCCTAGAAGCACAGGTTCCAAGAGGGCTCATTAGCTCAGACACTTTAAAAAAAAAAAAAAAAAAAAAACAAACATGGAGTTAAGGCCTGGTCCAGTGCTTTGCCAAAACAAATAAGCCTTCCTAGAGAGCAGAGCACCAGCGAAGCCAGCACAGAAAACGTTTTAATGATTTTACAAGCCAGCAAATGTTCAGGAGGGACAGTACTCAACAACCAAAGTCAATATCCTCCTCGATCTCAACTGACTCTTCAGCAGTATAGGTGTACCTGACATGTGCTCTCCAAAGCACTAACATCAATGGAAAATCCAAACATCAGGGCATTCCAACCTTCCATTGCCTCAGATGAGGATGAATTGACTATATAAACAGACCTATTAGAAAAAACTCCCACTGGCTTATCTTCAAGGATTCTTATCCCATACTGGGGTGAAGCATGATTCTGTTTCTATCAGCTACAATACAAGAGCTTATTCATTAGCTTAAAAAGACTTCATTAGCATCAGTCATAAAAAATTGTCATGATGACTCTTACCCAGATCAGCAGCACATACTTTCACTCTCCATAGAGTCTTTCAGTACTCACTAATGGAAAAAAATCTTAAATATGAGGACACAAACCTTCACTTTTTTCTAAATCAAAACAGAGTTCACCAAATAGCAAACAAAATCACTCTTACTCTCTTACTTACCTCTTTTTTCATCCATAATTTTAAAGCAGTAAGTAAAGCCTTCACTCCTTGCACTAAATAGCTTGGGGGCTGGAAACCATCTTCCCTCAGTTCTGAAAAGGATACAGATAATAATTTAGAAATGCACTAAGTGAAAACAGTAGAATGATACCCACAGCCAACAAAGTTGTCGTTATGAAACAGCCCAAGAAAAGGAAAAATTGTGCAAGCAAGTGAAATACTACATCCTGTACTTGCATGCATAATGTAACAAAAAAAAACAAATAAACAAAACCCACAACCTCACAACCTAAAGTGATTCTACATAACATCTTTTTTTCTTGGCTTCTGCTTGGGCAATTTAGAAATTTTACAACATACTACACTTCAATTGGAATAAAACAGACCTATAATGTAGAAGAAAAATGTTACTTGAAGAAACAAATAATCTGTTTCATTCAGAAATATTTTTAGTCAATGTGGACCAGAGGTACATAGAATGGGATGAATCTCTCAATTGGAATTCCTACTGCTTATTCCCATACATACAGCAAATGGCTCACACTTTAATACCAGAGTTCTCCTTCGTGGTGTACATCATTTTTGCTCCAAAGTAAGAGTGGGTAAAGAGAAGAAATACAACACTCTGCTACAAAAGCTGTTGCTGTTAAGAAAGCTGGTGCTCCCAAGTGATTACAATTCCTTTTAAAATTTCCCTTTTCCTTCATGGGAAAAAGGAAGAGAAAAGACAAATCCTCCAGAAAGTTAAGAGTAGAGTGCAGACTCTTCCTATGCTCCTGAAAAATATTTCCTGCTGTCAGTAAGAAAAGAATAAGCCCTAGAACTATTTTTTTCTTTTTATTCCTTTAAAAAAATACACTAATAAAGCTATGTATTAGTCCAGTGGCAGAAAAAGGAAAATTCTGCTACTTAACAGCTGTTCTTCTCTGCAGTGTGCCTCCTACTTTTTAAAGGGTGTGAGAAGGAGTGGCGGGCCTTTGAGCTGCAGCAGGAGTCTTTCTGCCCACTAGCTGACTCAGTAAAATTTTGAGAATACAATGCAGCACCACAGACTGGACTTTTTTATTTTTTTTTAGCTGCAGTAAAAAAGGACTGTGTTACATAAGAATAATTAAAACTAATCAGCATTGTACAGATGAAAAAGTCACAGAATTATTCTAAGTCACTAGAGCTATAGAGTAAAGTTTAGGTGAATGCCACAACACTTACAGCACCAGAATATACTTTTTACCAATGAAAAGACAAAATCAAAAGATTTATGACTCTTTGTTATCCTTTCATAAAAAGAAGCAGAAAAACACAGTGCACTGATTTTGCTAACTGATGTGAATTTCACAAAGAACTGCTAACAACCATGTGTTCAATGCATTCCAAGCTGGTAGTTGCTATTACCTTTCACAGGCTGAACTGGTACCATCCCTTATTTTAAAAACAAAGGATTCTGACTGGTAAACACGTGATCTACGTAAGTCTTGATGCCAAAACCCAACCTAATCATCACACTAGCCATGAAGGCTTCAATTCTGATTTTTCATTATAGGTTTATAGATCTTAGTACTATTCTGCAGCAAAATAACCTGTTAAGCCACAGCTTAAAAATAACATGAAAATATGCTTCATGACTCTCCCTTAAGAACCACATCACAAAAGGCTCCTAGTATATCTACTCAAGTAAGGAGGAGCATAATAAAAGAGGGAAACATGTAGAGATGAAACATGTATTTAACTAGATTACTTAGAAACATCTATCCCACGGATCTTCCAGCAGAAATATAGCTCCTATATCTTCTGTCATGTTTGTAAATTTTAAATATTCAGGTGTGAGACCAACAAAAGCAAACTTTCAAGAAGAAAACAATCTTTCTTGGAAGAAAAAAAAATCTTTAAGTTTGTTCAGTTAAATTTCTGAGTTGTTTTAATTTCATCCAGAAACTCTAAATACTCATTTAGGAAACGAGAGTTGTTCAACGCCTTCATTTGCTGAAAGAAGAACAGACCATTTTCAAGGTTTTTACCTTAGAATAAGGTTTTGTGAGTGCTCTTTTAAAGCAAACACTGAATTCAGCAATATCCTCTCCAAAGGTTTATTTCTCTCCTTTGAAATATGGTATTTATTAATAAGATTAAACAGAGCTGGCAGAGGGCAAGATATTTTACGCAAAAGAAGGTGAAGTCAGGCATTCTCTCAACCTCAATTACACATGGGTATAGATACACGGGTTAAAGGACTAGATGAGGAAGTTTGGAAAGGACTGTGAACTGTCAAGAACAAAAGCCTGTTGAGATGTCTACTGATAAACATCAGTATAAATGATTTAACACATAAGAACCGATACATCTTTGCTACAAAAATCCTCACAGATGCCTTTCCCTTAATAAGAAAGAGCAGAAGACATCAGGTAGTTTGACTGAAAAGGTCTAAGGAAATTGTAAAGGTGCAAGAAAACCTTTACATTCAACTTTGAAGGCACCAAGAAGCAGTCCACAGGCATAAACTAATGGGATCATTTAGAGCCTATTGTTTGCTGAAAGGAGAGAAAGGCTACCAAAGGGTATTCAAGACCTTAAGCAACACACTGAAATAGCTTTCATATCTGCCTTAAGAAGACCTTGTCAGATAATGGAAAATTAATCCTATCTGGCTGATAGCCTAATTACACTGTGCCAGAATCTCAGATATTCTAGATCATCAGGACAGAGTGTCTTCATTGACCAGATACACCATTAGCATTGAATGAAAAGCACTAATAAACAATTCAAAGGTGTCAGTAGCGTGCTACAAAACGTTCGTTACACACATCACTGCCTACACTAAGAATTCTGCACAGCGCAAGTTACCCTAGAAAGCTTGTACTAAGAACTGCTGAATCTAGAACTGTACCAGTGCAGTATTTACCAAAATCTGTTTAAATACAGATCTGGTTTTCAAAAAAAAAAAAAAAAAGAAAAAAAGTTTCACCTGTTCTCATAGCAGTAACATAATTTTCTCCACTGTCAACTGAACAAAAGAGCAGACGTATGTATATCTCTCTCAAAATTGGACAAAAATTACCTTTTAATGTTTCCAGTAAGTTTTTGGCCACAAACCAACAGATGGCTTCAAAGAAAGGAAATTTGAAAAGATCTGGGGTTTTTAGCCTCTTCTCCATTTCATAACACCTGAACAAACAGAAATATCATTTAAAAACATTCACTTTATCTAATTTATTATTTAAGCATGTAATCATTCAAATTGATATAACGTCCAAAATAAAATAAAATAGGCACGGTCATGTTAAATAAAAGAAGTACCACAAATTTAAATCCCAACAAGACCACAGACAAGATTCAACTCTGGTCTCATCCAGGCTCTGACCTTATCAAGTTTGACTGCTGCACTTCTAAGAATAAAGTTGGACTTCATAAAACTAGGATACAAACCCAGTGTGTGATCTTTTAACAGATGGAATTTTATCAGGATTCCACTGTAATAAATAAAAACAATATGTTTAGAAGACAGCTCCACATCTTGGACAAAAACTAAACACAGCTGCCCTTTGAGCAATGCTGACTTGAGGATGCTCATTTCAACTCAGTGTTGCACACCTGGGCTTGCTCAGCTTTGGTTTACTTGCTTATACTAATCACCAAAGTATGGTGGGGAGAGGGATTTTTGTTGTGGTGGTGTTTTTGTTTTTTGTTGTTTATTTGTTTTTTAATTAAATTCGTGCATATCCTTCATTTTACTTTTAAAACAAGCTTTGCAGAAGTGAAACAAGAGTATGTTGGGCTTAGTCTAACTGAAAATGCCACTACTGTCTGTTTTGAGAGCCTGTACCCATCTGATCCTGGTTACAAGCATGAAGAAAAGTATCTATCAGAAAAAATATCCTACTTACTGAGGAAAAGGTATAGTAACAGTCGAGACTAACCTGAGCTGCATGCCAATATTGAGGTTGTGCAAAAAATTTCCTCCAAAAGCCATACAATCCTGAGATGTGAGCACAGCATGAATCCAGCCTGAAATGAAAGATTCAGAAACTTAATAAATACATATAAATTATTTTAAGAAAGATTGTTTTTAAATACTTGCGTGTACGCACTAAAAATCATTTAAAATATTGTATGTTGAACTAAAAAAAGCAAATTAGTATTCTGCACCAGGAAAAAATAATCTTGATTTTAACAACATGTAATTTAGAAAGTGTTTCAGAAATCTAATGGAAATGTAGTTTTCTAAAGGAGTTACAAGCAGATAAGGCCTTTAAGACATTTTGACTGGGTGGGAGCTGGGGGTGGAAGAGGGGGAAAGACAGAACACCACTGATTTTTTAAGTGAAAAGTACCCAAAGTTTCCTTTCCAATCAGCAATAATAAGTTACTGTGGGGAAAAAAAAAAAAAAAAAAAAGCATGCTGAACAATAGAGTAATAAAAGTAAAAAATAAAATATATTACTTTCCATGTTTACATGTTTCTTACAGTAACTGAAAAAAATTGCACCTTTAAAAAAAATTTGCAACTTTAAAAAAAAAGTAATTTAGCAATACTGAGTTTTTTCTACTAGGAATTCAGAAATAGTTCTATAAATTATTCCCAGTGTAGCCATTCTAATTTTAGTGAAACTAATGATCAATTTGAAACCCCGTCTAGGTACTCTGACTATACTAATTTGTCACGTATTTGAAATATTGTCCTCATGAACTCAACAATTCAGCATGGCAAAGCATGGCCAACATTACACTATCAATCTGATTACCACTCAATAATTTCAATTAAGTATACAAACGGCCATATCGGCTTCCTAATTAAAAATGGTTGCATTTAAATTTTACACTGTGCAGTTTTAACATAAATAAACTAATACAGAGTTCCCTTTTCCAAGGCTTTTTCTGATTTTACCTGCATGCAGACCTTTCTGTATTCAACAACAGACCAGTTGGCCACACATTTGGAGATTAGCCCATGGTTTAACTGAGCACAGGCAACATGTACAAACAAAGAAAGCTCCTCAACTTGATGCAAGATCAGCCCAAATCACAAGCAACTATGCCATGCCCTCATTCAGCTAAAAACAACCAGTTCTAGTTGTTGTGGTACCACATACAAAAAGACCTGAAACTAGTAGCTATGCTGAATAACCAACATAGCTACTATGTTGCCTTCAAATGAAATTACAGAATGGAATATAAAAGACTGAAGGGGACAATAGCAGAAGCAATCTAAGGATTGGTGTTTGTGTTTGTTGTTGTTGTTTGTTCTAAACAAATTAAATTGTTGTTTGTTTTAAATTAATATTATAGATTGCTTTGTTTTATTTCTGTTGTTTAAAAAGTGCAATGAAATGTAGAGTGCCTCAAATTTCCAATTGCATTTTGCATTTGTCAGTATGGTTTTAATTTTTCACTCATCACAGTAGATGAATACCTCTGACTCTTCATGGAGGATGTGTATTTCAATCCTACCCTACATGTTCCCCCAGACACTGACTAAAACAACAGTAAAGCCACATAGTATATCTTGAACAGAACAATATGACTGTTATTTAAGAACAATATCTTTAACAATATTTAAATAACTCTCGAGAGCCTCCCAGTAGGTGGTATTCTTCTATATGCAACATTAATTTTAAATCACAACTCTACTCCAAACATATTACAGAGATTACAAAATAATTATGACATTCACTACCATCAGGATATCCATCCTACCAAGCAGGAACAGCAAAAATGCATTTCAGTACAGATCAGATTTTTTTGAAGCCTTTAATCAGCCTTACAGAATTTTTCTTTTTTTTTTAACATTTGTCTCAAAAGCTGGTATCATTGTTTGGGTCTTATTCCATACTCCAACTCCTCTCTTCATTCATTCAGAAATTCAGAATAAACCAATTATTGATAATGTAACGTGCCATTTAAGATACCCTTAATAATGGTAATTAAATATGCTATGTCCTAGTAATAATTGTAAAATCTTACCTGTTGGAACAAATAAAGTGTGTCCTTGCTTTACAACACATTTGTAACATTTGTCAACCTTGTCCCCAAAATATACTTCACTTTGGGTGACAGATGAGCTCCAAGACTCATAGAGAGCCAAATTTTCATCAGTGGGCTTGATCAAATAGAAGATCTTCTCACCCTATTAAATAAAAATATCAAATAAATAAATATATGTCCTTTTGGAGGCACAGTACTACCTCTGAGTTATTTGCAACAAAAGCAACTGATTGACCAGTGTCACAGCTGCAATTGTCCAAAACCTTAATTAATAGTACAGTAACCAACTGGGGGAGGCGGGAGGGGGGAAGAACGGGCATGCATTTTGTGATGTGAAAAACACCCAACAATGTCATTCATTTTCATTTAATTTATTTTTTAATACTAAAACCTCACTATACCATCTACCGGTCTATTAAAATAGTCAACCAAACAATTATAGTCTAGAAATCACCAACAGCATGATAATTAAAAGCATGAAAACAAGACACCAACTTCACTCTCACTTTCCAGCTCCTCCTTTGCCTGCTAAGAAAAATCATTCTTAACAGGCAAAAATGCCATAGAAGAAAGCTGCACTCTGAGTAAATTGTGTTTCATACAGTTATAAATCGAGAAGCCTTCATACCCAGAGAACATGGTACCAAACTGAAGTTCCTCCAAAATCGATATGAAAATCAGTATAGCTGTCCTGGACACCCATCAAGCAATACTTCTGAACAAAAGGCTTAGGGAAGACAGAATCATCTGGCCAATAATTTTCCACCCATGAAAGCTTTCTGGCAATATCTGGTACTTCCACTAATTCAGACATCCTTTAAAGAAAAAAAAAATATATATATATACATAAATAAGATCAAGAGTAAGTGCCCCTCTTTTTAAATGACAACATTAAATGTTTGCTTCCTACAGAGTTATTACTTATGAATTAGTAAAAATGTTTTATACCCATATTACATCACAGTAGCTGTCTACATAAAATATGAAGCCTCTTATCTTTAACACTAGAGACATTATATTCCTACACACAGTGTTCACCTTAGTGAAAACCACTTCCTACATTCAAGGAACTGAAGTCAATACTCACTTTGTGTCCGAGAACTCCAGGCTGATCACGTTCAATACTTTTGGTCGGTCAGGATTTGTGAAATATTTAATATAATTATGGAGCTTCATTTTGCTGTCTGCTTGTCTTGCTACATCTATTACATCTATCACTTTGTCACCACCTGTGAAATACAAGATGACTTTCTTAATCCTACCACAGATAAAAACAGCTGTTCTAGATGCAGCTTTTATCAATATATTTCTGTACAAATACTCCACTATTGTTAGCATTCTCATAGAACAAGGACAGATTGGTATAAACCAGCTTTAATGTGTCTAGCTTTAATTGTTACAGTCAGCAAAGGACAGAACTGAAAAAAGTCTAAAGATAAATACTCTTTCTTGCGGTTAACCAAAAAAAAAAAAAAAAGGAGCAATACAGAATCACTGCAACTTTTTTTTACTTTTTTTTTTTTTTTAAATAAAAAAAGGAAAGAAATTGGTTTTGTGGCTGTCACTGGAAAGACTAGTGTGGAGAATGTTATCAAGGCAGATCTCTTCCTCACTCTTCCTTTTAATCATCACCACAGTTCTTGAATCTATAACACAAGGACCATTGAGAATTCTTTACAAATAATAGATCTTCCTTCAACTGCACTAAACTTCTGCCATAATTAGCGGATAGCTTTTTATATTGGAAACCATGCAGGTACTCTGTTGTAAACATTTTACACTCTTCCCCCCCAGCTTATCTTCTAAGCACAGTCTGATTTAATTGAATTAAGCCATAAGGCAAGCTTAATTTCTAAATACAACAAGAATTTCTTTACATTAGACATATTTTCAAGTGAAATCTGTAGAAATAGGCAAGCAAGAAGCAACCTTTAGCCAAGAGAAAGGAGTAATGACAAAATTATAACCGTAACTGAATTATGTCTATTTAGTTATACACGAATCAAATTTGACAATTCATTCTGGAATGAAGAAATGAGTGCATCTAGATGCACACTATATTTACTTGAAAATTCCAAGTTAATAGCATCTTGACAAATCCTACCTAGAACAATTTTATTTCAGTTTTCTTATTTTTAATTTCAAAACCAGAAAAGTAAATCTGCAGCATTCCAATTTTGTTCCTGAACTGAAGAACCTGGCAGGTCAAAATATAGGCATACTAATGAAATGAACAAATTTCCAAAAGATTGATTTAGTATGGAAACACCAATTCACTGAGCCCAAAACATTAAGTTTTGCAGTAGTCTGACCACTGATTAATCTTCATCGACCCTAACAGTGATTCATTCAATTCTCAAAAACTGAACAATCTTGTAGCAGAACAAAAACATGCTCTGTTTAGCTTGCACCAAAATTAACACTTCTGAAAGTTGAGAAGTAATGGTGTACTCCTGTCACAAACCTACCACAAACAAAATTCAAATCAGTAGCCTTAATTGTACTCTTTGCCAACCCTCTGGTTAGAAGCATTCAATTTATAGTATATATTTAGCATTCTAGAAGCTCTTATAATCATGCAAATATTTATTTTACTTTAAAAACAGTATCATTTGCACATATTCCACAGTGACCCTTACCTACATAGCGTTCCACATCTAAGACAGAGAAAGTTGGCGGAGGAAGTCTGAGCCCCAGACCATCTAATTTTGCAACCATTATGGGAACATCAAACCCATGCTTCTCCAAGTATCTTTGTGTCAGCTGGCTTCCATGCATTTTCAAAATTACTTCATCAGCACTAACAGAAAGAAATAATGGAATATTAGCAGAAGAGCATCCAAGCACTACTAAAAAAAAAATAATCATGTCACAGTTTGGGGGAGGACAGGTTGGAATGGCTGCATTTGAATCCAAAAGAATTGGACCCAGTATTACCATCAAACTAAACATTAAACTGAAAGACAAGGACAACAATATAAACCAGTAAGGAATCAGTTATTATCAAGCATAACCTGGGAAGTCACAGTCCTTCTATGCGATTGAACACAGTCATTTAAGAGGATGAGAAAAAGGAATTCTCCCCAAAAAAATAAAAAATACAACAATAATGTTAATGTTAACAACAACAACAAAGAGTCCTTTAAAGAGTTAAAAGCCATACAGAGAGTTAATACAGAGTTAGTACAGAGAGCCATAAAGAGTTAAAACCCATACGTCTACAGTGAAAAAGACAGCCATAGACTGATTGAGATGATTTCTGTTACAAACAATTTTCTCCACTTTCCTCTAAAGCATGAGAGAATGGGTAGGCTAGAGCACATGTAAATGTGCTTTGTTATCTGGAATGAAATTGAGGAGTAATTACCCAATCTCTCCTTTCCTGGACTAGAGGAATAGACAGTATTCTGACAGTTCAGGCACATAAAAAGAAAAGTAAACGTCAACCACTCTTGCTGCTGCACCCACACTGCCTTACAGAGGCATCTAGATAGACTGGAGCACTGGACAATCATCAACAACGTGAAGTTCAACGAAGGTAAATGCCAGATGCTGCCCCCAGGACAGAGTAATGTCAGACACAGGTACAGACTAGAGCAGAATGGCTGGAGAGCAGCCCTGCAGAAATGGACCTAGGGGTGCTGGTTGCCAGCAGACTCAACATGAGCCAGCAGCGTGCCCTGGCAGCCAGAAGGAAAAGCTGTATTTTTGGATACATCAGACACAGCATGGCCAGCAGGTCCAAAGAAGGGAATCTCCTGCTACATTCAGCATTGGTGCAGCCTCACCTTGAACACTGTGTAGAGTTCTGCACTCCACAATATAAAAAGGATGTTAAGATACTTGAAAGCACCCAGAGGAGGGCAACAGGGCTGGTAAAAGGGCTGGAATACATGTCCTGTGAGAAGAGGCTGAGAACACTTGTGTTGTCTAGTTGGGAAAAAAAAAAAGGCTGAGAGGCGACCTTATGGCTCTCTGCAACTCCCTGAGGAGAGGAAGTGGAGCAGGAGGTGCCGGTCTCTGCTCCCTGAGAACTGATGACAAGGTGCAAGGGAATGGCACAGAGCTGCACAAGAGGAGCTTCAGATGGGACATGAGGAAAAATTTCTTTACTCTGAGGGTAGCCGAAGACTGGAACATGCTTCCTAGCCTGGTGGTTGATGCCCCAGGCCTGTCAGCGTTCAAGAGGCATTTGGACAATGCCCACAATAACATGTTTTAACTTTTGGTTAGCTCTGAAGCTCAGACAGTTGGGCTAGATGAGCTTTGAAGGTTCCTTCCAATTGAATTATTCTATTTTATTCTCAAAGAAAGAGAAACAAAACCAAAAGAAAAGCAAACTCAACAGCCATCACCCTGTAGCAGCCCTGACAGACAATACAGCCCAGTGCAAAACTGAACAGGGGAAGCTGCTGCATGAAAGGTCAAATTTATCCACCTGAAAAAGGGACTCACTGTTTCAGATGGGGAGGGTGGGATAGGAGGAGGAAGTAATAATCCTAGGCCTTAATTTTCTGAAGCAGGGAAATGTTATTCACCTTCTCGAAGACATACTCAGCCCACTAAGTTTCTCTTTTTTTTTTTTTTCACTGAAATGTTTAAGTGAGCTTCTGTACCTTGGAAAGGAACGAGCCCGCAGCTGTTTAACGAAGGTCCGCGTTCCAGCCTGCACCGGTTTGGAGCCATCATCCAACTCTGTGTAGTCATGTCTGTGCCAGTTCCTCCTCTTTTTCACTAAAAGTTTCAGAAGGATTAAACTTTGAGTTAGTTAAATCAGATGCCAAAGGTTAGCAGTCATTCTATCAGTGAGCCAGACATGCTTCAGACACATAGCTGAGATTAACAAACCTTATTGGTTACGCAGGTGACACCCTACCTATTGCAACAAATGAAATCTTCAGAAGAGCTGACAATGACCATTTGGACTTCTAGAGCTCCTCCCATCTACAACATCAGTGCGCATTATACACAAAGACTCAAAATCCCATACTGAGTACAATATAAAATAAATAAACAGCAACAACCTGAAGATCGTTCAAACCTAAAGAGTAAATCAACAAAACTCAAATTTTGATTTCCTAAATATCCGGGTTTTATTTTTAATAAACAGAAGAATCCAACCTCTTCAAGATCCTATAGACTTTGTTTTATGCATTAGTACAGAATTAACAGAACCTAATCCCATTGTGCTATCTCTCCATATGAAACAAGACAACCCTGATTTTATCCACTGCTTATCTTACCATAACAATTTGGGGTATAAGGTGTTTTGGCAGGTACAACCTTTACTATGCAAGCACAATGCATATAATGCAAGCATTGTGCCCCAAAACAATGAAATTCTGAGTTGCTCTAAACTGGTATTCTCCATCACAAAATAATAGTAAAGAACAAAGAATAAGTTACTGTTCTATTACAATTTGGGGAACCTGAGAATCCAAAAGCAACTAAATTGCGTTTTTAACATCTCCTTATACTTAAAGGGCCAAGGAAAATTAAAAACTAGACATTCACATAAAATTTGGTGTGTTGGTCTCCCATTGAAAAATGACAGATAATCAAATCAGGATGTTTTTTTGTTTGGTTGGTTGGGTTTTTTTTGGTTGAAATACA
Source organism: Anas platyrhynchos (assembly GCF_047663525.1). NCBI lineage: Eukaryota > Metazoa > Chordata > Aves > Anseriformes > Anatidae > Anas > Anas platyrhynchos. The sequence goes on from NC_092587.1 coordinate 60,094,431, forward strand.
AAAAGAAATTGATCAATACTTCTGTATTAGTTAATTTGATTTTTACATCTAACTATATAGTAGATTTCTTTTAATTACTGGAGCTCTTACATAATTAATTTTGTACGATAGTGAATCTAAATCCACTTGGATGAGCGTATGTTTCTCGTATATTCTTGCAGGTTTTTTTGGTTGGTTGGTTGTTTTTTTCACAGTGTCATTTTATTAGGTGGGATTATATATGTGCCAAAGTTACAGATATGCTTGTCCTCTTAAATTGAACACAGTTGGATTCTGGTCTCTTCCAGAACTCCTTTAGACAAAGGGGTTTTAGACTATGAAGCAGTAAATAAAAGATGTCTTTACTTCTACATATAATTGCATACACCTGAAGCACTGTGAAGCATTGTTGCAACATTTGGAGTCAAGAAACATTATCCGTCTCTCTCAACATTAAAACATGCTGAAGTCCAAACCACAAACCATCGTAGATTTGATTCTGACAACTTAGCTGAGTACAATTAATAAAATTACAAATTAAGATATATTTCAACATATCACCTCTGCTTGGGTTGATAAGCCTGAAGCTTCTAATAAATCTAGATGTACCCACTTCAGGCAATATGATGTAGTACGGATAATTTTTACTACAGATTCTTGTCTTTTAAAAGACTTCCAACACAGAAATGACTCAAATTGCTGCAGGTGAAACACAGCTGGCATTAGAACTAGAAGCCTTTGCATTGAAAAAAAAAAAAAAATATTCACAGGAATCAACAGGATGATGAAGCACACTAGCTCTGTCAAATCAACAAAAGAAAAAAGTTCCAAACTCTATTTTTTTTTTTAGTTTTTGCAAAGCCTGATATGTACCCCCTTCCACTCTTTCTCCCAGCTTCTCTATTCCACAGGGAAAAAAAAAATAGGCAGAAAGGTGGGAAAAGAAATGGCTGATATTTGTACTCTTATTTACAAGAGACACATACAGCGTTTTAGCTGAAAGAGTTCACCAGAACAGTAAGAACTACAAGCAAGTACATTTATCTTACTTTCAGGCCCTAACCTGAAGGTAGCTAATATTGAAGGTATTAAATATAACCTACACACAAAATACGTATTATACAACATGTATTAATTGCATAAATAAGTGAAATTAATCACTTCATTCATAGTCCACAGAACTACCAGTGAAGGTGCAGTGGTTTCAAAATTATAGCTTCTAAATGGTAAAGTGAATTCAGCTTGTAATGATTCTAGATCCTGAGGTGGCTGTAAATCATTAGGTGGTCTTCAAGGAAAGAAAAAAATATACATGAAAAAACACAAATGACCACAACATAGTGCTTGGACACTAAGCACATACGGACATTTTTCGTGTTAGTGCGTAAGAAACACAGTGCATATAGTTTTTCAGGTTTGAACATAGAAACTTAATTCATTGCTGGACAGGTGAAATTCATTTTTACATTACTTTCTTTTGAGAACAGAAGTCATGTTGAAAAATCTAGGGAATTAGATAGAGCAGTGCCCTTGCAGTAGTTACAGAAAGACAAAAAACATTTTCTTCAGAAGTGAAACGTTATCTTTCCACTTCAGATCTCTACACTGAACGTATCTACTGATAGAACCAAAGAGGTCTGTCTCTCTTGCCACTGCTTCATAGTCTCTTCTAGTAACTCACAAAATTTCTTGAGGAATTTGGTGGGAACATGTTTACAAATCGGATACCTGGAATTCAGAGCAGTGTAAGTCTCAAGGACATAGAAGAAAAGTAAGACAGCAAGCTCCAGCTCTCAAATTTCACTGGATTGTTGTGACACATACTCCTTAATCATCAAGAAAGATAAGAGAGCTACCTTTTTTATTTTCTAAAGGTTGCTTTCCTAGGTATGAGGATTTTCATGATTAAAATACAAAATAGTGAAAAAAAAAGTTCCAAAAGACTGTTCTTTTTTTTGAAGTAGCATGTAATATGTACAGTAGGAGAAAGCATCACTACCTGTACTTGACTTTTTTTTTTTTTTTTTTTTTTAACGATTCCCTAACTTTCTCTCTCTCTCTCTCTGTCAAGTACGGATTGTTTTCTTCTAGCTCTGCACACTTTGATTTCTCTAATATACAGCTGTGGTTTATATTTTATTCTATCTTCATCTCCAGATCAAGGAACCTCTCTCAAAAAAAGACAGCTTGTAGATTTTGTTATTGAGATTGTTGTTGTTGTTTTTTTTATCAGTTCAAAGTTTGTCACACAGAACCAGTACCTCCTAAATAATCAAAGTCATCTTGAACATCTCTCTAAACAGTCTTTTTCAATAGCACTTCAAGAGAAGAGACATTAAAAATATAAAATAAATATATGTAAATAATATGTATCTGAATAACCCATACTTACTTAGAGAAGGTCCATGGAGAATTGCACAGTTGGGACAATGGTACAGATCAATGTCAACAGCATGATGCTCCTCTACCCCAACACAGCTGCAATAGTATTTTTAAAATGTTAATGAGAATACATACAAGATTTATCTTTCAAGCCAAAAAATAATTACATCTTACGTCTTTACCAGAATATGCTTAGTCTACAAAATCACGAGATACCAAATTATCTCAACTACTAGGCTGCCACATAAATTTTGAGTAACAGTTTGTTTACCACTGAACTGAGAATGCCATTAAAAAACAAACAAACAAACAAAGGAAAAGAAAACAAGAATTAAGCTCCTTTAAAAATTACCCCATAATACACATCACTGCCCTCTACCCCCTCTCCCAAGGCTTTGATCCTGATTACAGTAAACAGTGTACACAAAATCATTCTATCAATTCTCTTTATAAAAGCTGTAATTTAAAGAAAAAAAAAATCTGAAACCTACGTGTTGCCAATTTCTATAAGATAACATGGATTTTTTTTCATTTATTTCTGCAAAAAGTATATAAAAAACTCCTACCCCAATAGGAGTGTTTCTGTGATTTCAAAAATCACATTTGTAGTAATGTTTTCCTTGTAAAAATTTTTCCCAGATAAACCAGTCAAAGTGGGATTAAAGTTGAAGATCTTTATAACAGTCATGAGAAAATATCTACTCTATTATCTCAATAACTGTATTTTAAAGCCAAAAGGAAGTCAATCTATCGGAAGATCAAATAACTAGAGATTAATTGGAGAAGCCATGCCTTTGCACAGAGTTCACAAAACAAAAATCCCTACTTGCTGGTAGAATCTGACTCCTGACAGACTTCTCTCTCTCAAAAGTTCATTGAAGCTTAGAAAAATGCTGACTTCATAATAGGGAAACAAGACTGCAATGTTAATTTTTTTACACCACAATTACATCTTTCCATTTAACGCATTCTAGGAACATGAGAACTTAAACACTACTCCATTCAAGTAACCCACTTCATCTCAAAAGTGTAACAACAGCCTGAACATTGAAGCTTTGAAATGGCCCAGCTACAGTAAGTCTTCGCCCTAGCAACCTAGTGCCAAAACTGATGACATGATCCAGAAAATATCAGCTAAACAACTGCTAAAACAACACGCTAAATAGTCTAGCATTCAAAGCGTACCAATGAGCAAGTCAAATCTGAAACTAAAAAGCATCTCTCAATGAGAAGCACATCATTCTGAATTCTTTGTGAGCAGCTTCAGCTGGTTCTTCTACTTAGCCATTCACTAAACAGCACATGAAATTAAGGTTATATAACTTTTTGTGTGTACTATTCTAAAATCTGAATATAAAGCTCAGCTGCCAAATATGTTTCATCCGTAATTATTTCAATATTTTGCATCTTTTTAAGATACAACTACAGAAATTATTACATGATTCAGCTGACATATAAACAGAAACAAAGGCAAAAGCAATCTTTAAAAATGCTTATCCAATTTCTTTTTGCTTATATGCTCTCTCCTTTGATAGAATTGACGAGTGATTCAATCCTATTATTATAAGAAAAACTGTTTTAAAATATACACTCCAAAAGTCCCAAATCAGAAGGCTGGTTTATGCATACACTTGAGAATCTCACTATTTAAGCTAAATTTCTGATTTCCAAACAGCTGAAGATATTTGCGTTGTACTGTATGTTGCTGAGATTTGCATAATTATTCAATGAAGCACTGCTCCACTCCACGTAAAGATTTCACATACTCCCTTTATTTCTTTTTCTTGGTGTAGATCTAACTTGGTCATCACCATCCCAGCCAGATTATCTTGCTGACTAACAGTAAGAACTTTAGAGAGTACAGCAATAGTTCCTTCAAGCTTTGATACCTGCTTGTCATATTCTGTTTAAGAGCATTAACTTTATTGGCTCTTACAAAATATTACAGATAACCTGAAAATAAAGCAGAAATTCTTTTAAATACTAAGCACTTCCCCTGACTCGCTTAAGCCCACACCTTTTCCTGAACGCACCACGGGCTTTATGTACAGAGAGGTGATACTGGAGGGGGATTACACCAGTTGGAACAGCCACTCAATAAAGAAGCCAACAATTTCAACCTGTGATTTGTGCTCAAAGCTCAGAACTAACTGGCAAGGCAAAACACTACGTGGGAGGTGCAGGAAGGGAATCTACCAGCAGATACCTGACTGACGCAAAGGGCAAAGGAGGATCCAGCACCCGCAAGAACAAGTGCTGACAAGGATGCCACAGCAGGTATCAATCACATACAGCACCATAAGTCACTTTCCTGAGTCTCTTTCTGCAACATGCACAGACAAATGTGACATTAATCATTTCGGCTACCAGTGAACAATCAATTACTGTGATAAGTGCAACTTCAGACCTGAAGTATCAAAGCAAGGTCACTACGAGAGAGCACAGGGCCTGAAAAGCATTAGCATACTCAAACAGTAACACTCCCAATCCACTGGATGCTTTCCTGAATGAAATACCGTTATTATCCTTCACCTCTCCACCCATTTGGGTTGAAATGTCTTCAGTATATATTACCTAGTTTTTGAATTGCTCATCTCCTGCAGGAAGGCTGTAGACTAATCCTCAAGTATCAAGGCAAGGTCAGCAAGAGGTAGCAGAAGAATCTGGTAAGTAATATTTTTTTTCCACACAAAAGAACATGCCCATTCCTGGCAAGTGAAGAAATCCTTGACTACTCAAAGTTCAAGGAACCAGTTGTCCAGACTTAAGTCTCATGAGAAAGCAAGTGGCTTGGCTTTAGTCTGAACTTCTCATTTGACCGTTCAAAGTCTAGGTATACGAAAGCAGCACACATAAATCAAAAACAACCAGAAGAGGACTGTCCAACATACACAATAGCTACTAATGGATCATTGCTTTTAAGTAAAGGGCAAGTAAGTCTTCTTTCACATAAGAAAAGAACCTACAAATGCTGTTCTCTACTGTAGTACTGCTATTTATTTAGATGTCAGTAGATAAGGTGTATAAAGATAATTTGGAACGGTGGATTCAACAATTTCATGATTGGGCTAGAATGCCCTGTAGGAAGAAATTACTAAAGTCCAGTACCTTTTGTATTAGGTTTATGTGGCAAGGTTTTGGTAGAGGGAAGCTGCAGAGGTGACCTCTGTGAGCAGAGCCCAGCAGCTGCCCCACATTAGCGAAGAGCCAGCTCCAGCTAGCTCCATCCCACTGCTGGCCAGAGCTGAGGGACATGGGCAGCACCTCTGAGAGAACATAATTCAAGAAGGGAAAAACCTGCTGTGCAACAGCAGCTGGGAGAGGAGTGAGAAAAATGTGAGAGAAAAAAAAATGTGAGAGAAGCAGCTGTGCAGCCCCCAGGTAAGTGCAGCAGAAGGGCAGGAGGTGCTCCAGGCAGGCAGCAGCAGTTCCCCTGCAGCCTGTGCAGGGAGAGGCCCCTGGTGGAGCAGGCTGTCCCCCAGCAGCCCACGGGTCCCACATGGAGCAGATCTCCACGCTGCAGCCCATGGAGGAGCCCCCAGTGGAGCAGGTGGCTGTGGCCTGGAGGAGGCTGTGGCCCATGGAGAGCCCCCGCAGGAGCAGGCCCTGGGCCGGAGCTGCAGCCCGTGGAGAGGAGCCCACGCAGGAGCAGGGGGGCTGGGGGGAGCTGCTGCCCACCCGTGGGGAGACCCATGCTGGGGCAGCTTAGCTTGCTCCTGGGGGATGGACCCTGTGGTACGGAGCCGTGTGGGAGCAGTTCTTGAAGAGCTGCTGCCTGTGGGCAGCTCCCACAGGACCAGTTCGGGAAGGATGGCATCCCCTGGGAAGGACCCCACAGGGAGCAGGGGCAGAGAGGGACCATGGAGGAGCGGCAGAGACAAAGTGTCCAGGACTGACTGCAGCAGTCATTCCCCATTCCCCTGCACCGCTCTGGGGAAGGAGGTAGAATAGGGTGGATGGGAGGGAAGGTTCTTTTGAGTTTCTCACTGCTCAAGTCTGTCACTGACAGGCAATAAATTACATAAATCTCCCTATGCTGAGCCTGCTTTGCCCATAATAGTAATTGGTGAACAATCTCCCTGTCCTTCTCAACCCAGAAGCTGTTCTTTTCATCCTATTTTCTCAACCTGTTGTTTTTGTTTTTGTTTTTTTGGGGGGAGGAGTGAGTGAGCAGAGTGGTAGAGCTTGTCTACCTACCCATATGAAACCACCACACCTTTACAGGAAGCACTGTCCCTGAAGGCTCATGGTTGCACAAACCCATCCAAGGCATTCTCCTCTGCTACAGCAGCACAGCGTTGGTGGATCAAGTATCAGACCCAGGCCAGTCACCTGAAGGACTGCTGCACCTTCAAGATCTAATAGCTGCTTACTCAAACTATTCTTGTTTTTTCCTTTTCACTGTTTTTAATGTTATCAAGCACATCCATAGCATTTTGGATATTGCTTAACTGCTGTTGTTGGTCTAATTGAAAGAATCCTGGTTTCAGCAGGAAAAAAAAGAAACACAGAAGACAAAGCACTCTGGATTCAAGACTTTATTTTCGCATACCCTTTATAAGATATAATCACATGAAAAGCTATCTTATTAAGACTATATACTCTACAGTTATATAAAATTTCAAGTGTAAAAGGGAATGAATGCAAATCCTGTATTCATTCTTGCTAGTATGTTTAGACACAATACCTTCTTTCTTTTCCAAGCTGTAAAATTACTAAAAATTGTTTTTTCAAAGATACACTTATACTGTCCCTGAATAAATACTGCGGGTACTCTTCTTTTTCTTTCTCCACTATCCTATTTCTGAGCAAGAACTCAGCACATCCTCTTCTTCAACTCCCCCTTACACTGACACCCACAAGCTTCTGTTGCTATGTCTCAGAAAGCACTTGCAGGCATTATCTGGTACAAGGAAGAAGAAAAAGCACACATCTTGACATGCAGCAGGAAAAAAAAAATCAACAAAAATGCTGGAACAGATGAAAAATACTAGGGCTGTTACAGCATGTTCCCCATTATTAGGAATGGAGGGCTATAGACAATTACTAGGGGTATAGGCTTTTCTCCCACTGACTCCTGCTCATTTCATGGAAGAGCAGATCCCCAAATCCTTTTTTGATTTCCAGTTTGCCTCCAAAAGAGCTGAGAAGATGTATAGACAGTGAGTCCCTACTGTGCCTTACCAGGAATGAGAAAAAGAATACTTCTTGAGGTAGCAGAGATCGATTAGTAATGCAACAACCTTATTGTCCAAAAACTGTAGTGACTACTTCGAGGTACGATTTCTCAGAATACTAAACTGAGTGTGGCTGTTGCTCCAAAGAAAAGGTCCCAACCTGCCTCCCACAACTGCCTGACCATAGACTCCCCCTGTGTCTGTCACCAGATCTAACCACCAGGCAGCCAGGCATCAAGTCAGCTCAGCAAGCCGATCCGTGGCAAATTAGCCCCTGCTCAACTCCCTTTTTCAAAGAGACTTTTAGAAACCCTGACAATAAGAGTCTTAAACGTAAGTATATAACTCAAGTGTTACCAGTTACAGCAATACCTTGCTATTTACCAAACAAAAATTTAATTGTATTTTTAAGACATGTTATTTGAAAACACTGCTTTATTTCATCTCTAACCTATTTTGGCTTTCTAAAAATGACTGCTCAACAATAGGAAAGAGATGTCACTTGAGCAATCTTAGGCTGAAAATACACACACGTAAGATTGTATCAGGCCTTACTACTAAATTTCAAATCACAGATGAGAGATATTCCTATTAAAATACTGAGCAAATAACTACCTAAGTGGCAGGCACATACTACAGTAAACTTCTCAGTTTACAAGGTCTCCAGTTGCTGCTTTCAGTTCTTTGTATTTGGAGGTTAACAACCAAACCCAAAATACTATTGGCCTTAATTGTCAAAATTAATTAGCCAAGGTGCAAGTTATGCAAAGAATGGCTTTGCATACCCCATCCCAAGAACGCAAAGAGAAGCATTCTTACCCAGCAAGGCAATGGGGTACAAAGTCAATTTGGCAAACTTTAGTTTTCTGTTTAGTCGTTAACTATGCAAGTGGCACATACACTACGTCACGTAGGCAATATTTGCAGGATAAAACAATGAAAGTACTGAAGACATCGCTGCCACACCTAAATAGTTCTCTAGTACTTCTGAAGCCACAACTGTTATTCCTTCTTGGAAGATATGAAGGTAATTAATTAGGAATAGAAGACAAAGTCAGTGTGACAGTACTGTTGTCAGACTAGATGTCAGACTACTGTAGAACAAAAGGAAGGAGAGTCTAAAACTCAAAATAAATGTGGTAAGCTTTTAAACAAATGAACCTCAAGCGCCAGCTACATATTTTCCCTTCTTCAAAATGCACATAGTTGCATTTATAAATATGAACACGCAATAATAAAACTGACCAAAATGCAAATCCACATGGAAATGTGGAAAGAACCACCAGCTTCCTCTTCGTCCTACCATGATAAGCATGGCAACAACTCTGGAATCACAATGGGAATTGTAATTTTAGGCTTATGCAGGGATTTACTCTGATAATTAAACAATTTGAAAGAAGTGGCAGACTTCTATTCACTACATATTAGAAACATACTGCCATAAAACAAATTACACAAAAGACACTCAACAGGAAAGTATTTGAGCTTTTATTTTCTCCATATTTATTCATTTTCCAAAGCAAAGTATGTTTTAAGGGGAACTATTCCTACAAGCACATTTCAAATAGAATGCATAAATACACTATTAAAAAAAAAAATCTAAAAAAAAAAAAATTATCTCCAGCAAGTATTCCTTCTCTTAGTGCTACCACTTTTCTCCAGAAAATACTTTTTCATACAGCAACCTCACAAATAATGCCGCATGCCACTAACATACAACTCTGCCCCTCTTTGATTGCTCAGACATCTTTCAGTCTTATGAGATCTTCCTCTAGATTAATCATTACATCACACGCTAAAAATATAAACATTCATTATATAGATTTAGTATTCCCTAATGTAATTGATCCCTATTCCTTTTAAATTAAGTAGTGTTTCTCTCATGTGATGTGTCACAGTAATGCAAACACGCGGATAGGTAATGATCTATTTTAATTTCCAAAGGCTCTCCAGTGATCAGACTTTCTGGACATCCAGAATCAAAACCTGAAGTTTGATACCCATGGTAGTGCCATCCTTGCAGCAGACACTTTTAATGCCAACACTCAAGCGCATTCTTCCATTGAGAAAGAAAATCAATATAAATAGTTTCTCTTTGAAGTACCACAGCTTTTCATTCACTCAAAGCACAGAAGCTAAAATAAAGAAAAATCTGCAAGTGACAGCTTGTCAAAGAAAGCTCAGCTCCACAGAACGGATTCTGAAAAGCAGAAATGTAAAAGGGAAGCCACCAGCAATGGAACAAAGCTATCTAGTTACATAACAATATAGGTTCGGGTATGGGTACACAAAACCTTCCACCTACATTTAGGGATGTATTCAACATAACCACCATGGGACCTAAAATCTCAGGGAAACAACATTAAAGTATGTTATTTGCACACTGATTCTTCTATTTTGTAATTCCAGTCCAATCAGAAAATGAATTGCTAAGTTTTTGAGAGTGAACATAAACCAGATCTTTGGAAACGTGTATCAGTACAATTAAATTGCTACATTGAAGTAAAGAGAGAAAGGACCCCTACTTTCATAACATACTTTGACAACTGTGTGTTTAGTATAATCAGCATAATCATGTATCTAATCATCTATGCTTATGAAAAAGTTATGTGGAAAATTGATTTTCCATACAATGATTTTGTAACTATTACAAATTGGGGCAGGGTTCATGCTGCAGTCAAAATAAGTACAGGCTCGGGATTTCTAAAGAACTCCACATGCAAAAATGTACACCAACGGCAAATAACCTTTTCATTACCAGATAGGAGCGCCAGGAGAAGACACACCACACCGTCTTACTGCCATGGATTACATGCAGCAGCTTTATGAGAGAAGTACTTTTGCTAGTAATGACTGTGATAAGGCAGAGTTAACATCACTGAAGTACTTGGGATGTATCCCTTTTGTTTAGTATCATCCATTAAGCACACGATTTCTCTCTCCTTCTTATGCAAGGAGAGATTTCTGCTTATTCTTCCCAACTATACCGATCGCATTAAGCTGCTTTAAAAGAGTATTTACAGTTCATTTTTGTCCCCATCCTTTTGAAAACATTGTTTCACAGAAATGAAGGTCTGAAGGAACCTAGATCATTTACTGTAGATTTATCAAAATAAGCTGCCTCAATAAAATCAGAAAAATCACATTTAAGTAAACTACAGCAGACCTCAAAACTAAACAGTATGTCAGTGAAAGCCAGGAGAAAAAGGCCTTTAAAAGCTGCAGTGGTCTTTGAAGGCTTTATTTCAGTGTGAAAGTGATTAGATGAGATAAACCAGGATGACACCAGCAAGTGAATCACGATGTATGATTTATAGGAAAGCAAGGAAAAGAAGCCTACATCAATCTGACCTGAAGAGCATCTCTTCAGCACTAACCATCACCCCAGGAGTCCAGGACTGCCCTCTGCTGCAGCTCTCATTCCCACCTGCCCCCATTGCCCCCCCAGTATGCCCAGCCTGACACACCACAGCAAAGGGAAACCAGTTGCCTGGTCTTACAGATCTGCTAAGAGGTGGCGTCTAAAGCAACTGCTAGAAGCATGATGAAGTAAATGAACGCCATCCTGCCCTCCCCACAACTGATGCAGGGAAAAAACAAAGGCATTAAGATTGGATTTAAGTAATTCTAGGAAGATTGGTGTCCCAATTCATTTGACCATCACCAATATGAAGTTTCACTTCTCTTTAGTGGCAGTTTTTAACAGCTTTGTTCCCCTGGTAGGTGGCAAGGGTCCTATACAGAGTGAAGGATACACACATTACCTGGTTCAGAAGGGAGGGCACTGGAAGGGGGAGAATAAAGACAGAAGTTAACTGATTTATTTTCATCCTTACTACCTATACAATGACTACAAAGGTTTCTAGATCTTTAAGAAAATTTTTCCATGCATTATTTTTACCTCCCCATCAAGGCTCCAAAACATGGAAAGCGTACACCTCCCCCCACTAAGATGTTCCTAGTAAAAACCCTGACAGGTAACTGCATCTTACTTACACAATCTGCCTTATTCCAATCCCTAACCAAGTTTATGCTGTTATGACTGCAATTAAAAATGGATAAAAAAAATACTTTAAAATATTTTTTTTGCTTGGTTGTAACACTTTCAAACCAGGAAGCTTAAAGCAGAACCAACAAGGAGTAACACTCTTCTTACTATGGGGGAAAGAAACAACCACAGAACAAAATCTTCAACCCATTTAAAGGAGCTGCCATAGGTAACTGAGCGTCTGGTGCATGGTTATGGTCTACCTGAGAACAAACTGCTACCCAAAACTGCCACCAATATTTCCCCAACAGGAAAAAAAAAAAAAAAAAAAAAAAAAGGAAGAAATAGGCTAGGTTCTACTACAGAGGTAGCAAGAGGGTGAAAAAGGGATGCCAGTATACACAGTATACAAATTAATTAAACCTCCAACCATTCTGGAATAAATCAGCTATGACAACTGTAATACAGTAAGTGAAGGCCACCTCTTTTCCTGAATGAAAACACCCACAGTGAAATTGAAATGAGATTTTTCTTTGTTATACATTGTCTACGCACATGTGCTTGCCTCAACTTTCACTGGTGTTATTTTCATTTCTCCTCCTCCATGCCAAGTTTCACAGACTAATTCTGTCTCTGCCTTAATGAATCACTGCAGATGATGCAGTTTAAGGAGTGCTGGAGCCCCAGTTCCTTTGGCCACGGCCGATACAAACCCATCCTGGTTACAGTGCAGTTTGTAGCAGGTTTGTTTTCCTGGTAGGTAGCAAGGTGCTTTTGTGCACCAAACACAAGCCGGCTATTTGGTTCTAAGGAGAGGGCACTGGAAGAGGATGCAAATTGAGAAGTCAACTGAATCAAAAGCAGCCTTTGAAGAGAAACTGAGGCTCTACCCACAGTGACAAACAAATTCCAAGAAGCAGTGACATGATACAGCTTGCATTGATCTACCAGCTGGCAGCCACTGGAAGAAGCGAGCTCCCCATTCGCTCCCAACCAAGCACTCATTCCCTTTCTCAGCCGTAGCCCCAGCACTAGTCTGGCTACAAAGCACCTTGTTTTCACTTGCCTATCTGACAGAAACTACCCTAACCAGTTCAGTTCCCTGTTTACCAGGTCACCCCACAGCACAGACAGCTATCAGAGCCAGCCTGTGAAAGGGAGCCGGACTGTGTAATCCAGAGAGGGCTGCAAGAAGCAGGACGGCCCCGTCTGGCAGCAGCAATCACTAAACTGGTCAGGGCTATGGGGTAACCCTACCCTCATCATGCACTGATGCTTGTAACCAGCAGGGGTTAATGGATTGCCAACAGTTTACATAATCAGGTTGCAGGGAGAGATGTTCTTCTGAAACAGACCTGAAAAACAACCTAGAATTTAACTGTATGATCTGCTCAGCACAGAAAATAAGATGTTATCACGTCCAAGAGATGTGTGTGTTGGCACTGGACGCCAAGTGAAGCAAGCTTTTTTAGATAGCATAGCATTTATGGTCTTACTCTGACTGCCTTTAGATATCCTGATCCATCTTTAAAGTATTTAGTTTCATCAGTTCCTTGAGACCACATGGCTGTAGATCCAGGTGCAAGAACGGCTGAGGCAGGTACCAGGCAGAGCCATGATTTTTATGCCACTGTCCATGTTGTTTGCCTACAGAACTGTCTTTGCAGTAACTCCAACAGATCAATTTGAAAGCCACATTTCTAAGCCACAGGATGGCTCTCCATGAAGAACAAGATCAGAGAGAAGAACTTTCAGACTGTTTCCCACCTCATGGTTTGATAGAAACATGATGACCATTCTGAAATGTGTAGACACCTGCCTGCTTTTAATACCAGCGATGTCACTTGACACCAGGTTGTTGGGAGACAGGACTTGATGGCTTTTGTTTGTTTGTGTGAATGAACATGTTTTGTTTGGCTGGGCTTTTTGTTGTTGCTGTTCTGGCTGTGGGGTTTGTTTGTTTGTTTTAAGCTACTCACTAACAATACTCACACACTCAGCAGTTCTTGAATTCCAAAATTACACACACACAAGCCTTAGAAAAAAAACATTTAATTTCATGTTCTTGTGTAACAAACAAATCTCTTCGGCATTAGGGCCAAATAACTCTTTCAGGTGATCTACACCACATATTAAAAGCAGTTTTTGATTCACTTGGCAATCTTGTTGGTATCTTCAGCAGTTCCATTTCCTTCTCAACAGCTTGAAGCCTTGACTGCTCCTCACCAGCGAAGGGCCTGGTCTGCAGCCTCCTGCAGAGCACTGCCTGATAATTCCGCTTGCCTAATAGAGACGAGCTGTTTAGAAAGATCAGGTTGCCTAATAGAGACAAGCTGTTTAGAAAGATGATGCACGCACGACAAGTACTATCAGTACTCTGTTACTTCATGCCAGGCAGTCTGTACATCTTTCAACATCCTGAGTAACGCTGTCAGTAGACACCATCAGACCTGTCCCAAGCCCAGCCACAATAAAAGCTGTGAAGGTGAACAGGAAGAAAACCCACAATGGCTTCTTCGCCTGAAGGGACTGATCAGGAAGCTAACAACTGTTTTTTTAACCTGTGCACCTGCGTTAGGAAATGTCAGGCATGATTTGAGAACACAGCTTTCAGCTAACAACAGGTCAGTACCCTTTCCTATCCCCCCGCTCTAGCGCCAGTAACCAGCGTTCGCACAACCTCTAAGACTGCACTGCTGCAAATCCCTTATTCCTGGGTTACTTACTGTGGGGCTATTTATACAGACTGCAGCGACAGCAAGTTTGTTCAGGCTGCTTTACGCACCTTTTAATTGGTGCCTTGAACTGAACACACTGGATCACCTCACTGCTTTAAAAGTTTCTGAATCAGATGGGTTTTAAAGGCTTCCTAATACTCACCAGAACACTCAGAGGCTCTGCAGCTGTACCTAACATTAATTTATTTCCTTCAAAATTGTAATCATTAAATATTTTTCCTCCCTTAAGAAAAAAAAGGGAAACTCAAAGACATTCTTATACTCTTCTGCCTCCCAGTTATGTAATTCCCCCTCCAGTCAACAATCTTCTTATGCCATTGCTAAGAACTTACTTTTTCCCTTGATCAAGCTTTTTAGTAAGCAGAATAATTTCTGCATTTTCTAACCACAACACAGAATAATGCACGATGGCTTCCAGAGCTTTGAAATACCTTACTTTTATACGGCAAATAAACTTGCAGTCAATAGCAAGCAGAGACAGACGCTTCATTTTTGAAGAAATCCGAGAGCAAACTGGCTCATCATTGCTGCTCACCATCCTCATTTCAAACGCAGATGGAGTAGTTGATTACATTAACTTCTATTTAAGCTATGCTACAAGCAAACTGTTTCAGATACACAGATAATGAGTTTAAATATCAGATGTTATGTTGGCTGGCTGGCAGAGCAGTAAGTAGAATAAGCTCCTTCAGTCAACTGGATAATGCCCATAATTTAGAGATCTTTATTGGATTTTCAGCTGCTTATAGAGGTCCAGAGGAACATACCAGCAGAACTGCATCCCTGTAGTCCATGACATATCAATAACTTGCTTCTACACATCACTCTATCTACAGTAATCTAACTGTTCAATCCTCCTCAGATGGAATTAATGAAGCACAGTTATTTTCAGACCACATGGAAACTTCAAATAGCGCAGAACAAAGCTAAGTAGAGTTTGGGGGTTGAGTTACATCAGCGCTAAGGTTTAATTTTATCTGTATCAATTATTTTTATTCTGGTTACAATTTAACACGCTGATTTTAATCTCAAACTCTAACCAGTTCAGATCCAGGTTACTGAAAGCAGCTCTGCTCTTTCATGAGCTATCTAAAGTCATCTATATTACTTGCAAAGGTACAATTCCCCATCTTTTATTCTAGATTGCTTACACAAACACTTTTAGAAGTAATCTTTATATCACAGTCTATGCAACTCAGCTCCACAGCTTTTGGAAAGGAAAGAAGATATTATCTATATATTACTCTGG
Source organism: Anas platyrhynchos (assembly GCF_047663525.1). Taxonomy (NCBI): domain Eukaryota; kingdom Metazoa; phylum Chordata; class Aves; order Anseriformes; family Anatidae; genus Anas; species Anas platyrhynchos. The sequence continues at coordinate 60,109,944 of NC_092587.1, forward strand.
CATACGTATATGTAGCTCTTATGTCTTCTTTTTCTTCATAGTGGGCACAACACAGTTAACATGTGAACAAGGGTACACACAGGAAAATAGAAAGCAAGAATCAGAGGATCTACTGAAAGAGGCCCCCTGAAAGCAAGTACATTTTCTATTCCTGTAAAAATTACTGGGATCATCAAGGTTCACATATTGTGGGGGGGAAAAAAATAAAGTTAATTCTTCAGGACAAAAATTCTAGCTCAAGTTTTGCTTAGTTGCTTCTATGAGTGAAGACAGGAAGCCTGCCAAAGAGCAACACGTCCATATTGACACGTTTTGGGTGTCAATATGACAAGCAGTGATTATATGAAAATGTTTTGATATAAGTCTTTGCAACTCAAGAGTGAAAGTACGCATCACGGGTCTCGCGCTTTGTCTGTGAGGGAAATCTGCACCAGTACATGCCGTAGGCTGACGGGCTGGAACACAGCTCTGCAAGAGGAGCTTGTGGCTGTGGTGAACAGCAAGAGGACCTTGACCCAGCAACACAGCCTCAAGGCAAAGAAGGCTGAGTGTTCTGGGCTGTTTGAGGCAAAGCAGTGGAGGGAGGTGATCCTCTCCTCTGCTCAGCGCTGGTGAGGCTACGCCAGGGCACTGGGACCAGTGCTGGGCTCCCAGTACAAGAGGGACAAAGGCTCGCTGGAACAAGTCCAGCTACTGATCCTGTTTGGGCAGGGGGGAGGGATAGATGAACTCAAAGTTATCCCTCCCAACCCCAACAGTTTGGGGATTCTGTGGAAATTTTGCTAAATCCCAAATAAATACAGAAAATTTGGTCTACCACTATGCTTATAAAGCTGGTTTATGCTGAAAATAAGACCAGCTCCACAGTAATTGTTAGCAGTGGATTAGTTAAGACAGCAGGCAGGACAGGATCCAGCCTTGGAATACAGGGGTAAGGAGCAGATATTTTCAAATCCAGAACAGAGATGAATGAGGGGAATATTGCAAGAAGAGAGAAAAAGGATATGCCTGAGTAAGGGCATTACTGCAATATCCAAATACAGATGTAGGCCCCTGAGGACTACCTAAATTCAGACAGACAGCTAACCACAGAGGTACCTAAACTCACCTCACACTTCACCATTCGACCTGGAAATTCCAGAGAATTTGAGGTGTGTGACCACACTTCCACAGGACTGGGCACTAAAATAAATAGTTATATCCTGGGGTTGAGGAAGGGAGGAGTTATTTTGTTTTTCAAGTGAGGTGGCAGCAAAGCTCACTCAGGTTGTTAGAGCTCAAACCCACACACCTCAGGGGAATGCTCATCTCCAGGCTACTTTTTATTAAAGAGACATCTTATCTGCCCCACTTACAGCCTCTTACTCTGCAGGAAAGCATCTGAGAATTATGGGCCCAGCAAAGAATGTAGCATAACCCAAACAACCTGGCTAGGGCGCTCAGACATAGCTGAGATTATCTTCAGTCCTGGTCCCTGCTCCTGTCATCATACAGGGAGCACTCATTGCAGTGCAACCTTTTGTGGGTCCTAAAACATAGTAATGCTTGTTATTAGTCTTCTGATTTAACATTGCTTCCTACATGAACAGGAGGGTCCACCCCTGACTAGGCACGCACCTGTCAGGGGAGCAGAAGTGTCTGTTTCCCTAAAGATTTCAGGAATTGGTGAGAATGACTTGGAATCTGCCTAAAACCTGACCCATACCTGGCAGCCTTTTGGAGTAGCGCTAACACCTAACGGTGCTTTTCTGGTTTGAAGGTGGCAGTAATAGTTTCCTTGTCTTTCCTACCTTCACTAAGATAACCCAGAAGATCCAAAAACACTTTTCTTGACTCATTAACAACAACCAGTAAATGCTTCACATGAGGAAAGAACTCAATCCTTCACCACCATTTCCTAGCTAAGGGACTGGAGGTCAACCATCTCCAAAGAGCATTAATCTAGTCCACTTATACACTGACAGCAAAATATTAAGCCATTTTCTCACAATTCAATTACATAAGGGAAGTTTATTTATCAGTTTATATTACACACCACTATCAAACTAAAAATAATAAGAAAAAACAATCAAGCTACTTGAAGAGTGACAACTCTCCAACTTGGCACAATAATGAGGAGTATATCAATACAAATACATCCACAGTCAACATTCCCTAAAAAGAAAGTTCTTACTTTTAGCAGCAATTCAAACCTTAAGAGTTGCATAAAGAACCTCAAACTGCGTTTCTATCTTCAAAAAACACAAGGTTTAAAATTAGACACAGTGAAGCCAATTCAGAAGCTTCTGGAGAAAGATACAGAAAGTTGTATTTCAAATTAACACTGAATATCACTTATTTTCTGTACACCTTGCAGCAGCTTCCATCAAATCAAAAACTCAATTACGAGTCTGCATCAGCAAGCCTACTGGCTGTAACAGAACATCTCCCACAAATACCTTCACAGAGATGGTCACCACACAATAATGATTATCTGACCATACTCAAAAGCTAATTCTTTCTATAAGTTTTACAACTTTTTCATGATTTTGCCTCCTTTCTTTGCCCTCCTCCAACATAATATCACTGTGCAAGACTATCAAAGACAAACTATCAAAGACAAGATGGAATTAGATGCAGTGCTACCCTATGAAAAAATACAGATTTGGCAGGACTCAGCAAATTTCACAGCCAATCAAGTCAGAGACATGCATTGACAAGTGCTAGAAAAAGAAAACTGTCACAAGGGTACTGCTGTGCCATAAACAAACAGAACTGTAGAGTTAACCCATAGCTGTTCCTTAATATAAGGAAACAAGTTCTGGAAAAACTACTTGCATATGAGGCATGCATTTACCTGTGTAAGCAGCAGATAACTACCCCACATGAACACGTGGGGCAGTGGCACCAGCAGTGGTAACTTCCTTTTGCCAATATACAGGATTTCAGTTTCTCTTACAGTAAGGGGCCTGTTCAGCATCCAGTAACAGAACCAGCCAGCTGGAAGTAAAGAGTTTTTACACTTGTACAAAGTGGAGGGTTTGAGCTTTCTTCTTTAGCCATTAAAGTTATTTCCACATCCAAGTAAGGGCCAGGAAAGCGAACACAGTATGTTTTCATTTTGCAATGCTAGCTGAGACGCCAATTCCAAATGACAAAATTAGAGTTTAACCTTTACTAGTAAGATGTAAAAGCAAAAGGTAATGTTTGCAGAAGTACTTGAGAGTTATTTCTTTGCTTCAGAGAATTCTGCTCTAGACAGATGATAGTCCTAACTATTTCATACCTAAATCCTTTGTGGCAGTCCAGTCCGTGATGCTTCAAGCACAAGCCGTGTGACCACACAAAGTAGGAGCTGCAGCTCAGGTGTTTGGTTTCACTCCGTTAAATAAGGCACTCACTTTTCAGTAAGGATGCCAGCCGCATCACTCAATACCAACAACTAACCAAGCCACTCTTCTTCCTTCGCAAGAATAAGAAGAGCAGTCTAAGCTACTTCTCCCAAGTTCCTTACAAGATATTGGAGCAGCACATTGCACCAAAGCATTAAGAGATTCACAACGGTGTCCCCAGAGGAACCAGCAGCTGACACAGGAGAGCTCAGCATAAGAGGCAGCAAGCTGCTGCTCACTTTCACTGCACATTGACGTATCCTCAGTGCAGACAAACACTGCGCTTGGAACTCAGCTTGAGATTTAACAGACTACTAAAAATGTTGTATGCATGTAATGTGCTTTTGGTCCTTTCTTAAACAAGCAACGGAGCACAGAGAAACGCCTGGACGGCTCATTCAGGCTTGAGACCGTGGCCTGCCAATACGACACACCATCATGAAATAAGAAGGGAAAGAAAGCTCTGTCCTCAGAGGCAGACTGGCGACACTTGCCTGGGCACACTGTCACATCAGTGCAACCATCCTTCTGGTACTGTTCCTAAACCGCCCGGTACCGCTCACAGATCTGCCCATGGTACTCCTGAAGGGCATGTGTTAGGTTCTGCAGCGCCCACTGCACCTCTGCTTGCTCCACACTGAGTTCTGTAAGTCAACTGGATGATGTTATCATCTAGCAAAGTGACTGGAATATTTTTGTTACCGAAACAAAACTAAAAATCTGTATCACTGGCAAGCCACCAAGTTTTACAAGCAGCTTTGGATAATAAGACACAGCAATTTCTCTGGCTGCTTTTCATTTACACAATTTGGCCTTTGTTTATACATCCTCATACACCAGCATCCCAAAAGGAAGACTTCAGTCTATTCAGAAAATACCTGCTGATAACTGGTAAGAATGACAGATCAGATCAATCCTACATCCTGAATACCAAAGACTTCATTTCTCAGAATGTCACCTTTCCTTGCACTCGTCTTCATGATGAGTGCTTTAAGAGCTTTTAAGTGAATAAAGCATTCATGTAAATGGAAGAAATATGATTAAATTTATGAAATTAATTTGCCAAGCTACCTGCAATCTCAGCTGATGGTTTCAAATGAAAATAAATATACTTTATACCACAATGTATTAAAAATTTAGAGCAGTCATCCTCACTCCAGTTAGCTTTTAAGATGGAATGATGTGGAGGAGGGTTTTTTTTGTTGTTTTTTAAAGCTTTCTTGCTTTTGTAACAAACATCAGCATTTATGGCTGCCTGAGCAGCAATGAACTCAATATTTTCAAAAAGAAAAGACCAATTTTAAAGTCTACTTTAGTTAATGCTGAAGTAATGGAGAAAACAGTATTAAATATTAATTCCATTCAAAAGCAGAACTGACCCGAGGAGATGTAACTAGCCACATAAATCCACATTACCACCATACAGCAGGCATCTGAAGACTATTCATACTCCACAGACTGTTAGTTCCACGTATTTGTGAGCTAATGTTACAATGCATTAGAAAGGACTGACAGATGAGCAATAGCCTAGCCATTCTAAAAGCTGTGTGTTTCACTAAAATCTCTCCCCTACGCTGCCAATAAAGCAATAGCAATGTTTTTAAATGAATTCTCATACTTGGGCAATGAAAATACAGGAGTATTTTTCTATGTCTGAAGCACATACATTGTACCTGTGAAAGTCTTTGCTGATTACTCAGAGTTGTTTTGAGACGACGGTATTTGATTTCAAAATTATGTAGGGCAAGTATAAATATTTATATTAAGAGCATGAGTTCATCTTCATCTTGTGCAAACTGTCATGTAAACAGAGCAGAGACACTGCATCACATGATCTTTCAGAAGATATAGAAAGTGCACACAACACTGAACTGAGCATATGAAATCTGCTAACGAATATGGTAACTGTCCACGAAAAGCTAGAAACCACAAACAAAGAGTGAAAACAAAATTAACACGAGTTTGCCCACTGGCAGTTAACAGAATGAAACTCCACTGCAAGGCTTAACCCATTTTATTGCCATTTATTGACATTATTGTTGTCTTAGGAGAGCTCAGCATTACAAACAGCCAACAGATCATTTTGTTGTTGGGTTTTTGTTTGTTCTGTTTTTTGTTTGTTTTAAAGGAGTGTATTTCATATCTGCTAGGTGCTATAGTGCAGAGCAGATATAGACATCAGTGCACCAAGCAGTAGCCTCCTACCCAGACTTCTCTTACCCCTGTGGTTTGTGGATATAAAAGTCACAAAACAGAGCCATTTTAAAACATTTTAATTCTTCCGTCAGGTGAAGCAAATATTAGATAAAGCAGAAGGAAAGAAAGATACAGAAGTGCTACGTAAGCACCTGGAAATAACGTATTTGTAACTGTAAGTTAACTACTTATGAATTTGCTATTAGTGAAACTACAGAAAAAATTTGCAGCATCTTCATTGACATAATGAAGAACGGGTGAAGAGAAAAAAAACAGTATCAGTAAAACTGATAAAGATCAACCACAGCATTACAAGAAACAAAAGGCGCTGTTTAAATCACTAATGCTGAATCTTCATATTTTTTAAAAGTAACATTTAACAGGTACTAGAGCTATCAGCATCCTAACCAGTATTTAGAAGCTCACAAAAATCTTGTCACATTCTAATTACATAAGCCCAATGATGTACTTGCTCCCTGTCTGTCTTAGAAATGTTAACTGGACAATGCCTTTTTTTTTTCCCTTGTTCTTCTCATGTTTATTATGCCAGAATGCATATTCTAAATCAGCTACTACGCTTTATTCCAGAACATCAAAAAAATATAATGAAAAAGGCAGATTACAGATCAAAAGGGAAGAAGTGTTAACTTTCAGAAGCACATACACTTCAAACAAAGCCAGTTTTGCAAGAAAACTGTAAAAGGAAAACCTCATACATATAATGCTAGATGTTATTACATAGTTTCAAAAATTGAAGAAATTTGAATACGTACTACTGTGCAGTGCTTATTATGGTGGAATACATCTACTTTAATATATATTAATAAGTCTTCCCACTTCACAGATGGGAACAGAGAGGGGGGGGAAATGGCGTTCTCAAATTAAGACTATAAAAGGATTTGAAACAGACATTCAATTACACAAGTGCTAGTCTGGCATCTTTATTGCTGCTAGTTTCTTCTTGGTTTAACCAAAACTAGTCTGGCATCTTTATTACTACTAGCTTCCTCTCCATTTAGCCCAAACTGTTTCAGCTGTGGCACTGCTAGCACAGCCGAAGTCACCTGAAATCACTTAATTCTTTGGCGGAGGACACACAGCTCGTTGGGCCAGAGCTCAGGCCTCCACCTTCCCTCGAAGGAAACAAGGCCAAACCAAAGAAAAGCAGGATCAACAAATGTGTTGTTGTCCCCTGAGGTCTGAAACATTTCCCTAACGTGCTCCGTTTCCACAGGAAGAATTTAAGACTTACATATCATAAAAGGCAGAAAGCCAGCTCAATAGCCTCTGGTGCCAGATCAAAGCCCTGGTGACCAGACAGCGATTTGTTGATTCACTTCAGGCCCCTGAACGTACTGCAGCGCATTTCATAATTAGTTAGTTCTCTGCGAACAGAAGGTCTGCACCAAAAGGCGTCTCTAACAGCCTCTCCTCACACCCTGCGTGTTTCTTTGCAGGGCATCACCACACCTCGCTCGTCCCATGTCCCCTCCAGTTGCGGCCCAAGCGCTTTGCCCTCCCTGCAGGCCAGCAATGAACAGGGTTTGGGCCAGGCACGGCAGGTTCAAGGCAGACCTGCACCTGCAGACATTGCTCCACAAAGCTGTGTGACCCTAAAGAGGGCCAGAAGGAAGAAAGCCAGGTGCTCCCCTGTCTTTTCCCCCTGCTACCATCTCCTCCAGCACCGCAGTCCCAAGCGGTGCTTCGCAACGCCCCAAGCCCTGCCCTCACCCCGAGGGAGCCTGCTGAGCTCAGTAACCCAGCAAAACCCAGCAGAGGAATGCTTTCTGTGGGTTTCCTCAGTGGAGCTGGCTCACCAAACAATCACACGAGCGCTGAACCAGCAAGAGAAACAACACGAGCACGCGGCCAGGAGCAGGCCAGCCTCTCCGAGCAGCAAAGGGTCGGTGAAGCCCATCGTGCACAACCTGGTGTGTAAAGCACCAAAACAAAGAACCAATTCAGGCTAAGTAGTCACTATAGCATGTATGTTTCCTTCTTTCTCCACAGAGAAAGAAAGCCTGCCTTCAGCATGCAGAGCAGTGCGTTAGGATAGGTACAGGGTGCCCTCTTCCCAGCTGCAAGAGGCTGAGGTCAGATTAAGGCACGATTGGGAAATGTTGTGTTTCTTCAGAGGCTGAAAGACAGCATGCTGAAGTCTGTCAGGAAGTCTAGCATCAGAAAAAACTATGTCCTACATGAACTTTAATGTTATGTTTTGGGCTTTGCAGGTTTATTTTTCCATTAAAAAAACGCAACAAGCCTCAAGGTATCTGCAATTGAAATAACCATCCTCGAAAGCGTATGAATCACTCTTCTTTTCAAGTGATGTTACTTAATGTTTTTTTAATAATGACAAAGCTGTTAAAAAAAAAAAAAAAGCTCAATGGCAAAGTCTTACGTACCATCAATGAACTGCTCTAGGACAGGGGGAAAAGAGAAGTTCATTCTTTCAAGAAGGCTTCAGAGAGCACGGGCCATCGATTTAAAAATGATTACATATAAATGCAATCAATGGGGGTTTGTGTTGTAACAGAGCTACGTCCATACGTATGCTGCACACAGAGGAGGGCAGCATTCCCTTCGCTGCCCTCTAACCTGCCCCCACACACGCTGCTCTCTGTAAACACGAGGAGTCAAAACAGACACAAGCCATTGTGACCACTAAGTTTCATTTACACAAAACACCGAAGATGCAACTGCACGTAACGCCGAGCAAAGGTGGGTGGGTTTCCTTTTGACCTCTCTCTGCAAGGGAGCACAACAACTTTGTTGATGCAATTACAAAATATTAGGAAAAGCTACCAGTTGTTGAAGAAAAAAGGGATGCTCCCCTTCTGTTTCCCTGTTGCTCTGGCTTTGAAGAATAAAACACTTCCTAAGTTAAAACAAAAACAACTGGTTTTGATGTAAAAAGTGACATGATAAAGGTTACAAGCATTTTAAAAGGCAAAGGCTGCTTGGGGAGTGAGATCACCGCAGCTGGCACTGAGAGGTGGGACAGAGCCTTACCCTACCTGCCACTGGGGCACGCTGGCAGCTCGGCGCAGGACGGCTCGCGAACAAACCACCACTGGAGCAGCGCCCCAGCAAGCCTCCTGGGGCACGTGCGTGTCTGGATTCTCAGTTTGACAGCCTGGCTTCCCTCCGCTCCGTTACGGCCAGCACAGCACCGGTGCAGTGTGACAAAGTAAACAGCCTCGCAAAGCCAGCTCCGCGATAATCTGCTTCGGAAGCATTACGGACAGCACTGCGCGGTGCAGACAAAAACTGAATTGTATGCTTAAAGAAACTTCAGCTTGTTCAGGCTGGTCTTAAAGCTAGCCTACAAGAAGAAGTGACATCTATGCAATGCAGTTATAGCTAGTCAAACACGTGTCACAGACAGGAAAAAAAACAAAGGACAAAGACTTCAGTGCTGACAACAGGATTTCTGCAAACTCCAGACATGTTCTAATAATTAACTGTAAGTTACACACAGACAGACGCACACACAGCACATATATATTTTTATCCTTGCGCACACAATATATCACAATAAAAGACGCGAGTGAGAAAAGAAGGCAGGATGTGGTTAACCCAATAACTGTGGTAGAGCATCAAAAAAAAAAAAAAAAAAAATGAAGGGAGACAGGGGCAGAAGGAGAAGGGTCATGCATTGTATTATTTGAAGACAAAGCCCAGAGCTCAAATAGGTGTGAAGAGCGACTGAAAAGACTCGAGAAAAAGTTGAGCACAAGATGACATAAAGGAGTTTTTCTGCTGCGTTTTATCTGGGGTATATTCTAGACAAGGTAGAAAGGGGGAGGCTGCTTAATGGGACACGTTCATTAAAAGCAGAAAAACAGGTAAATATGGAAATTGTCTGAAATCTAACGGGATGCGCCCCTCTAAAAGACATGACAGTCTGTCACATCAAGTCTCTGGAGTCTCTTCTCCCTGGCAAACCATCCAAGGGAGTGCTGAAGCCTACAACACAGGCAGACACACGTAATGCTCTTTTGTTCAGCAAAAGGTAATTACACAAGATTGTGGCCAGGTGCTAGGCCCACTTACAGAGTAACCATAACCCAGAGCATAGGTTCATAGCCTCCAAAGGCACATGGAGACGTTTGTTTTTACAGAACAACTTGCCAGAAGAAATAAAACACCTATTTGTTTACGGTGATTAATTTATTGACAACAGTAGTCCAAAAGAGTCATTGGAAGGCGGACAGCACAAGGAGAACACCCAGAAGAAGGATCCCGTGCCATGCAAAGGGCCTGGCACAGCTGTCGGAACAGACCCGGTGCTGCCTGCTGTATGTTATTGCCACGGCGCTCCGGCTGCACGCAGGCAGGCAGCACGGTTTTGTAATCCGGTAACACGCACTGCATATCACGCCAGCGCACCTTAGCCAAGCACGGCTTTCCGTGTTTCTTAACAAAGTCACATCAATCCCCAGGCTGGGTAAACAAAGAAAAGAAAGAAACCGAGCGAGCGAGAAACCCCTTCCTCCAAAACTTCAGCCGTTTCGGACCGGGTTATTTTCCTTCACGAGCTACGTAAGTGACCTCAGATCGTGTCAGACGGAGGGAGGGGAGCTCCCAGGGCAGAGCACAGCTGGGAGCAGATACCCGTCTCCCACGATCCCGGCCCTTTGTCACGGGTCCGTGCGGCTCAACCCGGAGCCAGGCAGCCGGGGGGCTGCTGCCAGCTGCCCCTGGCACACGCGGGGCTGCCGGCGAGCGAGCAGCGCTCTGCCAGCCGCATGACAGAGAGCTCAGCGCCGGAGATGCTGTGGATCTCCAGGCAGATGATCCAGACTTTAAAGGGCTGCGGAGCCAGCGGGCTGACATGAGGCTGGGCAAAACAAGCCTTTCCTCCTCGTAACCACTTGGGAAGCAGCTCGCCCGTACCGCAGCGGTGTCAGGGCACAGGGCTGGTGTTCCCATTAAGCTGGTGTGCAAAGCGAGCGATCCCCAGCGCAGCCTCGCAGACTGACACACGTGTGGGGAAAGCTTTGCCAGGACACCCCGCGACCCCACAAGGCCGTCGGGACGCTGCCCCATCCCTGCCCCAGCAGCAGCCACCCCAACTTCTGACAAACTCACGCCAAGCCCCGTGAGGCGGAGCGGGCGCTGCGAACAACAGCCCCGGCCAGCCCAGCAGCAGCCCCAGCCCCAGCAGCCCCCTCATTAAAAATGTTAATGAGGAGCTGTTTGGGGGCGGCACGGCGGCCGCGCTGCCCTTGTTGTTTCTGCGTTTTGTTGCTGTTTTTATTTTTATTTTCCCAGCCGGTGCGGCTCTGTTTCCATCGCTCCCCGCACACAAAGGCCCCATCCCCAGCACCCCCCCACCACCCCCGCTCCGACCCGAGCCGCCCGGTGCCGGCAGGGGGCGGTGCGGGGGGGGGGGCAGCGCCACGGGCCCGGGCAGCGCCGCGCCGCGCCCCGCGGGACGGGGGCGGACACGCGGGGCCGGGCGCCCCCCGCTCGCTGCCTTTGTTCCCCGGCGCCCCTTCGGCATCACCAGCACCAGCACCTTCCTCCCCCCCCCCCTCCTCCTCCTCCTCCTCCTCCTCCTCCTCCTCCTCCCGCACGTCAAACGCAGCCGAGCCCCGGCCATTGTCCGGCAGCGGGGGCACACGGGGACGGCGCGGCAGGGCTGTCCGTCTGTCCGTCCGCCCGTCTGTCCCCTCTGTCCCCCTGTCCGTCCCCCTGCCCCCCCGCCCTACCTGCCGTGGAACCAGTCCTTGCAGATGTCGCACTCGATCATGAAGCGGCTCACGTCGTAGGGCTCCCGGCACACGCAGTACACGGGGGTGGCGCTGGCGGTGGCAGCGGCCCCCACCGCCGCTCCGGCCATCTTTAAAGAACTCCCGGACTGGGGCTCCGCCGCCCCGCCCCGCCCCGCGCCCCCCGCCCCTCCCCTGCCCTCCCCTCCCCTCCCCTCCCCGCCCTCCTCCTCCTCCTCCTCCTCGCCCCCTCCCCTCGGAGGCGGTCGCCGCACTGCGCATGCGCGCCTCTCCCCCCCCCCCCCCCCACAGCAGAGCGGACGGAACCGAATGTGCGCTGTGAGGGGGGGGGGGGAGCTGCGCGTGCCGCCCCGCGCCCCGCCCTCCGGGGCACGTGCGCGCCCCCCCCTCCCCTCCCCTCCCCTCCCCGGGCCGAGGGGGCGGGGCGGGGTGCCGCGAGGACACGGAGAGAAAGAGCGCGCCGCGCGCACCGCCCCCCCCTTACGTAACCGCGGCGGAAGGGGCCGAGCGGTGCCGAAGCCGCCCGAAGGCCCGAGCGGGCGGCCGGGCTCCCGCGCAGGCGCAGTGCCGGCCGCGGGCGTCGAGGTCCCCGCAGCGTCCGTGTGGCGAGGGGAAGGGAAGGGGGCGTCCAACCGCCCCCCGCCGCCATTGTCACCACTGAGCGTGTCCCCAAGCACCACGCCCCACCTCTCCCTAAACACCCCCAGGGACGGTGACCCCACTGCCTCCCTGGGCACCCCGTCCCAGTGCCTGGCTGCTCTTCCTGAGGAGAAATCGCCTCATGGCCAGCCTGAACCTCCCCAGGCACAACCTGAGGCCATTCCCTCAGCCCTGTCACTGGTTACCTGTGAGCAGAGGCCGACCCCCAGCCCCCCACAGCTTCCTGTCAGGCAGCCCTACAGAGCAATGAGGTCTGCCCTGAGCCTTCTCCAGACCAAACGCCCCCAGCTCCCTCAGCCGCTCCTCACAGGACTTGTGCTCCAGGCCCTGCACCAGCTCCGTAGCCCTTCTCTGGACACGCTCCAGAGCCTCGATGTCCTCCTTGTAGTGAGGGGCCCAAAGCTGATCACAGCACTCGAGGTGCAGCCTCACCAGAGCCAAGTACAGGGGGACGATCACCTCCCTGCTCCTGATCCCAGCCAGCATGCCGTTGGCCTTCTTGGCCACCTGGGCACACTGCCGGCTCATGTCCATCAGCCAGCACCCCCAGATCCTTCCCTCTGCACAGCTTTCCAGCCACTTTGCCCCAAGCCTGTAGCACTGCATGGGGCTGTTGTGGCCAAAGCACAGGACCCAGCACTCAGCCATGCTAAACCTCACCCCACTGGCCTCTGCCCATCGACCCAGCCTGTCCAGGTCCCTCTGCAGGGCCTTCCTGCCCTCCGGCAAATGAACACTTCCCCCCAGCTTGCTGTCATCTGCAAACTTCCTGAGGGTATAATATGTACCGGGACATGCTCTTACAACAGACATTGTTTTCCTTTATTAATCTGATCCAAAAGCACATCGAGTTATTAATCTAATCCAAAAGGACATTAAGGAAAATACGTATTAGTGGTAGGGCCTGAAAGCTCTTGCAGAAACATTTACAAGTAATAACAACATGACAACAACGGGGAGACAGCTGTTCACGTCAAAGTTGTGCAACAACACATCGGTGCTTGTAGCCACGCCACAACCTGAAAACACACAGCTCCTGGCTCCTTGGTGTGCTGCTTCCTAGGCTGTCACGTGCTGGGTGTTATCTTGGAGCTGCAGTCACCAGCTGCAGTGGTAACTTTATCCAAATTGGCCATAAAAACGCACATGTGTTGTGTTTCGTGAGGTCTCCGCGAACGACAACCCCTCTAATCGCCTCGGTAAAGCACACCGCTGGGTATTCCCGTAAGAGCAGGGGGTGAGGCTGTGCGACTTGTGGGGAGGAGGCCTCCTTTTGCTCAGGGTTGGTCTGGCGTTGCTCGATTTCACGAGGAAGTTTGCAGGTGACAAAGAAAAGGTTTGCCCAGTGGAGAGAGTGCAAAGAATGAGGAAGCAGGACGGGCTCAGCCCTCTGCAGGGACTTTCCCTGTACCAGCCTCGAGTACTGCAACAAACCCAGGTCTCTGTGAACAGAAGGAAGTTGCAGCCTCAGCCACGCACAGCAAAGCTCACCGGTTAACGAGCACTTTCTCTACGACCACAAACAACATCCTTTGGCTGTTGTGATTTCTCTCCAAGCAGGGTGTATCAGCGATCCTGGCCGCTGCAGGCACCCTTTGAGCAGGGGGGGGGTACCTGCCTCATCTGCGGCAGGAACGTAGCTTGAGCCAGCTCCATCTCGCCCCCAGTCTGATCTGCTCTCCGTCAGCTGTTCTCTGTCCAAGGTTTCTTTCCAAGCACAAATACACTTGAATGGAGCACAGCAGAAGTTCAGAAAAGCAAAAGACCACACACTCGCTGTAAGAGAATTACAAAACCTCTTTTAATAAGCATTCCTCCCAGAAACCCGGACAGCCTCATAAAATGCAGTTTAGAAACAGAAATGGCAATGCCAACCTTGACTGTATACAAAGGAGCAGGACCAAAGTGCTTCAGCAGCACATGCTTTGCTTGACACAGTGCTGGCACCTGAGCAGACCTGAGCAGCCTGCAGCCTACTCGCCCTCCCTCAGCAGCTCCAGCAAGCAGTTTCACCTTCCAAAGCAGCCCCCAAACATCTTCCCCCCGTCTTCTCCACCAGAACAGGCCCTGCCAAGCGCAGCCCCTGGCAAACCCAACTTTCTGGGATCAGGCAGTGTGATAGGAAGGGCTGAGAGTCTTGGATTATTGCTGGAAAATGTGAGCACTGCCCAGAGGGGATAAGGGGGAGTACCCCATTCTTTTACTCTGGGACAGGGCCACGAAGGCACTTGGCTGACCAAATCGAGCAGCTTCCCACTAGGTGCAGAGGAACGATGGTTGCACTTAAGCTAACATTTGGGGTGCGTTATTTCCGTGGGTGGGCAGTGCAGGCTGGAGAAAATGTCAAGAATGGAAAGCAGGGCTTAGGACTGAGGAACTAGGATGATAGGAAGATGAAACAGTGGCACTGCAGCACATCCTCCTGCACGCTTGTACCAAAGGCTTGTAATTAGCTTAGAATCAGTGCTCGGGTATAGTTCACAGCTGTATGGGCTGTTACTGAGTCAGGATTGTAGCAGGGTTTGGGTCGTTACTGCAGCCAAAGGGATGGCCCACAAGCAACCAAGACCTGGAAGGAGCAGAAAAAGAAGTCAGATGTTAACAGGCATTTTTTCAGAGTAACAAGAAAATAATCAGTTAAGTTGTTGGGAAAACACAAGGGTAAGAGGTAGTTTCCCCATCCTCGGACATTTTTTCAGTATATTTTTGTACGTTTTGCAAGAGCACTCTTGTTTTATTTATTTACTTATTATTTATTTCCACATCAAGGGGCTTCAGGCTGCCAAAAAGCAAAGCTCTGGAATAAAACGCGTTCCAGTTCTCCGCATGAAACTGCCCAGAGTCTACCCAGAATTGGCAGGACGATCTTTGCATCTGCAGAGAAAATACTGAGTCATGTCGTCAGCCCACACACGTCTAACAAAAATAAAAGCAGCCCAGCAATTCAAGATTCACCCCCTCACCACGCAAAGAAAGCACAAGTCATTCAGTCATGCCTCGTGCGTCGGAGACCTTTAGAAAACACCCGGCGCAGGGAACATTCGCCCCCGCGGCGCCCACGCGCCGCCTCAAACCGTCGGCAGCGTTTTCAACCCATTCACCACCCGGTCGCGGCGGCGCTGAGTTTAGCATCCCCGGAGGAAGTTGCAAAGACTTTAAAGGTTTCTGTTGAAACGAAACACCGCTGCTGACGGTAAACACGCCGCAGAGCTTATGCGAGGGGTGCTGAAATGGTGTGACACGTTGTGTGCTGCGCGAGTCCAAGCAGGCAGGAAAGTGTCCCGTGCTTCCCTGCATAAGAGAAGTGGCAAACTTCAGGCTTGGTTTGTACAAGAAGTTTATGGGCTCTTTTCCTGCAGGAGTTAATCCTGAACAGGGACACGGTCTCCCCCTGCACTGGGCTCACAGGGGTAGCACGCAGCAGACTGGGAGGCATTTGCACACACATCAAGATTTGGGGAATTACCCAGGAAATCCTCCCCCTCCTTCCCCTTCCCACATCTGACATTGTAGCCTAGTGAGAAAAAGCAAGTCCCTGCTGTTCATCCGGCTGCTGAAAAGCTCCCTTCCCACTTTGGTGGTAAAAGCTGGTGGGAGCATTAGCAGCTGAGCTGGGAGCAGCCCCGCACAGTGCCGGCGCAGGGACGTCACCGCACAGAGGCTGCGGGGTTGCACGAGCGCTGTGGCGCCGGCAGCGACTCTGGAGACGTGTCAGGGGCCCAAAGACCACAGCTAATTTGTGTTTGCTTTCACACAGCGTGATCTTAATCGGCGCAAAAAGCACCCAGTTGCGGTTTATGCGGGGAGCGCTGGAAACCCGGACAAGTTTACAGAGCGGCTGGGGCAGAGCAGCCGTCTGGAGATAAGGGGTGGGGGAGCACCGAGTGGGGAAAGAAAGGCAAAACCTCCTCAGTCTGATTTCTCAGCATTTTCTTGATGGCTCAGGAAAGCTACATACTGCGTGGCAGAAGTCTAAAAGGCAACTTTACCAAAACACCATCATCACCTAAGTCCCAGTACCAGAAGGGACGGGAGAGAGCTGCAATGGGCCTGAGGACGGGCTCATCCCGGAGGTGCTGGGTGCATCCCGAGGGCCTGGCCCGGTGTGCGGGTGGCTGTGCCCATCCCCGTGCCACCAGCCTGCACCAGCGCCGTGGCAGGAGCAGCAGGAGGGTAAATACACCTTGACGGCTCTCGATTTGTTTGCCTTGTAGCTCAGGTACGCTTACTGGAAACTCAGAGGTGCAGCGTGACGAGCGGGGAGTGCTGTTGCTGGAGAAAATCCTTCATTTCAGCCCTCCGCTGTTTGCTCACGGGGAGTAAATACTCCTTATCTGCTCTCGGTTCACCTCCATTCCTTGAAAGCTAAGATAAAAAGGAAAACAATCACACGAGGACCTTTGTTTTGGAGAGCCATTTAGGTGTGTTTTCAGACGGCTGGTGCAGGATGGGACGAGCTGCACGTTAAGGATGGAAGGGAAAGCAGCCAGAGGAGCTCAGCTGTCGCTCTCCACGTGCAGCCATAAAGCCAGCCCCAGAGGCCACGTCCCCTCATGCAGCCCCTGCTGCTGCCGCAGACCCCAGGGGCATTCTCTGCCCAGACCCAGCAGCTCCCCGAGGAGCCCGGCCCCTCTGGTGCTGGGGGACGGGGAAGAGGGAGCCAGACAAGCGCGCAAACAATCCCGTTTGCACGGCAGAGCGTGCGACCGAGCTCTTTGTCACCGCTCCAGCCTGTGTGTTTTCCTTCCCCGGTGTTATCGCACACCCCCTTTCCGTACACGCCTTATCAAACCCCCTCTCAGAACCAGCCTTGTCGGGACAGGGGCTGATTTCTGCCAGGCTAATATCTGCCTGCCAGCTGCCTGTTTGTTTGGTTCAAAAATTACAGCCAGTCGTAAAATCGAAGTGCAGAACCTGCAGCTGCTGGTTAAAATCAAGCCCAGAGCTGCCGGAGCAGCACAGTGGCGCTCAGGACCGGGCAGACCAGGGCTCTCCCCAGCCAAATCCACAGTCCCAGCGCCCGAGGAGCCTCGTGCATCGAGCACCTGCCCCGCACGCCGCTCACCTGCCCGTCTCCAGCTGGGGACAAAGGACACGGAGGAGCGGGGCGAGCGCCTGCCCGGGAAGGAGGCTGGAACAAAGCTGTCCAGACCGACAGGGCCAGGAGGCTCCCCCGTGCCTATTGTTTGGCCTCTTTTGTGCTCCCGAGCCGCGCAGATCCCAAACTGCGCCAACAACGGGGATAGTGGGAGCCGGATGGAAAGGGCTTTGTTAGGGGAAGCCCCTCGGTCCCCAGCTCCTGCTGTGCCCAAGGGACCCCCGCGCTGCCCCCATGAGCGCCCCACGGCTCTCAGCGCCCCTGCCCTCCCGCAGGTCCAGGGACGGGCAGCAGGGTTTGGGCACAGGCACACTGAAGGGTCCCTGCAGGGGACCGGGGCGAGGAGGCAGGTGCATGCAGCAAGCAGAGGCCACCTCTCGGCTTTGTTCTGGGACAAGCAGCTTCTGGCGTTTTCTGGCTGCACGTTAAAGAGGAAGGCTTGATCCGAAGTTCAGCTTCTCTTCCTACTTGTCATTCTATCAGGTATATTTAAAAGAAATTATGAAGTTATTTTTCGCCTCGTTCAGATACAAAGCTACAGAAACAACTGTAAAATCCCTATTTAAAAAAATACAAAATTAAAAAAAAAAAAAAAACAACGAAGGACTAAAAACCACGATGCCTAAACAGCATCACCTCCTTCCTTTAGGCTTTGCAGCTGGCCGAGAAGCTTCAGCAGACCTCACAGCGCTGAGCTCAGGGGCCAGGAGGCTCCTGCTCATGTCCGAGCTGCAAACAGCAGCTCTGGGGCCAAGGGGCTGAGTTTGTGGGGTGGGCACGGGCAGGCTGGAGCGTAACAAGGAGCCACCCGTGGGCAAGCTGGGGTCTCTGCGGAGGCTGACATGGTTCCTGGAGGGCTCTGGGGTCAGCAGGTAACTCATTAACGCTGGCACTCACACGAGCAAAGGTCAGCACGTGGTGGTTGCTCTTCTGGAACAGCCGACCTGCAAAGCTCACCTCGCGGGCTTTCTAGGAAGAAGAGAGACATGCAAAGAGAGCAGCCCCTACCCACTGCCCCGAGTGCCCCGCCGTGCACCCGAGCCACTAGACGCTGCCCTTGCCCACTTCCCTGTGCAAATACAATCCAGGGAAGGGAACTGAGCTCTGCTTCCACAGCCACTTACCAGAAGAAACGGAGCGTTTGGGCCATTACGGTAATTTGTTTTCCCTGCAGAGATGTACTGACAAAGGCCATGCTGCTCAGCCACGCTGCGGTAGGGAGGGAGAAGGGCTTTACCGCAAAGGGGAACTCAGTCACTGGGAACCAGGCAGAGAGGATGCTGTGAAACAGATCAGGAAGCACTAATGAAAAGGTGGCGGCAGCCAGAGGCTTTGAAAGTTTTGATTTCTCCAAGAGAACGAACCACAGAGAATGTTCTAACCAAAGAAGAAACAGCCTCCGAGCTCTCTCTCCTGGAAGGGAGGGCTTTGAAGGGCTGGAGAGGAGGGAATGCGCTTTTGGCTGGATTAATTTAGAAGGTGAAGGTGATTTTTCCCAGGGGAGATCAACTGGCCACTTGCCTTTGCTCCTCTGTGGCTAACGAAGAGTGCCTGAAGCCCTCCTGCTTGCGGGAGGAGGGCAGGGGCAGCTCCTGGCCAGGACCACCCCAGCACCGGGGAATTGTCCAAGTGGTGGCTTCAGTGGAGGAACTAAATGCTCCTGGTTCCTTCTCCAGCCAGGCTGCTTCA
Organism: Anas platyrhynchos; assembly: GCF_047663525.1. Taxonomy (NCBI): domain Eukaryota; kingdom Metazoa; phylum Chordata; class Aves; order Anseriformes; family Anatidae; genus Anas; species Anas platyrhynchos. The sequence goes on from NC_092587.1 coordinate 60,128,696, forward strand.
GCTTCGCATTTGTTTTTGCTAACACCTTCTTATTTTAACTCGTAAAGCCCTTGCTGGAGTGCAGTGCCCTGCCCCCTGGTTATAGTTACTGCGGCTCTGCTGAGACCTCCTGCAAGCCTTCCAGATAGAGCCAGCCTGAACGCGGCAGCTCAAGGAGTGATAAAAACCCTTTAAACGTGACACGAGACAGAGCATGTGCTCGGCAAATGGGGGAACTGAGAACCACCCCAAGGAACTTGGCCTCCCAAAGTGCAGGGAGGGGAGTGCAAAGCTCCTTACCTGGAAGGAATTGTGCGGGCTTGGGACAGGCTGGCCCAGCAGCTGCCCAGCTGAACAGGACCTGGGGGGCACAGTGGTGCCAAACACAGGAGTTAGCAGTATGCTTTCCTTGCAAACCACACAAACAGCACGGCAGGCAACTTTAGGGGCAGCGTGGCCAACGGGAGGTGATAATTCAGCACTGGTGAGGCTGCAGCTGGTGCAGAGCTGCACGCTGGGCAGTTCCCATGTCTCTCTAAGCGGCCCTACCTCACCAGTATTCAGGTGTACGTCTCAGAAAGCAAGGCTCTCTCTTTTTTTAATAAAAAGCAACTTGACACAGGGGGTGAAGTTCTGAGCAGCCACCTTACCCCCAGCAGCTGCTACCCAAGCTGGGCCTGGCCGGGCTGCCGGTGCTGAAGCATGCAAGACCTGAGGGGAATGTCCCTCAGCCCGACTGTTTGGGCACCTGCACGCAGCCTGTAACCCCGCTGATCTGACTGCTGCTGGTGGATCTTTACCCTCCCTGCTTCTCACCAGCGCCCAGCAGAGGACAAGCCCCTGGAGGCCACCAAAGTGCCTCCAGGTGACCTCCCGGCTCGGTGCGATGACAGCCAACTTACTAAACCTAATCCCCACATGCTCTGTGGGGTTTCTCACCACATTGCTGTCCTTCTACAGCCTGAGCAGGAGCAACTCGCAGCAGACCCCAGCCTCTGTCCGCAGCCCGGCATTGTGATTTCAGGCATTATATTTCTTTACGAGCAAATTATCGCCAAGGCTTCAGTGCACTGTTGGCCTTTTAAAAACCTAAGTGTTTAGTATTTTTATTTCTCTCTGCTTTGCGGTTTATGGCTCCCGTAAATCTGGGATGAGCTGTGGCAGAGGGAGAGAGCTGATCTGACCCACGGGAATGAGAAAATGGGCAGGAGAAGGGGCACGGACTGAGTGCTCATCCAGGGGGTCTCTGCTCCCTACCCCAAGCCCTCCCAAGGGGCAGGCTGCTCACCAGGATTGATGTTAACGTCACGACGATGCTTTCTTCTGTGGTGCTGAGCAGGAAGCTTATTTCTTCTGTGCCGCACATCTACAGGAAAGCAAGAATCTCACTTCTCTCTGCCTCGCAGGACCGTGAGCAGCAGCACATTCACCACAGCCACAACCTGTTCCGTTGTTACAGGAATTGCAGCTACGGCAGGGGACAGGGACACAAGCACAGCACCAGCTTGCTTCCCTGTAAACAAACCCGTGCAGTTCAAGCCATTAAATCTGATCCAACACACTGCTGATCTAGAGGCCTTACCTTGTAGCAAGCAGAGGATGCTGTCACAAATAGAAGACCTCGGGAACTTTGTGCTGGACACCCATGTCTGGCACTTCCAGTGAGCTCCCCAGGACACTTAGGGGTGCACCAAGGTGCTACAAAGGGTCCCAGCAAGGAGCTCAGCAGGAAAACCACCTCCCTACATCTCTGTGCTTCCAGATTCTACTAAAGAAAAAAAAAATCTCTCCTGCAATCAGCCTGCTCAGGGGCATGGGACCCACAGCCCTTCCTTCCCACTGCCCTTGTCCACCTCTCTCAGCTCCTTGAGCTCCAGATCCTCCAGGGCAGATCCTTTCTACACGAGCACATGCACGCTTCACACCTTGCTGAGCAGGCCACCGCCTTCACAGAGACCTTTAGGCACAAAAGACAAATTATATATATGTTCCTAGGGTGTATGCTGGATTGGGGCTTACACAGCTATTCACCAACAGTTTTATTGCTAGCTGCACTGCTCTATTCATCGCTAAAATAAATAAATAGATAGATAGATAGATAGATAAATAAATAAATAAATGGTCTTCCCCTACCATGGTACCCAAGAGACACAGGTAGCTCGTTTTATACATGTTTTTATATATGTTTAAGAGCATGTGAGAGTCCCAACCCATGCCATAACCTGCACGCAGGACTGTAGGGCAAGTAAAGAAGAAGGTGAATTGAACACAAAAACCCCACTGAAACTCATGGAGCTTCACACACGCTCTGGGATCACCCAGCAAATTGGGTTTTATCCCAATCAAGACTCAGAGACGGAGGTAAACATCATCAGCACTCACTCTGCCCTCCTCCAGGAACTACAGACAGCTTGTGTTTGGACAGGACAGACAGACACAAGTCATAAACTGCTTTTAGTGCTGGAGACTGCACCTCCTTTCGGAGCAGAGGTTCCCTCCAGCCCTGCCTTCTCCTCGCAGCGGGGGCAGCGGGCACCTCGCCCCTCTCCCAGCCACGAGCAGAGGTGAGGACGGGCCGGGGCTGAAGGCAATTAGAGCTGCAGGAGAGCAGGGAGCAGGATGTCACTGCCAGAGCTGGAATTTGGCCTGGGCGCCATGGAGATGAAAGGCAGCAGATGGTGAAGGTGTACACGGGAAGCACACGCACAGCACCTGACTGTAGACTTAAGGCCAATTAATACGACAAAAGAGAAAACTTGACGAGGAAGCTGGAGATCTACAAAATGAATAGGTGAAGCATGAAAAGGGGAGCCTCTCCCATCCGCAACAACAACAACAACAAAAAAAGCAAGCAGCACAGCGTACAATACCTACAGAGCCCTGAATAAACTGGAGTTGGAACAGATGGAGGCAGAAACAAACCGCGGCGCCGACGAGCTGGCCAACAAGTGAAAGGACCAACTCAGGAAGGAGCTGCCCACAATGCGGGCAGAGGACAATAGCCCCTGCCCCTCGCCACCCCTTTTTGGAGGTGCTCAATATGCTTCGTACAGCTTAATTTAGGGCTCGCAGTCTGCAGCACTCTTGGATGCAAGTTCCTAACAAATGGCCAGGAAAGCATATTCTGCTGAATAACAAAGCATGTGGCTCTAATTAAAAGATGCTGGGCACAACGTGCCGCAGACAGAAGCCTCCCGACGTCGCCTCGGAGGCGCGGGAGCAACCTTTATCTCTGGGCAGGGCTGGCCCCGCGGCGTGAGAGCGGCTGGGCACACAAACCTTCCCTTTGCATTTTATCTGATGGCCTGGGCTCTGCCTCAGCCAGGGCAGAGGCGAGAAGACGAGCCCTGAGACAAGCTGCCGGGCTGTGGAGCAGGGAGAGGTTAGCACGGAGTGATTAGGCATGGCGAGAGAAATTCCTGGCTACAAAGGTGCTTGAAATGCTAGCCACCAAGGAGGAAGGCGAGAGTCCTGGGGTGCCAGACACTGGCTCTGCCACCCTGCTGCTCCAGGAAAGGCAGCATAGGGCCCCCAGGAGCGGAGGGCAGCAGCCCCAGGCTGTCGAGACACAGGTCTGCAGGCGCAGGGCCGCCCCGCCGCCCTATCTGTGGTGTAAATCCCAAAGGTAAACAAGTCCAGCGCTGCAGACAACATTTATCACCCGCCTGAAGGCAGGGCAGCGGGGGCTAAGCCCCCTGAGAGGCACCCCCAGCCTGGACGGGACAAGCTTTTCATGGCATGCGATCCCGCCTTGAAGCCCAGACCTCACCGACTTCAAAGTGGGAGGCTTTCTGCTTGGCCCCTGGGAGCCTGCTTGGCTCCTCGAAGCACCAAGGGGACAGCAGCACCGAGTGCACGTAAAACAATGCTGTCTGGGGGGCGGCGAGCACAGGCACAGGCCATAAAACACCTCCCCTGTTTTTATCCCCACCTGGTTCCCTCTGTGGCTTTAGGCAAGTCACGTTGCTTTTCCTCCTCCTCTGTTTCTGCACCTGCGAGACGGTATTTACCTACCCCAGGAGGGGGTTGAGAGGATTAGTTAATGTTTGCCCAGAGTTTTAATGGGTAAAATATTCTGTGTTAATTCCTAGAGCAGTATCTGCAGCCCCCCTGCTTCCAAGAGAGGGGCTTGCTCAAGACTGAGCCTTGCAACTTCACAAAATCCAAATCAGAATCAGTTAGATAGGAAAAAAAAAACAAAAAAAACTTAAGACCATCATGTCCAGCCTAGCATCAAGATAAACCTAACACTACAAAGTCCACCATCAAACCGTGCCCCTTAGTGCCACGTCCATCTCTCTTAAATACCTCCAGGCATGGGGACTCCACTACTTCTTAGCAGCCCGTTCCAGTGTTTGACCACCCCCTTCTGTGAGGAAATTCTTCCTAACTTCCCACCTAAACCTCCTCTGGTGCAGCTTGAGACTGTTCCCTCACATCCTGTCACTTCTCACCTGAGAAAAGAGACCGACACCTCCTTGCTGCAGCCTCCTTTCAGGTAGTTGGAGAGAGCAATGGGGCCTCCCCTCAGGCCTTTCATCTTCTCCAGACTAAACAGCCCTCGATCCCTCAGCCACCCCTCACAACTCATTTTCTAGTCCCTTCACCAGCTTTGTTGCTGTTCTCTGCACATGCTCAAGCAACCCAACGCCCTTCTTGTGGTGAGGGGCCCAAAGCTGAAGGCAATACCTGAGGTGCAATCCCTCCATGCCAAGCACAGAGGGACAGTCACCTCCCTCGTCCTGCTGGCCATGCTACAGCCGATGCAGGCCAGGACACCACTGGCCTTCCCGGCCACCTGAGCACACTGCTGGCTCGTGTTCAGGTAGCTGTTGACCAACACCCCCAGCTCCTTGTGGCAGGGCAGCTTTCTAACAACCCTTTTATATACAACCCAAAGCCTGTACTGCTGCTTCGGGTTGTTACAGGGGCAGCACCTGGCACTTGGCCTTGTTGAAGGCACAGTTGGATGTGGCCCCTTGACCCGTCCCATACAGACCTCTCCTACCCTCAGGTAGATCCATGCATCCACCCACCTCAGTGTCATCTCCAAATTACTGAGGGTGCACTCCCTCCCCTCATTAAGATGTCAGTAAAAAATATTGTAATTGTCCCCAAGACTGAGCCCCCAGGAGCACCACTTGTGACCGGCCACCGACTGGATCTGAGTCCTCTCACAAGGACTGCACCACCAGCAGCCACTTTCTCTGGGAGAAGGCTGAAGGAAACAGCCTCAAACACTTTGCAGATGTCCAAGTGAACAACTGCTTTGTGCCTGTGGGCTCCTAACCCCCCTGACTTCAGCCTGCTGCAAGCACCAGCCCCGCAGCAGGTCCCCGTGCAAGCCCCAGCCAGGGGCAGTCACAAGCCCACCAGCATGGGGGCAGCTCTGGGGCTCAGCTCTCCCCCTCCGAGCACCCGGGAGGGTTTTGGGCAGCCCCTCAGCCCCCCACATGCACAGCACTGGCCTCTCCCCCGTCCTGTGGGGCGGCAGATAAAGGCCGGGATGCTGCAGAGGCTGCTGAGCAAAACCAGGAGTGCGGAGCGAAACGTGACTCACTCCTACCACGCCGCAGCCCGAGCCACTTTGTTTGCGAGCCTGAGTCGCTTTCTGCTGCTTCCATACTGGCTTCTTTCAAGGGTGAGTAAGCAGAGAGCGGCAGACATGACTCGTGTTATTCACGGAGCACTGAAGCCGTCCCATTTCTCCATAAGCAGCCGGGTGACTGTATCTTCCGCCTCGAGTGGGACATTTCTAAGAACTCGGCGCTGATGCAGAGGCGGCCAGACCAATATGCTCAGCGTATTCCACCGACAGTGCCTCGCGTTGATTCATTAATTGCCTGCGCTCCGCCACGCATTGTTTTTACCCAGTCGTTTCATTTCAGTATTCTTGGCAACTGCAGGAAGGCCCATTCATGGGCAGAGCTCCAGGACAATGAGGCTGCTTCGAGCTGGAACTGAAACCCTGCCTGTAAAATTAGCAGCGCACGAGTTAAAGTGGGTTTTGTGGTGAACATCCTTGAAGAGTAAACAACAGTAGTTACAGACGGGGGGAATATGGAAAGACTGCTCAAACTGAAACAGCGTGAGCATTTCATGCACTCGTTCACATTATATATAAACTCATACATATGCAAAAAGGTAAACAAACACACAGCTATGAGGCAAGAAAGTGAAACTTCCTTCAGTACTGAATTGTCATTTCTGAATTACTCAAACCGGCTCGTTATATAGGTATTTTTATGTTTAAAAACACAGCACTTGCACACATTTTGAGAGAGAATTGTGTGTTTTTTCCTATCCCAGGTTAAACTGCTGCATCTTTTTTTCCCGCTGCTCCAGAATTGTGTGTTTCTCATTTCTATTTTTGCATTTAGTCACTGTTAATTTGAACAACATCAAGACGATGACTCTTTGCATAGCTTATAGCAGCGCAGTTTGAAATAGTGCAGTATTTTTAGCAACAAAACCTGCATCAGCTTAGGCACAAATGTGAACTTTTCTGCCAGCTGGAGGCATAATACCCACTTCCCCAGGAGGACGTGACACCACAAACACCAAAGTCTAAGCAAAAGCACTTGATTGTAATTGTAGTGTTATTTACATTGACCAGTTCAAATTCTGCTTTTTCTTCCAGTGCCAAAAGTTTAGGGCTCCAGATAAATCACTCTTTCCTCTTGAAAGAGGTTTATTGCGTTTATTACTCGTTTCAGAGTCCAAGGGCCCAGGCTGAGATCAAAGGCCAGAGGCAGGGCGCAGCGATGCCCCACATGAAAACGCTGCAGCACGCAGTGGGCGAGATCTCCGCCGGGGACAGGAACACCCAGATTCAGTTCCCAGCAGCGCTCAGCCTCCTTGAGTAACCTCAGATGTGTCATTTGGGCTCCTATGACTCAGTTCCTCATTCATACAATGGAAATGACACAACTTCTTTATTTCGTAGGAGTCCTGTGCAGATAAGTATCTTTGAGTTTGGTATCGGAATCCGCTCAAAACTCGTAACAAAAGCAAAGATCAGCTATGATCTGAAGAAATGATGCGAGCAAAGGCTGGGAAGGAACAAAACATACCCAGCAACTGAGAGGAGCTCTCTGAAATGCGCTGATTTCTTGTTATCATCACCTCAGAGTACCTCCTGAGTGAGCGACGTGGTTCCCTTTACAAGGTGGAAAATTCCAGTGACTGAACTATTTCCCACAAGAAATGAAGCTCGCTTTGTACATGCAGTTTCCATTCTCTCTGTACCAGATTTGACAGGGCTTGATCATGAACTGTGGCACCGGAGAAGCACAGCGCTGACTTGGCCAGATGGCCGGGTCAGGATCCTGCTTCCCAGCATCACTTTGCGCCCCTTCAAAGGCTCGGCGGTGCTGCCGCCTCCTGGTTATGGCCACATGGCTCCCGCATCCCTGCCTTGCCAGCAGCCTGTGGGGCCTCTGGCACCACCGCAGCCGCCCTCTCTTGTGGAGGCAGGGAACCACACCTGGGTGCTCCCACACTGGCACCCAAACCCGTGGGTCGTGCCAGGCCTTCAGGCAGACATCACACTTTGGTGTGTCAGGCTCCTCCTGCGTGACCCGGATTCTTCCACCTGTGCCGTAACGTCGATGCAGGGGCAGGTCCCGGCCTTGTTTCTCTGGCACGGTGAGATACGCGGCGCCTGACACCCCCAGCACGTCTTACCTGGGCCAACTCGCCTCGCTGCTTTGTGCTTTGCATCGCCGCTCCGTGAGACAGACGCGGTAACTACCACGGAGGGATGTGCGTGCTGTGGTGAGATTCTAAGACAAAAGGCCTCACAGCCCTGTCCTCAACACAAACATTTTGTTCCACATGCTACGTGGCTGACCACCCCCTTGACCTCAGCACATTTGGGGGGGTGAGCAAGGGAAGGTAACGACTCTTCTCTTTTTTCACTGAAGACAAAGCTGCAGAAGGCAGATTCCCATGGCAACAAAGGCAAAGAAGTGTCCCAAGATGTGATTTGCTGTCACCATACCCACCTTGCCGCAGATAAGGACAAGCGATAGCTCTGAAAGGAACTGTTTCCATGGGACCCTTCGCAGGGAGCGCACACGATGACAACCCGACAGTCTGCCTCCGTCTTCAGCGGCGAGCAGGCTCGGCTGGCAGGCAGCAGAGCTGTTCCTTGTAGCACAGGCTGCCCCTCGAAGCATGCCTAACCCTGAACAAGCCACGCTGCTGCTCGCTAATCCACTTACCCAGGCAATTACACCGGGACAGCAGCCTGCAGAGCAAGTTGTCAGCTAAACATAGGCTGTTTGTTTTTTTTTTATAATTTTATTTCTTTTTAATCCATGGAGTGCTACCTTAAGCTATGTCGAAAGCTCCTTACAGAGCACGCATTTATGCTTTGGCAGTGCGTGCTATGTAAGTGCATTTCCTTCCGACACTTTCATTTATCATACTTCTCCCCTCCCGGCCCTGCCCCTCCAGTTCCCTAGGGGAAGTTAGTGAATTTATGCAGGAACAAAGTCACCTTGAGCTTTAATCCACACCCTAGCAGAAGGAATAGTCTGTCAGCAGTCACATCCACCCACTCTGCAACTGCATAACAATGCTCACTTTGTTAGCACAGAAAACATTGGCTCCTTTTCTGGGTGTTGAGACAAGCTCCCACAAAGGCAGAAGCAAAGAAAACGGGCTGGGGAAAGAAGAGGGAGGAATCTGGCCCTGTGATTTCAAGAATGAATGGGTAACTTGAGGTGAAACTGTGGAAGTAGAGAGAAAAGAGCAAGCCTGGCAAACCAAGTCCTTGTTCTATGATAACGCCCCTCAAACAAATCCCCGCCTCCCTTCCTGGGTAAAGGATGGAGGCACCTGAGAAAACATGATCGGTGAAGTCGCAGAAGGCAGGCAAATATCCTCGTCCAGCTGACAGCAACACAGAGCCAAAGCAAGTGGCACAACCCAGCAGAAGCAGACGTATGAAGGGACCTGGATGTCCTCATTTGGGAGCCAAGGCCAGATTCCCTCAGAACCAGGGTGGCATCCAGCTGCTGGCACAGAGGCTCCACGTTCCCCCCAGTGCCCTGCTCATTGCCTCGGGGGTGCCAGCCCTGATGCTACCTGAGCACACAGAGACAAGATCCCGCTTTTAAATGGGACCCAGAAGCTCCAGGAGCCCACAACAGCATCACAGATGCACACAGAAACCATAATAAGCAGCTAAAAGCCCTCCCCAGCCAGGAGAACCCCTCCCAGCCCTGCACACACACTCACCTGATGCTTTGGAGGTGTGCACTGACACAGACACGGCTCCTGCTTGCACAAGGTTGGTACAAGCCCGTGATGGTGCACTTGGGCAGCAGGAGCCAGCCGTGGCTGTCTGCTGCTCTCTGCTCTGCTTGTAGTGAGCAGTCCTGGGATGAAGCTGCCTCTGGTTGCAAGGAACAACACGTTAATAATCTCAGGAGGATGCAACAGTTAGAGCAGAGGGCAAGGAGGCTGAAGGGGAAGAGGTGAATGGAGCCAGCTCTGACAAAACTGCCTCTGATGCTCCCGCCCTTCCAAGTACATAGCAGGGAGAGCTATTACCCCACTGGTTTGTCAGCTTTGGCATTCACTGCAGGTAAGTGCAGCTTCAGTCAGCCCAGTGTTACTTTTCTCTGCCAGGTACTCCAGGGAAGATGGGGGAGTTTTTAGAAATTAGTCCCACCTGACAAACCGGGGAAAAAAGTGAGGCTTTAGGTCTCCAGGTGTAAGATTTCTCTGGGTTTGTGCTGGAATCCAAGAGCTCAGAGAAATCAAGCCAACCCAAATTCCCAGTACTTTGCTCCCTACGTTATAAGGAAAGAAGATTTAAATAGCACAACTGAGTAATCTTATCCTCCTCTGCTGTCATTTCGCTCGTACACTCTGGATTATGTTGTTACTGACGTGATCTGCAAGGACGAGAGGCACCAGTGTATGGATTTCCTGTCCTTGACAGATGAATGAGAACACCAACATCCCGGGAACAGACTTCTCCAGTTCACCTGCAGGTCCATCATCTGCCATCTGCTAATTTAAAGGATTCAGAAGCGAGACGGGTTGTCTCTGAACAGCTTTAATTGGGCTTCTGCAACCTCAGACAGAAATCTTCCTCCTCCTTACAGTGATCTTAAAGCTAACAAAAGGGTCTCAAGCCTGCTACCTGCTCTCGTCCTCCAAGACATTTTGATTTCCCCATTGAATTTGTTTTCATAGACACCTCCACCCTGTTGCACAGGTGGTCAAAGGGTCATTCCAGGAGAACCTCCCGGGACCCAGCCACGAACAAACCTAGATAATTACCTAGATAATACCAGCACAGGAGAGCCAAAGGAAACATTTACGGCAGTTGTCCAAATTCTTCTTTGCATCACTATAAATATTGATCTAAGCACATCTCCATTTGGAAAGGCATTAATAGAACCAAGATGCCTTTCACAGGCATGCACTTAACACGCCCTGATCCCACAAAACAGTTTAAGAGCTTGTACTTGCAGCTTTCGGAGAACTGCAGGCTGTTCACTAAAAGCCCGAGATAAGGCTTGACAAAGACGGAGGAAGGCAGGCACGTGGTGCCTTGGAAAACTTCTGCAGTGCAGAACACAAAACGTTCCTGTGCGCACTTTTAGTTGATGCCTAGAAAACAAAAGGACAGAAATTACAAATAGGTTTGGTCTGGCACCCTGGACATCACAGGACAGCAGGCAAAATTGCACAAGAGTAACTGAACAGCGGGATGCCTGAGACATCCCTGAACAGCTAGTGCTGGTGCAAGCTGTGGGACTCTGCAAATAGATACTTTCTTCTTTTTGTCAGGGAGGATGAGACAGCCCTTAAATACGCTGCTGCTTCTCCTCCCACTCTCCTGCGTGAGGGAACTCTGCTCTTCTGGGCTCAGTCAGGAGAAGGTCGTGTGCCCTCTCAGGTTGCCCAGCTGTTAGGGCAGAAGCCCAATTCCTCCTCCTCTGGAGAGCACGGTGATAACCACCACTGCACAGACTTACTCGCCATTTGGCTCCGGACTTGTGAGAAACCCAGGACCCAGAAGTGTTACTTGAAGGGCATCTATTGCAAGGACCTTCCTCGCTACAGAAGAGCATTAGGGGCTGAAGCTCATCCTTTCTTTCATAACCAATTTGCTCAGACAGCCCATCCCTTCCCGGGCTACAGCTAAGTGTCCAGAGATCATTTCCTAGTGCACTTCTTTGCACTCCAGAGCTGAGTAACTCCCACACTTCCACTTGCCCAAACGCAGGGCTCTGGGATCAGTCACAGCGCTGGTGATGAGACTGCTGCAATCAGCATCTTCAAATACATATTCAAGCAAAACTCTACGTAGGGTACTTCCAGAGCAGGTTGGAAAACTCCAATCCGATTCATAACAGTGGGGAGAGACAGAAGAGGGGTAAAAATATGAGTAGTTACTTCTCCTGAAGACCAGCATCATGGCACCAAACTACTTGGAGGTGAGCGACCAGAACACGCAGGCATGTGCTTTTTTTTTTTTTTTCCTTTCTTCCAGCGAGTATTGTGCTCAGCTCGGAATTTACAGTTAGCTATAAAACACAAACACAATTACAAAGTTTCCCACTGTGTCCATTTAAACACAGCTACGTGTGGGTGTGGATTTGTGCTTAACGAAACGAGCCACTGGAGAGAAGGCACAGCAGCGCCAGCAGCCACATGGCAAGTTTAATTTCAAGGGCAGAACACCTGACGTCTACATGCCGAGCAGTAAATAATTAAAAAACCAACCCACAGGTAATGTGTTCTGGCTCCTTTATTTAGGACCCCTGAGTATACCGTTATAAGCATCTCTGTAAGGGGGATCTCACAGAACTTCTTATTGAAGAGGGATTGAAGAGGAAGAGTGCCAAACCACGGCACGTGGGTTGGGTTGAGGTGGCAGTCAGGGAGCAGCGAGGTGGTCACCCCATGAGCAAGCACCACCCAGGGCACCTGCCTTCGCAGCAGCCGACCCGAAAGCAGCTGGCAGAGCTGCACCTACAACGAGGACGAAGAGAAGTGTGCTCAGCAGAACCACGCTGGGAAGAGTGACGCAAAGCACACACACACACGAGTCACCCCAGATCAAGTCAGGTTAAGTTTATTTACCAGATCATTTTGGACATTCTCAGATTGAAAACCGTTTTCTGTCTGAGCACCTTGAGGAAATACACAGAACCCAAACGCAGGACAACGACGACAACAACAAAAATCCCAAAGCCAGGGGAATGCCCGGCTCACTGACAGGGGCCTGAGAGCAGCAGCACCCGTAGAGGCAAGCTGCTGGGCAGCCTGTGCCTGCAGAGCTCGCAGCACATCTGACGCTTCTCCAGAGGGGACAGAAGTGTTTACAGGAAGCCATTTGTTACAGGGGCCTGCCTCCCCGCCGCCCCCGGCCACGTCCCTTTCCCACCCCACCTTTCATCAGCAGCTTATCTAGCGCCTGGCCGGCCACAAAGCCCATCCAGGCTGGAATTTGAAACCGGAGAGACTCAGACACCATGGCTGGGGCAAACGGTGCTGCCATCAATTTTGGAACCAAATTTCAGGGAGTTTTGATTCTGTTTGCACAGGGGGGCTAATGAGTAGCTTGGGATGTGAACGGCAGCCCCAGGGCATAATTGTGAGAACACGATGAGAGATTCTCAGTCCCCTGCTCTAATTATACAGGCAAAATTGGGATAGGAATGAGAAGAGAGAGGAACAGGATTTCAGGTCCCCTGTCAGATTAAAGCCATCGTTTTCCCAAGCACTGAAATGTTGAGGATTAGCAAAAAAATGCAAGAATCACCTCCACCAAGAAGGAAAAAGAATGTAAAAAAACAAGTGTAAAAATGAAGCAAAGCTGTGCACAGAGCCACCACTGCAGAAGCAGCAATCACCAAGCAACCGTTCCGTACAGTAAGACCGTAAGGCACTGGTAACGCTCCACTCGTTACAATCAACACGTGACTAAAAATCGACATTCATAAATTAAAAAACAAATCACCGTACGTTTTAAAAAGGCAAATTTTCCCATTAAAAAACGTTTCAGATTCTCAGCTCCAAGAATTTTTGCGCCCTCATCTGCCCCTGTCCAGGCATCGCTGACTAGGTGGAAGGAGTACTTGCTCAGAAGTTTTGCTGGCTAACACACACACACACACGCACCATAACAGAACATCCCAAGGCAAAAGCAGAAAACAATTTGCTGAGAAGTTACTCAGTGATCCCATTAACAGCACCAACAAATGTTAGAGGTGTCAGCCAGCTTCCCTCCTTACCGCATCACTGTGAAATGCTCAAATACTCCCATACTAAGTGCAGTCACGTTTTCTGAGCTCACTTGCATCTATTTTCCTCTTCAAGATACAGCTCAGCTTCAAAACCCTGGAGTCTGAGGTCCCCTGTGCAGCCATAGGCAGAGGAACACGGGGGAGACAGCAGCACTTGCTTCATGATACTGTTCCACGAGGAAGCTTCCGTCCCTGTCTGGAAGCCCACATCTGAGAGCAGCCAGGTCCCTTAAATTCATGTAATTCAGTTCTGATTTTTCCCTTGCTGGAGATAAAAGCAGTTGCCTCATGAGAACGAAATCAGTGACACCAGCTTCCTTCAGTGTCACCAGACAATCCCATTTTGGTCAGTATTGATCAAAGTTCAAAAAACAAACTGGTAGTGAAAGTAATTGTGTCCCGTTCCTGATCCCCAAAGCCATTCAAGGTTCCTTTAGAGGCAAAGGATCTATTAAGGCTTTTTCTCAGAGATCACAGTAAAACATTATCCAAGTATTGCACACTATTTGTCTGCTTAAATATTTAAAAACCGAAATCTCATTTCCCAGAGATTAGTAGTAATATTAATAAAAAATGCTAAAAACAAATATGGAGTTAACCTCTCCATGCAAATCTACTGGAATATGAGAGTTATTAGCTGGGGGTAGCAGAGGTCCATCTCTGCAGAGATTTAGCAACAGTACTTTTGAAACAATCGGACAGCACAAATTCCAAATAGTTTTGCCCTTTCTAAAAGCTACATAGACTACCCATGAAATGCAGTGTGTGCTTTCGCCAGCACAGCAAAGCATCAAAATTCATTGTAAGACAGCCTCCCCAATGTCAGTTTTAAACACCTGACCTTTGGCCAGGACATCCAGAAATAAATAAGAAAGGGTAGAGCAGTGAGACCACCCAGCAGCAGGCCCCAGAGCGACTGCTGGCAGGAAAGAGCCTGGTGGGCTGGGACAATCCACCAGCCCCGGGGATTGTCTAGCTTAAATCAGCAGCTCCATGATGTGGACGGTCTCAGGACGGGTATTTGGTACTTGGATATTGAGCTCAGAAAGGCGGGTCCATCACACCTCGCAGAGCTATTTTGAGTTAATCCAAACCTGGAGGATGAAACAAGCGAGTCTCCCAGAGATCTGAGCAGCATCCCAGCTGTCAGGCCCAGACAGCCGGCCTCCCAGAGGCAAGCAGAAGTCACTCAGCCAGCATCCGCAGGCGCCGCTCATGCAGAAGCAATCTGATCTCCCTCACTATCAATGGTGAAATGAACAGGATTGTTGAACTCGTCTGTGGGAAGAAGCATAACCAGGACAATTAGCGCACAGCAACCCCTGCTGCAACCCTCCTGCACTCCAATGAATGTTCAAGGCCTTCAGAGAAAGATACAGGCTAAAAGAAGCAAAAACACAGTGGCACAGCAGACGAAATGTCTGGGACTGCACAGAAGCTCCTGTGCTTTCAGCTGTCATGACCTTTTCATGAAGAAGCTGAGCTCTTCTCCTTCCCAGAGGCCTTCCTAAAGGCCTCCCCTGCTAGGTCCCAAAGTGGCTTTTTCAGTGGCTTTGGTCCCAAAGTCAGCAGAGACGCTGAAACAATTCCTGCCACCTCCAGCAGGGAAGAACAGGTGAATCCAACAGTGTTCACCACCACAGCAATGCTGAGGAGATCAGGGCCTGAACCATCCCCTCTCCCACTGGTGTATCAGGCCAAGACACTTTCATTTTAGTGTCAAGATCTTCATCACTCCTTCCACTAACTTTCAAGGGCTGACAAACAAGCAGCTCTCAGAAAACATTAGGAATTACATATCCCGGAGATGAATGAGCAAAGTCCTGCCTTGGAAGCCAACCAGGTGGAATGCACTTTGGGAAATGCACACAGGTATTTTTAGGCAAGCATTTTTGGATGTCTGCCAAAATCTCAGTTCCTGTTGAGCAATGTGCCTTTAAAGGATGTAAGGGGAACCCCGCTGATTTAGACACCCTGAGGCAAAGGCACACCGCAGACCACTCTGATAACTGCACCAAAGCTTGCAGATATTACACACACAGGCTGCGTGCCTACGTCACAACGGTTATGCTCTCACAAAAACTTTCTACTGCAAATTGAACTTTAGCACAAGGATAATAATAAAAAAGGATGTTTCTTACCATTAGAATAAAGAAATAGAAAACCCACATCCATCCTAGGTTCTCCTGGATCAAGGACACTAAATACTAAAAAGAAAAGGAAAAACATGACTCAAACTGGGAAGACAAGCACGACTCTCAGACATTACTCTTTCGTTTTCTAGAATTTGTGGGCTGTTAACACTCCATAAAGAGCTGATCTCAAAAACCTTCCAGCTGATCTTTTCCTGTCAGAACAGATGAGTCAGGGCAGCAGCCTTTCTGTGCAAAGCCCACAGTCTCAAAGCACAGGGACCATCCTGAAGCTTTACAGTAACTCGCAGCAGCACAGAGCCAGAACTGAACTGCAGCTTCAAGGGGTGACAAATTGACTCTGCTGAATACAAGGTTTTTGAGCAGAACACTGGGATGTAAGTGGATATAAGTACTCTCAGAAGAACTAAAAGCTCTAGAATGGCTTATAAATTACACAGGACACATTTTCAAGAGCTGTGCAACCACTGACTACTTAACCCTTCAGCGCAGGCAAGGCACTTGAGACTCCAGTCTGTTCCGAACTGCATCCTGGTTCTACAAGCCTACACAGTCTCTAAAAGAAAATGTATTCCCCATTAGCAGATTTATATTCAGCTGCTGTACAAGGGCTTCCCTTCTTCTCTTCTGGGTACATGAGCACAAAACAGGGTCTGAATTTCCAACACGTTCCCTGTGCGTTTGCTGCTATTCACACACCCCCAGAATGTCGTCATGGCTGTCTCTGCTGAAATCAACGCGAGGTTAGGATGGGAGGCGGGTGGGATTTTTCAGAACTGCAGACCCAGTTTTTATGGTGACGGAAGTTTCAATGGTATGTGCGGGGGAAGAGAGAAACGCTGAAGACAATGTAATAAGAAAAGCGAGCGTGGCAGCACACTGTAATACGGCCACGA